>NC_049171.1:115814763-116430596 GCF_009769625.2 Cygnus olor | reverse complement strand
GCAAGAAGTTCTTGAAATTCCAGTGTCCTCGGGCTGTCCTGGCTGAGTGGTTTAGTAAGTGGCCAAGGGCACAGGCTGACTCTTTCTTCCAACACTGTTAGGAAGTGGCACATTACAGAAGAGATATTTCTTGTATTTGTTGATGGTATTGGTGTGTTCTCCTTGTTCACTAGCAGGGGATAGGAGGCACTGTGATAGAGCCTCAGAGCCTGGCCTGTATATGACTGCTAGGTATTTATGCCATTGACAGAGCAAGTATCAACTACACTGTATTTTGGATGTCTAATAACAGCTGACTGTGTAGGGATATTGGAGGAGGCAGGAAAAATGTATGCCCCTTTCATATGCCTAAAGCTGAGTCTGTCTCCTGAGGTAACGGTTTGTAACTGGAAGATTCATTTACTTATTTTCTTTAGCTTTGTCTTGCAGATCTATTTTCTCTTTTGTGTGTGAGACTTGCACATCTGGCCCCTCTGTCTAGCTCTCCAATTGTACTGCTGGCAGCACCCACATTTGAAGCATCTCAGCTCTCCTGAGTTGCCCAGCTGCCTCTGCTCCAGCCGTCCCTGCCTGGCACTAGTTAGTGACATGCTGTGGTATCACACATCTCCAGCTCTCCACGCACTCCTGTGCTATGGCTCCGTCCTGTCGTGTGATTTGGCTTGAGGGATGCACTGCTCTCGTGTGGTCTGAGCTGGTGGATCCTGATGTAAAAAGCTCAAAGTCCACTTCTTTGGTCTTAACTGATTTTTATTTGGGGTATGAGGTAAACCAGCCAAAAGGAAGCTTAAAAAAACCTTCAGTGTTTTGAGATTCTTTCTCATTTGCTTAAATTATTTAGAACTCTTGAAGTTGAGTCCTTGGCAGATGGCAGAACTTAAAGTGGGGCCTAACTAAAAGTGATTTGTTTTAAAAAGTGAAGGACAACAAGTGGCTGCCGTCAGCTCAGTGAAAATTATGGCGGGCCCAGCACTGTTGAGAATCAGTCTCTGGTTTTGCCTGTACTTCATCCAGATCCTTTAATTTCATGCTCATCTTTAATCCTGTCAGGAATGCTATGTGATGATCGAATAGAAGTTGAGAAGGTGTCGTATTTGAATGTTAAGCTTCAGCTTTTCAGATGACATTCTGTCTCTGAATTATGTACAGGTGATTTTTCATACATTTGTGTGGCCATTGTGCATCAGAGGATTCAGCTTTGGAGTTGTTTAACAGCTCCAGCAGACAAATAACTCCTGCTGGTTCATGTGCCAGTGCTGTCAGAGTGCAAAAGTGAGATAGACAAAGATGACTTTGTGCAACTTCAGGAGTCTTCAATTGAAAATCAGCCCCTTTGTGCGAACTGCTTGGGAATTCCCTTTAGGAAATGACTTGAAGTAGCTTCATCTCCAGTATTGCTAAACTTCAGTCTTCTGCGGGCACCCTCTTCTGATGTGATTCTTTTTTTCTTTTTATGAAGTAAGGTTAATGTCTTGAAGAACAAGAGCAAATACAGAACAACGGAATTATTTGGGTATTAGTGTATATGTGTAGTTAGAAATATGTCTGTATATAATGTGAATGTGTCTATGTGTGTCAGTTTTCAGAAGATTATTGGAAGCAGCTGTGAGTGGAAGAGAAACAAAGCCATGGATTTGTGAGCCAAACAATTAACATAGGAGTGGAATACTGTAGTTACATCAGTCTTTCTTTAAAAAGCCAGAATTTCTCCCTTATTCCCAAATGTATATTATTAATTCTCTTGGCATGTAACATAGCAAAATGACTGCGTTTATGAACTTGACTACTTCTTTTAACAAGTTCCAATAACTGCTTCCTAAACCTTGTGTTTTTATATCAATTACATACAGTAAGCATTGAAATCAACCAAAGAGAACTGCTGAGGCCAAGAAGGGTTATTTATGTTAAATGAGGATTGCCAACTGCCAAAAGTAAAATGTGGATATAATTTTATAACACCATTTTATAATTAAAGTCATAAGTGAGGTTTCCTGCTATTGTTTAAAAATGTGTCATGATAAATTTAAATCAAGGATAAAGGCACAGAATGGGCTACTAAAGAACATATCAATACAACAAAGATGGTACAGCGAACATGTCTGTTGCAAAAGGAAAACATATGCTAACAATTTCAGTGAAATAATTATATTTATTGCATATAGATTCTGCTTTAGGAACTATAACCACTTAGAAACTGTTTTCATTCATGTCAGATTGAGGTTAATTTGTTGTTACTGTATGTCTATAGATAGATTTTACTGTCAGAGAAATTTAATATGTTGGTTTAATGATAAGTCTTCTAGCAAGACCAGATTCTTTTTTTTTTTTTAAGGCCAAGAAATCCAGAAGTTAATAATTTTGGCTAATATTTGTGTCCACAGCATAGTGGAGTTAATATTGTATCAATAAAGAAAATAGAACTTTGGCAGGTAAGTACCCACTGGCCAGGTTCAGGAAAATATTTGAGCACATGCTTAACAGTTTCAGTGGGATGTTGATTTTAATAGGAGTTAAGCATATACCTAAGGACTTTTATAGGGATTCTTTTTTCAGTCATAGTCTAAATTTGAAGAAGAAATAACTTCAAGTTGTTGAAATGAACAGGAATAATAATACCCCTTTGTTTTAATTTACTAGTTGCATATATAACTTTGCTACTGTACCATCACGGCCATTTACCTATTAGATTTTAGGATTGACCCATTACAGCCTATTGGTATTTGATAATGCCACCCTTTTCCCAGAAAGAAGTGGTATAATTCCTGCATTCATAAGAGTTAATTGCTAATACATTCCTGACTTTGGTAAGTCATGTTCGTGGAATAGGTAAGTAATTTCCAATGTATCATTTCATACATCGCTTTGCTAATATAACCCATGTGTTTCATATCAGCACTGAAAGGACATTAATCAGTACGCACCACTTCTGCCAGACGTATTCTGTGCAGAGTCCCTGGTTACATCTCAAATGTCAATATGTGGAAAAAGATGAATAATAAAATGCAATAGATATCACTTGTTACATATGCCATTTGCAAGTTCGTTGTAAAATAGATCCCGTGGAAAGAACTGAAAGTAATACAATATTGAAGTTGCAGTTAGGCACTCAGAGGTAAGAAATGCCACAGTCAGATGTGCAGACAATTCTGCTGCCTTGTGCACAGGCATTGTTATCATAGAGAAACTATAGGACCACAGGTTATTTTTCCAGTGATGCTGTTTTTTTCCAAACTAGAAAAGAGCATGGAAGCTGCACAATGCAGGAACTGCTGATATCTCTAAGAATTCTACCTCATGGCTAGAAAACTTTGGACAAAATGTATGCATTTCTGAGTTATTCATAACTCCTGAAAGCAGAGATGTTGGAATGGAAGCAAATGTACAGCCCCAGCATTAGAGGCCACTTTAACCAATGGCAAAATACATGCTGAAAAATGTTCTTAACAGTAACACAAATTCTAACTTTAATTCATTTGAAGCAGAATTCCTTATGTGAGTTACGTGAAGTCAGCGGGAGTCTTCTATTGACTTCAGAGCTCTGAGCTGCTTAGGATAAGCATCTTGATTCTTGTTCCGTGCTTCTGTGAGGATCCAAACACAGCAGGCTTCTGCTATATTGGGGCTAGTTAGCGGGCTTTGTGGATGTAGAGAAGCAGACTCAGTGGCAGTGGGATGCTGCTGCCTTTGGTGGACTTGAGGCTAAGCTCTTCTCCTTTCATGTGGCTTTTCCCAGGTGAGGTAAGAACATGGTGTTAAAAAGGGTTTGTTATATTGCAAACGTTCAGTCCTGAATAAAGTCATGAGTTTTTGAAAAAAAATGATACAAGGTGAGCTCATTAGCAGCCAACAAACGCACGCACTACTGAAATGTGCATAGCCTGTTTTGCCTTAGAACAAAATGAGATCACAGTGGAAACACCACATAGGGCAACCGGAATGATACTTAGTAGGTCTTCAGTGGTGATGTATTTGATTCAGAGGGGTAATGTTTGGGGTTATTTTTAGTGTCAGAAATCAGTACGTATTTTCCTTTGAGTTCTCAATGCATTTTAGGATATTTGCAAAAACCCTTTCCAGTTTATTCCCAGCTCCTGCAATGACTTCTGTGCAATTTGTTTAATCTTTTCCGAAGCAGAAATTCTGGAGAATATCTGCAGGTCAGAGATCAAATCTCCTTGAAATCCTATTGAGAATTCTAGTTCTTTTGAAAATCGCAGATAAACATTCTCAGTTATTACTAATATGCCTTTTATTTTAGAATCACAGACATGTATGTCTGGAAGAAACCTCAGTCATCTGATTCTTTCCCTGTCCCTTGAGGAATAGGGAAGAAATGGAGCAAGAAGGGGATTGTGAGGCAGGGAAGAAATGAAATGGGATGGCAGGGGTGAGAGGAGCAAGAAGAGGTGCTGGAGCAGAAGGGAGATAGTGGGGGCTGGAAGGTAATCAAATAGATAATTAGCCTAAAGCATTCTATTAGGAGTTCTGGAAGTCTCCTGTGACAGGTGATTTCAGATTCTTCATGTAACTTGTTTAACTTCTTAAAGTCTCTTTGACCTCTCAATTGAATTCCTCTTGTTTTTAAAATTAAGCCCCTTATTCTTGCCATGTCCATGGGTGAGGATGTGAAAAAAATAAATTACTGACCTCACCTTCACCCATATTTGGTGTCCTGCAAGATGCCACTCACCCTTCTTTTCCCTCTCCCTACTCTCTAAATCTTCTGATTTTGCTAAAATTTGCTTTTATTCCTGTTGATTTACTGTTTTGTGAGGGTGTCTAGCAGGTTTCTTCTCTGGTCTCCTGTATTCCATAAGTGTCTTCAGTGAGCACTATAAAGATGGTCAGGAATGGCTCATTCATTTAGATTCTTAAATGCTCTGAAATTATCATGTGCGGCTGATCTGGATATATCTAACTGTTCCAAATATTTTTTTTCACATGCTTTTTTCCATAGCCTGGGCTGTGTGCTTACTCAGTTAAGTTCAGCTTTAAGTATCTGATCTCAGTTAACCTCCCTTAAAAACTGGAGCAGGAAAGGCCATGTTTAAGCCTTCTAGATGTTATCGATAATCAGGAAAAGCATCACAGATGCCCTCTCCTGTTAAGCAGTTTACTATCAATAGCCTGAGAAGGCAAACATGAAAATGTCTTGGACTATTTAGAGAAAAAGACTCCGCTACCGTTGGGGGGGGTTATGCTGCCAGAATGCTCAAATATTTGTGGATTACTCAATGTGAGTGCAGATGACTGAGCTGAAATCACAGCCTTGTGCATTTAACAGCAGCAGGAAGCATTTTGTTGTGCTACTTCCCTGGGTGCTCTCTAATGACAAAAAAATTGCACACTTCTGTCTGGTGAAATTCAGTCAGAATCCTTGGTAGCTGGACAAAAATCAGGCTAGACATAGCTGCTTAGCATGGTTTGCATTACGTACTAGCTGCAGATATTGCCTTGAGGAGAGGATACACACGGAATGTTTTGTCTTAATTGACTCCAGTCTGTTTCACCAAGAGGTTTCTAATCTTTGTCCTCAAAGTTAATACGTTAAAAGGAGCAGAAGCTTTCTCTCTTGCATTTATCTTTTATATAGGTGCTTGTTTGTTGAAATTGTTCTATAAAGAAATACAGATTAGATTGTTTGAGCTGAAGTAAAAGGGGAGCTTAAGATCAGTCCAGACTCGGCTAGTGAGGGGAAGCTGGGCTTTGGTGGAGCTGCTGTCCCTAGAACCTGAAGAGCTGAGCTGGTGTCAGAAGAACAAATAAAGTTGCTGTTCAGAGGTGCAGCAAACTCGCGTTTGCACGCCAGGCAGTTGCACACCAGATCTTTAGCAGATCTTCTGCCAAAAAGATCTCTCCAAGCTCTGTTATGGAAGTATCTGCATGCAAATTTCTCTGTTCAATTAGAAACAAAAATAATTGTTCTTTCATTGCTGGGATGTAGCTGACACGTATTCTGGTTTTCAAAATGAACATAAAGCTAATAGCATTCTGCTCATACTTCCCTTCTTTATGGCATGGAGCACAGGGATAAACTAAAAGCTGGTTTTGAACTGGTCAAACCTCCAACTTCAGTCAAAGCAGACGTGATGGCCAGTGGCCAGCAGTATGTTTTTTGATAGCTTTGGTGAGAATAATTTTGATTTTATAGCGTCTCTGCAAGGTAGGAGGTCTTAGTTGCTTTGAAAATGAGAAGGTTGAACATGGAGTAACTAAGTTATGTAAGAACACTGTGACATAGCAAAACACTGATCCCCAATTTCAGTGGCTGAATTACCTTTTGTCACTTTGAATCCTTCTAAAAAAGGTGAGCTTAAAAGCTGCTTCAGGAGCATGCCAAAAATGCATGGCAACTTGGAGGCCCTCTTTCCATCTAGACATCCTGTTCTTTGTATCTAAGACGGTTGCATCATTGTTAATATTGATAAATCAGCAATCTACAATAAAAACAACAACAACAAAAAAAACACATTAGTTTTTGTTAGAGGAGGTCAAGTATTGCTCTGAACAGTACTTATCTCTTGCTCTCTGAGTGGCACTTGAGGCTCTGGCTTACAAGATGGAGAATAACTTCTGGTCTCCCCAGGCCTGCTGTATATTCTAATATGGTTGTCGTAGCTTTCATCAACAGCTTGTACAACTCTCCCATGGGTCTTGTGCATCGTGAGATCGGTGGCAAAATTGTTAGGTGATGTGAAGCCAGAATTAAGAAAAGCATTCTTAAAAAGCTCCTGTGAAACTTGCCTGGTTTCATGGTTCATTAGAAAATTTAAACTCCTGCCATGCATGTTGAAAGATTTGCTTAAGTCAATGAAGTCTTTTGAGTGAACCTCATCAGGCAAAATTGGTGGTTCTGCTAAGAACCCAGAAGAGCATTACCAGTTGCAAACAGCTTTTGCTATGAGATTTTTTTGATTTGTTTGGACCTGACACAGTAGAGCTGTGGAGCAACTTGAGACAAAACCCTTAAATGATCTACAAAGCAAAGCCACAGAGTTTTGTGGAGTTATCATTAAAGCTGTGTTGAAAACTAGATTTTTTTTTGAAATGAGAGGGGAAATATGAAACTAAGGTCTGTAAAATTGCCTTACTATGATTGCAATAGCAAGAAGTTTAAACCCTGGTCATGTCACCAACTGCTAAGGCTCATCAGAGAACTCAGACAAGCCATCAGTACTGCAGCAATAGGGACAACATCCCCATCAAAGCCCTGTCTGCTGAGCTGGGCCTTATGCGAAGAAATACACGATACATTAGTCCTGGTCTCAGAAAGTTGAAAAGGCATGGGAGAGATTTGCAAAACAGCTTGAGGGAGCCTTGTCACCCAATTTTACTGAAACTCATTAGTAATTTTAAGCTGCTCTGAAAATCTTAACTATGGGAGTCTGATATCATCCAGTAGGTAAAAAATGGAAGAGTGGTCTGAGAAAGTGGGGGATCAAAATTTAGTTTTGATACAAATAGACAGCCTTGGGCATTTGA
This sequence comes from Cygnus olor, assembly GCF_009769625.2. Taxonomy (NCBI): domain Eukaryota; kingdom Metazoa; phylum Chordata; class Aves; order Anseriformes; family Anatidae; genus Cygnus; species Cygnus olor. The sequence continues at coordinate 116,423,114 of NC_049171.1, read as the reverse complement.
TTTAGACCTCACTTTCCAAACTGTGCTTGTGGTACTCTTAACTCTAATGAAAATACAGCATTAAGCACATCCTTCTGAAGATTTTCTGTAGATGCTCACACTGGTGCATCTATACTATTTTGATACAGGTTTGGGGGTAGGGAGTGGGGACAGAAATCAATGGTACCTCTTGAGAGCTGTCATCAAACCAGAGATACCTGCATATGAAAGAGTATGGAAATGTGAGGCAACTGAATTACAAGATCTGTAATACTGGAGCAGTGTTTTCAAATAGCTTTATGTCTGGTTTTAGCTTTTTTTTTTAACTTCTTCAGAAGAAAATTAAACTTTAAAAATTAATTGAAAATTAAAGATGGAGAAAGCCCATCTTTCAGCTTGCTGCAGCCCAGTGGACGCATTTGGAAAGCAGTTTAACTCAGGAAGAGACACTCACCTCACAAGGTCATGGCAGCTTCCTCTTCAGTTTATTTCCTTTTCTTCTCAGAATTGTCTTATATCACACCTTTCCTCAAGCACGTGAAACCAAGATCATCTTGTGAAGCTTCCTACCATCTTGTACCTTTGTAAGGGAAACCAGGGAAGGGGTAACTACAACACTTAGGATCACGTTTAGGATCCCCTTTTGTATCCCACAGGATTTATTCACTGGTCAAACACTTTCATCTGGCCAATTTCTCCCTGAATTATTACCCACCACATCAAGGAACATCTTTGCTCAGCATATCTTGTTCTAAATCTCAGAGGAGATGGTTTCCACCATTGCTGGGCATTGCAGAAGCACAACTTCTAAATATAAAGCCCTTTCTGCCAGCACTAGAGCAAGGGCAGCACAGCTTTAAAATCCGTATTAAATGAACTTAATTTCCTCTGAGATGTTAATGTTCTGCACTGATTTCAAGTTAATCAAAACAGATGCTTTCTGAACTGCATCAAACAGGATGTAGAAAATTTGGCTATTTAATGCAGATTCAAAAGCAAATTCCTTATAACCACCACGGAAACCATGGCTGTTCGCTGAGTACTGCGAATTGATGCCGTGCTTTTTAAGTGCCACTTGCTGACTTAACACACGCTGTTGCCTACATACTGCAGACTCACTTCTGCAGACTCACTTAAAGCTTGTTTATGCAGAGGCAGTAAAGATAGTTGGCCAAACCTTGTTCTTGGGGAAATAATTAATGTACCCTGCCAATTTTTAAATAGATGCAGAATCAAATTTAGTTCCTGCGTGGCAGCAAGATACTTTTACATATATTAAGTCTTATATTCTGGAAGCTTTGCTATAAAATTAACACACTTTGCACAAAAGAATGATATGAATGAATTAAAGTGAGGCGTTCATGACAGTGTTTGATGTTTCCCTTAACTGTAAACTCTCTGTATTTGATCAGACCCATTTCTGACCTTTAAATTCAATACTACTTAAAACTGAGCAATAGTTGTCTCATTCCTTCTGATAGACACACAGAGGTGAAAGCAACTTTGTAGTCCAGGATAATGTTTGTATGCGTACCTGCCATTAAAATAGGTGAACACGTCCAGTTTATGCATGACACTTTAGTTTAGGGACTATTCAATGTGAATCCCTTCTTTTTAAAGTTTATCCTGTAAGTACTAAGGGATCAGGTAAAGAACGATCATAAGTAGACAACAGTCATGTTAATTCAGCAAATATAACATCTGGTGTGCAGTTTTGCATTTATGCTGATCTTAATTATAGTTTAATCGTTCTGACAGCTAATTGAGTTGGCACTTCCAGAAAGAACTGGGAAAACTGAAGAGTTGCAGGAGTTCTGGCTTCAGGAATGGTCCTTTTCCCTCTTGATATCAAGAGTTACATTTTGCCACTGTGCAGATGGTAGTAAACAATGAACCTTCATTTGAGCCAAGAGAGAACTTTTTTGTTTCCTAATTCCTTTTTTTAAGGAAATGAATCCCTCCCATCCTCCCTCCCCCCCCCCCCTTCCATGAATTGATATTTTCGTGGGTTGACTGAAAAAAGACAAACAACGAAGTAAAAATATCAGCTTAAGTCAAGCAAAACATTTTCTTTAAACTGTTTCAAAAATGTTTATGTAATTTCTTAATGTGAGTTTACATTTAAAACACAAATTCTTTAAGGAAAAGTTAACTATAAACTTTCCTTTTGAATACTGTGAAACTCATTCTTCTTAACTTTTTTTTTTGGAAGTAAAAGTTAAGTCTCTTCTTTTAGTGTTGTTGTCTTACTGGATCAATAATGTACAAGGAAAACACGAATGTCTTTTAGACTTTTTTTCCTTGTCAGGAATTTCCTATCACAGTTGCCAGAGAATCACAGAATGCTTGGGGGGGGGGGGGGGGGGGCGCATCTTGAAATCCTCTAGTCCAATCCCCCTGCACGAACAGGGCCACCTAGTACAGGTTGCCAAAGGTAGTGTCCAGTTGTTTTGAATATTCCTGTGGATGGAGACTCTACAACCTCTCTGGACAACCTATTCCAGTGTTTGACTGCTCTCATGGTTTAAAAAAATAAATTCCTGTGGTCATATGAAGTTGCTTGTGTTTCAATTTGTGCCCATTGCCTCTTGTCCTGTCTCTGGCCACTGGTGGGAAGAGCCTGGCTCCCTCTTCTTCGTTGCCCCCATCAGGTACGTATAGCAGCTGACGAGATCCCCCTGAGATACCAACACGTGACGCTAAGCAGAGTGACGGTATTTGGTGTTTATTATAAAGGTGCACACAGAATTTCTTTAGTTAAGGTAAATGGAGAACACTTCCTATTAGCTACACAATGAAATCCTTTAATCTGCGTAGGAGGACTCTTGTATTTGGCACAAGAGGAGGAATCAGGTCAGTTTTTGCAAGGTACAGGTATAATGTAATGAAGCTAGCAAGGTTCTGTAAAATGGCTATTTAAATTGCTTCCCGTGGAGTTAACCCTTCTCTGGTGAGCAGTGTACTGTGTCAGGTGGGGGCTTTCCAGACATCTTGGGGCTGTGCCCCTTGTGGCGTTTTGTGCTCCAGGTGGCTGAGCACTCTTTAACTTGTTACACTGAGACTGTAGTGAACTTGGTGTCTCTGAGCTTTGTCAGTAGGTCTGTAGGTCAGAAGCTTCTACAAGACCCTGGTTCCTGCCTTCTCCCAGGTTCTTAGGAGCTCAGGTCCTACTGGTGTCAGCGGTATATCCTCCACATCCTGAGAAGAATTGAGGTGACTGAAGTTTCCTAAGATCTGTTGCATGGAATGTTCTTAGTATGAACTCTGTTAAGGTCTGGTCTGGGATGGGAAGTGCTGGTCAGACCGTTGTACTCTACATCACACCTTCGTGTTGGGTTGTCCACTTCTGCGCTTGCAAGTGCTTGAGTCAGGGCGGTTTAGGTTGGAAGGGATCTCTTGGAGGTTATCAGTCCAACCTTTAAACTTTGTAGAGGAAGGAAAAATCCCTTGTTTAAACCTTCCGTGATAACCACTTGCAGTTGTTTAACTATATGTGCCTTTGGGCACCTGTATTAAATGTTTCGTGCACACTTGCTGTATCAGTTCTTTAGTTGTGATTAAGGACCAAATTAATGGATTCCAAAACAGGACCAGACACACATACAGGCATTGTAGATATTCAGCTCTATAATCCAGACTGAATTTATGAATATATGGATGTGTTTTCTTTGGTGATTTTGATATGTTGTACTGAGTGGCAAATTCTAACTATAGTTATTTGACACTTTCTGTTAGCCAGGAGAGAAAAGCAACCTTCCCTTTGCATTTTCACATGTTTTGCTTTCTGGTCTGTAATTTCTAATTCCAGAGCATCTGTTTGCTTTATAGAATCATCTGTATTTTGTGAATTTATGTGTAGGAAAATTGAAATGTATTCAAGGAACGTCTATATATTTGGCTGGGCAGTTCAAAATAAACACAAGGGTTTTTCTTTAAGGTTTTTCATTTCTTTTTAAATTCTGTACAAAGGGCTGGAAGCTGTGAACCTAGTGGCAATTTGTACAGTAAGACCAGTGGTCACCAAATTGTCCTGTCTTTTGCAGCAGCTGAAGACAAGGGCTTCTAATTACATTAGAAGGTTAAACATGTTAAAAAATAATAAATAAAAACCACAATTATATCAAAAATAAATGAACCATGCTTTCATACAATGTACAATTTGTCTTTGGAACTGACTGCTGCTGGTCTGTGGTGAAACAAGGAGATGTAAGGGTCTGAATCAGCTTTAGAATTTGTGTGCATAACGGAAATATTCAGCATAATTATAGCAAAAATTAACAGCACTTTGTGAAGGGCTGGCATTTCATGCTGCAAAGACAGGATTAGCTCTTACGTTGTCCTGGCAATGTTCTTGCACCTTCCTGTCAGGGATCTGGTGAGGGTTTTATCAGGTCAGGGGTGACTGCCTCAGCTTGGGTCTGCTCCAGGGTGGCACTTTTATTTTTTTATTTCTTAATTCAGAAAGTAAATCCAGAGTAAAGCAGTAGGTGGCACTACAGACTCTGTTTTTAGGTAACTTTCCACAGTACTTCCTTCCGCAAACAAACAATAAGGCTGTTTCCAAGTTTCTTGAAATATATGCATGGCCGGTTAGTCATTCATATCACTTCTTTGCAAACACTACAGCTATTTCACACAAGCAGCACGTCAGAAATGGGAGTTTTGCAGGAATTCCCAGTATTGTAGAAAGGAGTCCCTGAAACGGTTCTTTCTGGCAGCAGGGCAGTGGGTTTACCTACATCAGTGACACAGCTGCAGCAGTTTCCCTGTTCCCCCTCTTGAAGCTCTTTCTGTGTTTACAGGCTGCAGCCAGCATTTGTCCAGATGAACGTGGGCAGAGCCTCACTGGAAGGCTGCTTTTATTGTCAGACGGTCCGTGTGTCAGCTCAGGTTGTCTTGGTCCCTTCCCCATAGCCAACCTCTTGTGTAGGAGGAGAGCACAGGTGGGAAGAAGGGCTCTTGTAAATCAATATCCCCTAATTCAGTAGCTTTTACCTATGTTACAGATGAGACCAGAATTTGTCAGTTGAAACTCACATACCTTTACTGTCATTTTAACCATTATTTCAATTTTATTTTGCTAGAATTGCAAGATTTGATTATACAGCAGGTACCTAAAACAGGACCAGTGTGATGGAGCTGTGTATCACTGAGGGGAAAAACTTCCCCAATTTCATTGAGGTGAATGCTGTGGAAGATAGGAAGACACAGCAGGATGTTGTTCTCGAAATTGTACAGAGAGAGAGAGATATTGTACAAATTGAGAGCTTGGTGCCTGTCTGGCTCAGCTGGATTGGCCTGAAGTATCTCAGTTAGAAGCAATGAAAAGCTCTCGTAATGAAGACGACAGTTTTCCATGTGTCATAGAAACAAATTGTTAGCCAAAAAGTGAAAATTTTGCACTAAGAAATATTTTAGCTTTCATATAAGACTTCAGTGAATGAATAATATATTCTGATTTTTATTTTTTTAAGGAAAATTAGATGTTGGATTATGAAACACTGGAGCATGCAAGGTGGTGTGAGCAAGCATATTTGTGTACTGAGTGCCCCTGACCCCGATAACTAATTTCCACAGGTTTTCCTTCGGTATTCAAAAAAGTAACATCTCCCTTTTAAGAAAAAAAGTCTGTGCTTCCATTTGAATAAGCAGAAAAGGCCTTTAATAACGTTTTGGAGTACCTATCCTCTTTCCCAGAGGCTTGTGAAGATAGCTGCTTCCCTCTGAAGAAGCTAAACAACTTTAAGTCCCAGGCAACCTGAGTATTTCTGGTCATCTATGCCTTCTTTACTAATACAAGCCCACAAGCAAGAGGTTGGTGCTGTTAGCCTGATCTCACTGCTGCAGGGCTGAAGCAGGCAGAGGTGAAGTGACTGGACCAAAGTTGTAAGAAAGGCTGTGGCAGATGTTAATCTGGAGCCAAGGTGGTCACACGTTTTTGCTCTGACTACACTGATGCCCTTATTCAGGTCCTGCAGACTTGAATTTTTTGAAAACTTGATGTCCAAATGTGTTGTGATTTGGATCCACTGCTACTGAGAAGTGTCTGCTGGAGTCTTCCATGCGACAAGCATATACTAAATCTACCTCTGAACTTTGTCCTTGCATCCTTTCTCTTTTCTCCAACCTGTCCCATCTGCCTATCACATCTTGACTCTTGCACCCTGGTTCAGGAAACATATAGTACATCTGTTATTCAGAGACGTACATAAGCACCTGCTTTTGGCAGGTGATTAGAAGCAGCTGGTAATAAAGGAATCAGTGGGACACGTGCATATGTTTAAAGCTTCAGCACCTGAAGATACTGGCCAGGTATGCTTTCCATATGCCTGGGATAGCTGTTTCCTTTCCGTTCAGTGTGCTAGTGTAACAGGGCTGTGAGCTACTTGATACCTGAAGTGAAGCCACAATATAAATAACAATGCTGATGATTATTATTTTAGCTGACTATACTTCTGCAAATATCATTGCTGGTTTTAATTTGATTTTCCTGCCAACCTTTGTTCTTGAAGACAGGAAATGTTTTTCTTTGCTATCCAAGAACCCATGGCGTGAAGAAAGAACAATAAATAAAGATGGGAGCAGCATAGATAAACTACACCACAAGAAACAGAGTAATGTTTGTGATTTTTTTTCCTGCTGAAAAAGTGAGCGATTGATTGTTCCTATTTGTTTAGACCCTGTATTGACACATCAGTCTAAGAACGCCTAAATCAGTTAGAAAACAAATAAATGTCAAAAGGTTGTATCGTGAATTTCAGTTTGGATTAGGCCCTGTACAAATTCAGCCTAGATGTACACGAGGTGCAGCCCTTGGCTCTCAGGTGCCTCTAGGTCCCTACAGTCTCTGTATCATCAGTGGGGTGCTCCAGCTCTGAAGCACCTTCAGAGGAACTTCCCCTTCTCTCTCCCAGGACTGCTAGGGAGATGAGCTTCGATAAGGTACTAAATTGCACTATCTGAAATATTTCTACCTCCTTTCTCTCTTCTAAGAAAAAAGACGGGCTGTTCAGCTTCTTGAATGAATCAGGGTTTTTGAGCTCTTATTTTCCATTTTATAAACTTGCTGCGGAGACTAGAGGCTGCTTAGCTGGTGTGCTGTCCTCCTGTTTCCTTGCAGCACACCGTCATGCCAGTGATCCTGATAAAATAGGAGGTAACTAGGGTTGTTTAATCTCAGGCAAACGCAGGCTCTCCAGAACATGTTGTACTGCTATGTTAATATCTCCTCATAGTGAGTTGAGATTTAGGTGCAAAATCAGCCGCATACTTACAAAGCGAGACACAAAAGTCAGTTACCCCTGAGTATGCTTTGGAAGGGAACGTAAATTCCTGCAACTGGGTTTTGCACATGTGGGTTAAAGCATCTCGGTAAAGGCCACTGCATCATGCAGTGTGTATACCATCCCCACTAGCATGCTTTTCCTTTTAGACTGTAATGTAAATACAGCTGCCATCACAGGTCACTATTGCCTGTCTGATCTTTGTTACTGTAAAATTACAGTTGTCCAACAGGAGGGTAACGGTCTCTTTTCAGTGCCTGTGCATGCACTCTCTCTGCTTAGCAAAAAAAAGAAAAGGGGGGGGGAAGAGTTTGGGTGGTCTTAAGCCTATTCATATAATTCTAAAGACCAAGAGTCAGAATAGCTAGGAGGCCCTGGGAATCTTTTTAGTCTACAGCTGTGCTGTCACAAAGGCGTTTCCTTCCTTGAGCTTACAACTTAAGGGACTTAGAATAGAGGTTTCAGGAACTTCTTGAAATTGTTATTTATTTCTTGACTTTTGTCATGAAAATGCTTGTTTAGCAAAGACAACTGGTGCTCTAAAACCACCGCACAAAGATGTCGGGCTGATTTTTGCCGTGCCTAAAGGTAGCAGATGATACAGGCTGGGAGCATCTTTGATTCATTGCACTGAATTTTGAGGAAGTACGGAAAAGAAGGTGCAGTGTGATAGTATTGGGGCAGTGAAGTTGGGGCAGGGCAGGTTCTGAACATACATGCTAATTAATTTACTTTCTCAATTATCAGCTTGGCTAAGGTTAGAGTCTGGGGTCAGTTAAGCCAGGAAAAAAATCCTTTCTAATGCTTTCCCTTAAAAATATACCCTCCCTCCCTCCTCCCTCCCTCCATGGAAGCTTTTACATATCTCTAAAGGCCAAACCAAAACTAAAGACTTTTCTTTGGAAGGTTTATATGAAAAGAAATTTGTATTCAGATTCAGATACAAAATCTACCTAGTCAAGAATTAGAATTCAGCATGTGTATCAGTGTTGTGGAGAAAAAACTTTGTAGGAGATTATCCCTAGACCATTGAAAACCTAGGAAATTAGAGAAGTTCTGGGGGAAAACAAACAATAACAACAACAACAGTTTGACATGGCAATATGAGGAATTGCAGAATCTAGTTAATAGCTCTGCATACAAGGTGACCCTTAATTATGATTTTTTTAGGTTGGGCACCTGCAGTTCTAAGCAAAGTGCATGGAGACTGACGATTTTCTCCTGAAAATCACGCTCAAAATGTCCTGTTTATTTGCCTGCAGTCACTGTTCCTTCCACAGGAGAGGTTTTAGCACAGTAGCTAAGTAGGGAAAACCTGGGGTTACGATGAGGTTATCTCCTAGCCTCTTTGGGTTCACCTCTGTTTCAAGGTTGAGAGTTAAAGGTGGCCACCCTGTGGGGAAGGTATTTCATCATGCCCCAGGGTAATTCCCAAGAGGTTTTTGTGACTCGTGACCCAGGACACGGATACGTGGCACAGCATTCAGTTTCTGTGACAACATACCTGTAAGGTGCCTCAATTTTGAAGCGGGGATGTAAATATCAGAACTCATGTTCATAACCAAATCTTCATAGTGCTCAGCGCTTGGTAATTTTTAGGGAAATGACTGAGAGGCAGCGTTCAAAAGTCTCCTTCATCCTCTGTGCTGGGCTCTTCTGAGAATCTGACTCTGTGCATCCACAGAGGCAGAGCTAAGCATAGCAGCAGAGAGAGCGGTTTCACAATCCTGTCTTTATTTGCCATGCAATGAGCAAGGAATTTTCTTTTCATTACTACATCATTCATGACCTAGTGCGGTGGCTCCAAGAATCACATAACCTTATCCTGCCTCACGTTAGCATGAATAGTTTAAATCAACATTTCTGTTGGGGAAAATTGTTGTTTGGGAAGCGGGAGCATCCAGTAGGCATGTCTGTCGGTATGTTTTTCCTGCTGAGTCTCTCCATGGACTCAAATACCTGTCTAAATAGAGCTTCCTAACACTAGCTAGGCTGTTCCGTTGGGGTGGGCACCGAGTTCAGGTCACTACATCCCAAGGTACAGTACCAACCTTATGTTGTGCACACAGATTGCTTCAGCAGGAGAGCTCTTGGCTACATGCGCAGTGGTACCACTTTAACTAAAGGTGAGATTTAATTCAAAACAGATTAAAGGCTTAATTATAGTAAGAGCAAAGTTCGTAAAAGTAGGAGAAACTGGGCCTTAGCCTCTGTCTCCAACATGGAGGCACTTACTGCCTTGCTGGCTGCTCTGTAGGACACTGAGACGTTACAAGGAGTGAGGCTTTGAGAGAAGGAAATGTTCATGGTGCTGCAGTACCTGAGAAAAGTGATTTTTGATCGGAGAAATGGGATTTGCAAATACAGTCTTGTGGAGACCTCAGAGTACAGAAGGCATTCTATTTTGGGATATTGAGATGATAAAGATGCTTAGGGTGTCTAGTGAAGTGCTGTCACTGCATGACACTGGCAACTACTGTTTCTGAGATGACAATAATAAAGATAACTCTCTTGGGTAAATCTGTCTTGGAATTTGGTAAAGCTTTGTCGCTCTGTTCACATCAGACAGTAATATTGGTAGTGGTAAAATTTGATTTGTAAATATCAACCTTTGTCTGCTAGCAACACGATAAAGAAAATGGATCATTTTGATCATTCTAAATGCAATTTGTTCAGTTCTTTTCAAGCATATAATCCTGATACAAAGCAAGGATTTTTGTTAGGGCATTTTTCAATTCAAATGGAACAAAAGCACAGACCACTTGGAGGTTGAATTATCACTTGCAGCTGCACTGATAAAAGAGCAAACACTAAATGCCTCTACAGTTCTGAATGCTTTAGAAGCAATGAAGTTTCTCTAAAGCAGCTGCTTTCTTCACTGTTATCTGTTTTCTCATTGAAAGCAGTATCTCCCTCCTTCCTAGGGCATTCCTACATCTGTCTTATGCACGTAACACGGGCAAGTATCAACAATGGGGAGAAGATCAGTTTAGTAGTCTGGTATCTGTTGTGAGAGAGATGTCATGCTATTATCGTTGGGCTATAGCTTCTGGCCCAAGTGTATTCAAAACAAATCAAATCAAATTATCAGTTGTGATTTGTTATATTGTCTAGGGTTATGAACTTTCAGTATCTTCATTCTGGATAGTAAATAGAGAGTAAATCTGTTCATAATAGATATGTTTATCTTATGGAAGAAGAGGCCATTTGCATGGGGAAAATAGGAAACTTCCCTGCTTTCACCGGTACTTGGATTGCGTACCGTACCTCCAATCGCTTCTGTGTTTCTGGAAACCAACTTGTGTCTTGTTATGAAATCTGTCAGTTTTTATTTAGTATCCACAAATTTCTTGCCGTGGCCACCGACAGAGATAATGAACTAAAAAAGCATGTGTGAACTCAGCCTCCTGGAGTTTCTGTAGAGGAGACCTCGATGGTCAGAGAATCAGAAGAGTAAGGACTCCTCAGCAATCTCAGATGCTGCTTTCCTAAAAGAAGCACTAGGGTAGCTTCTGTTCCCCTCTCGTTCATTTTCACCTCGCTGCTGACAGTCGCTATCTGCAGCCTGGAGGTAAGCCAACACCAGTGCCACTTTGTGAGTCAAGTGTCAGGACATGGCATGGAGCGATAGTGCCTGAAATCTTCCTGAGCCCTTAGAGATAACAAAGCCAGGTGCTCTTGAGAGCCGAAGTTCAATTCCCATCACCTTCCGTCAGGCCTGGAATCTCAAAAGGGCAAGCGGTGAGGCAGCTGTGTTGACAAGTCAGAGGACGGGCTTGCTCTGAACATTGACTTTCTGAGGAGTGGGAGAAGGTTGGCTGTATACACACACTTGCTAGATACTATTCTTACATATGTAACTGGTTTGAAGAGTCCACTTCTGCCCTATCTGGGCACTGTAAGCGATAGCCATTACGGATAGTGAGGACCTGGAGCCCAGGGTCCCTGCTGATGTAAATCAGCACGGAGCCGGGCAGAGGTGGGCTGACTGGCAGCCAAGGCTGTGGCGCGTGCTTTAGGGGACAAGCACAACACCGTGGAGGGGGTTAATAAACATTTAGACCTCTCATTAGCACCAGTCCACACTCACTCCTGTACTACCAAGGCCCTTGTCGAAACAAAGCTGCGTCCATCATGTCTCCACGTATGTTATATTTTATCAGCTATCGACAAAAAGTTTATGTTGAAATTGCCAATATTATTTTTACGGATAGGCAAAACAAATAGTCACCCGTCTAGTTTATTTGCTGAGAAATCAGACTCAGTTCGACTGAAACCGTGTGCAGTCAACCTTGTCAAACTTGGCAAACAATTGCAGCCAAACTTTCCCACCCTGGAAAAAATGACTGAAGTGAAAGCTGTCATTTCAGCATTTTTTACATGAAATGTTTAGGCTTTGTTTTGAAACGGGGTTCCAGGCTCAAATTCAATTAAATGAAAAATAATAATAATAAAAAAATCTGAATTTAAAGAAGTGCCTCCAAATGGGGTGGGGGAGGGGAGCCACTTGCCAGCTCTGTATGTAATGAAACGCTTCTTTCAGTCTGAAATGCGTTTTCTCCCAAAGTTACCTTACTGAGACATTTTTATTTTATGGCCCTAAAGAATTAGAATGAATAACCAGGAAAAATATTTCCTCAATCCTTCCCTGATCCAGGCTCTGCTGGATCATGCGCATGTGCTGATGCTAATGAATGAGCTTTGGGGGGGCTTATTTTGCACTGAGGAAGCGATGTTATCTCGTCCTAACTATCTCAATGTCACCAGCTCAGTGCTGTAAATCACTATCAGGACTCCAACTAGTTGTAATGGCAGTGCAAGGACAGTGATGTGGTGGTGCATTTTCTTGATATCCCAGTTGTTTATATTTTGCATGAGGGAGTGAGGGTGTCCACAGCAGTTTTATCAGATAATGCCATGAAGCAGGATAAATGAGGGGAAATGGAAGAAAGAAACATTTACAGCCCATCACCACAACAGAAATTTGCTTTGGTGAAAATGAAACCCAAGAGACATATAAAAATAACTTAGGATATGTTTAGTTAAAATACTAAATCTCAGCATTTTGGCCAAGCTAAGTGGAAGATTCAGATACTAACTGTACATCTGCAGCCAGAAATATTTTGGACATGGACCTGTTAAATGATCAAATGCGTGTTATGTGTGGAACCTTGTTTAAATCTGAATGTTAATACCACTCAGAAGATTTACAGAAACTGTTTGATTCTTAATACCTCTTCTAAAGATATATCTCTACAGTCCAAGTGTGTTTATTGCTCAATAAAACAGTGTCGACAGGAAACTCATGCAGAGTAAACATCATCCTTATGTTATGTTTTACTTCTGTGTTTTCATAAGAGGTCAATGTCCTGTTACAGCTTTCTTCTCCAAATTCTTAGTAGTTCAGTTTAGATGTTTCTTCAATGATATGTGTTATCAGAGTAGAAGGAGCTTAATCTGTTAATACACTTTTTAGGCCTGTGAAGTATTTGCCTGGTAAATAATTCTGTAGGAAGACCTTATACAAACAGGCATCTGTTCTATTTTCTTAAAACTTAAAGTGGCTAGCACTAGTTTAATTTCACTGACACCAACAATTCTTGTACAAACTGCTTTTTTATGATGTTAATCATGATGCTAATAAAGCTAGGTAAGGCAAATTTGAGTGTTGTCAGTATATCTTGTTCACATTTCCTGTTAAAAACATTTCCGAGATGAAACATAGCCTTCCTAGTAGATTAGAAACAACACTGTTTGCATTTTCATTAAAAACAGAAATGTTTATCTTGTGGAATTTTGATATTTTCATTCTGCCTTTTTATATTTTCTCCTGTATCGCTGCTGAATGCAATTGAAAAAGATTCAGAAGACAAAAAGTCTAGGAAACTTGTAAAGGGTAAGGAAAAGCTGAAAAAGAAAATTAAAAGGTGTATCCAGTAATGGTCATGATGTTTTTTTTTCTTCAGCGATTTTATTTCAAAAAAATAAGAACGAATAAAAAAGTAATACTCTTATATTTTGTTAACATTTAATTTTTAAGGAAATGTTGGTTTGTAGATATTTTCAACATCAAATAATTCCACTGTGGAATGAAAATTGCCTCAAAATCCACCAATGGTAAAATGCCACTCAATCTAGAATATCTGTATACTGTAGATGTCCCAACATCTTCTACTCAGGACTGAAAATACCAAAGTTTGACTAGGGAAGAGTGTGTTAATATTTTTTCCTGTTCGTTAACCAAAATTGTTTTCTTTTCCATTTTTTAATTACAGCATTATAGATTTTGTAGGTTCCATGAATTCTTGAAACCAAACAAAACTAATTTCTACCTTGTGTCCTGATGGAATTCTTTGAACCCTAATGAACAACGATATAAGTTGTGGGGACAACTTTATAAGACCAACAGACTTTCTGTATTAAGTTTGTTTTTCTTGCATCTATGAGCTTTGAGAAACAGAAGATTCCCTACTTTTTTTTTTTCATAGAAGAAGAGAGAGATGAACATGTATCAAAACAATCATTGTCTTTACCAACTTCTATCTTTGCAGCTTTACAGAATTCAAGTTAGTGTAGACTGTCTTGGACATCAGTAGAGCCAGTTACAAGACTGTTTAAAGAAGGAAAAACAAATGAAGTAGAGCTCCGAACTTTGGCTTATAAAATCCCGATGTGAATTTACATCAGAAGAGGGTCTTGCCCTGCTTATTCTTTGATGTTTAAATTATAACACGCTTGTCTCTTAGCCTTAAAAACTATGTCTCCGTTGAGGGGTGCAGCACAGTATGAGTGCATCTGTAAAGAGAAATGGTGCTGAAGAGCAGACGTCCACACTGCACGTGGCTCCAGGGTTTCACTGCAGATGTTGTTTGGGCCCATGGACTCACCATCTTTAATAGTTGGAGTGCATCTTCTGGGTTTGGTTTGTGAGAAAGAATTAAGCTCTTGTGCCGCGAGTTCTTTGTGAGTGAACCAACTTAATCTACAGGGCCTTTAATTTTTTCTCTCAGTCCACTGGGTGATGTGATGGAGTGATGCTGAGTGAATTCTCTGGTTCCTGCATACCTCTGAAGCAGCAGAACTGCCTTTTCTGTATGAACTCAGTAGTTGGAGCCCACTTCTTATGTTTTCTTCTGCCAGCAGGGAGTAATTGCATTGGTAGTGGCCCGTAGCAGGGTGTTTGGGTGCTGTTGAATGTAAAGCATGCAGGCAGCAGTCTCTTTAAGGTTGTTGTGACCTGGGGTGGTGCTGCAGTTTGAGAACCAGCACAAAAAAAAAACCTTTGTGCAGATATTAAAATCTCATGCTAAGTGCCATTTGTGATTCTTTAAGTTAAAACAGCTGTATGGACTCCAGAGTCAGTGATGTGAGTGAATACAAGTGCTCTTCTCCAAAGTGCCTGGGAGCTCGTGCTGCCTCTAGCATGGCCTCACCATGTGAGTTTTTAAAGAGTCAGATTGTACTTAGAGGAATGTGATAAATACTTCTCTGGACATGAGCCAGCAAGTGGTGAATTCTCACAGATTCATTCATGACACTGCAGTAACGTTGCATTTGAGACCTTTTGCCTGTATGGTTTTTAGTAGTGCACTTTTTTTCCCCTTTATTTGAAGATGGGTTGTGTATGAATTTTTGTTCGTGTCCTTATTTGCTCACTTGCCAATAAATACAGCACTAAGTCATCACCACTCTTAGCATTTACTCCGACATTTAGTATTTATGCTAATCTGGTGTAGCAGAGCTGTAATCTGGGGCCTTGCAAGTGTGTTCCCAAGTGAAGAGATCATCATTTTTATTCTGCAACTTTGCGTCTTTCCAGTTCCATTTCTGCCCTGTGAGAAGGTCTGGGGGGACGTGTCTTTGCCTGATCCTGCCTTTCTAGAGATCATTCGAGGCAGCATTACCAGGAGCTTGGTTCCTCTTCTTTCCACTAATGGAACAGCAGTTTGTGGGGCCTTCACTGGAGAGCACTCTTTCTTCTTGGCATCTGCTGGGTGTTCCCCAGGCATCTTTTAGCTTGGTGCTGTTAGTGAGTGAGTGTTCAGCAGAAGTGGTCTTTCCTTTGAAGAAATAAAGAATTCCTTCTTCTGGATTATGGATATGAAATGAGGATATTAAGTGCTGAACATGGCATTTGCTTACCCCAATAGATTGCTTCCAGCAGGGCACTGTGGCGTAGAGCATCAGTGCAACATATGTTGTGGCATCACATTGAAGGAGAGCCTTTGAGACGGGTCTTTAAGGGATTTACAGAAGAAAAATTAAGGTGTTTTTAAATGTACTCTTTGGCCAATATCTCTTTTACCTTGTTTATTTTAGGTTTCAGTGTATAAGTGTATTGTTTTTGATTTGCTTCAATAATTACTTGCTGGTCACCTCTAACATACTTGCTATTGTTTTGCAGTTGAGAGGCCAAATATCATTACCTTTCACTGGTATGTATTTTTTCCCCACATGAAATGCTAAAAACATTTCTACAAAAGGGGGCCTGGGAACACTTAAAGGCATTTATTATTCAGATCTATTTTTAACCAACTAATACTCTCTTAAAAGAAGGGGGGAAAAAAAAGAGTTCTACTTAACTCTTTCAAACTGTCCACCTTGAAAGAACTTGATTTTTTTTTTTTTAACATCGACTATTAAATTTATTCTGGCAGAAGTTGTGACAGCTTCCTAGGTGGGTGCAGTTCCCCACATTGTCATTTTTCAGGTAATATGGTTTCTGTGTGAGAGGTTACTGTTAAAATTTTATGTGTTTTGCATGGGATTTGAGATCTGGCATTTCTCTTTCATTCTGGTCAGTGAGTTTATCGATAGGAATGTCTTCTGAAAGGGTAAAATAAATTGAAGATGTCCTTATTGAGAATCTGTGGATTATTTTCCGAAGTGGCGCAGCTGAAAACCTCTGTCCTTGTGTGTGAAGCCCAGAGCCTTGTGCTGGAGCTCTGAGTGCTGAGGTCAGTCCTGGCCTTATTAAAGTCAGTGGCAACGTTCCCATTGACTTCAGTGGAGCCAGAATTTCACCCTTTATTTTTATAATTCCTAAAGGGGATCTTTGGGGAGGGGAGGTGAGGCAGGAAAGTACGGCTTTAATGCTTGTGAAAGGAGCCTGGAGTCACGCGCAGGGCTCAGTGGATGAAGGAAGTCTGGCCTGCTCGAAATGGTGCCTGGGGTTGGGCATGGGTTTGGCTGTTTGCACCGAGAAGGCTCCGTGCAGAAAATGGTCAGAGGGGAATGGCTGAAGGAAAACAAGACAATTGAGTGTGTGCATCCAGCGGGGGAGGGATGTTCAGAACATAAGGTTTTTGCTGTAGACTCTAGGAACAAAATCAGGGCCATCAAACACGAAATCACAGAAAACATGTAGTGCTCTAAAAAGGGAGAGAAACTCGGAGTGGATGTGACATTGGATATAACTGCTCAGAAAAGCGATCTGAAAATTGCAAGGAAAATGTAAAAATGAGTACAGACAAAACTACAGTACAGAGCTGTGGGGATAGAGCTTGCAACTCGGTGCTGCTTGGAGATGTGGAGATGATGCTGTGGAGCCAGTCTGCTTGATATTTAGAAATACCTGGGCCTAAATTCTCCAGACACAGAGTTGTATGTGAATCCTTGTGTGACTTCTTGTCCTTGCCAGGTAGTGCAACGTGCCAGTCTCAGTATGAAGCCCATTTATTCACTGAAATTCAAGACTGGACTACACAAACATATAAATGGGATTAATGAACGCAGCTCATTACCGGCTCTTGATTGAGACCACACATGATGATAATCAATCACTTTGGAGTGCTAATGGCTTTGGGTGAGTGACCCCTAACCCAGTCTTTGATGGCCATCTTGTCAGGGACACTGAGCAGAGCGCTCTGGACAGCATCCACTGCTCTGTAAAGCAGTCCAAGAAACCCCGGCCAGATGCACGCGTTGACTGGAGAAATGACATGTGCTCCTCCGTACAAATTGCCTCCATGCTGAGCTTTTCCTTCCCGCGGCGATACAAGACCAACTTGGGGTGTGCCAAGGAGATTTTGATGAGGAGTTCTTGTGAGGAAAGAGATAGGAATTGCATAAAGGAAGGTGTGAAAGTAAAAGCCCAGCTGAATTTCCCTCGGCAGCGGGGCCTGGCAGAGGTGTGGGTGACTTACTTCAGATGGCAGTTCCCTGGTGTCACGCTAGGGAAGGGTGGCAGAGGCAACAACTGGGTGCTATAGACACATTTTCCTGGGGCAGCTCAGCCATGGGCAGGGGAGCTGGCTGGCTGCTTGGCAGTGTCCGGTCGCTGTCTGTGACCCGTTGGGCCATGCTGTCTCTATCTTAGCAGATTTTTAGGAGCATGGCACATGTTGCCATGTTGTCCTGACAGTGTACATCCTACTTTCCAAGGATAATTCATTTTTTAATTACATCGAGACTGCTAATGAAGAAGCTTCTCAAAAATATCTGTTCCCTCAAGATTCGATAGATCCTAAAGACTGATTTCAATTGGCTGTAATCCAAAATGAGCCGATGGAATAGTTGGGCTGTCCCAGACAATAAAATAAGATTATCTAGTAAGGCTATTTAGATGACACCTCGTCTTAAGTAGAACATTGCTGGACTCGGAGAGAGAGAAAAAATAACTGGAGAAGAGCTTGCAGTGGCAACGTGTGGTGGGCCCTCACACTCAGGGCAGCAAATACGTGGGTCACAGGCCTGGCTCCTCAGCTGCAGTTCCCTGTTTGCTGCTGCACGTCCACCCTGACTTCTGTGCTGGTCAGCTCGGCGGTAGCTGAGGGCGAGCCAGATTTCCCCTCCTCCCTCTACCTTGGCCCCAAAATATAGAGCCTTTTGTTTGGACTAAAAATTACAAATTCAAGTGGTTCGTTTTGAATAGTGAGGTAAATTAAAAACAGCTGGACCTCAAATGGCTGAAGCGAGTCAGGTCCTAGAGTATTTTGTATTCATGGCTGCAAGTAGTTTTTTTGGAGAGTCCTCTGAAGGCAGGTTGGTCCCGTTGAGGAAGGAGGGTGTTCGGAGCAGCAGCCAGCGTGTTATAGCAGTTGCCTGCTTCCTGCTGAGACCTTGCTGTCGTTTAGGTGTATCGCTTACCTCTGATTATTTGTCCATTTGTCTCTATTTGCTGCTCAGTTACAAATAATAAGAATCACAAGGAATCAGAGACCAGGCTGGGTTAGTCCCATGGCTGGCGTGTCAGCACAGGAAGGCACAGATCTCACCCCGAGATTTCAGAGTCTGTCGGTATGACTGCAGGAAAACCTGCTTCCTACACACTTCAAGGCTAAAAATGGACTTACCTTTTGAATTATACTAACCTCTAGCATCAAATACAACTGTGCTCACCTAAGATCATTTTCAAATGATACTTGATTCACATTGACACCACACTTCAGGGAGGGATTTCCCTTCTGCACAAGGCGATCCCTGCAGAAAGGAATGTTTGCTGGCAGCTGCTCTGGGCTCTGAGAGCAGCACGGGCGATGAGGAGTGTCTGGGTTTGGAGAGCTGACAGCAGCAGGCCCCGAGTCTAGTTCTCACAGCAGGTGATTCGTCTCTTTACTTAAAGCATTGATGTTACTGGCGCCGTGTCACAAAAATACAGAAATTCAGACTAGGAAGACCACAAAATGTGCATCTGTTCCCTGGTTCTGCTCTTCTCATGAACCAGCACGTTGTCTACCCTCCCTAGCTCTCTGCCATCTCTAGACATTTTCCCCAGAGCTGTCTGTACCACCAGTTCGCTCTAGATCCCAAATCCAGGTGCCATGTCATTGTCAGGGGCTGGATATGTTGGCTTACAGCTTAAGGGCTTGTGCTGCTGGGGATCATTATGCTCAGTACTGACGATGGACACTGGTCTAGAACGATTTAGGAGCTACTTTGATATCCTTGCTTGCATTCAATAGCATGAAATAGTCCTGGGGGCTGGAGGTTGTGGTCATAAAGCAGAGAGAAGAAAAAGCGAGACTGATGGAAGTATTGCTCTGGCTTTGTATTGGCAGTTCTCCCCTCCCAATCCCTTTGGTCTCTCATGTAATATTTTGACATTTTGGATCAGTTTTAGCCCATTAAGAGATGTCCTAAAGCAGACACTGAGGTTGTGTGTTGAAGGTGGTAAATATCGTGATATCATGTTTGGGGCAGAACAGGAACTAGTGGATCTGTGTGTAATTATGGAGCAGTGTGGAGCATGCAGTGCAGAAAAGACTATTCCCAAAACAACCAAATTACTTGTATTTCATGGATTTTGTGCCTTTGATATTGCTTGGCTATCTTTTATTATGGATTTCCTTCAGCATTCGGATTGGCTGTTCAGTTTTGACAAGCAGCCAGACGTTTTCAGTTGTCTCAGAAAGGTCACTGAAAGTTGGTCTGGCTATCTAGCTGGAAATCTCTTGACTCTGGGTCTTCTCAGGAGATTTCTTACTCTTCAGGTTTTCACTTGGCTGGCTGGAAATGTTAACAGCTGCCTTTGTTTCACCACTTCTGGACATAGACCAGGCATGGAACAGAGGTGTGTGTGCTGAAGATGGCTGTGAATGTACTATGGGATCTGTAGAGCAAATCCAAGTGAGAAAAGGATCTCACTGCCAATTTTATCGCGTACTATTAGGCACTTTACTGGGAGTTGCAACTGCAAAAGATGCATGGATGTGAGGAAACTTCAGCATCTATTAAGGAAGAAAAGGTAGGACAGGGTGTTCATAGTCCTGTTGTTAAGGAGAAAAGAATTAAAATAAGCGCATGAAGGAAGGAAAAAACACCCATCAGACGTGCATGAGAGCCTTGTGCTAAAATAAAAGCACTTGGCAAGACACTTCAAAGCAAATTAAGAGTAGAATCAACCGCTTGTTGTTACTTTGTAAAAAGATTACTATTGCTTCTGTGCATTAGTGGCTTTATCAATTAGGTATTGCAGACTAATCAATAATATTCAAGAAAACAGAAGGTCAAAATAGAAGCTGAAACTAGAGCTTAATTTTTAGAGCCTAAAAAAAAAGCAAGTAGAGCTTAATCCAGTAGAGCTGGTTTTTTTTCCTCCTGATTGATAAAAAAAAAAGGAAAAGCTTGAAACACCAACAAAATTTTCAGCAACATCTTGTTTATACCTGCAATGAGAATTGGAGATTAGACAGGGCTTCACTGCACACACCTCTTAAAATGGCATCACAAAGATAATGTGTAAAACTTCGTAGGATCTTTTGCTGCTTGTGTCTTCTATGAAGCCTACATTTTATACTTGCAGGTTACATTGAAAAGGACATAGTGGAATCAGGCAAGAATTTCTTTGTGAATGATGAAATCTGAAAAATAATCCCAATTCCTGACTTGGGTTCAAATTTCCTTGCAGAAACAAAGTTTTTCAGCAAAATTGCAGATTTTGACAAGGTAATGGTTTCACAAGTACATGTCCCTTTAACCAAATTGTTCCTCTAACTGCAACAACAAAAATCCCACAAAAAAATCACCTAAATCAACAGATCTCGAAATCTTAACATTTCAGGGGGAGGGGTGTAGTGTTTCAAAATTGTCTTTTTAAAATGCTTCATAATCAAAATAAAATAATCCCTTAAGATCAAGTTATGTTTAGTTTGGACCCAACCCAAACTAATTACAGTTTTCTGCTTTGCTGGAATTTTTGAAAGATATTTGGATTGAATTAACCCAAAAAGATGCCCTCCAATTGTTTAGAAACTGCTGGAAAGTCAAAATCAGTATTTACACAGTTCAGCTTCTGAATATGATCCTGCTCTTACTCAAGACAACATAAATCCTTTCTCTGACGTAGGCTGATTGATGTCTTCTCTGCTGTTTCTGCCACGACAGACAATATTTAGTGGAAGTGGAACAACACCTTCCTTGTTACCAGCAATAGGCAGAGCCGTGGAATGGAATGCCAGCTCTTCCGGCTTATTGGGAATGCCCTTGCTTTATTTCATTAGGTTAATTAATCTTAGATCTGTGGTTCTGATGTGTTTTCTGACACTCTCAAATCTTTCTTATTCCAGAAGATGAGTGTTCGTGATGCTCAGAGTAGTCACACGTATGTCCTTGTGCTCTCCCTGTGCAGATGTCCCTTGTTTGGGTACCAGCCACTGTTGACTTAAGTGTGAAGTTTGCTGCTGGGGTCAGCAGGGTAAGGAGTGGTTTGCAGATAGCTTTAGTCATCCTTGAAGAGAATGCTTTGGTTGCTGCTCAAGCACTTACCATCCTTATGGGTAGCAATTCTTAAAACCCTTTTGCCTGAATGCAGGTATCTGCCGTGGCGCGTGAGGGGCCTACTGAGGCTTTCTGGAGGCACCGAGTTACCATAGGGAGCAATTGCAGATACTTGCAATTTCTGCCTTATTTGTCTTGCCAATAAATGTCATTAAGACTTCTTTATGAAACAAGTTTAATTAATTCACTTGAATTTAATGGCCACATTGCGATAGGCTGTCACCCATTTACAGCAGTACTTCTTGAATATACGCAGCCCTTTTTAAAGATGAGAGCTGGCTTTGCTAGATCAAGTTGTCATTACGTTTAACTAGGTCTTTAATTATAACCAGATGGATGAATTATTTTAATCGCTGCTATATATCTTAACAGTAGTTTGTACATTGACACAAAGTTGAGAACATCAAACAGAAATTAAATGCTAGAGCAGGAAAGCTGCCAACCTCTAAGGGAAGCAGTTGATCAGAACCTGTCATCTTAAAAGGCTCAAAGAATGCAAAACAAACATTCAGGGTTAGTATACTAAATATGGTTTATCAGCCTCACTCTCTTCTCTGATAATTCATCTATATCATTTATTTTAATACTTTGCTGTGCATATCTGGCTCTGTAATTAGAGAGCTTCAGGTATTTACCTCTTCCTGCCTTTGAAATAGGTTGCTTTGAGGCTCTTCAGAGAGAAAGATACAATTATTACAGGGCTGTTTGATGCACAGTACAAAAGAATTTTCTCATAAAATTGTCCTTTTGTGTGTAACAATTGACTAGAGTTAATAGTGGCACCCACAGTGATTTTGGCTTTTCTGATCAGCCTTATGGAAACCAAGGAAAGGGCTTCCAGGTTGAAATTGTGCTGATATTGAGAATAAGACTATGGATAAAAGCTGGCTCTACGCAAACATTTCACTGCCTACTAGCATTTTATTTAAAGAAAGAGGGAAGGGAAAGAACCATTGGGGTGGTCATAAAGGTTTTTGCATACCACATACCATGAAAAACTTATGCTGGGTCCTGCACTGAGAGCACGCAGTGTTGGAGAAGTTGCTGGGATGTTTAAGCTTCCGTATCATGTCTGCAGGGATAATCCCTCATCGGGTGGGAAAAGGCATAGATGCTTTTCCCTTGGTAGGGAATAGGGATCCTTTTCCCTATTTTCTGCTTCTCGGTATGGTGCTGCAGCCTTCCCTTCTCTAATTCTGGGGTGTAGGGTCGAGAGATGTCGATGGTGAACAGCACTAAGTTGGTGTGTGTGGGTTTGGGACCATCGCAGAGAGGTGATGTGCTGCAGTCTGTCCTGCTGTGCACCGACTGCAGCTCATGGGTCAGAAGCTGTCTGACGCTGGGTCTTTGCATCGCCCCTCTCACTGCAAGGAGAGAATTAGGAAGGGGGTTCAGGAAGTCTCCAGACCGTCAGCTATTGAGTAAAGCCTCCAAAGGGAATAGGATTGAACTGACACCAAGTGATTTTGCTAGAAACACCCAGGGTGATTTTGTCTGTTTGATGTCTGATTATACAGCAATTACTTTCTAATTATGGTGTTGATTTGAATTAGATTATTGTGCTCTTGATCAAATGCAAGTGCTGTGATAAAACCACCGCATTTGTTTGTTTCTTGCCAAATAACAATGATGTATTAAGTAGGATTATATTATCTCTTGAGAATGTTTTACATTTATCAGTAGTGGTCCAACTATAACCTTTGTTTAAAACAGTGAGCACCTATCTGTAGAAATCAGTTATGCTATAATATTTCAGAGTTTCTCTCTTGATTGTGAATGATCTCTGACTCTGCTGAATAAAAGCAATAATTTATTACTTTATGTAAAGCAATATTTTATGTGTTAACAAAACAAAGATTACAAACAAACCCTTGACCTCAATGGGCTTTTCACTCAATTAGAAATCTCTCTTTCCTGCTAGAGCCAAAATGATTCTTTCTGCAAGAGTGCTTTAGACTTATTTTCAAAACCAGCTTTTTCTTCAAATAAGCTTTTTTCCTCTAGAACTGTAGGTAGTTGAGAGAATGTTAATAGGGCACTGGATGAATCTGGAAGTCAGTTCCAGAGGGCATTTCAGTGACCAAAATACCTTTCAGATCTGTCAGCCAGACTTTGTGCCTAACACCCCTGACAGGATAAGCATATGAGGTGATTGGGTGATAGAAGTTTTGTAGGTGGGAATCATAATTATATCCAAGACAGGCAAAATACTCTTTTTATTTTGCTTCCTTGTTGTTTCCCAACTTTTTCAAGCTTAAATACAGCTTTTCTTTTTCATAAACTTTACTCTTATTTGTTGTTCATGAAAGTAAGATTTCAAGTCTCAAATAACAAATGCTTCAAAAAAAATTTTTTTTCCTTTCCTAAAAGCAAATGTTGGAAAATGGAAAGCAAGCAATGCTCTCTTAGTGGGTTTAAATAACTGCAATTGCCTTCATCTCAACAGATGATGTCTTAAAGTCTGCTGCTCCGTAGAAACAGAGTATGTAGACATTTTTTTGACTTGTTAAAATTAAGTCTGTAAACTGGGAAAAAAATAGGTTTATACAGAATCTCATGCTTTGCAGATCATACTGTTTTTGCAAGCTCTGTAAATTTGAGCTGTTGAAGACTTCGATCTAAATTTTAGACTTCCTAAATGACCTCCTGAGGAATCTGTTAGAAACCATGCAACTACTGGAAATGGCTTGTGCCTGTTGTTTTTAACTGAAATAAAATAAATGTCAGCATTGGAGGTGAGTGGGTTCCAAATTTGGGATCTGCACTAATGGTGATGGCAATGATGGTTAAATTGGCATCCAGCAGGTGCCAGGAGTGATGTTCTGTTGTGCAAATGACAATGCAAAACAGCAGCAGAGTTTACCAGGAGAGAAGTGCAGCACGTGCGGGCAGAAGAGGCTGGGCAGCTGCAGGGTGAGAGGAGGGCTGGAACACCCAGGCAGAATGACCAGTATGAACCTAGCAAATGTCATTTTAGTTATCTGAAAATTCATCTCTCTAATGGGCGGTTTAAAAAAGCCCAGAGCTCAGCATGCAGGGACTTGCATTTTTGACAAGTAACTCCTGAAAGCTGAGAGCAGCTTGCCAGCTGAACACTTGCCTTTCCAAAGGGTATTGTAAATGCCTTCTCTCATTCAGTTGTCCTTTTTCTGTCCTTGTGGTTTGTCCACACTTGAAGACTGTGCCTGTTCTGCTTTCCTTGCTTAATGCTCAAACACTGAAGCAAATGTCAGCGAGCTAGTGGAGGTCTGAAAAGGAGAGGAGAGCTTAACATACTTTTACCTGCTGCCTCCCAGAAGCCAGCAGGGAGAAATGAGCTGAAATTGGAATCTCCATTCAGGGCGTTTCAGTGTTTGCTTTGCCATTTACCGTCACGGGACCATAGACTGTTGTAGGTTGGAAGATGCCTCTGTGTGTCATACCCTCATGCCAAATGGAGGGCTGATTTCAACTGGGTCTTTTTCCTTCTGGGTCAGAGTGAAGAATCAAAGTTTATGCACCTTTAAATCTGGTGGCTTATATCTATAAAAGGAAGGGAATAAAAAGTGCAGGAAAAAAACCTTTGATCCAGGAATGATGAAATATTCCTGATCAAAGTAGAATATTGTTGACGTTTCTAAATGGGAACACTTCATTAGTATCTGTTTGACAATAAATACATCTGCTTGTGACACCATGGCCTCTTGTGGAGGTTGTAGTTCTAGTTGCTGATGCTTTGTATTTCCTTGTGTGCCATGCTTCGTGAATTATACTTCTGATGATGCTCCTTCTTCATCTTCTGTCTTCCAACCATAGCTCTACCATTTTCTAAAATTGAATATGTGCTCTTGCTAGTCTCTGGCCCTACTGTAGTCTTTGATCTGTCACAGCTTTTCTAAAATCACACAGGAGCTTCATAGTCTGCTTCCCACACACGTGCAGCAGGTGTGTATTAACATTTCCAGGCAATCAAGGAGTTACCCTTTGCCTAAAGACACGATTATTGCTTTGGATGACTTCTCTGCCTTTGGGCAGAGAATTTTTGCAAGCTGTTCTACATCTTCCGTTGGATAATTGTGATATGTGGAAAGAGGGTTGAGGAGTCAGATGTTTGTCTTTCATAAGAAGGTGGATGCTCATTACATCCATAAGGACATTCGTCAACAGGAGTTCCTGGGCTTGATGGCTTCTTCTAGGGAGAAGTATGGGAATGGACAGGGTGCAGAGATTTCCACGTCGGACTCAGAAGCTCGTGTTGGCTGTGATGGTATTGATATTGTTGGTAAATAAAAGCAGCTTTGAGATTCTCTGCTTTCTCAAGGATTTACGCTTGCTGTGATGGAGTGTTTGCTGGAACCACCTAACAGGAGAGCTCTGTCCTCGTTGTGCTGCTGTGTGTGGTGGTCAGTGCCCTGCAGTGCCCCAAAGGGCAGGCTCTGTGTCAGCTCACCTTTGGGGCAGGGTGTGAATTTGCACCTCCAGGCCTCGGTGTGCCTGTTGAACAATGATGGCTTCCTCATGCCTTCTGTCCTCTTTTTCATTTAGCCCTTCCTGGAACTGGCCAGATTTGCACACTCACAAGATGCACTGGGGCAGCGGGACAAAGGAGCTCCTCCTGCAAGCTGGGCCAAAAAAAGAAAGTCAAATAAAACCTCCATTCATGGGATGAAGGACGATGAAAGGCGGAGAGGAAAGATGACACAAAGCTGACAGCTGTGGCACACGTCTCCTCTCTTAGCCAGGAAAGCTGACAAGTAGATTGCTCAGGACAGGCACTTACAGGTTACCCTGTCAGCTACTTGAATGCCTTGTCTTTTATCTGCCACCTTCATAGGAAAGAACAGAGTGCGCTTGTGCCCATCTGATGAGCCGGTTCGTGCTGGCACATCATCAGCTTTAGCAATGCATGACCGCAGCACAGTCCAAAAGCTGCAGTTGGGTTACTGAAATCTTCCTCTTCTTGGTACATGCATGCATGAAGACACGTACCTGCCCAAGCAGCTGTATGCCCCTGAAAAGTCCTATTCACCAAGCCAAATTCTCTCTCTTCAGAACTGATCGTTTTTTTGTCTTCTAAAGCCCCCCTCCTTTAGTCATGGGATAATAGTCTGACTTTGTGTGGGGTAACTCCTGCGATGTAACAAAGCTAATCCAGACTGTGTGATTTCAGTTCTTTTGCTTTGTTTCTCTCTCCTCTTGCTCTGGTGGAGCTGAGGCTGGGCTCGGTGTCTCTGAAGGAGCAGGAGTGTGTGCGGAGCTTTGGGCAGGCAATCGGACCGTGGTGCTGTGCTCTCGAGCAAAGTGAACCTGCCAGCTGTGTGGTTCAGCCTGCGATGGTTGCAAAGGAGGCCGTGAGGGTTGTGGCTTCTTCCTCCCAACGTTTGTTCAGAGCTTCCTGTAAAAGAAAGAATTCAGTCGTGTCTAACCTCAGAATGAGGGGGAAAGAAGTGAAACATCCTATTGCCTATATATACATGGTGCCACAGCCTTGTGGGGGAAAAAGTGTGTGATCTTGTTGTAAAATGCATCCTAGTGCAAAGCGACATTGCAACTGAACAGAATTTGCCCAAACAACCTGAATTTCAGCATTTCCTGACTTCAGTTGTTCGACGTTGCCATCTCAAATGCTGACTTAAGATGGGGTATTTGTTGGAGGTGACATAGATACCTGAAAATTTTACTTCAAACTGTAGTAAATGTCTTGTTTTGTAACTCACCCATATTCAAATTTCCTCGGAAAGAACATTGCTTCCTTTGCACAATTTCAATTTACTTCTGACTGTCAGAATTCTTTGCCCTGGCAGCAAAGATGCTTCATTCTTTATAGTTATTAACAGAAATGACTTAATGATAGCTCTCTCACAATTCAGCCTGAGATCAATATAAAACATAGAAATGATCAGTGTTAGCAGTTGCAGCTGTTTGAGTCCTGCTCCAAACAAGGACGTGCCAGGTAACACCAGAACAGGGTTGCCTGCTGTTACCTTAAAAATTCAAGGCTTACTGCGTTTCCTGTTAACGTCAGCAGTAAAGGTAACCACTGCTTGTAATGAGAACAAGAAGAGGTGTGAGGCTCTGCTCAAGAAACAACTTAATTGTGTATTATTTTGGATAGGGTCAGGATTCAGTGATGCATGAGCCTGAAGAGTTTTGTCTGAGTGGAACCTGGCAAGGTAGATGCTGACTACAGCTCCTAGGTACGTTGGAGTGCTGTCTGGGACTTGCCTGTAGACCAGGATTTTTGGTTCTGTGAACAGAACCAACGCAGATCCCTGCTGACTCTCAGGATGCTGTTAGATGTTAGTAAAAATAAATGCTAAGTAGTGAATCTTTCAACAAATGTAGTAATTTCTTTAACACATCATTCCCTCCTCCTTTCCTGCCCCAGAACTGTGTAGTCAGTGATTGTGGGAGACTAAACATGCTGCGTGATACAAGAGTTTAAAGATAAATTAGTAAACAATTAGGATACGCTTTGAAGAGGAGAAGAGTTGAGTATGATTATGCTAGAGATACATTTGTGGGCCATAGGCCATCCGAAGTATTGCCAGTAATTAAAGAAGTGTTCTCTACCGCTTCTGTAGTGCTTTTAATTAGCTCGTATAAATGTATACATCTGCGGTATCATCAGGCAATTTTCTTGAGCATACAGGTTTGTGTTGTTATAGATTGTTTGAGGTGATTGCATGCAATGTTTTTTGTGGTTGCTCGTTAAATGAACTTAACTGCCTACATTAGCTATTACTCAATTGCTATAAATCATTGCCACTCCAGGCCGGGGAGCCGTGCTGCTGATTCCCACTGGGGCAAAGCTGCCTTCAGAGGGGTTTTCTGCACGTTGTGACCAGTCATTGTTGGTCAGTGGAGTGTGGTTGGGCCGACAGACTGTGCCCACAGCATCTGAGAATGGAAGAGAAGGCGTTTATGTTCCTCGGGGTTGCAGTACTATGTGCTTTTGGGCGCTGATCACGCTGGTGAGGAATAACACTCATTTACTCACTGAAACTTTGGAGAGCAAAATAGATGGTCTGTGTCTCAGGAAACCTTGGTTTTTAACTCCATCCCTTTTACTGCCCTCCTCGAGGAACTCATTTGCAGCCCAGGAAAGTTATTTCTGCTTGAAGGGCTATAATTGGACAGGAGTGCTGATGAATAGTCACGGCAAAGCTGTGGTTTTGTGCTGCTCGAGGAAAGCAGCATATGGACACAACAGGGAAGACGTGAAGTTGGATTGGAAAGTCAGTGGCTCCTGCTGGCAGGGCTGCACTTGGAGAAGCCTGGCTTTCCAGGTTGGGGTCTGTGGGGTGGACACAACCTGCAGGAAAGGAAAAGGAGGGGAAAGCAAGACCTGTTTATTAAAGAATTTAGCAGGAAAAACATGGTGAATCTCTGCCAAGGGCCAAGAATTTAGATGACCTTGGCTGCGGTAAGAATATATTGTTCACTTTTAACAGAACAGAAACAAGGAGCTGTGCTTACTCCAGTGTCAGAAAAAAAAATATTTCTGTTCAGTGTTGGAGAAATGTCCAGAAATAGTTCACCTTAGTGAAAATATTACTTCTGGAATGCTACCAAGGTCAGCAAGACCCTGACTTATCAATCCTGTTAATGTTCACATAAATTCAAGCTGTCAAACACTAGCTTGTCCAACCAAGATATTATAAGAGACTTTCATCTACGTTTCCTTTTTCTGTATTTCTTTCCTTTTATACATGCTTCCATCCTTCTCCCATTGCAATTTAGAGGTTCAGCCTGCCTGTGGCAAGGCAAGAATTCAAGGCTTTGGATTTTCTAGGCATTAAATGAGGCAGAAAAGCTAGATTTTGAAATGTCTTAAAATAATATGCTATTCCCAGAATGTTCTCCGAGTGTAGCCACGTATATGAGCAAGATATCAATGTCTTAACAATGAACTGTTGGCCATAGTTACTGCTTAAATGAGTGATTGTAATAGGTGAGGGCTAAGCATATGGGATGTAATTCTCTGCCGGAGTTTGGTTCTGTAAGGTACTGAACAGTTTGCCCTTGAGGTAGCAAGCAAGCTAATGGTTGTTTGACATGAGGTATACAATGTGCACGACCCATGCAGATAAAGGAAACCCTTCCTATGTTTGAAGAAATTGAACCTGGCAAGGATGTGGTCAAGATGGTCCTTGGGGTTTCGCAGTGTAACCGTTTACATCTGTGTGAAGCCCATCACCAGCCACTAACGTGTTACCCCTGGGTCACCACTTGGGCCTGACAGACATCCCCTAGGCCACCAAGGGGAAAAAGGGCCAATGCTTTTTCCAGCTCTATGGCATCAGTTTAGGTTTTTAGACCTGGAGCCCTTGGTCTCAGTGCCAGCCCCACTGCAGCAGGAGTCTTCAGCTGCCTGTCTGCAAGGGGACTGAACAGGCAGTCTGTGGCCAGGGAGAAACTGCCCCAGGTAAAAGCTCCCTCTACAAGTATAGCTCACAAATCTAGCACGGACTGTTCTATATTTAAAAGTTCAAAAACTGATTCTTCATTTATGGAAGGCACAATAAATGACTTGTCCTTTTCCTTCTTCATTTCTCTCTCTCCCTGTTTTGTACTGCTCTAAAACAATAGCTACATATATCTGAAAGGCTGATAAGAAATGAGAAGCCCGGGGGTACTGGTGACATTTCACAGGATGAAGTTAAGAGATAGCTGACCTAATGTGACAAGTGTCTTTTTTCAAGTCTTTGCTAATAGCAGTAACCACTTAGACTCCTTAGGTGTGTGTCAAATGCCATGGGCAGTCAACTGAATCATGTCAAAAGGCTGCCTCTCATGACTAAATAGTCTCATATCAGCACAAAGCCCTGTAAATCCACCAGGTGGACTTTAATCATTTTGCTTTCAATGAGTTTTGGTTAGCAAGAAGTGACTAAGAGCTAATATTTCACCCGCTGCGGCTGTGAGTTTTTCATGAGTGCTCTGCGATGCTGACTGTCCTTTTAGGTGTGCAGCCTCGTCTGCTTTTCTGCCATCTGTACCTTGAGGACCAGAGCTGATAAAGCTTGGGAAATTTGCTGTTGATTTCACTGGACTTCAGTCGTTCTTGACCAGCGCTGCTTTCTGAAGCACTTGGTAGCTGCATTCCTGTTGGGAAAATCTAGGGCTGGAGTTCTCAGGCACGGTGCTGGGAGTTGCCAAAGGCTATAGCTGGGGTCTTGAGCCTGTGCTCATGTACTGACCTGATAGTGAGAGCACTTGTGACTGGTGCTAGTGGATTTGTGCTTGTGCATTGAGAACTCTGGGAGGTTAGGAGAGGTAAACTTGAGGTAGATCAGCAGATTGTGCCTGGGTACGATGGTAAAGCGTTGTATTGTCATCCTTTTATTTTCTGTGTTTGGATTCAATTAGTCCTAGACCAGGCCTCTGTTTTTGCTGGTGCTTTACAAGGACATTGCAGGAGAGGCTAGTCTATTTGTATAGCAAGAAGCGTGACAGACAGGTCTTGTTCTAGGAGCAGAAAGAAACTAGCATAAAAAATGGGACTGGAAAGTGAAGTTTCAGATTGCAATGCAGAGTCCTGCTTAAAAATGAGTATAGCAAAATGATAGCAAAAAATTGGAAATATCTTTAAAAAAAATCAGCAGTGGAAACATTCATATGTCTCGGTTATTAATATAACTCTGCTGTGGAAAATCATTCCTTTAGCCCTTTCCCTCTTCCTCTCCGTTTCCACTCCTTTACATACTGCCCTCCAGTCCTTGCAACTTTCCCTAGAAGAATGATGATGCTGGCTCTTTCTAATAATGTCTAGAGCATGAGTATCCAGAGCTTGTATGGGATACTTCTTTTTCCAGAAGAGGGTAAGTCATAAGAAGTAGCAAGAAAAATAATTTTATGTTCCTCTATTTGAACACTGCTGCATCTACTTGTAGCCTGGAGGCTTTATAAAACAATGACGCTCACTCCCCATCTTTGTTTCTCCTTGAGTTTGTGTTTACTCATCGCCTGGCCTGCAGGCTGCCCGTGGCTGTGAGTGGGTGCTTTCTTCTGCAGCTGAACAGCTGCACTGCAGTAAAGTCACTGCTCACAGCCTGTCCCACCTTCTGGTCCCTGCCTCTCTGCTGGAGCTTCTGATCCGACAACAGAGGAAGAAGACAGCTGCTTGTGAGTGCAATCTGTAAGCTGTTTCAACCCATGTGAGTCCATTTAGTTTGTCTTTGCTAACCTGGTTCATCTTGAATGTAGTAGCTTAAGAAGTGTTCATGTGAGCAACACCACTGTGGAAGTTGCAGTATTTAGGAGCAGTGGTGGTGGACACTGAAGAGGAAGACACAATTCCCATCTTCTGCTGTTTGCCAAACCCACGTCCCTTTTCACTCTAAAGGGCTGCCAAGTGCTCCTTCCTACAGCTTAGGGCCACGAGCTGCTCAGTCAAAGTCAAGTGTCTCTGTAGTCACTGGAGCAGAAGAGAGCTTGAAGGGAGGGATTTGAAAGCTGACAGTAGAATGGATTTGTCTTGTTTACAATGAGTCCCTTGCATGCTTGAGAAAGAAACTCTGTGCAAGGAAGCATGAAGGTGCTCCTGCAGAGCAGTAATAAATACCCATGAAGGCTGTTGGGAGTTGGAAGCTGGCTCTAAGTCTGTGATACATGATAATGCAGGTAAGAATAGGTGGAGAAGATCCTAAAAATGAAGATAAATAGTAGTGTAAGAGGAGGAACCAAGAGCTTGTCTGCAATGACCATTTTCATATTACTTTCTGTTCTTAGTTGGACTGCCTGGAATTTGAGGTGCTCATGTGCTACATGTCGGTCAGTGCAGGCTTTTAATGGCCATCTCTTTTTTTAAAGTCTACTCGTTTTCTTATTGTTCTAAAGCTCATTGTTAAAAAAGCTTAGCAACTACATGGACAGGAAAAAAAAAAAGCACAAACAGACCTTCCTTTGACAAATTGGAAATCCCCAAAGACTTGTAAGCCAGCATGAAAGATTGACTTAATGGAGCAGTATATTTCTGATACAGCAAGGAGCCCCCCCAATCCTCTGATTAGACTGATATATAGATTTGTAGAGATTAGCAAAATCTGAAATGCATTAAAAAAAATCCAGTGTGACCAAAACAGTTTTGACAGCATAAATGAAACCTAAAGCAATGTAAAATGTAATTACTGCAGCTATCCCTGTGACCCGTCAGTATATGCTGCCTTGCTCTGGCCTCAGGAGAGCTGGGCTTATTTTCCACCTATTTATTTTTCTGCATGTTTGGCAAGGGTATCTTTAGCTTATTCATTTGCTCTGCTTAAGTACCCCTTTCTGGTTCCTCTGTATTCCAACGTGGGTTTTGGTGGAAAGATTAAAAAATAAAGAAGAGATTGGGTAGTTAGAGGAGGGTACAGGAAGTTCAAAGACACACCAGAATCAATCCCTCGCTGCCGTTCCATGTGCTTTGGTGGTAGGGCTCTGTGATTAATTTATTTACCTTACAGAGGTCCAGAAGAAGTGCTGGGTTTTATTTCCATTAGCGGGGAGTAGAGAGGCCATCGCTGGTACTAGGAATTTGTTGTGCTGGGCTCTGTACGTGTAAGTAGTAACAGATGAGTTCTGCTTGGACTGTTTGAAGTGACCAAAGGGCAGGGGAGGACGAAAAGACTTGCAAGTCCCAGGGTCAGGCAGAAGGTACAGGAGTGTTGGGCCGGTGCTTTGCCCTCTTAACAGCTCTGCCTTCAGGCAGGAGGTGCCCTGCCCTCAGCCACATGGACCCTGGGAGCACGCCCGACCTGCCAGCCCTTCCTCCTGCCCCATTACCCGGTAAGCTCAGCCTTACGTTTGCCCGAGGACCTGTGCCAGCTGGGGTACGGGTGCGACAGCCTGCTGCTCAAACCGGGCCTGCCCGCGGGCCTGGGGCAGGGCTTGCACCCGCTTTGGTGCTTCCTCCCCTTTCTGCCTTGTGGGGCCTCCTGAGGAATGGCTGTCGGCAGTGCCAGCAGATGAAGTGTGTCTTCTGTGTCTTCTGGCCAGGAGGGAGTTTCTCTCTTTTTCTTTTTTCCTGGAAGCTAGCATGTAATTGTGGTGTGAGCGGAGGCGGTGCATTCTAGCTCAGGGATGACATGGAGATCGCAAGTGAGTTATGAGGTAACTGCTTTATATCAGATAGCGACCAGGTTGTGAGCTGGCAACCGCTAGGGATGAGTTTTTGATCCTCGAGTCACCTCGTCATCCTAGGCATTGTCGCAGCAGAGAATGCTAACTCCATCAGTCAGCAGATAGCTCCAGATGGGAAAACCTATCTTTTAGAAATGACCTCGGGGTCAGTTATTTGGTGTTTTGGGGAGTGATCGTAGATGTAAATGTTATCAGGCTCTTGGACGGCATCTATCTTAGGTATTTGTATGGCTTCCATTACCACAGGATCCAAGCAGCCCTGTAATCATCAGTGTGCTTATCCTCACAGCATTCCCGCGAGGAGGCGAAGTGCTGCAGCTTGTGTCAGCTGGGGCAGCTGCCTCGTCCTGTGCCCAAAAGTGTGCGGGAGCGAGAACCTGGCAGGCAGACGCTGGCTTGTGTGCGAGCACACAGAAGCATCCTCTGGCAGCACAGCCTGGGGCTGTTCATGGGAGCTGCTGGTCCTCTTGGCTGTGTTTGATGGCAAGTCTTAAGAAAACCTCGAACTGCTTCCATCCCCTTGTCACAACTTTTAATTAAAACTGCTGTTCTGCGTGGCTTGGTAGCGGCAGATCACACACTCAGGCCTTGAGGACCACAGCATGGCCCAGGTACAGGAGGGGCCTCTCTTTGGGGTTGTACGAAAGGGTTTCCTATCCATGACCCAGAGCGACCTCATCTGACTTTGGTTTGGCTCTATTTTGGGCAGGGGGCTGGAGGAGAGCAGCGGGAGCAGATGCTTTTATCTGCCCTAAATTATTGTACGGGTCTGTGTAATGAAAAAATAGATAATCAGGCATAGAGGGCGAGATGCAGAGTTCTTATGAAGCTGCTAGCCAGGACTCTCAAGTCCAAGGGCTATTCCTCAGCTTGTCATGATCCTTCCAGTGCAGGTGGCAGCATTGCACAGGGCAGTGTTGCTGGTAAATGTGTAGCACAACAGGTTTCTGGTACTGACATCAACAGATCATTTCTGTGAGTACTTATACTGTAACGTGATTATAACATCTACTGTAAAATAGATGCCGTATCATGAATTTAACGGTGACCCCCAAAATAACCAGAGCTCCCAATAATTGTCAACACAAGCTGTGTTTTGTGTAGCTTTATGCTTTTGTTGTCAGTACAGCCAGAATAGTTTTATAGCCCTGGAATTTAATGCATTTCAGATTTGCTAATCTCTCTAAAAACTGTACATCAGTTTAATCAAAGGATTAAGGCTTCTTTGGTAAATCAAAAATATACTGCTCAATTAAGTCAATCTTTCACATCAGCTTATAAGTCTTTGGAGACTTTTAACTTGTGAAAGGGGATTTTTCAAGTAGGATTTACACTCTTACAGCACTGTAGGAAAACAGACAGCAACACAAAGTAAATAAGACTTTACAATTAAGTAATGTCCATGGAGAGAAGGATGCATTTTTCAGCCAAAGTGTGTAACTTTGGTGATGCCGATGCTATAGGTGAGGTGCTCTGAATTCACAGCAACTCAGGAACCTTTCCTTTCATTTTCTACAGCATAGGTTCAGCCCAGTGAGATTTGAGTTGAAATTAGCCCCAAACCTGATATAATTCTAAGGAAATTTTCATTATTTCTAATAGGTTGTTATGTCTGATACTTTCTGAATCACTGGTAACGGTGTTAAGAGGAGAAGCCCCATCCCATAAGAGCCAAACTTCTGCACCTCCCTCTGAAGCAGGGGTTATGGACTGCACCT
The DNA here is from genome assembly GCF_009769625.2 of Cygnus olor. NCBI lineage: Eukaryota > Metazoa > Chordata > Aves > Anseriformes > Anatidae > Cygnus > Cygnus olor. The sequence goes on along the minus strand of NC_049171.1, from coordinate 116,387,812 downwards.
CGAGACTGACCAAAGCCTGAGGTTCTTGCCCCAAACGATCGAAGTTGGGGACGTCCGTGGTCTGTGTGCCAGTGGCTGCTGTTTTGCTCCCGAATCGAGGTCGTCTTCCAAGCAGCGTTGCCACCATTCACCGTGTCGCTGGTATCCATCAGTGTTGTTTTGTCGTGGTTGTGCTGCGAAATAGATAATGCCTTTTAGAAACAGAAAAGCTTCTGTAAACTGCCTTCGAGCTGTTACTTATTTCACACATGTCTGGGAAGGAGAACAAAGAGCTAAGTCCAGTGCAGAGCAGCCCACATAAGAGTCATTTATTTGTGTTTTGTGCCAAAGTAGCGCTGTGTTAGGTGGGGATGAGGTGGCAATATGCAAGTCAGTGCACACAAACATAGTGTTGCTAAGTTTGACCGTAATGCCTTAGGAAAATTAATTTGCTGTACAGCCCCTGTGTAAAAATTATTATAGTTGTTGCAATAGCAAACGCAGTTGTTAAGGCAGAGGTCTAATCCCCACTCTAATAACTTTTGCTAATAACTTTCTCAAACTTTTTGCTCTGAAATTTTCCATGCTTCTTGTTAGCCCTAAGGTGAATTTTTTGGAAAGTCAGAGAGGATTTTGAATTATGAGAGCACGAATAAAGTACATTTTCCTCCTTGTGTTTTATTGAAACTTTTGCATTCTGAAAAGTGTCTGAAGAGAAACTTCAAATTTGTTTTGTAGCCCTGAGTAAGGAAAGGAAGAAGCATGATTTATGCTTGCAGAATGTCCTGGTTCATAGAACTGTGAAAGTTGTGGTGACTGTGTGTGGTCGCAGAAACTTTAAGGCTGACCTTCTTAGAAGTGTCTAATGATTGAGACCCATCTCAAAAGCAACTTTGATGTTTAGGAGATTAAATGTCATGGAACCTCGTAGGGTTGAGGCACCTGTGTGCCTGCCACTCTTGAGAGTGAAAAGCTTTTTTAGTAGAGCTAAGCAAGGAGCATTTCATTTTTTCATGAAGGATAGAATCATTTTGACCTTTATGCCTTGTCCCAGGTTGGATCAGGAGCCCAGTAACTCGCTGCAGCTGAGCACCAACATGACTAAGCCCTACAGAAGAGCATGCTGTAATGCTGGGGGTCTGTGATGAGGCATCCTTGACCTGCAAGGGTGGGAGGTCTCCGCGGCAATTCCTGTGAGGGTCTGCGTGCTTTGGGTGCTGTAGGCTTGGTTTGAACTGTTCTCTGGTCCTGACAGAAAACTGAGCCATGCTGATCAAATTTGAACCTCTGAGTCAGAGTTTTGAAGCATTAGGTAAGTAAAACAGACAAACAACCTCGTAGAAGCAAACCTATGTATGGGAAAGTGCTGTGATCTACATTGTCTTTTAGTCCTTATGTACACCATTAAACACAGTTTGTTTTTCATTTCAATGATACCTTTAGCTGAGCTCCACTTGAGTTTGTCTGTGAACGCCCTTAGATCCCAGCAGCACCAGAAATGCAGTGAGTGCTGCTGTGGTGGCTGGTGGTGAGTCTGAAAAGTCTTGTCTGTGCTGCAGAAACAAACCTGCGACTAGGTGGATCTACTGCCTGCGCCTTCTCCTGCCTTTCACTGTCTCGTTCTAGGTTTGTCTGTAAGTGCTTTTCCATTAGAAATCTGTTGGTGAATGTTCTTTGAGGGGCTTAATTTCCACAGATATCCAGAGGAACTTGGTGACAAAATGCAAGAAGCCCTGGACTTTTAAATAAGCTGCATTTACTGGTAGCTCTGTTGAAGCTGCTTTAGGTGTTGATTCCTAAAGCAGTGAACTTTTACAAGTTCACAATGAAAGAAGTCATTGAGATTCCACACTTCTTAGAAATTGTCCTGCGCTTTAAATAAGTGCTAGAACAATAATAAAGCTAAGGAATACAAAGTTCAGAGCAAGGAGAGCCCAAAAATATGTGTTTTACATCACCAACTCAACCACATACATAGAGTGAGGCTAGAAGGCATTTTCCAGTTCAGTTTTCCTTGTTAAATGTAATATGTTACTGTCTGTCACTTAATCTATGCATTACAATATACAGGATATATAATGTGGCTGAGCTAATATTATGGCTGGAAAGTTGATTTTTGGAAATTTTTGCACTTCTGGCCTTTTTTTTTTTTCAGATGGATTTAATGTCAACTTTTGTATTTTCATCTATATCGTGCAGAAGCACTACAACTGAGCGGTTTGAATGCATGCTGGAGTGCCCACCCTGGGACCAGCAGGAAATAATTCTCTTCTTGACCCCCCCCCGGCGGAATTGGCTGAATGAGCCTTTGGCTGTATTCGGTTCTTTTGTTTCCTCCCTTATTTGCAGGGTGGCTAGGGTCAGCTTCATTTCACTCACTAGAAGCAGGTTAAACGCGATGCCTTTGCTGATGCTGCTTACCCTGGTCCAGAGCTAATGTTAATATGCATCTCTCTGAAATTGGTCTGGTGACATCTGGATGAGGGAAAAATTCCTGTCATTTTTGGTGGGTTTTGGTCAAGCCCTTCCTTTGATTCAGCTTAGGGGGAGCTGAAGAAATGATCAGAAAGATGATTTTTGGGAAAGGACTCGCACATTAATTGACTAACTCTTTGTCTATGGTATGAGGAAAAATTCTTGTCTGAAATGCTGTGACAATAAAAATGATTTTAAAAGAGCTCATAAAGAAGGTATAAATATTAGCCACTGAGAGAGACTAAACCCACAGTCAACATTTGGACCTGTTTTTAAACCAATGGCTATACAGCTTCCATCTCAGCAGATCTGTTCCTTTGACGTTTTAGTACATTTCACCTTCCATTCCTTGCATTTTGAGAACTCTGTATATCATGCATGTTTTAGCTTTGAAATCCTTTTATTTATTTATTTATTTATTATTATTTATTTCTCTTAAGACAGTTTGCTCCGAGACCTCTGAATCTGGTATGCTTCAAAGCTGCCATGTGCTAAGCAGCTAAATTGCATTACCAATGGGGGGAATAATTATCAGCCTCAGATTATGGCATTATTAACGCCTTAAGACTGATAACTCTTAGCAGTTCACAAGACCATCAAATGTTTTCTTTTTTATACGGCCATGGATTTTTCAGCGAGCACTGGAGATAACATGACAGCCCAATAGAGCTTGATGTATGTGTCTGGAGAGGGGGGAAGGAAAAAAAAAGTTAAGATCCTCCAGTCAAACCAATGTCTTTAATGGCTTCCCTAGATTAAAATAATCCCTATGGGAAATCCACTATGACAACAGTTCTTACACAGATTTTCCAGTCACTGCTTCTGTGCCACAACCATTCTTTGAAACTGTTTATGTTAGTGAAAGGCCACATTCTCAGACACTTTAAAAAAAAAAAAAAAAGTGTTTTAACTCCATTAAGAATAGTTTGAAGTTCTCACTTTCTTCCTTGGGCATTAGTGTGCCTATTAGTTCTGTATCTTCTGAATGTTTGACAACGTGAAGAAATGTAGAGGTCAGCTCTAAGGCTCGTACTGAAGGCCATCTTAGTGCTTGCACTTAAGTACAGTGTTTATAACGAGGGTGATTGCATGCATCGGCCCGACAGGGTGCTGAGGAATTAGACTGCATGACAGAAGGGGAAGCAGTAACAACGCTGAGACTAGAGCTGATTTAAAATCAAAATGAGATAAAAGATTTGCAGTCTGGAAATCAGACGTTCTTATTCCTGTTTAGATGCAACTGCAATGCGAATTAGCTCTGAGCAGGCTCTGTTCAAACACAGGACCAAAGGCCAGACTCTTAAACTGGGGAAACTTTTTAAAGAGCCTAAATTAATCCAGCAGTTTATTGAAAGAAAAAAGTTGTCATTTTGGACAATGACAAGAATGTAATAGGGAAGCTCAATAATACTAGGGAAATGAGAGACAGAGCCAAAGGCTGGGGTAATTTGGTGGGTGTCCGCTGGGACCCAAGATCATGCATTTGTAGCATCATTGCTCTTACCCCCCTTACACCTTTCCTTCAGGTTGTGTGATCAGGCAAAAAGCCTATGAATGGGAATAACATCGCAGTATTATTTGCCTCCCTGCCACTAAAATACGACTGGAACGCACTGCCATGGCCACAGTGGCTGCCAAATCAAACGGTACAGTTAGATTTGTCCTGCTCCCTCCCAGCCATGGGGGACTTGCAGCTGTTTGTCATTTAACTGCAGTTTATCTCGTCCCAATTTCATTGGATAGTTGCAGCAATAAGGCTCAACCATTTGTGTTCAGGGCCTCTGTTTCTGTACAGTAAATAGCTCTGAAGTGCTCTGCGGTGTTTCTGTAGTGTGCGTTGTTATTGCAGCACCCTCCTCTGGCTTTTTTACCTACTTTGCCTCTCAGAAATATTAAACATTAGGTGTGTTATGTGAAAAGCATTGATTTATTCCCACTTAGAGTGAAGGGAAAACTGATATCTCAGGCACTGTGCAAATGTTGGCTTTATATTGAAGTTCAGCAAACTGTAATTGAACAGCTTGTTAGCAATAATAATGATTCATGGGGAATCATTCATGACTTCTGATCAGTCTGTCAAATTCATCAGCAAGGATGATAAAAAGGATGGTGCTGCAGCTGGAGGTTGGAGAATTTGACTCATCACCTTACGATAACTCTGTGTTCAGTGCTGCTCTTGCATCTTGATGCTGGTGTAGGGCATGGTGCCACCTCGGCCGAAGAGCAGCATATTTTCATGCCTTTGCAGACCAACTTTGCAGGGAGAGTAGGGTGACATTCCCTAAAAGTCACCTGCTTTGGCTCAACACTTCCGCCAGTCCAGAGCAAGGTGGGCAGGTGCTGTCTGTGCATGGTCAGCACCCTTTCCTGTCATGCCAACCCGAATTATCTGTCCCTACAAAATCTGTCTCAAGGGGAGCTGCCAAGGAAGATTGAGGTCGCTTGCTAGGCACGGGTCTCTCCTCCTCTTGGGGAGCTTGATGTGGCAGCATGAGGCTTGCTATGGGAAGGCAAGGTCAAAGTTAGTGAAACAGCGGCCAGTCAGCGTGCCCATCGGGGTGGGTGCGGGGTGCAGTGACCTCTCCGGTCTGACCACAGCCCGGGCTGAAGGTCAGCTCTGCTGATACCATCTCGGGCGCGTTTACATGATTGGCTATAAAAACAGTGTTGCTCCAGCAAATTTTCACAGTTCCATTTGTTTTAAGAGCTAGAAGAAAAAAAAAATCAACATTTCAGGAATTCTTTTCCTCAACGACAGATCAGCTTGAATGAAGCAAGCAGTCCCACAACCTCATTTCAAGCTTTTCGGCTGCCTTTCCTGTTTCCCACACACTGCAGGCAGCAACCTTTGCCCAGGGCAAGGTGACCGTTGATTAACGGGGAAGACTTGAGCCCTGCCTGGAGTGGGAAGGATGCTGCAGCAAATAGGATGTTTGTTCCACTTGCAGCCCAAGGAAAAGGAATTTCTGGAATGATCTGGGTAAAAAAAAAAGTAATGTTTCTTTTGGCAGCCTTGCTTGGATAGTCCTTGAGCTGTTGTTTGGTAGTTTTATTTACACCAAGGAAATTCAAGCAAATAAGGCTGCCCTGGTCTATCAGGATGGCTTAAGTTTCTGACATTTTTCCTGCAAAGCAAAACTTTGGATATTTGCCACTCGGTCATTTCATAGCACCACGAGTGGAAAGCGTTTAGTTTTGCTCTCCAGTTGCGGTCAGTTTGTTTCCTCAGGTCTCCAGTTACCACTTTTCCAGGAAGGGTCAGTGCAGTCCCCGGTCGGAGCAAGCAGGTCCTGGGCTGGCAGGGAGAGGCCAGCAGACGGGGGGATGAAAAAGCAGGAGCTGGCTCGGCATCTCCTCCTGGCTGGCGTCAGCAGGCTGGGACCTTCCTGCCCCGATGCCAGTCCAGTGAGATGAAATTTCTGTGATGGTTTGGCACTTCTCACTCTGGTGGATTCCACTGATTTTCTGAGCATTGTTTTTAGAGCAGTAGCCGTTTTCTAAAGCAGTAACCCTTTGGTTGTAATGGGGTAGATAATAAAGTTTTGCACCTTATCTGTGTCTGCGTACGTGAGATTACTGGACATTTTTGGCCTGTGCCAGCCAGCACTCTTGAATGAATCCTGGGCATGGTTTGGGACTTTAAAGCCTCGTGCCACTACTGATATGGACGTGCTGCTTGGCCTCGATGCCCTGCAGTGCTTCTAGCCTTGCTGTATCTACTAATATACCTGTAGCCTTTGAGAACTGCTGATGACAAATGTTATACAATAGCAAAATATATCTATATTTTTTGTTTGTTAATAATTAGTATTTCAGTGGCAATTGGTGCTTTTCTTTTTTGAAATAGTTTTCTCGACCTCACAACAGGTTTGAGTTCCCCTAAATATGAAGGGGAATGATGTGAAATATCTAGTAGATAGATATTTGAACCAAGGGTAAGAAGTGAGAAGAAGAAAGCCACAAATCCTAAATATAGTCGTGCCTGTGATTGGATTTATCTCATTTTTTCCCCAAGATTTTGTAAAGTTAACCAAGGTCACCTGCCAGTTGCTGGTAGATTTTAGCAGGCAGACAGTTCAGAGTCATGGATCTTGTAGCAGCAGTGTTCTGCAAGATGCTGTTAGCAATTATCCCTGGTTCCATTCTAATTTATATATGTGACCTGAAACACACCCAGCTGTATTTACGCTTGAAAAAAAACTTGCCCATTAAATGAAATGCCTCTGTTTGCACTTTCTTGATCTAATTTTTACAAATAACTGACCCTTCCAAACTGCTTCTAGTGCTTACGGTGCTGCTATATTCATTTAATCCTTGCCACCTTTCATTTGTATGATTATATAGCAATGACAAGGGCACATACTACGTGGTACTAGCGGTTGGGATCACCGTCTGTTGTTCAGCTGAGATGCACAAGTCCTGTCATGTCATTCCTCCAGTATCTCAGTATCGTCATCCACCCATCCAGTTAATGCCTAGTGGTTTGCTGACTCGTTCCCAATTTATGGATCCTGGAGCACATTTCTTGAAGAATAATATTGCCAGGGTTGTGAATGGTCATCAAGAATACCGCAGGGTTTTTTTCTCTGTAAAACACATTGCATCCAGGAGGACGATGGGGACTGTGGAAGAATTAGCTTCGGCTGACTCGGATGAAGCTGGAATAAGTGTGGGAAGAGCAGAGCTCCTACCATTAGGCACAAAGACTGGTGAAAAGAAGAAGATTTCCATCAGTATTATAGGAGAATGTAGTTATTTATAGGCAAAAATGTGTTCTCTGTCTGTGTATCTTTCTCACCCTATCCTCATTCCTGCCATGACTTCAGTGCCAGTATCTGAAGGACATAATGGCAAAAAGTCTTCTGTTTGACTTCGTGTTTTGCCTGGGCTTGGAGTATTTTCACAACTTTTTAGCTTTTCAAGCTTTCTTTTTGTTTTTGCTACTGTTTAAAAATTAAATATCCCAGCTTGTTTGGGCTATGGCAGGTTAAGCAGGTCACCCCAAGCAAGTCCTCCCAATCTGCCCTTCCCTGTCCAGCCCTGTGCACTGACTGTGCTCTTCTTTCCTGGCTCCTGGGGCAGCTCAAGATTTTTGTTTTAATTTCTTGAACACAGCTAATCAAAATTGCTGTCTGTAGCCCTTTGCATGTTGAAGATGGGATGTTACCATGGGCTGATGAGGGAAAGCGCAATCGGAAAATAAAACAACCTAGTAGCTAGCTTCCACGGAGGGAGAAAATGTAACTTTTATCTTGTTTTATTTTGCAATCTGTTGACATTCATTGGTAGCATATATGGAGAGATTGTAATTCCAGGAATGGTCTTCCAACTTTATTTAGAAGGGAAATAGCAACAGAGTTGCTCATATTGCCCATAAACAGGCTTCCAGGGCTTTGGACTGATGTCTGTTTGTTCCGTGGACACCACAGCTAAAACAAAAATGAAAGTCTCAGCTGTCAGCCAGCTGACGACTTAGTCTCACTGTGTTGGGACCTGGGCAGCAAGAGGGCACAGAGCAGTGCTTTGGGCCTGTGCCTGCTATTCATTCCCTGTGTGATCATCCCAAAGGGATGACCCTACCCGAGCTGTGCTTCTCTGTGCCTCAATTTCCCGGTGTGTAAAAAGTTAGCCATGATCCTGACTCTATTTTTTAGCTTTTTTTTTTTTTGGAAAGCATTTTGACCCCTGCTGCTGAAAAGAGCCAGACGCTCCTTCGTGATTGACCCAGGTGCATGGGATGAAAGCAGGCTGCCTCCGAGGACCAGGCTGCCTTCTTCAGGGCACGGAGAGCTGGTGTTGCTGGAGGTGCGTGACTGTCTGACGTGTTTACATCCTGGACTTCTGAAGTAATATCTGTAGGCCATCACTTTGGCTTGAAAATTGATTTTATTAGGTGAAAATGAACTGAAGAAATGAACTGCAAGCCACATTGCTGCGCTTACAAAGTGCGTTATTCAGCCTTACGTCCCCGGATGTAATGAATATACAGAGACCACCTACTTTGAACACTCCTCTGATTTTTCCAGTTTCTTTAAAGTCTAATAATATTGGCAATGCAGGATGAAAGCAATTGTGAAAAGTGAAAAAGTCCTTGTTTGCCTATCCTGTCATCTGGGGTCTGTTTCACTGAAGCTGAAAATGAAGGTAACTTGCCTTAATGCAGCAGGACAGCTTTTAGTCTAATTGAACCATGCATCGGCAAGAACCCAGTATTGAGCCTTCAGTCTCGGGTTAATCCCTTTTATTGGCTTGGGTGCAGGTTATCATCCCTTCTTATCAAACAAGGACCCCTTTCTTCTCACTCAGGATCAGAACTAAAAGCCAGTTGAGAAAGAACTGACAAATTCAAAGCGGTAAGCCTCCCCCCACTCCGAAACCACCCCGCGCACCCACGAGGCGCTCTGCAACACACACATGCTTCAGCTGCAAGGCTTGGGTGCGTTTTTGTTGCTGGGAAGCTCCCTCCCTCTCTTCCTCCCCTTTCAGCTGTGATTTTTGTAGCAGCAGCTTCAAAGTGCATGGACTTGGTTCAATTGTTTTGCCCAGCATTCGCCGATCAGCATGTCAGATTAAATTTATGGGCAGTTGACCAGTGCTTAATATTTGAACACCTGCTCCAACCTCCTCGTCTGGCACAGCTCTGTGAGCAGAGGTATGTTAAAGTCACCGATAGCGAGTGCATGTTGCAACTTGGTAATGCTTTTTGAGGAAAATAAAGGTGGCTTTTAGGGGAAAACCAATAAGCAATCCTTTTGTGCAAGGCAGCTGGTCAGGCTCCAGGATTGCAATTGTCCTTTCTGACCTTAAACCAGAAATCTATTTAGATCACCCTGCCCAAAAACCCCCTGTGTTTGTTAGGGAACAGTTTTACCATGATTATAGGTCACATCACAGAGAAGTAAATAAAAGGATATACTGTGCATGTTTTGAACGCAGGCAAAGGTTTTTAAATGAATTAACATGAAATCTTCCACAAAGGCTATTCTATACATACCTCTAATTTATTCTGTGCTACTTTTTGAGAGTCACTTATTCCAATAGTGTATTCTTTAAATACAGTACAACTACCGAAAAACCCCACTTTTTCCTTCATACTCAGTGCCTGCCTTGACCTTTTGAAACAACTTCTACAATGAGAGCAATATTTTAACAGGTTTTATGACAAGGAGAAGAGGAGGAAAAATCAGCCTTATTAAAGGTCAGAGCAGCCTAATAGGAGATACAATAAACTAAGAGCTTTACAGAGGCCTGAGACTGTCATGCTTCTGCAGTAGGGTTCGTCTCTGTTTCCTCTGGAACATCTGGTCTGTGACTTCCCGAAACAGGATACCGAGCGAGGTGAACCCTGGGTCTGATCTGGTTCGGCGCTTCAGTTCCCCCTTGCACCCTCCAAGCTCTAGCAGTCAGCAGCAATTTGAAGTGTGTAAGAAGTGTGTGACCCAGCAAAATTTTGATGCCTCTGAAAGAATCCGCTCCTTTGTCTGCGACTGGGATGTTCGGCCAAATTCTTCCCCTTGTCGCTTGCATCGCTTTCACCATGCTTTCCCTGCAGGCGGTCTGAAAGAAAAGCTTGCAATATCTTTAAAAACTTTCTTTCCCTCCATATTGTTCTTTGGTAAAAGCATAGCGTAGCTGGGATTGTTTTATTTTTTTTTTCTTCATACAAAACAGCACAATGCCTGCTGGCCTGGGTATCCGAAATATGGTTTTATTGTTGTGGAAAGGCCTTAATGAGGACGAAAAAAACCCTATTTAATAAAGTGCATCAAGTGCCCTTGGGAAAAATTAGCACACAATGACTTCTTGTGCCGCCAATTGAAACAACAGATTGGTGTAGTGATAGGCTTTACAGGAAATATTAAAAAAGCACAGATGGCTCAAGTTTACATGTTTACAGTGGAGTTGGAACAGCAGCTAAAACCTTCCAGTGTAGTATAATTTACTAGAAGGTCGTAGACCTAGCGGTTAAGAATGAACCTGAAGACTATTGTAAACACACTATTAGGGTTTGTAGAGGTCTAATCCCAGCATTTTTCATTCTTTTCTGCAATATTAGAAGCAACTGGCTGCAGCGTTAGTGAAAAGAGATACTTCAAGCATGGAAAAATGTGACGTTCCACTGGCACTTCTGGGGCTGAGCTGTTGCAGGAGCTGGAAGAGGGTTATGCAATTGCTACTGTTACTATGTAATTAGAAGCTCCTTGGCACTAACGGTGATTCAGCTCACAATGTGATTTAAAAAAAACGTACTGAAAATGTAGCTAGAAACAAGCTGCTTCAGCAGTTACCGGTGGATGGGCTGTGCCCTTAGGAGCAGTGGTTTGCAGCTCTCGAGGACAGCTGGCCAGAGGAGGAGAGACCCCTGGGCTCCGGGGCAAGTCCTCGCTCTGCCAGAGCTTCCTATAAGGCCCAGGTCAAGCTGGCTGGGATCTTACCCTAGTTAGGTGCCTAGATGAAATGCTAGAGCCATTTCTTTATTTATTTTAAAGTTTGTTGCATCTGCAGCGGGAGCTAGTAGAAATGTGGCCACATCAGGTAGCAGGGCTCTCAGCAGGGATACCTCGAGCTTCCCAGGCATATTTTTCATCATCTGTTGCCTCTTTTGCTCTTTCTCTTTGTTCAGACTGTCAGCAATTCAGGACAGGGATTGTAACACCCACAGTCCAGACAGGAAATGGGTTTTAGGAAGGCCTGTTCCAGGTTGTAGTGTAATAGGTAAAATAAATAGTAAAATAAACAGCAAAAAGGTAATAACATAGGGTCACCAGATGGATGGGGGAGCCCTTGTTAGAGGTGGACCAACTGCCTGTGGTGACAGGTGTCCTTCAAGCATTTCATTTACATGGTTTGTTCCCTACAGAAATTAGCAACCTGGGTTAATCAAGCATCTGCTTACCATGATGACAGTTTAACATGGAACAACGTTCTGCCTCCCCTGCTGTTTGAGCTATTTTGTTTACTTAAAACAATACCTAGCCTGTGGAAATAGGACAAGCAGCTAGTCTGGCCCAGACACCGAATGTAAATCTGAATTGTAGAAAGCCCTAAACAAACACACAACAAAATCTAGCTCATGTATTTTCCTTCTCAACCAGTTTTCAAAGCCCTATGCAAAGCAGTTCTGTATTGTTATTGCCTTCCAACAGATGGACAGACTGAGATACAAAGAGATGAAGTGATTTGCCAGAAGAGTGAGAAAGTTTGGACTCAAAAACAGGTTTCTTGATTTCCCAGTCAAATGCTCTGTCCTTTGGACCACAACCACTGGGTTGCAATCAGTGGAGTGCTTATCTGGCATATTTAAATGTCACCGATTTGAAAAAAGACATCATTCCATTTGCTGTCAGCCCAGGAGCATCTTTTTTTTTTTTTTTTCCTTGCACATGTACATGCAAATTTGAACAGGGTTATTTTCATTTAACAAGCTCCTGTAATATCATTGCAATCACTTGATAGTTAAGTCATGTTAAATTAAAACTGGCTGCTGCTGCCGTGTCATCAAGTCAACAATACAATAGGTACATTATTAACTGAATATTTACTTTGCAGGCAATTATCTTCCTCATCATAAAGTTGACTTCACCTGGGAATGTTAAAACAGGTGAGTTGAAGCTGGAGTTCTCAGCTAATCTGGTGCTGATCTAGATGGCAATATCTCCATGTGAATTTTACCAAATGAAACCTGCATGACTCACCGTACAAAAATCCCAACCAATAACATGAGCTCATTTAACACAAATCAATCACCATAGCGACTGAAACCACAACATGTCAAGGAGTACTTCAAAACCCAGGAAATATGGGTGAAAGTGCCCACTGTGTGCAGCTTTTCAGGCAGAGCTCTTTGCTGGAGGTGGTAAGGGGCTAGAGCAGATGGTGAGGGTTGTTCCAGTACAGGTGAGTGTGGTGAGTCTCTGACAAACCAACATTTTATTTACTAGGCAATCTCTTCCCTCACCTCGTAGCAGAAATCATTTCAGGAGCCAGAAGCCTGGTTGTGAGTCTTGCAATTGAACATCTGGTGGCATTTTAAGTCTTTCTACTTCTCCACTGGAGATTGTGCATACTTGGAATATACCACATCCCGGTCTGAAAACACTTGTGTCTGTATGCAAGAGAGAGAAGCGGAGTATAACACGTGGTTGCCCTTTCCTGGGTCAGAAGGAGAAAGGAGTCCAACTGCCTCAAGCTAAGGTCAAGAACCAAGCACTGATCATTAGTTCTCTTCATTCAGCAAGGGCAGGAACTCATGCTGATGCTGAGCACAAAAGTGAGACCGAGGACAAGCACAGCACTACTTTGGCCTCGTGCAGCCTTTCTTTGCCTGCTCTCAGCTTGTTCTGGGAATTCTGCCAACTGAAATTCCCTGCTCACTGTATGAGTAGCTTTTTAAACATCTCAGCCTAATCTGGGGGTGTACTATGCCACCATTTCAATTAACAATCTTCTATGAATCCGAAGTTCAGGAGACATTTCAAGTTGAGTATCTCGCAGTTGAACAGGTTTTCTCTGTGGTTGCTCATTGTCCCAGCTGTGAGAATTGCAGGGTGTGCACTGGAGAATGTCCCAAACTGGAGCTCTGAACATCTTCTGGGTCCTAGGGTCAGTGTCGTCACCCTGACAAATTTGGTGACTTTGCTTTGCACATCAATTCAGTGCTACAGAGCATCAGGAGCTTCAGCTAATCTGCATGGGATTTATTTGGTTTATAGTTGTGGGTGTATGCAAGAGGAGAAACAGGCTGAAGATCTGCTGTGATTCTTTTACTCATTTCTGACCTGGAAAGAGAAAGGTTTAATACCAAATTCACCTTGTGGTGTCCCACGAGAGGCAGCATGCCTCACCAAGGTCTTGTTATGTCTCAGGGACCTGCTTTCCAAGTAGTTCGAGTTCAGTTAACAATGATTAATGTTCACAACACGTTGGAGGGCTGAGAACTTCCCCACTGGTGAAAGCAATTCTAATGACCACGAGAGAAGGAATAGAGAGAGAAGATTTCTGTTCTCCGCTGCAGCGAATGACATTTTCTACTAATTGCAGTGGGATCCAGACTGGCTCATGCTGTGGCCACTATTACAGTTATGAAATTATGAATCAGTCTACTGCTCCATCCACTTAAGTTACATGTGCAGTGCACACGTGCATATATATTTATACACACACAGTTATGCAAGTTCATAACCCTCTTTTGCCAGTTAGCAGTAGCTTTGGTTTCTAGCAAGAAATGAACTGTATGGGACCCCAACAGTCTCTAGGTACGTATGCTTGTATGGGCTGGGGTTCCACGCGATGCCAATCAGTGACAGCTGTTAGATTCAGTGATGAATGTTAGCTGAGGGGGGACTGTTGCTATTTATAGCACAAGCCCTTCTGTGTTTTATGTTTTGATGAGAACCTAAAATAAATTACAGGGAAAAAAAAAAAGTTAAAGCTGTTCAGCTTAGGGACTTCTTAGGCAGCAAATACCAGTGTTAAAAGTGCTTTAATTTCTGAGAAGAAAGTGTAACAGGAATCACTGATCTAGAGCTGAGCTTGACAAATTCAAATGAGAAGTAGTATGTTGTTAAATTATAATGTTAGCTGGAGGCAGGTGTAGCAAACCACCAAAGAAAGCAGTGGATTTGCTGTGTGAAATGGTCCCTTCTTCAAGAATGAATGATTTTGGGGGGCGGGGGGGATATTCTCAAACCAGACATAAGTTAGTGGAATTTGTGTAGAAAAACTGGCCTGCGTTAAACAAAAGCTCAGGACCAAATGATCTAAACCATCTCTTCTGGCTCTTCAGCGTGTGGACCTTCCTATATTTACATAAATCCTGGCACAGTGAGTTCTTGAACTCAGCTGTGTCTTTGTGGTGCAATAATTATTAAGTGAAAGTTTCTCTCCATGCATAAGAATGCAGAAAATTTCTTTGTATTAGCTGTAGGTATGAATTCAAAATGAGGCTGATAACCTGCTTTAAACTACTGGTGAACAATCTATTTCAGGAATAAAACTTACCTTAATTCAACCTAGCTTAATTTTCAAAGTGAAAGAATTAAAATCTGTTCGAAGTCACAAGCTCAGAAAGTGTCTGTTCTCACAAGGTTTTAGCACAGCTGAACAAACCTTTCCTGTGTTAATTCAAATTAATCCCTCAAGTGTCCCTGTGTAGACAAGCCTGTGGTTCTATGTTCCTGCCTGTGCATTTCAGAGTCTCCACACTGAAGCTAATGTTTTCCTCATCTCTTTTTGGTGATGCTAAAAACTCTGTCCTTTATCTCCCAGATGACTGTTATGTTAAATGCAGAATACATTAAATTGGATGCCTCATAGTTTGGATGAAATTTGTTACTTCAGGGCTTAACATTTCATCTTGGCTTATGATTATGAGGATGAACGCTGATAGGATGTTGTCTTCATTCTCCAGGAATGCCAAAGAGGTAAAAACGGTGTCTTGTTGAACATAGTTTAGACCACACACAAGTTGTTGGTCTTGCTGTATATATTTTATATATCTGTATATATTTAGAGAAATGAAATTGCAGGAAGAGTACTTACCAAGTAAGTAAGGCTTTTCTACTGGGGCTTAAAGATCAGATTCTCTTTCTGTCATATAATTCACGTGTGAAGTGAAAGATGATAATCTTGCCCAAAACCTGTTAAAAGTAAGGAGAATTTGTTGGCCACATATACGAATATCGTTAGTTGTTTTGGACAGAGATCATCTCTCACAGTGTGCCTGCACAATACATACAAAAATGAGATTATATAAAGAGAGGCTCACACCTTTTGTGGCTCTTAGTACTTGAGACTTCTGAGTATCTGTCTAAAAATCTGGAAGAATAATTGCATTGTGTCAGGAAGGGAGAGGACTTTTGTTTTCCCTTCTATTCAGCTGAGCCAAAGTCCTCATGTGGGGGACAGAATTGTCCCCGTGGCCATCAGTGGCTGCCACTGGTGGGCTCGGACACCTCCAACTTCCGCGTGCTTTCTCAAGGAGTTACGTGCCTTCAGCTTTCAGGTGCTGTTCTTACACTCACATTTCATGGGAAGATGTTGAAACATCACCTTGAATGCTAGATCATCAGAAAATGTCAGCTGTTTTTCTGCCCCTGGCTTGGACTGCGATATATTACCTCACTAGATTAAATTTCAGTGCTTTCTTTAGAAGAAATCATGTTAACTTGCCTCAAGAGACTGGAAAATTCAAGAATAAAAATCTGCCAAGACTGTTTAATGCAAAGACACCATCTGCGGCTCAGGAAATTCACAAATCACAAATCCGCAGATGCTGGGAGAGTATTCTGGCTAGATATCACTGCATGTGTGCCCTGACTATTTTACTCTTCTCTAGGTGCCTGTTAGTGGCTGGGGGCAGAGTCAGGGGTTAGATGGATTTCTGCTTCGACTTGCTATGCTATTCTTATGCTGAAATCAGCTGCAGCAGACTTGAATTTGAGTGGACATTCCTGGTACCCTGTTTGCCCATAAGTGCTTGTATATAGATGGTGGTGATGGTGTTATAGTCGTCATTTTTACTTTTATGATCTCCCCCTACAGTCCCCGCCAAGGTCTGTACCAGGTGCTGTACAAGTCTCTGCAACAACGGGCTTTTAGCCAAAGGGTGGTGTTTTCAACCTCATTTGAAGATTTGAGAGAAGTGCTTGTGCCACTAAATCCCTGAGACTTTCATAAATCTCTATCCCAAGACTCAAGGCAGATGTACAGCAGGTAAAACAAATGGGAACCAAAGTGAAAGGATTTGTCCACTGTCACAGAGCAGTTCTTGGCACAGCTAGGTATGGAATTCAAGTTCCTTTAGCCTTAACGTGCTGTCTTGTGCACTGTGCAGTTAGTTCCGCCCCTCACATCTACCTCTTCACAAAAACATTACTGTAAAACAAAAACATTTTAAAGCTTTGATTCAAATATTTCCCCTCTGCGAGCACCAGTTGATGAATCAGAATAGTAAGCTGTCATTTCCAGCCCTAAATCCTACATGTTCTGGCAGTTCCACTATGAAAGACAATAGCTTAGGACATGTAGTTGCAGTGATTTCCATTCTTGACCACTTTTCATCTCTTTGGTGATCAGAGCTGTTCTCTTTAACCCTAGCTGAGCCTCTGAATATTCCCTCTTCTTTATAGCAGCATTCACTGCTTTCTGATGCTTCTTTGAAGGCATGATTGAGTTAAATCACCTATAAATCCTACTCAACACGCTATCTGTTTCAAGGTAGTGAAATATACACTTCACAAAATCATTCTGAATCATTAGCTGGTGCTGGGAGAGAGGAAGTATTTCAATCAAAGTTTACAAGCATTTTGTCTTACATTAGCTTTTTGACAAGACCCCAAGGGGCTGACTTTTGTCTTGCTAGTGTCAGATGCATCACACGGTACTCAGAAGTTAGGATGAAAAATTCTCTCCTAAAAATGATTAGAAGTCATAGATGCAATGGGATATCTGGAATTGGAGACGCTGAGCACAGGTAAGTAGTGGCCAGCTGTGTAGCTCTAGGGAAGATGATCCTAGTCCAAGTACATTGACCGTATATAGTAGAAATAGACTGGAGTTTTATCAATAATTTGCAAGAGTGACTGGCTCTGAGTTGTGTTGTTATGGAAGGTGTATTTCGTAAGAGCATGTTACCTGTATTTCTACTGTTACTTTACAAATAGTTTAAAGCTATTTAATAGTCTGCTTTGAACATCTAAATAACAATAGGGAATATGTTTTCCTAGGTGATTCTGCTACTGAGGCAGTAACTCCTCTTTGAAATCAAGCATATTTAAAAAAGAATGATAATTTGTAAAGATACAATCAGAGGCTATGCCAGCAAATCATTGTTGCTAGGTGTAGGGTTTTTCAGGTCAAGACCTTTATGCCTGTACAGTGCTGAGCCCTCTGGTGGTGTTTAGCAAACAACAAATACAGTGTGGACTCTAAGAGTCAGCCACATTCATCTCTGGTGTAATGGCCTTGAGGTTATTCAGGATGCATCAGGGATGAACTGACCCCCTAATAGAGAAGTGAAGAACTAGCCGTCTCCTGTACCTGACAGCACCTGCCTGTGCTATTGCTGTGTAACTCAGACAGTAGCTTGGGCATAGGAGAGCGTGGTGAGGGACAGAAGACAGACCCGTTGTTCCCCTTCTCCTAATAATGTTCCTTGCTTGTTTTTTTTTTTTTTTTAATATATCTTTGGAAAGCTTCACAGTTGTCACACAGCTGTCATGTAGTTGGTCCAGACTCGCTTCTTAACCCTGAGAATTAGATCTGCTGTCATTGCTTCACTCTGTCTTAGTGTGAGCAAAGCCACCCTTCTTTCTGTCATGTACAGCAAAACAGTCCTTACCTGGTCCTAGCTGGGGACACTTTCCTGCCTCTCTTTCTTTCTTACGGTGCACAGCCGACTTCAGATGACTGCAGTGGATCAGTACATACAAGTACTGATATGTCAGCGTACAATGGAGTCTCTGCATGCTACTGCTCATAGCCTTGTTTGTTTGTGATGGAGATAAGTGAAGGCTGAAAATGGGGAAACAGTAGGCAGGGGAATGCTGATGAGAGATAATAAAGAGTTACATTAACATTTCTTGCACACAGCTTTATGTTGAGTTTGCAGATTTGGAAGCTTGACTGCTCGTAATATTGGATACTTCTGTCAAACGAGGGCAGGGCGATTTATCTTAACAGGCCTGCCTTGTGTAATTGCCTCCAGGAAAGGAAAGGCGGTAATCTGTGCTACCTACAGTAGTGCAGTGCAACAGCCAGCGCAGTGGGATCTGGGCCCTGAATGGGTTTTCTGTGGTGCCTAGAGCTTCCCCATTTATTTATTAGCAACTGTCAGTAAAATCTCTGACTTCTCCATGCCATGTTTGAATGTAGTTATTAAGAACTTGGATTATGTGCCAGGCAAGCTGTTGATGTAAGACGCCTTTGTGCACCTGTCCACTTAGGAGGCTGATCTTATATCTGTCTTAACTTCAGGAAGTGGCTGTTCCTAATAATTTATGGAGTGCTGACAGCCTGTTCTTTTCTGTCCAGAATACCTCCTCCCTATGAAGACTGTGTACTGAGTAAGGCAGACAGTGCCCTATAAATCATGATCAAATGCAGCCATGCTGCAGTGATTCAATATGTGATTCATTTAAGATTGGAGTGGAGGAGGAGAGATGGGAAAAGATGGGATAAAAGCACTTTCCTGAAGAATGCTAAGTGGAGATCACAGATTATTTTCAATTAGATTTGCTGGCATGCAGCTTTTACAAACAGGCAGGAACTGGTAGTCATGTGAACTGTCTGCTTTATTCACGGGAGCAGTGCTTAGATGTCCTTCTCAAGAGCTACTTAAAAAGCAGTTCTGTTTATCTGCAAAGGAAAAAAATATAATGTTGCTCCGCTTTTCAGCCCTTAGGTTATGTCTATTTTCACCAAGGTCTTGCTAAGCATTTGTTCTTGAATCAAAAGGTACTTTCGATTGATGAGAGCAATTAAACAATTTGGAGGTGGCTGTCTGTGTTAGGTCTGGCTTGAAGGATTTTGGTGTCTCTCAGAAATTCTATACTGAGAGGTTTCTGATGTGTGTCAAAGAACTCAATTTAAACTCCGGTTCTGGGGCAGGGTGTGTGCATGTGTGTAATGACACAGGGGAGGAAGTGTGTCTTTCAGTGGTGCTGTCTGAAGAGGTGTTCAGAAGACTCCGCAGCTTTTGTCAGACTCGCTTTCTTGTGCGAATGACTTCAAAGTTCAAAGAGACTGCTACACAGACCTACGTCTGAGATAGTGGTCCCCCTCGGGGGTAGCAACCAGCAGCCTTTGTGGATGATGACTGACTTACTCTCCTGGATAGTGTGGAAGAAGTCAGTGGGACAGCTGTGAAAGTACCTGCAAGGCAGAAGGAATGCACGGTTCGCGGTTTGAACCCAAGTCATGTCCTGTGAAGACTTGAACCCTGTCGTGTCCACTTCTGGACAGAGGGGGAAACAAGGTACAAAATTATCAGAGACCAGGGCCCTCTGGTGTGGCAAGCTCTGTTTTCCCAGAGGGCAGAGGGTTTCCTAGGTGGGTTTCCTTTGCACTCTGTGCTGGCATAGGCACTGGAGGTAAAGTTTTAAAAGCATCTGCTTGCCTTGGGAGTCTATAGGTCATGACTGACATGATAGTCGGCTAAAACTAGGCAGCTGAAGCTCCACACACATCCCCTCGCTTTTCTGTAGGCTGCAGACAATTCAGTGGCCATTGCAGGTGTGCTGAACATCTGTAGTGGTGGAGATAGCGGCGCAGTTAGCTCCTGCCTGGGCACCCTTGTACCCCTGAAATCAGCAGGGCATGAAGAAGTGCACTGCTGCAGCCCTGGGGCTGTGGCCGACCTCCCTTTCTAGATCTTGAGTCGAGAAAGTCCAATCTGCTTTTGGCCTATGGGGGTGCCTTGCAGGTAGTCTCTTCAGGGTCACCACTGAGCTTTTGAAGTGGATCTTTCTACCGCTGCGCTTCAGTTACCTTCACAGAGCAGTCCTGGGTTGCTTTTGGATGAGACTAGGCTACAAGATGTGCAGATAACGAACTCCAAATGCTGATGGGCATTCTGTTCATAGGTTGGGTTTAAGGCCAGGATAGATCTTAACACTGTTTCTCCATAGATCCTCTTGTATTGCTTCACAGTATTTGCTAATGTAATTGTAGCCTCAGGCTGGTCTTACGGGTGGCTCGCAGATGCGGCGTACCCCGATGCCTAGGGTACTTTTCAAAATGCAATCTATTTTCAAATGTATTCCAAACCAGCATCGCCTGTCATAAACTGTATTTTGTGATGGTTTCTCAGCTCACCAAGCCACAGTGGCAGCACTTGGGTTTGCAGAGATATAAACAGGGTGAGGTGAATCTCGGCTGGTATCAGGGAGGTGGCCTGGGGAGATTTTCCCTCGGGGGACCCAGGACACCATCTCACAGAGGACAGCATGCCAGCCTCATGCCTTGACCCTAGGCCTCTGCACCCTCTTGGGCTAGCAGGTTCATCTCTCCTCAAGAGGGCAGCAAGGCTTTAGGGAGGGCACCTGTACTGTGAACCTGCAGCCTGTGAAGAGAACTGGGGTTATTTTAGCAAGAGGCTTTCACAAATAGATGGATGTCCAGCTGATACCCCAGATTCATGTCAGGATCATCCCTGGGGTCTAGGTAGCTCACATTAATCTATCCTTATACTATTTTTTTTAACGAGCTTCACTGCAGCAATAAGTAGAGTTTGTGCAAAATGTGTTGGCTGTCTGTACAACTGGGTGGACAGGAGTCCTTAATACAAAAGTGTCCCAAGATTTTCAGCAAGGTAGAGGGCTCCTTTAAATTCAGGGCACCAAGAACGACTTAGAAACGGGTAGTTTTCATCTGTGAGTCACCAGCACATGTCAGCTTGGGTTCCTCTCCCATTTCCAAAAACTTCCTGGTAATGAATTCTACCAACTCGTCGCATGCTGCAGCAAACCAGTGAAAGGTTAGGTGCTGCTTGTATTGTTAACCTGGACACGCAACGTGCATCGACATATCCCAAACTGTGAGCGGGAGCCGTGTGAATTCCCGGTGCTCAATATACTTGTCAATGCACATTTATTCACACTAGGCTTGGAACTTATGGTTTAATTAGGATTTATTAGAGGGTACATGATACTCTGAACAGAAAATACGATCTAAACCGATGAGGGTTTTGTTTAAACACACACTCGCACACACACATTTGAGTGTCAGGCTCTCATTCAAGTTTTTGTTCTCTTCTGTATAAGCCAATATTGTTATCTTTTCTACTGAATCAGAGAAAAGAATGTTTTTTTTTTTTTTTCTTAGTTAAAGTATATTTTAAACAAAATAATTGGAGTGCTGCTAGTTTTGTGCCTCAAGGCAATGACTGTTAGAAAAACAGTCTCAAGATGTCTTTTTTTGTCTTTTTGAAGAACATGCTGGGTGGTGAGACAGATGGACCAGCCCATCCATAACTCCGAGAGTGTGGGGCAGACTGTGCTGTGGGGTGCTGCTGGTGTTAGTACCACTCAAATGACTGAATAAGTCAGAGGTAGCCCTGGACACCCTTGTGTTTGGAAACACATCGTGCTTTTGGCCTTTTGCACAGCCATTCCTTACCTGTGGTGTGGTTATGCCCTGCAGTGCTCTCTGTGAACCAGGTAGCAGGCAGCTCAAGCCAGACCCTTCCCGTGGCTTTAACCAGCCCTTCCCATGTGTGCTCTGCCTGTGGGAACAGGAGGGGAGATGGCTGGGGGTGGGAGAAGGGGTGGATCAGCGACAGAGGCTACTGCAACACATCCTGTGCAAGAGAAATACTTCACCTAGGCAAGGAGGGGAAAAGAGGGAGCTGGCTATATCTCTGCTAATAAATTAAACAATGTGCAGGAATGTTCCTGGGCCGGGAGCATGACTGCCCGCCCTGGTGAACTGTTAGAACAGTCCTTGGCGAGGCTTTGGCATGCGCCAACCAGCGCTGCCCCGGGTAGTTTTCGAGTACGGCTTGGCAGCAGGCGAGTTCCTGGGACCATCCTCAGTCAGCTGCTTGCATGCAGCCTCCCTGTTTTGAAGGCGAAGGGTGTTTACTGGCAGAGGCTCAGCCTGCTCCGTGCCAGCTGGCCTCTGTGCCCAGGAATGTTCCCAGGCACACTTAATTTACTTGTAGAGATGTTAACAGTTAGCATCTCTCCCCAAATCTCACATCACCGTACTAGACTAGTACTGTGCTGCTTGTCCACAAACTTGTGGTGCCTCCTGCCATGCAGGGCTTTAGGTCTCGTGCTGCACGCACGTGAAACCCCATCAAGGTGTCTTCCCTGGGAAGCCCTAAACGGGCCGCAGCTCCATCTGAGATAGGTTCCTATTGTTAGGGCTCCGAATAACGCTGCTTCTGGGACTGACCTCCCCCTTCTTGGTAGTTCCTTTCAGTTCATCAGCAGTCTAGCTTGCCCTTCCACTTTTTCTTATTTACTTCTCATTAAAGTTGCATTTGCTTTGGCATTGTTGCTTTCTAAAGGAGGAATCCCAGTTCAAACACAGAAAACTCTCACTGATTCTACAGGCAGAGGATTGTGCTGCAATTTCCTATGTCTTAACGCTCTGTATTAATGGTTGTTTTATTTTAGATGTATGTCTTGTATTCTTATTACTTATTTTCTTCCCATATTTCTCAGACTTTTTAAGTCCCATTGTATTATTCTTCTTATTTCTTTGCTCTTTACAGTTCTTTTCCTCCACACATCTACAATCCATTTCATTATGTAAGAAGCCTTTGGCATATTCATGATATAGTTACTGAAAATGTATTTTCAGTCGTTCTTTAGGTCAACACAGATCACAGAAAACAACAGGTCAATTGGAAAAACAATTTTTGCATAGCAGTGTCTGCTTTTGAATTGGTAACAGTGAACAATATGCTAGGGTGCCTAGAAGTGTATGATTTCTTCATTAATGATCTGGAAGAGAATAGAATATATTTTGGGATTGGCACACACTTTATATTCAAAGACCAAAAAGATTAGTACATGCTTCAGTGATATTCCATCGGATTTATGAGAGCTGTTACTTATAGCTGAGATAGTCACCAGATTTTGTGATGTGAGAGCAATGGTGTGTATTCTTTATTAGGTGTCCATACCCAGTCTTTGTTGGAGATTTCTGTCTCTAAGCCAAGACAAGCCAGGTATTTTGGTTCATTATAGTTTAATTGTTGTTTTGAGAGTTTTGTTGTTTATTTTTGAAACCTGTATAATGATGTCACGAGCAGATAATGCTGGGGGTAGCCACTTCCCAAAAATGCTGAGAGAGAATACTTATGCTAAAGGTTATTAGCTTTGTTCTGTATTTTTAGCTAAGAATTCCAGCAGTTGCTGTTTGAGAAAATACTGACTTCTGTCATATAGTTCCTGCAAATAAATCTGGCTTTAATACTTAATCTTACTATTTCATCACATGTGTTTATACTCAGTCACTCAAATGCTTGCTGTGGCTCTCTTCTCACTTTCAGTGCAAACAGGCATATTTCAAGAAATCTGCATTGTTTTACCTGGGGGGTTCTCCAAGATTGTACTGACTGGTATGTTTCCTTGTAAAAGATTATATTCATTGAAGCTTTTGGCTCTAACTATGAGGGAAAAGAAAAACAAACAGTTTATAGACTTCTCTGAGGAGCATGAAAGAGCTGAAGCCAGTGAACTATTTTTTATTAAAAAAATAAGCGGCTATGTGGCATGGTGGCAACCCCGTTGGACACAGAGCTACCACCTTCTCCTTCCGTAGTCCAAAACTGTTAGAACAGGCGTATGTCCATATCCTCCCTCTTGATTTATTTTGCCTAGTTAAAGAATAATCATAAAGCTTTTTATTCGCAAAAGAACAGCTCAGATTGATGCAGGTGACTGGCACATAAGTAACTGATCTGGAGTGATTTTGCAGTAAATAAAGCAGCAAGTAGCCCCCCGGTGTGTCTTTAATACTATTACTATATTCGTGACAGACCGTGTTTTTGAAGGTAAAGCTGCCTCCTGGTTTTTCATTGGGAGTTGAACATCTGAAATGCTTTTGGTATTAAAAATTCAGAAAAACAGTTTCACTTGGATACAAAACAACAGTAGTTCAGAACAGATGCATTACCCTTGCTTTAAATTCCGGTGTTATATATTCCACCAACCATGCCATATGTCCATTGTGATCCAGTCTCCTAATAGGCTTTGGTGGATACATCTCCTCAGAAACAGAAACAGTTGAAAAGCATGGTGTAATGCACATCTCCCACATCTTCTTAAGAGGTACACTTTATTCTCTTCTGGACCACCAGCTCCACAGCCAAATTAGCCACTGCTAAGAAGAAAAGGCCTGAAGGAAAGTTTTATGGTTTAATGAAACAGTTATAAAACAAATATTAAGTTCTTAATGAAAGAAATGAAAATGAAAAGCACACAGTAGTCAGTACTTTATGATCCATGAATTCCTTTCTCTTGCCCTGCAGAAAGCACATGTTCTGCAGTAGTTGAGGCGATTCTACTGAAACTATTGGCAAATCTTTTATTCAGTGTAGTAGTGCAGGATCAGGGATTTGGGAAGGAAGCTAGGAACAGAAGTGGATGGGACCTGCTGAGACAGAAATCCAGCCTGCTGCTATAATGGGTTCTGCATCATAAAATCACTTCCATAAACTTTTCAAACCGCCATCGCTGATTGTCAGAGTTCTCTGTCCTCACAGCTCCCCTTGGCAGTCTGTTCTAGTGACTCACCTTCTAATCTTTTTGCCCAAATTAATTCATGGCTGTAGATGCTGCTTTGTTCTTGAGCCAATATTCTCCTTTAGTTTGCACGGATCTCCTTTCTGCTATGCATCCCTCTGACACACATGGTGAGAGCAGCTACACTCCCTCTGCTTTTCCTTTGGGAGCCATAACAGCCATACTCTTCTAGCCATCTGCCACAGGACAGCACTGTGATAGTATGAGCTCCTTTGCCCCTTCCCAGATACCCTACATATTAAGAATAGAAAACAGCGTAAGGTAATGCCAACATTAGCGCCGCTTTGGATACCACCCCCAACAAACTCTGGTGGTGCCAGCAAGTGAGAAATGAACAATGATGTCCCACCAATATCAAAGCAAACCCATCAACTGCAGAGTTCTCTAAATGACTTTTGTGTCCAGCACTAGAATTTCTGGGCAGACCCTGTCGTACAGACATTGGGAACTACATCGCTGCTGCACGTGGTGGATCCTCTGCCAGCTGGCAAGAAGGATGATGTGGGTCACACCATTAACATAGGGCATAGGGATATGATTTGAGTAGGAACTGTAAGCGGTTGGAACATTTCCATGGTCTCTGTATTTCAGTGCGTTCAGTTTTTCATCACTAATGTCACCTTTCTCTGTGTTTTCAAGATAATTATGATTCCTTTATCCACTGAGTTTGTGAAGTCTTCGAGGCAGAATCTGCCACTTTCTGTGGGCAAATTCATCACTGAACACAGAAGAATCATGACAGCCAAAAGGCTTTTAGACAGAGAAATGTAACATGAGTAATTGTCATTAGATGAGCACTTTCAAAGGAGTCCTTTACAAATGATTTTATGGTTTTGCTAGCTAAGAGCCTCTGTACCCATGTAGGCTCAAATCAAAGTCTTTCGACCTCAGTATGTCTGAGCGGAGCCTTTATTGATGGAAATTTTCATGGAACACATTTTCTCATGGAAATTTAATTTTCTACATTTAAAGCTGTATTTCTTGCAGATGAAGTGAGTGTGCTTGTTCATTGTGAAGATAACAATACAGCCAATGAATTGCATATGCCTGAGTAAGCTCTAAACACACCAACCTAACATGGAATATAAATCTAAATGTCTTGCACATGCTATGCAAATTCAGGAGTCTTCAATAGGGCCCTGTTTCACCAAGGAGCTGATTCCAGAAAAGTTTGAAAAAGCAGTGGAATAACTTTAACATTATTAACCCACATAAAGACTCCTGAATATAGTACAGAATCACTCGTGTTGATATTGGCTCCCCCCCGGAAAGAAAAAGAGATCAAAGTTTTTTTTTCCCCTGAAAATATTAGCCTTGAGTTTGTTTTCAGATCTTTAATGTAAAATTGCTTTTACTTTCTATGTTTTCAAGACTGAGGCATTATTGTTACTCCAGTTCAGTAGGCCTTTTATAATCAGTTCATATACTCACATTTATTTAGCGACTTCTGAATGGCAGATGATTTTCCCTACAGAAATGGAGGGTCTTTTTGAACATGGAAATATCTTCAAGAATTGCACCTTTACGACTATTCATGGACTTGTTTATAAGGTTAGAACCCCATAAAATATTTAGAAGTAGTTTAATTGGTAAGCTAACACTGAGTTGAAATAAATCACTGAATCTTGATGATTTGTCCATTTTCTCTTCTAGCATATTGTACTTTTTATTGCATTGTAATATCAGGTTATTCAAATAAACAAGAAGAGGAATACTCATTTCAACAAGAGCAGAACTATAATTGTTATTTGAAAAAAAGAATATTACACATTGTCTTTCAGTGTTACAGTTTCAAAATGGTGCTTGAGTATTTCTGTCAAAGCAGAGAGAATTATACTGTGTCTTAACAGGATATGTGTTTTAATATCTGCAGGAAAAACAAACAAACAAACAAACAAAAATAACCCACAAAGTAACCTCCTGTAACATCTCTTGAGTTTGTACTTTGTATCTTTGTTTACCAGGAACCACATTGACTGGGCCTTAGTGCAGCTTTGAGAGATGCATTGCGGCTGACTAATATACTACGACTCAGTGCATTTACGCTCCCTAGGCAGGCCCTTACATGATGCAAAGAGATGTGAAAAAAACTTTTCAATTTCAGTTTTTCTAGCTATACATGTTAACTCCTTTACCTACCAGGACTGGGTGGGAGTACCTTTATCTTAAATTATTGGTGGTGCATCCTGCTGCCCCTCCTGAGGGCAAGCAGCTCAGGCCAAACTTTGGCTGTTTGTTCCTGCCTAAATGAACCAAAACAGCTAACGTGGAGGCAATGACAAGAGCCAGGATGGCTTCTTTCTTTCCTTTAAAATTAAGACCGTCTCCTGCAACCATGATGTTAGAAGGGAGGTCTTGGCCTGATCAAGGAATATGGCACAAAATGAGTTCCTTACACCAGGACATTAATTGCTGTTGAGAATATTTACAAATGGACTTCTTTGATGAAGTGATTTGTTGGTCCTAAGTAACTGCTTTATCTCATCAAGTCCACAGTACAGGAAATCTAATGAGAAGGTTTGGTCCCAGCAAAGTATGCTTGGGTTGAAGAAAAGAATTGCACTTTGGAAAAAAGAAGTAATGGAATGCTAAATTAGTCATGGTAGTAATGGCTTTGGCAGATTGTTTGCAGTATGATCTTTCTATGCTGTAAAATGATTTTAGTGTTTAATTTCTGGAGCTTAATTTGTGCTTTTACTTGGATTTTTTTTTTAATAATTTCTTCTGCTTGTTTCTTACAACAAAAGAATAATATTACAATAGATGGTTTGCATTTGTCTGCCAAAAGCCCCATCTGTTGGTGGAGGATATTCTGAACAAGTGTTTAAGTGACTTTAAGACTGACCACCTTCCTTGAATCTCCAAGAAAACATGTCTTACCTCTCCTAGGCTTTCTGCCCAGGAAGACAATTATGTTTGTATTACCTTGACTTCTTTATAGGCCTGTTCGCGTGCTCAAGAGTTGGATAAATGCTCATCTGCTTGGCTGGACTAGAGTCATACAGCTGTATCTGCACTGCTGCAGCTGCAGCTCATGTAAGCGTACCCAAACTGCCTTTACGTGAAATCTCTTGGGTAGGGACACAGGAACTTGGAGCACAGCACGGATCTGCTGATGTGCACTGACCTGCACGCTGCATAAGCCATATTTCTCGATGTCCAGCCTGCTAGTTAATGATATGGCAACAAAAGCTGTAGTCATAGCTTGCACGTGGGTTCAGTGAGCTCAAAGCAAATGAGGATACTGGCCAAACCCTCACTGGTGTACCCTGTTGCAGGGGGAACAGACCTTACTGGATCCACAGCAGCAGAGTTACACCTCTGAGATGGTGCTGGTGAGTGTCACCATGCAGTTGCTTCCTCTCTCACAGACATCCCTGAATTTCTGCATACTTGCACTCATGAGATTAGATACCTACGCTACAGAAGGGAAGCTGATGTCCAGATAGATTAAATGATTTGCACAGGGTCAGGACTGGTGGAGCTGCAGACTGAATCCAAGTCTCTTGAAACCATGCCAGTACCTCAACCACAAGGTCACTGTTCCTTCGTAGCATATTTTCCTTTGACTCAGGCAGCTTTTGCAGCTGGCTGGCTTTGTAGAGAAGATCCAACACTCACTGAAGTCAGTGGGAGTCCACTTACTGATTTCCAGCGGGCTTTGGATCCAGCCCCATTAGGAGCTTTTTTCCTATATGCTAGGAAGCTCTGTCCTTTAATGCTCCCTTAACCTGTCCCAGTCATGTAGTAGGGAAGCTGATTGAGATTTGGTTGGTTTATTTTACCTTGTAAGGACCCTTGGCAGCTGTTTGAAAACAGTGATAGAAAACAAGGTTATTGCTCCCATCTCCTCACTGGAAATTTCTGCTCCCTCCGAGCACAGCTATATAAACAGCTGATTTAGCATTTAGCACAAGGGAAGGAACAGAAACGCCTGGCAGGGTGGTGGGAATGAGTTACTGGAGGTGGTGGGGAAGGGCCAGCAGCTCCAAGCAGCACTGGTGCCGGTGGAAGAAGCCGTGCTGGATCCCGAATCCACCGGGTGGATGGCTGCAGCCTCTTTGAGGAGATGGGAACTATCAGATGTGGGTGGAGAGGAATCTCTTCATGTGCTAATAAAATGCTATGTTTAGCGTGATCACTGACCGCCCAGTTAGTATTTAACTGTATGTGAAGAGTTCCTTCAGTTCCCCTGGGTCACTACTACTGGCTGCCATCTCCCCAAACTCAGAATATGGTGGGTGGGAATTTGCTGCTTTTTTTTTTTTAATGTTCCCATATTTTCCCTTGTGGGCTCATGCCCATTCTTCTCAACAGACTTCTCTCTGCTCATGAAGGATGCGATCCTTTTCTTCATGAAATCAGTGCTTAAGCTGCCATTGGCTTCTGGGGTGTGGTTTCGTGAGGTTTTCTTTGTGACAGAGGGAAAAGGCTGAGCAGAGCTGAATGCAAAGCTGGCGTGCAGCAAAGCCTACTAAAACTTTAGTCGTTTTTCTGTTGATTTTTTTTGGCTTTTCACCTTACCCAAAGACCACTCAAACTGTCCTTTAGATAAGGCTGTCTACTGCAACCACAGTAGTGTTATCATCTTGATTTAAACTTGATTTAAACTAATATACATGGTCTAGAAAGGTTCTCCTAGCAGGTCCTCTGCTTGTTTGCTGATACTGCTGAGGACCCCAGAGTCTGGATTCTTCCCAGTTTTCGTTGGAGTCTTATGTAATTGCTTAAGTCCCTCTGTGGGCATGGGATCTCTGTATAACCAGTGGAAAAAAATAGTTGTTTCCAGAAAACAATTCAGAATTTAGATGGGATGAAAGTACCTACAGTCTTTGTGGTCCTGTAGTCATTTTCACTGACTATAGGGGTAGTTCAGTGCAGGTGAACTCCTAATTTAAGCAGTTTGGTGAAGTGCCTTGAAGTTAGGTGAGATGGATTTGTGGGCTGATGACTAGTGATTTCTCATGGACCTCACTAAACTTTCATGGAGCTGCTTGAATACAGATATATTGTTTAATAAGGAAAAGAGAAACCTGTGGGAAAACAAAGAATATCAATAATTGCAAGTACTTACATCTGGCAATAAAGTTTTTGGAAAAAAAATCAGTACAGCAGCTTGTTGCCTTTGAAACTTAATGCTATTAAAATGTTCAGCATGAAGTTTCTATTTTTAAAATAGCAGTTGAAAGAAATGCCCAAGATTAATAAGAAACTAAATTGAAACCATGTTGGTTCGTAGGTAACAGACGAACACCAAGTTAATGGGGAAGCATTCTTGGGGAGAGCTATGCATGCACTCCAGTTTGTGCCACTGCTTGTTTGTTTTTTATTTTGTCTTTCTTAGAAAGCAGAAGGGGGTAGAAACACCAGCCTGTTAAATGTTTTATTTCCTTTTTTAGTCTGTTGTTCAGTCCAGTTTATTAAGCTTTCTGAAATAGCAGACTGACAAGTTAAGACCTTGTCTACCACCCCAGTACACAGGGAGTTGCTAATACAAACCATTCTCCAGCAGAACTGGACAACAGGCCTGCCCATGGAAAACTTCTGGAACAAACGAGGAGACATGTAGGAATTATGTGGGGTCTGATGGAAGGGAGTTCAGAGCATCGTGCTATTTACCTGCGAGGCAGAAGCCTGGTGTCCAAGAGAGCAGGAGGTCTCTGTCTCTCTTTGTCTCTGCCAGAGAAGATGCAGGTTGGAGTAGGCACCTCGCTTTCATCTGGCCAAAAAGCAGGAGGAAGGGGTATGCCTCTAACCAACAGTTTACACAAGCAATTGCAGATCGAAGTTTTTTTCCAAGATAACCTCAGCTTTGCAGTTAACTTAATATTATATCTTCATATATCTTAATTAATATCTTAATTATCTTAATAGCTTTAATTACTAGCCTAGAGGACTGGACAGTACTAGTAGTACCTAGTAATATCTAGTACTTGATATTGGATGAAAAAACCAAGCTTGAGCAGGGAAGTAGGGTGTTGGAAGGTTGGTCCCTGGAGAACAGCTTTGGTTTCATTGGCACTGTGACCATTTACACGATATAAAGATCTGGCCCACTGACTGCCGTGGGGTTAGGATGATTCATGCCAGCTGCAAGAGCTATCCCCTATGGTTTTTATTTTCTCCCAGATTATCATTATTATCTTTTTTTTTTCTCTTTAAAGTCCAAAGGGAACTGACTGTGTGGTAATAATAGAGAAATGAGCACTGGAGGACCCTGTTAGCAGCCTGGAGAATGTGCAGATTGTTGTTTGCTTCATGAATTGTTAGCAGAAGCAGTGAATGTTACCAGCAGGCACCGCGTGGAGCTGTGTATGGAATAACCTGCAGTGAATAAACTGCACAAAGCATCCAATGTATATTTACATAAGGGAGACGTCTGTAAAATATTGAAGTAATACATGTATTTATGTATATTTATATGTGCATTATTTCCTTATACTAATACTTGAATGTGGGCTTTGTATTTCATTGTGACTTTGAATCAAAATGTATCTTTATGGGGTTGAATTAATGTGGTATTACGGCCCAATCAACAGCATACTGAAGGTAGCAGGGTGCTTTCCATTAGCTGTGGTTGGTATCGGTGAAGTGCTCCAAGATGCTCAGTGTTCATGAAATCAGTTAGGGGTGGCTCCTGCCTTGCACTGTTGCCAGTGATATAAGGCATGGACAGGGAGGAGCAGACCTGCCCATGCAATGAGGTGACAAACATGAAAACCAAAAACTTATTGAAACAGAAGGACAGGATAATGCCAGGGCAATTTCTGCTGTCCCAAAGATTGAAACAGCTCTCAGGCAACTCTAGCAATGAATGGCCCCAGCCTCCTTCCATGGCAAAATGACCTCTAGATGTGCTTCACAAGACTAGGTTTCTGGCTCACTGCTCTCAGAATGTTTGATTTTCAGCTGAACGCTGCGTGTGTCCTCATAAGCTTTAGGTCTTCTTATATTTGTGCTCACAGTTTGTGTTTTATGAATCTTATTGTTTAGATGATGGGGGTAGAGCCAGTGGTGAAAGAACATCGGGGAGGGCCATGGATATCTGAGGAAGGATCTGCTAGTGTTTAACAATGAAGTGTGAAAAGCTCTCCAGCTAACTGTTATGATAGCTCTGCTTTTGTGTAAAAGCAAGTTACGTAAGTTGAAAAGCTTCAATGAATTAAGCTCTGCAAAATTTCCAGATGAATGACAGGAACACAGGTACAAACTGCCTGATGGTAGCATGTTGGAGGAAGTAACCCCTGTTTTTTCTCATCAAATTGGTGTCTCATTTTCACAGATGCCAAGAGCTAGTTACTCGAGCACTTTAGAGTCCCAAGGTGGGCATTTATGTGTTACATGCTGTTGGTAGTATTGGTTGGAAACTAGAACTTTGCTGAAGTAACATTTGAAGTTTCAAAACAAGCTTGCATACCCCATCAGAATGTCAGGTGGCAGTTTGGCACTCACCGTGCAGTGGATATTCCGAGAAGTTTTACTTTGGAAGCATCAAAACATTTTGATTCTTAAACTTGAAAATATTACATCTGGTAGTACTGATTTCATAGTATTGCATAGTACAGTATAGTATACTAGTAATACTGAGTAAGGTATAACAGTATACACACGGTACATATTAACATTTTTTTCATGTAATATATGTATAAGTTGAAACAATGAAATACAGTGATAGGGTGAGAATAAAATATATGAGTCAAGATTAACTCAGAAAGGCAAAACATTTAGCTGAAGTCAGTTTCTGTAAAACAATTTGGTATTGAAAAAAGGGTGTTTATTATGTAAAACTACTGCATAAAGCTGCTTCTAGCTTTCAACCGAGTTTCATTATTATAAGTGAAACCAGTGATGCCCAACAACTTCCATTGTAGTAGCCTCTAATGTTGTTAAACTTTTACCATGCATGCTGAAATCATATGTCCTGAGGTCTGCTTCAGGCTGAATTTCTTTGGAAATGATCAGCAGAAATGGTTCAGCAATTTCTGAGACTGAGCACAAGGCAGAATACATTATTTTACTTGCATAAAATACGTTACAACTGTTTCAGAGAAGAACCTTTTTTTTAAAAAAAAAAAAGACTTGAAATCGGGGTGATGCTGGGATGGTCTTTTTGGCCTCCCTTCTGAGCATCTGCCCTGGTTTGGCCAAGGTGTGATCTTGCGGAGTGGCTCAGGTGACATGCTCTCTGGGTTAGAGCTCAGCAGCTAAACCCTGTCAGCTCAAGGAGGGTCTGGTGGAAGCAGGGACTCGTATCTGCCAGTGCCTTCCTTGGGAAGGAAGAGCTGTCTGGAGCCTCTGCAAGTGCCACATCGCAAGGACCAGCTCTGGGGCAGGCAGGCGATAGCACCTGAACTGCTCAGTTTGCTGGAAGCCTTCTGCAATGCCATCAGCAAAGGGAGAGAAAAGCATCACTTGAAAGGCTGTGTATCCACCTCAGGAACAGCAGACACAACTGTTTTCTTCTTTAGTCCCTGTTCTGCCTCAGAGCACTGAGGGGAGAGGATGAGAAGCTGCTGACAGACAGCATCCAAATACCAGAACTCTGACAGAGGCAGGAAAGCCCCAGTGCGTGTTTGGGGAAGAGCTGTTCCTTTTCATAAACATCACTATTTTGTTAAATTCAATGTGACCCATCACCCCTCTCTCCTCTCATATACACCCTTGGCCCATCTATTGTGTCATTTTTTAATCACTTTTACTGTTAAATATGTAGGCAAAGTCTGGAAGAGAACAGTAGCTACAGGTACCCTACGTTCTTGACTGTTCTCATTAGTTAATCAGTTCTTTTTGCTAATGAAAAATCAGCTGGCCTGTAGCAAAGCAAGTTTGCTATGTGGGACATCTGCCATTCCTTCTGTTCTGCCTTAAGCCTCAAATCTAAGTTTTAACGCAGGCTCGCAGACTTGGTGAAACGATGGTGTCCTTGTTGCCAAAGAGGAGCCAGCGGTGCCAGAGATCTAATCAGGTGGTGACACCAAGGACTAGCAGAGATGTTTATGAACATGGAAAAGGTAGTTTTCATGGCTCTCTAAGCCAAATGGCCGGCCAGAAGTAAGGTTTCAATTAGAAGTAAAGCTAAAATGTGCTTGTGTTAATGACAGATCCGTCAGCTGAGGCGCAGGTACTCTAGTGAGAATGTGTGTAATGGGATTATGTGCATGCTGCTAATTCATTTGACATAGCTGCTTACTTGAGTTTGGTAATTAAGACAGATGATCTCTATTGGCTTCATTGAAATGAAATTCCTGCTAAAAATTTAGAATTGTAGCATTTTCTGGACTATCAGATACCAGGGGAAATCCTGAGCATTAAACTGAGGGTCTGTATTGAAAGGGGTCAGTGGCATGTAACGGAGAATCAGCAATAATGCAAAATGGGGTGATTTGCAAAGTCAGAGCCCATGTCTGGGAACATAGTTTCTTTGAAAATCTTCAGAACCCAGAATTTGTGGTTAATTTCTCCAGGATCTTCAGAATGTGTGGTAAATTCCTCCCATTTTTGTCTGAAGACACAGCTGCTCCCTGTGCCGGCTGCTGGTGCCCAGGCGTCAGCCACAGGGGCCTCTGTGAGGAGAGGCCAGGGCTGCCCCGTGCCAGGTGCAGCCGGCTCCAGACAGTTCCAGACAGTTCCAGCAGGTTCTAGAAGGTTCCGTCTGGTTCCAGCCTGCTCCAGACAGCTCTGGCCTGTTCTGGCAGCCCCAGCAGGCTGTGCCGCCTCACGCGTCTATGGGCAGTGTTTCTCCTCAGTGGAAAATGGGCACAGTAAGTGCTAGCAAAAAGACTAGGATTGAATGACAGCAGTTTCTGTGTGTGTCAGGGTGTCTGTGTTTTCACCATGTCCCTGAAAAGCTCCAAATGAAGAAAAATTGTCACATGGCAGTGGCAGGGTGGTGCTCCGTTGGGCAACATGGATGCAAGGTGCAGCTGCCAGATACTTTGTGGGAACCCTGGTGCTGTGCAGCCATGAACTCCTTTCTGTAATTCTGCCTCCTGAAGGAAGGATGAGCTTAATTCTCGTTTATTTTGAATTGTGCTCACAGCTCGAAACGCCTTGGGGCTAACTTTCTTTCTTTGGGTCTCATATTGTACCAGTGGTCTCTCACTTCTGCACTGGCTCTGGACGTGGAGTGGAATGTAACCTGGTTGTCCGGGGCTGGCTGCTAATTACAGCTTTAATTTTATTGCATTTAGGAGGAGACAGATATCCAGCCTTTTCTTACCCCTAACTACGGATCTGCAGAAAGGCATGAGGGCAGATAAGGGGTGTTGACAGAGCGCATGGTCCCGATGGCAAATTGCCCATCTGGTGAGTAAAACCTGCTATTGATGAGCCATGAAACGATGACTATTACTCTACCAACATATGTAGATAGATACAGGCATATATCTACATACACATACAGTCATTACACACAGATAAACATCTTTGTTTCCATGTGTTGTTCACAGAATCAATTAAAAATATTAGAAAGGAGAAGAAAAGGTAAGTTTTATATTACTCGTGTACAAAATTCCTTATGTAATACATGCTTCATTTCTTCTGGGGACTTCTTGAAGAAGTTACTAATATATAAGCAGTGAAACTTAAAAGAAACCAACTGGAACCTAAATAGTTTCTTGTAATTTCTACAGTTTTATAACAAGCAAAAAAATGCACTTTAAGGCAACAGAAATGAGCTATTATTATACTGTAAGAATGTAAAAGCAAGGCTGTTCTCTTAGCTTTACATACTGCAAAAATTATTTTAATTTTGAAAAGGGTAGGCTATAGTTTTGTTACAAATTGCAGCCCCCTTGCTTTAAAAGTGAAACAGCCAATTTATATCAGTTGAAGGTCAGTCTGTGGATTGTTTGTCTTTTATTCAGAATTCTTGGATCACAGTACGTTAGAAATTGCTGCAGTAGATTTTACCATAAATATTCAGGTTCTGTGGTGCATTATTCCTTGAGTAATTCCATTGATTTCAGAACTTGAGGCCAGATTCCTCTGGAAAGAGGAACAGCTGATCAGTCCTGAAATATGAATATTACCATGGCCTGCTTTGCAGTGTGGTGATCTTAACTGGTGTAGCATCAGCTCTGCTCCTTGTTCCGTGCACTGTCATGACCGGCAGTCATGATGGGCCCTGTACAGTACCTCTTGAAATTGATAGGAACCTTTCCACTGAGTTCATCAGGTATTGGGTAGTTAGGGATCTTGAACCAGATCAAATAGCAGCTATTAATGTAGCCTGGCCTTCTTCCAGCTTTAGTTATTGCCTGTGGTGCTTATGCAATCTGTTTGGTATATAATTTCTCACATTTCATAAAAGAAAGAGAGTGACTCAGAAGCATGCTATGCCACTTGGTATTTTTGTTTGTGTGTTGTCACTTACCTCTATTCAATGAAGATAAATCCAGCAGCCATCTAGCTACTCACCCTTTCTGTAAGTGTTGATGTTTCTGAACACTGGTGTTACATTTATATGATTAACCAAAATGATTACAGAAGTTCAAAGCCATGTTCATGTTCTCTTTAAGTACTCATTTTTCAAAATTGGGATAGATGCTTGTTACTGTTGAAAGAAAAAACATAAAATGTTTGGCCATGCCTCAAAAATATCCTGTAAGTCTTGATGGAAAGATCCTGTCTTGGTGCTGAGGATGTTTCAGAAATGGAGCTGGTTGAAATAGTTCCAATTTTAAGACAGTGTCAGCCCTTTTAATTTAAATTTCAGGCAGGCTGTTAAGAGTTGAAGAGCAGGGACACAGTCAGTGAGGAGCCTACCATTGTTACAGGCACATGAATTTAGCATTGGAGAAGGGTGTGTTTTCGGCACTACTGACTGAAGAAAGCCAGAAGGTCACTATCCAGATTTTGGTAGCTCTCATCACACTACAAGTTTTCTCTCAGCTCCATTTCCACCAGCGGTTTGTCCTGCTCTCTGCTTTTTTACTCTTGTTATTTGAATGAAACAGGTGTTTCACAGAGAGACTGAGTGCTTACAGCTCTAATCTCTCTCTCACAACTGGATCTTTTGTACTGTCTGGTGGATTAATAGGGGGTGAGGTGCTTAAAAAAAATAAACAGCGAGTGCAAACAGTGGGAAGGAGGGGGAAAGGAGTGAAGCTGTTTTGGCTGATTGAGTGAGATGATGTCATTTATTTAGCAGAAGAGATACAGTAGTCAGGAGATGCTGTAAGAGGAAGGGCTTCTTTGAAGGAAATAGTGCAGTATACCACCGAGAGCTAGTACACCACCAACGGTGAGCCAAACCGCAGCCTATCTGTTAGTGGCCAATGGAAAAAGTTCATTGGTTTTGAAGCCTCAGAGCTCAGGTGCAGTGAAAGAGAATAGGGGCTCATTGTTAAGGCAGGGATCAGCACTCCCTTTTGTTCGTTCCCCTGCCCCCCTCCTCCTTTGGCACTACAATAATAGTATCTTGTCACTCCTAAGACATGCTGGCATAGATCACGTTCACTGATGGATGTTCAGTCAATGAATGTACTAAAATGGTTTGTTTCTGTTGATATATGTCTTTGTAGGCTCCTCTAAAGGGAATGTAAATAAATGAACCCTTCACCAGTGATTTCTTTCACTGTAGTCCAGTTTAACCCCTGAGTGCCTCCCTGATAGGATGGAGGCAAATGTTTTACTGTCTTATATTGCTACTCCTTTTGCCTCTTTCCTGAGTTTCACTTATACAGTTTGCTGTTGGGATACACAGGCAAATCACTTTTTAAAATCACTTTTTAAAATCAGTATTCAGTAAAACGAGGTAGAGAAGTTAAGATGGGCGGTCAAGAAAGGTTTGAGTCGAATGTCTGGTGAGACCACTGAAAAGATTTCTCATGAGTTCACTGGGAACCGTGGGGGTGAAGACAAGCTTTTGAGATTCACTCCTTTTAATCTGTGTGTGAGACCTGGTTTGTATGGGTTTGTGAATTGTAGAACTGGAATGTTTTTTTTTCTGTGGTCAGTTCTCATTAGCATACCACTGCAGTGGTACTCGTCCTTAGGACACTGGAACTCAAAAACATTTTCAGAAAATATCTGGAACAAATCTGTCCTTACTGATTAACCATAAATAGCTTTTGTGGAGAAGATAGGCATAATTATTCTCAAGAGAATTATTTCCTCTCAAATGTATGGAAATGAGAGTTTTGAGAGATTTGCATAGTTTTTAGAGGTCTGTTCTGGACTATAAAGTGCTCATACTTGCTCATACTTTACCTACAGGAAAACAAAATGCCATATTCTGTAATTGTGCATTCAAAGAACCATTTAATAACCACAGTGGCCAAAACCCATTTTCTTAAAGTCTCTTTACTCTACTGTTAGATTAAGGGGGCTTGCTTTTCAGAGAAATCTGTATACCAGCAGAAACATGCTTCTGGTGAAGATGGAAGATGGTGAAGATGGAAGGTAACAGGGCTGATGCTGTCAGTGTAATTTCAATTGTCATTTGGAAAAATTGCAAAACTGATTACAGTTTCCCTTCTGTTTCCATAATCAGACAAATCTATCGTGGAATAGGATATGTGTGTACAGCAGACATTGAGAGTGGTGGAGTGTCATATGCTCATGCAGAAATGCTCAGAAGTGCTCATGCAGAGCATTACAGGGTGTAATCCATGTAACCTTGTAACTAGTTCATGTGTTGGGACAATATACAGTCCTTGTATGATGTATAGGGAACAAAGGCAATTAAAAACAGCCTTCTCCCGCTTCATCCTCTTGTATGTAGGAGATGCAAATGCCAGATTTTGCCAGGAGACCAAACATTGACAGAGATCATCCCTTCCTAAAATGTTATTGCTAAATCTCATCTGCTCTGTAGTTCTAAATGCAAACATACTCACTGAAGGAGAAAACCTTTTAAAGATGCTTTTCAGCACCATTTTTAGCCTACATGCTTGCTGCCCTGATAATAACGTGCTATCTAGAAGCTGTGTTCCGGAACGGGGAACTTTGTACCACCACCACCTTCTCCTGTATATTTATTGTAGTGTAACCTAGGGAATTTATTGAATACTTGGCTATGAGGACAATGGAACATCCAGTATCTCCATATCATTTCTTTGTTATTCATGGTCATGCAGTGCCAGATGTGAGTAAGAAGGAGGGGTGCGAAAGAGAACTTCAAATGACTGTGATGAATAGTTGAAAGTGAACAGAGGGGCTTTTAAACCTCCTTTAAAGAAAGCCTAATGCTCTGCTTCCCTAAGCAGCAGGCTGCTGATGATGGAAAAGTCACAGACATACCTGCAGAGATTTGGGAAGCTCTTGTTTCAGTAGGTCTTTATGGAAGCTAAAAAAATTTTTCCGTGTTTCTGCCAACTTGGTTGGTGTGTCTAAGTTGGGTTTCTTTGTGTTTTGCTATCGGGACAACATGCAACAACTTGGACAGTGCTGAATTCCAAACTATTTAATCTTTGTACCACACTGTGAGGAGTTCGTTACCCACAGCAAGTCCAGGCTCTGCTTTTGTCTGGTGTTGTACCATGCAGTGTCAGAATGGGTATATTGTGACTAACTGAAGTCACACAGAGTGAAGAATTTTGCTGGGAAAACAGTTATTTGTCATCAAGACCATTGCCTATGTGACCAAGTTCAAATTTCACGTGGTTGTAATCTTCTTGTCAATGCACCTTCGAGGTGTGAAACATAAAGGACTCGATTTCCTTGGTTTATGCTGATTGCCTTGATAGGAAAATGCACTCAAAGAGCCTTAGCTCTGAAGTTAACACAGTTTGTGTGGGGGTGAGCTAATGGGCATAGCAGGCCATGCCTCCTTGCACAGACATTTAGGAAATAGTAAAGCAAATAAGCCCAGTGGTGCCAAAATCAGAGCGATAGCTGATGAAGCCCTGATGGGGAGAACAGCCAAACAGTGTGAATGGAATGTCAGTAAGCACAGAAGTTAAAAATATACATCTCAAACCTTGAGGACACTCTGGGGACTAAGAAGCTATATTGATACTAGACTTCAAAAGATCCAAATAAACAGCAGGTTTTCTCAATGCATAGAACTACATACTTGTGATGTCAGAGAGATGTTATTTCTGTGCTGCAAATCTCAAGACAGATGCCT
This sequence comes from Cygnus olor, assembly GCF_009769625.2. Lineage (NCBI taxonomy): Eukaryota > Metazoa > Chordata > Aves > Anseriformes > Anatidae > Cygnus > Cygnus olor. The sequence goes on along the minus strand of NC_049171.1, from coordinate 116,348,029 downwards.
AAAAAAACCAGTCCAGACACACTGCTTCTTATTTCATTTACATTTATAATTGTTCTTACTTTGTTTTCATTTATCTTAGAAACTTCTAGTGACTCCTAAATTTCCTTATTTATAGCTAATGCTTGTTTAGGGGAGAGTGCATGGCCTGTGTGGTTCTGAGCAGTGTTTCAGAGTGCTGCAGTTCAGCTTGTGTCTGTGCTGGGTGACCTTGGACAAATAAATCAGGAATAATAACATTGATCTGCTTTCCGAGATGCTTTGAGATACACAGATGAAAAATGCCAGAGGAGAGAAAGGTGTAAATCTAAAGCCAGACTTTTCCTGGATACTTCTCAGTATTATGAGGACCAGTGCCTTCCCAGTTTCAAACCCAGTATAGACTGTGGCTGTCTTTTTTTTCTAAACAAATGATGGTAGATATGATGGTTCAGTGGAAACTGCTGGAAATATCTACAGTTCTGGTATCTCCATCTGTGTTACCTTGTGAAGCAACTGGGAGTGCTTTTGCAGATACACTTTAACTCAGTTTGAGCTGTCTAAGGAAAACAGAAAAAAGAGTAAGGTAGAAAATGTTGTTATTAGCACCCTGGCTGGTCTATTGGAGAAGCTCATATAAAAGCAAAGGCAAGACAAATACAGATCAAATAAGAAAATAAGGTGTACCAAATTTTAATAGAAGAGAGAAGCTCTGGAATAATTCACTGTGGTACCAAATCTTTGAGTCAAAGCTGTAGGCTGGATTAATTGATGACTGTATTCTATGAACAGATCAGATTGGTGAACTGTGATGCTACTCTCAGAGGTGAAGAATGAAGCAGTGCTGTAGAGGAAACTGAAGAGCCAGTTGTTGTTAAAACACGGTGTATTTCTGATAAATGCCAACCTCCATCTGGGGGCCAAATCACATGGTTTTATGGGTTTGAGAGAGCTGCAGCTATCTGTTGCAGGAAGAACAGCCTCACTCATGGCAGCACAGCTTATGCAGGTAGATGTGAATGGGAATAGCAGCATCAGAATATTAGAGACCTGCGCATCCTCATGTAGAGGCTTCTTTCTCTCTGAGAACATGAAACTCCTGTTTTCCGCACATGTTGTTTTGCCCAGGCTAGGCTTCCCAACAAAAACACAGGAAGTGTAAGAAAAGACATAAGAACAGGGTTTTAAAAGATATGTGATAAAGCAGCATCTAGATTCACCAGGTGAAATCAGGGCCTACTGTCCCTGCTGTACTGCTGAGCAGTAGCAGGCACCCCTGCTGTGCCAACACTTAAACACGGAGCAGCGTTTTGCTCATGGATGGCTCTGGCCATATAAGTTGTTACAGTGTGAAAGGGAAGAGCTGTGTTTGAAGGAGACCATTTCTGTGCATTTCTTCTCGTTCTGTTTTAGAGAATGCTGTCGTCCTCATGAAGAAAAATACCCTCCATAACCTGTTCTGTATTTTAATACATCCAGACTATTTGTAGGAGAACGAAGCTCAGGTTGCTGAGCTTTTCTTTATGTATCCCACCTTGCAAATACCCTTGGTTAATCTTGTAACTTCTGTGCTTCAGTAGTGCCAGAGGGCTCTGTAGCACGAGGTGAGCTTCAGCTGCTTGTAGAGCTGGATTTGAGATCTGTTACTGAGAACTCATTGCAGGGCAGCGTGCTACAAAGTGGGACACTTGAAAGCTACGAGCTGGGGAGGGGGAAAGTGCTGCATGAGCAAGAAGTGAGATTATGAACTAGAATTCAATTTGGTGTGTTTGGAGCCACATAAATAGATTAGGGCGTTGTAAAAGAAAACCCTCAAGGATTCAGAATTGCAGCCAAAGAGGAGGGGAAACATAACACGTTTGTACCCTGTGATTTATGCACCAAATAAGTTTGAATTCGTCACTGATGTGAAGTGGGTTTGGAAGGATTAATAAGCCTTACCCAGCACTTATTGTATGATGATCAGCTATAAATCTTCTCTGAGTGAAATAGGAAGTAGTCAAATCCCTTCTCTCTGGAGATGGGAGGTATTTGTGCCATTGTTCAGGGGGAGCCCAGTTTGAATTCTGCTTTATTTCTCAGGGTGAGGCTACCGATTGCTCACAGCAACTTGGCCATTTCCCATTTGCTCAGAGGACACATGCTGCCCGATGGGCCTGGTAAGGGATGGGAGCACTGGGTGAGAGCATGAACTCCTGTTTGCCTGGCCTGTAAATTAGCAGCCTGCAGTTCCCTTCTAGGAATGGGTCTATTTGCCTGCAGAGCGAACAGAAAAAGCGTGAAAGTGCTGTAGGTTGCAAACTCCTTGTTGTTGCTTTTCTTGCTCTGTGTCAGTCCTGAATGACTTTTAAGCTCATTTGGCCTACTTGTTGTGGTTGTTTGAAGTGGAAAACTTTACATTAAGGACTAAAAATCCTGTTCTAGTTGATGCTTTGCCCATCTGGCTTTGCGCCAGAAACAGTATGACTTTTGTTTTCTTCCGAGCATGTGTCAGCTGGTGACCCACCACACCTTCTCTTGTGTGGCCTGTGTAAACCGATGCCGACTGGAGCTTCAAAGACTGCCTTTCCTCCCCGTAGGACTCTACCTCACACTTATTTCCAATAAACTGCCATCCTCTCGATTTTCCACAAGCACCAGTGTAATTGAGTGGTAACCTCAGCATATGAAAATCTGTGTGGCAGATGAAAAAAATATCATTAGGCTCGAGGCAGCTGGAGCGCAATCATGATGCACACAGGGCTCAGCTCCCTTATACATATTTAGAATTTAAGAGAAATTCTCTTCAGCTGTTTGATGGAGGTAAAATTCTTATTGAAGCAGGAAAGAGGGAGTGTGAACTGTTTGACCAAACAAATTGTTGTTCATCTGAAGAGTATGGAAGAGCAGAGTTACCTGTCCTTGGGAAGAGGGCAGGCTAGGTAGGCAGCTGTGAACCCCCTGGGGTCAGGGAGCCAAAGTTGTTGGGCTTTAGAGGGAGAGGCACGAGAAGATGCACTGTGTGTAAGACACAGTGAGTCCTCCGTATGGCAGAACAGACTGCTGCTATGTTATCAAAGGTATCTTTTGTTTATTACTTTCTTTATTATTTAAATGAATCTTTAATGTCTTTCTGTTAAATGTACCTGAACTTACCCAACTGATATTTATGACAACGTGGCTGCTGCAAACTGATTGCACAGTATGTAGCTGCTCCACTCAAGGCGTCCTGGTGGCCTGAAGCACAAGGCTGTGATGGACCTATCAGCACTTGCTCTCGAGTCCATCCTTAGAAATGTCGAAGGCTTCTCTCCCCCGAGGGTACACCAAGAGGTCATCGTGGTTACTGAGAAGCAGGGTGTGTGGAGTAGAAACAATACCTGCTCTTTTCAGCGTAGCTGAGTGGTCCTAGAGAGCCAGAGTAGTTCCTAAGCCAGGAGTCACATGTATGTGTCACCACAGCTGTTGACCACAGCAGTAGTTCCAGCTGGCTCTTTCCCATTTTCCAGTGAGGGGGCATTGCCTGTTTGCTTCTAAGTGGACCTTGGAACAAGCTGGAATACCCAAACGAAAATCAAGTGAGAATTGCCTTGGATTAAATCTAACTTTTGCAAGTCAATGAAGTCTGTATGAAAGCTCTTGCAAAGCTGATAGGTAGAGCTTCTCAGGATTAGGCTCCTGGTAGTACTCTTGTGAATAATGACCATGGAGCCAGGACCATAAAAGGCATTAAAATACTCTTCCTAAGTACACTTACCCCCGTGCACAGCTATGGAATGTGATTTTGAAATGCCTCAAATTCACACACAGAATCTGTCACCGTTCCCTGTGACCTTGATCAGGAGCATTTCTTTTAATGCCTGTTATGCTTCCAGATAAGCCGAGCACCACCCATTGACCCAGGCGGGTCATTAGCCTCTTCCTCTTTATCAGGAATCCTTCAGCCAATTAATCATGCACTGCTCTGCAATCTTGAGGCTCAATTATGCCTGGACAAGTGTTGCTCAGCTGTTCCTCCTGCTACAGATGTGGCATATCCTGAGATTAGCTCCAATTCACAGAAGGTCACTGATTCGGTATCAGGCACTAAGAAAAGCTGGGCTGTCTGGGAGGGAAGTGACACCATCTTAGAAGCATTTTATCACAAAGTAAGTGTAGAAGTCTAAAAAATCCTGCTTGCCACCACCACATCACAGCAAGTCCTTTTCACTCACTGTTACCTCTCATCCTGAGACAACTTACTAGTTTTTTCTAGATGGAGATGTCAGCAGACTAATAACCTGTTAGTAGCGCACTGATGACAGACAGTAGCTAGTCCTTCTTTGGGGAGAAGATAGCTTTACTTTTGAATTCCTGCGAGAAACCTGGTTTTCCCTGTTCTGTGAAAATCCTTTTTATGCACATTAACTGAGCATGTTTTGTGGCCCACACAAGTACGGTGGAGCACCCACTGAAACTAGGAGCAGGCTGTACCTAGTTCTGGCCCCATGATTCTGCATTTGTGAGGGTCTTCCTTTGTAACTTATTTTATTTAAATCCAGTTGCACAGAAACACAGGCAAACGTGGAGTTGAGATGCTTGCAGTTCTATAAAATGATAGTCTGCTTTTAGAAAATTGGTCATCCAGTTTCTATAAGAAGACTTTGTTTAAAAATTCTGAATTTTGTGTCTTTGGATATTGTACTTACTAGGCTTTTATTAAAAAAAAAAAAAAAACAAAAAACAACAAACAACGCACTATTTTGAACCAGATAAGCAGATGCTGAATATGTAATTGTTTACTATAAAAAATGTTTTCTGTACAGAATAGCTACCCTTTATTGCTCTCAGATTTAAAGTAGGTTTTATTGGAAACCCCTACAGAATGAAAGCAGTATACGCACCGCAGCTGTGGACGGTGCCATGTCAAGTCAGCAAGCAGCCAGGGTCTGGTTCTGCACCCTGCCCCTGGCCAGGGGCGCTTCACATGCTGTTGTGGACACAGAGATGTACAGTGAGGTTAAGCAGGGCTTGGAGCTGCATCCGAACAATGTGATTTAGCTGGGGCCGGAGCAGCTGGAAGCACACAGCAGGGCTCTGTGCTCGCTCGAAGGGCTTAGCCTGCTGGTTTGACAGCTGGAATGCTGCTGCCTTGGAACACCCAGCTATTCTGCACCTCGCTTTCTGCAGACAGAGCTATTGCTGCTACATATCAGCATCTAAATTTGCAGTATTGGCTGGAGCTGTTGTGGGTGAGACATCGCACAGAAGTGTAAGCAAGGTAGCCCTTTTTTTTGTAACAAGTTACCACTGACCAGACTGGGGAAAAGCGTAGCGTGTTGCCCAAGGTTAACACAGATAATAAATGGCAGGACTCGGAGAAAACCCCAAACTGTGCTGATTTTCAGGGTTGCGGGTAGGAGTAGGCTGTACAGTTCAGTTGGGGGCAGCTAATTTACCCTGGAGGGTACCCAATAGGAACCAGCTAGAGTTAAGAACGGAGCAGATATGACAGCTGGCACTCTGGAGAGTGAAGGACATGCTTTTTTTCCATCAAATTAAACGTTTTTGTTCTCACTGCTGTCCACCCACAGTTAGCCATTAAATCATCAGGTAAAGACAACAGAGACTGGGTGAGGAGGTGAGGAGCGGTGTGTGCTTGTTACTGTGATCACCCAGTTCAGCACGAGTTAGTGGATATTAATGCAGCAGCTCTCTCCTGGGCTGCTTTGCAGAAGGGACACCTATCCATAAAAAGGAATAATTATTGGAAAACTTGAATAATAATTGAATAATAAACTTGAGCCAAACTTTTACTGCTCTTCATTTTTCTACTAGTATATTCAAGTTATTTGAAAGGCATCTTTGCTATCACTGGAAAGCACAAGAAATTTTTGGCCATGTATTCAGGATTAAAATTTGCCACATTACTTCCCACATTGCAATATTTATAAATAATTCTAAAAGATTAAAAATAAAAAGTTATTTCTCAGCTTTGGCCTTTTGGCCTTTCAACCTCTTTGTCTAGGAATTAAAATATGCGGCATATAATCCGAAAGGGATTATGTAGCGCTTTTTCACCAGTGCTGTATCTCCAGTGCTCTGCCTGGGTCTTGGCAAAATGAAGAAAAACTAAGTGAAGTTTATTTCCCCTGTGGCCTTATTTTATCAGGTCTGTCTAAAAGCATGTCCTTCTACTTTTGTTATTGCATTGCCACGTGTTGGACAAGGATTACTTCTTGCTTGAAAAAAGTGAAATCTTATTTTCAGTTAATTTCACCAGTTATAAAATACAACTTGAGCATCATTGTTCATTATTAAAGCTAAGTAATTTGCTTTCCCATGTCTCAAATGGAAAGCTTAACATCACCAGGCTCCTTTTAGAGGTGGGGATGCAGAGGCCCAGAAGTACAGTAAGTTGCCCAGGATCACCCCGTAGCTCAGTAGTAGACTCAGGAGTAAACCCCATGTTTCTCTGCTTAGTCCAAGCAGCGTCACTTTTTTTGGAGTCACATAAAATTGAGTTGAATTATAAGATATACTTTTGATGGGTTTGTGGATGAGCAGAATATTAATAACTGTGGTACTGGCCAGGGAAAATATTTGTGTTGAGATGCTAATTATCTATCAGGTGTGACTGCATGTGATTTAGCAGAGGAACTCCATGAGATTAGGAAAAGACAGACCTACATCAGGATATCCGACAAGTAATACTGAACTGCAGTAAGGTGCAAATATTTCAGTCAAACAGAGAAACAGAATTGAAAGCCTGACCTTATAATGAGTTACGGTGGTAAAACAATTCAGTGTTTGGTCTTTAGAGGTGGAGATGAGATGGGGCCCTAAGCACTGAGAGCTATGGCCAGCTAACAGTGCTGTGAATGTGTCTGTCAATTTAAAGAATATTGAGTCCTGTAAATATCTGTGCTGTGTTCTTCCTCTAAATCTTCTAGTTTCTCAGTGCTGCTTCTCTTCGCCTTTTCTCCGTAAGAAATTAGGGACTCTCTCAGTGATGGTTGTGATACCTTTCCCAAGGTCCTTGGTTCCGGCTGGATGTGGACAAGGTTTCACAAGGCTTTGGATTAAGGTCCCGCAAGCAAATGCCAGCATGTGTGTAAGCACTGCTGTGTGCCTCTCTCCTCTAATTTATTACCTTACAGCGACTGAATACAGAGGAAATTAGAGATTCAGATTTGTACCTTCTCCCCAAAAAAAGAAAAAAAAAGAAAAAAAAAAAGAAAAAAGAAAGGGGGAAGGATCCCACCAAAATTGCTTTGTGATTCACTATGGGGTCGTGACCCCATCCCGCTGAGACCACTGTTCGAAAGTAGTAACTCGGTAGCTGGAGTTTTTTAAAGTGGTTGTTGATTGGCTTAGCTCTAAGAAAATCACATTTCCCTGAAACTCTTAGGGATACTTTAAATGGGTGGATTATCCAGCTGCCTGATTAGAAGTTTGGGTTATGTAAACACTGCGTGTTTAGATTTAGGCTTTTCAGTTGAAGTCCAGGCAGCTGTTTGCACTTAACTCCATCAAGAAGCCCAGTTAATCAAAGAGCAGGAAGGATTTTTTACCTCCTTAAACCTGTGTCATTATTTCTGCTGTCCAAACTCTTTGGAGTTAGGCTTGCTGCGTAGAACAAGGTATTTGGGGCGTTCTGCTGAGGAAATAGGAAAAATGGATGGGGTTTTGGTTAGCGGGATGTTGTGCCTTGTGGATTTTTCCCCCTTTGCCATGACGTAGTCATTTCTCCAGTCAAACCTGCATCAAGCCTCAAAATTGCAGCCGGTTCATACCTTTCAAGCTGTGTCGTGGCGGTGATCTGTGTTGTTAGACAGTCTTGTTTGATAACTTCTCTGCATATTTGAATACTGAAGGATCAGTTTGCTTTTGCAACATTAGTGAACAGACCCTGAAATTAAATCCTTTTCTGATAGAGCGGGCAGGGAGCAGGCAGAGATCTGTGCGGGACTGGGCAGTGTGCGGCACCTTTCCACTGCTCAGGCCTCAATGTCCATGTCTGTAGCTGGAGAACAGCAGATGTCAGTGACATTTTTCATGGTCTTGGTGCTTTTACACCACAAGGATCCTACGCCCTGCACCTTCTCATTATTATTATTTTTTTTTCTAATAGCTCCAGCAAGTCCACTTGGGGCACTCATAGCCCAAAGCTGTTTGCGTGCCGTGACATGAGGTACATGTTACACTGCTTCATGGTGCTTGCTCAGAGAGAGAAACATCAGCAGAGGACAAAGTGGGAGAAGGAGAGGATGTGCTGGGGAGCAGGGAGCTGCCAGCCTGCGGGGACACAGGGGACAGTTGCACGTCCCCGCATGCACTGGGGCACGTTCGTGCTGCATCTCAGAGCTGTTTGGGCCAAGGAAGAAGAGACAGGGAGAGTTCCAGTTACAATCCTTGTATCACAGGCTATATGCCCTTTCCTGTCATCTTATACTTGCCTTGAGTTTTTGCTAGGCAAAAAATAATTAAATAGGTTGCTGTTTAAGTCCAACTTGAATTTTTGAGTCTTATTTGGGGAGCTTATTAGAACAGGAGATTGAGGCAGATCCATCTCAAAGCTGCAATTCGCTCATGTCGCTTTCATGTACACGTCCCATTTCCAAACATAAAGACCTGTGTACCCTCTTTACACTGGATTTCTTTTAGGGACCTCTCAGCTGTGTGAATAGATAGGACAGCAGGGTAACTAGCCTAACACTTCAGGTTCCAAGCAAACTAAAGAGTCTTTGTGTAGCAAAGACAGAGACAGAGTCGTTCTCCAGAAAAAAAAAGGAAATTGCTAAAAAATGTGTTTTATTTTTTGTGTTCTGTTTTAACCCCTACCCATTTTGAAATTTCAGAAAAAAAAAAGAAACTTTTTGTGGAACAGCTTCTCTCAGCAAGTATTTCTTTACATCCCACTTCTGGTTGCAATTATAAATTATAATTTTGCTTTTTAGTTACAAGTCACTGATACTGATTGTTGATTTCTATTTTCAACATTTTTTTTCTAACTCTAGAGATACCCAGAGGCAAACAATAAGCACTTCAATGTGCAGCTCTGATAGCATGTGTACTTGTCATTAGCTAAAAATAATTTATGCTTCCTTGTATTTATGCTTACAGCTGGACTCTGTGCTACCCAAGCAATATATAATACAGTTCAAATTTGTAAAGAAGTAAAAAAAGGTTAAAATTTGTCAAGCAAAATTCTTTATTTTTTCTAAAATAAAACAGACAAGGAAAATTGTCTTATCCAGGTCATTAAAACTGCCAGCTCTTAGATAGTTCCAGTTGTGACAGCATCACCGGTGAACTCTCAAGGTTCTGTTAGCACACAAGTAATGCTGCTTGCATCGTGCTGCCTGAACCACAGAGAGCCCTGCTGTGAGCTTTCACGGCCAGAGAGGAAGCACCCAGAGAACTGTGCCCTACCAGGGTAGGCATTTCCCTGTCAGTTTACTGGATGATAAATCCAAGACCTGAATTCCAGCCTGAGTTGCTGATCAGTGTCATGCTGCAATTACAGAAAATATTTTTGAGATTTTTTTTTGCTAAATATTGATTTACTTTTAATTTATCAAACCAACCTTAAGTTATATTTTATAATGTACATGCCTTTGCCTGTAATTATAGCTAATACTTATGATCTTGTTAACAAAGGAAACGCGTGTCTAATTACCATGTGGAAACCCTAACTGACGCAAGGATCATTCTGTCTTGTGCACTGTATGGCGCCTAGGGACAAATATACTCCTGTAAGAATTAGAATAAAACTATACAAATAATAAGCATATGGAAATAAATAGAAAAGGACTCTGGTGAAAAGTTGTCGTGTGTGCTGACATGTAACAACGTTATCTAATATTGAGATATTGATCAATATTTGCAAACAATTTAAACTGATGTGATGGTCCTGACAGGCAAGTCAGACAATTAAACCATCTTTAATATTTCCCTTCCTTTTGTTCTCATTGCTCTGGTGACACTTCTCATGTGCCGATCTCTAAGGTTTCAGTTGGCTGTCAGGTTGTGGCAAAGACTGCACAGCATATGTAAAGAAGTGATACTGAGGTTTTGTTGGTATTGCTCATATTGTTTATTTTTGGGGAACCAGACATCTGGATGGAATGTAATATTGTCACAACTTTTTTGCATTTTGTGCCTGTTCTTTTCTACTTGCCTCTCTTGTTTTGCAAGCCTTGCCCATGAAATGGAGCAGGCAGTGTTTCAGGTACCTCCTCCTAGGCAATGCTGTGCTATTTACCACACGTGGAGGGCTCTGGTGGCCCTTCTACAAAGAACAGGGTGGTATGTGGGGCTTGGTTTTGTTACAGCATGCCAGGCTAGAATAGCATCATAAGGCACCGGGCTCCTGGGAGCTGCTTCCACCTTCTACCTGTGATTAACACAGCAGGCCACTTTATGTCACTATTGCTCCACGTTCAAATGTGGCTGGAGCAGCGTTCAGTGAGCAGCAGAGCAGGATGCACTTTCCAGTTTCTTCTGTACTTCAGAAATCCACCCTTCCAGGATTGGGGTCTCAGGGTTGGCCTTGGTTGGCTCCTTTCGGTGGGGATGTCCCCGTCAGCCATGCTCCATCTAGATGACTCTGGTTTCCAAACAGGGGAGATACCTGGGCACTGGGGCTCCCCAGGCAATTATTTCCTTTCAGGTTGTGCTCCTCCGTGACTTCAGCTGAAAGTAGATGGGCTGAGGCATGACCTCATCTACTTTTTCTCTTTGCCCTCCAACTTTTGGGACAGCTGGTTATATACTGATGTGGAAACTGGGCTTAGCAGCCACCCAGTCAGGAGTGGTAGCAAGCCAGTCCTCCCTCCCTGCAAGAAGGCTGTGGCCAATAAGTAAATGTCATGCTTGCCGAGATAAGGGTAATAAAATCTCATGCCTGAGGGCATAAGACAATCATTGCAGAAGTCAAGCTGGAATTCCTTCCCAAACATGCTACAGCATTGTGCGATTGCTTCAGCCAGCAGTTCTCATGAGTTTTCCATCGTGTAGCTTCTCTTTACAAGAAAGGTCCCCTCAGACAATCTCTTCCCCACTGCTGCGTGCCAGATCTTCCTCGTAGCAGTTCCAGTGCTTACTTGTACAAAAAAGTAAGGTGGGAAGAGTTGGGGTGGGGGGCAGGCAGAACCTCACCCCGGTGCCAGTTGTGCCGTTGCTGCTTGCTGCTGTCTGTTTCCCACTGACGTACGTGCTGGTGTTTTTTCCTTCCCTTTGGGGACATGTCTGCATTGAAGCGGTTTCTGCAAAACCCCTGCTGCTGCTGTAGTGTTGGCACAGCTGCAAGGGTGGAAGTGTGAGTTTAAACCAGCTGTGCATGTCTTCACCTCCATATGTTCTAGATTCTGCTTTATATCCAGGCTTGGTGGAAAAGAAACGTGTGCCAGAGAGCATGTCTAGAGGTTTAAATCATCAGCTGATACAAATGGGCATCATTCCATCGACCTCAGTGGAATGACACTGGCCTTTGCCAGCTCAGGAGTCTCCGTGGTGGGGAGGGGAACTGGAGAAAAGCAACTGTGAGGCGTATTCATTCACTTGATTTAGCCTGTGAAGTAATGGGAAACTTTCCTTAGCGCTCGGTCTGGAAAAGGGCTCAAGCATCTGCAGCCTCAGGCTAGGAGGTGGGCTCCCCGTGCCATGCCCCCAGGTGTAGAGCTCTTGGTGTCGAGCCTGGCCTTCCTCAAATACCTCCCCGTGGGCCTTGGGAGGCAGGAGCCCGCTCCTGGAAGTAGATGTTTCAGTGGCTTTGTGCTGAAAGGAAGGGACATGAAACGGGGCTGCCTTTCAGCCAGCACTCCAGGGACTGGTTCTCACTGTCTTGTGAGCCCTGGGGTATCAGGGAAGTATGCTCCTGTGCCCACAACCCCAGCAGGAATCGGTGTGTGGGAGAGCTCTGCAGCCACCTCCAGGTCCACCTGTGGGGGAGGCCATCTGACAGGGGCTGGACCCGGCAGGGACATCCACGAGCCCCAGACCCGTGCCCCTGCTCACTATAGGCTCGCACGCACCTGGGCTGGCCCAGTGAAGTGTGGGGCACTTTGAGGTCTGGTGGATGCTGCGTCTGCAACATGAATCAGATTCATCAGAGTTACTTAGCAGAGCCAGTAAAAGAGAATCTGTAATTATGATTCAGTGGGAAAATATACAGCGGTCAATAACCCACATAAATCCGACTTCTATTTATGTGGAGCAGCAATGAAGTGTCAGTGGCCAGAGCTGTAATACGGTAGGTCTGTGTATATTGGGTTTGCCCAGTGCTCTTTGTTCAGTAATCTTAAGTGTGCAGCAGCTGTGAACTCTGGGTTTTCCTTTTCAGATGGGAGAGGTGCCACAGTACCCATTCACACGACAGTCTGCAGTAGGAATGGGAATTACTGGAGTCGAGTGGAGGTTCTCAACCCCAGAAAGGGGGCTCTTTTGAATTTTGTTGCATTTTAGTAGCCAATTCACCTGTCACATCCATTGGCTTTGATTAATTTTCAGGATAGGTATCTTCGTCATTGGTAAAATTGGTTAGCATCATTAGGCTGAAGTAAGTAGGATAATGCAAAGGTTCTGCTTTGCCCCTTGAACAGTTTGGATGGCTTCTCCTCTGCGGACCAGCCCCTCCTGCTGTAAGGTGCACTGTTGCTGCCTTACTGCTTAGGGCAAGCGGGGACAGCTGTGGGCACGCAGGTCCCACCTTGTGGGGCACATGGCAGAGCCTGGCCTGGAGGGGAGAAGGGGGACACCAGGCAACTAAAGCAGAACTCCTCTTCAGCCAATGTTTTCAAACAGAAAAAGCTGTAGTTTTGGCCAGAACAGTGAAAAAAATGAGTTGTGTCATCTTTGCTTCTGAGGGATGTTTGAGATAGCTGGAAAGATCACTTTCAAGTTTTTTTTTGTTTGGTTGTTTGGTTGGTTTTTTGTTTTTACATTTCAGATATTTAGTCCTTGTATTCTCCAACTTTGAAATATAGGCAGGAAATATACTATATATATGTTTATATACATTTGTTTATAAATACATATTTACACACTTATGTAAAGAGCTCTTGATAAAGTCACTGAAAGGAAAAAAATCATGATTCCTTAACAGATCTCCTTTATCAGAAATACTGTCAATCCATGTCAATAAAGATAAAGCAAATCCAAAAGACTTTAAACTTCCTTTTCCTCTTAATGGTTACATTATCTGCATTTCAGCACTCCTATAGTCATTAGTCTCTTGGTCTAGAATACCCTAACTTTAACATTGGAAGAAGAAAAGTACACAATTTTAAAAGAACATGAAGCAAATTTGAAACAAGTAAGAGCATTCCTGCTATTATTTCCAGATAATCTCTCAGATTTTAAACAGAATAAAAGCCTTCTAATGAATCCAGTTCTTTTTAATCTGCAGCAAATAAGTTCTCCTATTTTTTTTTCCTTCTACAGTGTTCATTTGTTCCCCATGATGCTGAATCTTACTGGTAGGTCACACCCAGCCTTGTTGCAAATTGAGGGTTTTTACCTCTTGGATGACATAAGGCACAACTTTCAGTGCCTGTGAATCTAGGAGGAGTTTGAAGTGACCGAAATTATATATACCTACATGACGTTTTGCCCCCACAAACCGTTAAAGGAGAAAAGCCAGCGAGAAACAGTAACACAGTGTATGAAGGTTTATTTGCCATTCAGAGTGGTGTTCACTGCAGAAAATACACTAATTACCTGGTTACTTTATTAAGGACGAGGAAGGTAACCTCTGTTTATTTTTTATTTTTTTAGTTTGTCAGGTTGTTGAGTCCATCTCTAGCTATTCCAAAATCAGACTCCAGCAGCGGAGCAGACTGGGAAACCTACAGTGCCACTGCGGAGTGCCTGCTGCTCCCACTTATAAATAGCTGCATCTGTGCAGCAGTAATTACAAGTTGTAATGGAATGGGCCACGTTGTAAAAGGAGTTTGGCCAGGCTAATGTGGCCCAGCACTTTCTTAGAGGCATTACCTGTTTCAGTTAAACAGCGGATTGGAGTACCTTACCTGTTTGGGGGAACACAGCCAATCATTCCTCGTATGTTTCAAATCTAAAAAACAAACAAGAATGGGGGAACAAAGGTGACCAGGTAATTTTCTTATCCTGTTGTCCAACCTGCCTAGTCCTTCCAGTCTATTCTCTTCAGCTATAGGAAAAAGAAATATGGCTCCTTTTTTAATAGCTGTTTTTCATTAAATGTACCACCATTGGTAAAACCATGGAAGCTGGTTCTTTGAATCACTGATGCAGTGTTAGGTGTTCATCTCCTTTTGCCAATGCATACAGTGCCATATATTTACTCTAGGGAAACCTACTAATAATAAATAATTCCATACCATCATTTTTCCTATGGCAAAACTAAGAAGATAATCAGCTGTTAGCAGAGGAGGTGTGGAGAGGGAAGTGTCCCGGTGTGCTCAGAATATAAAGATGTACGTGCTAGTGCAGGGGAAATATGTGCTGTTTGCACTGCTTGCTACCTTGCATTTTCAGTGCCAGAGCTTGGCCTTAGCTGCTTGCCTTTCTGACAGCCAGTTTCTGACCTTTCATTCTCTGTGTTCACTCCTTGTTTGTGCAAGAACCTCAGTCTCCTTTCTTGTCCAAAAGTTTTAAGCAAATACTGTTGTTATGATTACCTCTGCAATATTGGCTTCTAGGAACCTAGAAAAATCTCACATCACCACTGTGTACAATTACATCATCTCAACATCACAGCTGCCAACTCTTACTGTTTGCTGGAGAGTCATTATTTTTGCTTTAAAGAGATGGAGTGACTTCATGAGCTTCTGAAGAAACCCCACAGCTGACTGCTTGCCATACCAACATAATAAAACAGTCATATGGGACTTGGGTTGATTAATACTTCAACACAGAAGCACCTGTGCTCTTTGCAAGAGGTCAGGTCCTCTCCGTTATACCAGATCCTAAACCCGAGCTCCTTTTCTGTGTCCTTTTAAAAGTAGTAAGCTGAACATGGAAAAGACTAGCTGATGTTCACAACTAATCGGGAATGTGTTGGGATTTAAAAATAGTCTGGCATCAGTTTCAGCTTCATATTAAAGCTGAAACAAATCTAAGTGTAATTGAAAACAAGAACGTGCTTAGAAGTTGTGAACCTGATTCTTATTTACACTGCACACCCTTTGCACCTCTCCAGCAATGTGACAGGTTTTGGAGCATGGCTCGGTTATTTTTACACTCTTATGAAGGGGCTGTTTATTGAGTTGGAGCTTAGAAATATTTATAAGAGTGCAGGATTTGCCTTTTAGAGAAGTGGAAAGCCAGCACTGTATGACTCTCAGGCACTGTGCTTTAACTTATTTGGGGTATCCAGTTGGACAGCTGAGGGGAAAATAATCGAGACAAAGGGTGGGTCAGAGGTTCAGTAAGGAGATGTGAAGTACCTCATCGGCAGGTCATTTGTGGGAATCAAGCACGCTGTTATTGGCTGCGAGCGAATGCAGCCTTTGAAGTCTAGGTGAAAGCAAATGGTCTCTGGGCTGTCTCATTGGCCAGATGACCTCATCCCAACTGGCAGTGTTTGACAGATACACCCTTGTTTGACACTGTAGGTCTCACCAAGCCACCTAACGATGCTACAAGAGAATGAAGTGTCTTCGTGTCCTTATGGGAGAAGATCTGCAGGTCAAGGTGTTGGGCATCCTGGGTGGGACAGTGCATGGAAAAGCTTTCATTGCTGTTGCCTTTTCTGTCATCCTTCTGAAGGCAAGCAGAGATGCTCAGGCTCCTGGATGACTCAGAGGTGCCTATTGTAAGCTCTAAGTTGGCTTAACCTTTGCTAAAGGAATGGTAGAAAATGGAGAAGCAAAATGAGAAAGTAAAGGAGCGCTCTGGGAGGAACAGAGTCATCATAAAACTAGCAGGATAATAAGGGCTTGATTGTGTAGCTCCAGGAGGGCCCAGCCAAATTGCAGTGCAACGGGAAGAACCTGAGCTCGTGGCAGTTGTTCCTCAGGGTGTTGACATCCTGTGTAAGGGTGGTGCTTTCTGTGCTGTGTTGAGTGTGGTGCATTTTCTTCTCCCAGCTGTGCCAGTCCTGCTCTGTGACCAGGAACTGTGATTCTGGGATGTTGTAGGTTCCCTCTTGGTCAGCTGTCTCAACTGACTTGGACACGAGCAATTCTTCAGCAGGGAGATGGAACACAACAGGGATGCAGCTGTCTTACTTTTCTTTTTCGTGTTTTACCAGTTCTCGTGGTCCTTCTCAGTACATGAGCTCCAGCAGTTACTGAAGAATTTCACCTTCCAATTTTAAGTGGCTGTAGAGGAAACCTGGAAAACACAAGACTTTTTAAAGCTCACTCAGAAGGAAATAAAAAGATACAAGATCAACATCTTAAAAAGTCCTGAGCAGTACTTGGGGAATGTGGGAGAGGAAAGAAGATGGAGATATGGAGATTATTGCCAACATAAAGTACTCAACGCTGTTATGCAACATCTGACACAGCAGATCCTTGCTCAAGTATGTTTTCAGGGAACTTTCGCTGCATCAAGATTTGAGTCCATGCTGTACAGAGGAGGTCAAATGCAAGAACAAGCTCATACCCTGTAGCTAAACCAAAAATATTTTCAACTTCTCCCCATCCCCAAAAGAGCCAAACCACTAGCAAATCACAGCTTCAAAAATATTTGACTAAAGTAATATTTTTATGAATCGACATTCAAAATAGACCTGAAGAAATAGGCCTTAAAAAAAAAAAAAGATTCTGCTGCCCTGAGTTTCATGTCACTGGTGGATGTTGTATTAGGTTTTGATATGAAATGTGTTTTTCTGAATTGGAAGTTGCCTTAAATTACTCATGAACAATGAACTCTTTCAAGAAAAATAACTGCTTGCTTATCACAAGAATTAATGCTGTGGTTTTTGTAATTGAGTTTCCATAGCTTATCAAATCCTTTCGTTCTTCTTAGTTGGAGAGGAACTGAGAAATGTCTATCAGTTAATTCTCTTCAATTTCATGTTTTAAAATCAGGTAATATTCCACATTTTGCCTTGCTAAATGTGGCTACAGGCCCACTATTCATTCTTTCTCTCCTTTGTAGTATCTGTAGCTGAAGGAAACTCGCTCAATTTTTTCATTCATTTTACAGCTGCTTTGACTAAGGAATCGTATTAACACCAGTGTAAATCCAAATGTTCTTTTGCAGCTAATTTTGCTCTGCAAGATCCCAGTGTGGTTATTGCGCAATTGTGTTAGCGACTGAAGTACTGCCACCTGTGGGTGACTCTGAGTCGTGATTCTTTGTGGCAGGGTAAGGGGAAATGGAAGATTTATATTGCTGGTTTGATTCCAATTCAGTAATATATATGTCTAATTTTCGCTGTTTTGAAGCTTATCCATGCTTATTTAGGAATGTCGCATCAGTTATATGTATGACAGTGGCATTCCAACACTTTGACCTTCGGGTTGATGCTGTATTAGTGTTAGTAAGCTTAGTTCAAGCTATAGATAGTAGAAAAATAATACAGCAAACTTGACAAGTGTAAGTTGCAATCAATGTCCTTGACTTCTGGCATCCCTTGAAGGTCAGAGCTTTAGGGTCTTTTCGTATCGAAGAGGTACATTAGAGGTGTTCCCAGCAGTGTCTTGCAGGAGCACTAGCTAATTTCTGCAACTGTGGCAATGTAGGAAGATAAATGGTACCTGAAGATTTGATCCAAAGCCAGTGAGAATCAACAAGACTTTTTTCCTCAGTGAGTTTTTGCAGTCTCCAAAGCACCGATTCCCAACCAACACAGAATTTTTAAAGTTAAAGCCATTACTAGAGCTTGATCACATGAGCCATTTGGTTGCAGAAGGAATCTAGGAGTGCAGCCTAGGACACAGAGCACTTCATAGTGCAGGGAAAAAGGGTAATACTGGGATCCTTGTATTGCAGATGAAGAAGTAGAAGCACAGAAAGGTGAAGTCATTTGATCAGGGTCCTCCCACAAGCCTGAGAAAAGGATGTACCTGGCCCTTTCTATACAATATCACATCTGTGATGTTACTAGCAGCATTCTCGCACAGCCAGGTCTGAATTGCAACGCAGGACTTCTTGGCCCTTACTGTCCTGGTCAGCCTGCACAGCTGCCCTCTCAGCACTCTTGGGAGTGAACACGCATCCTGGTGAACAGTCTGGGTTGGCTGCTGGATGAAGTGTGGGTGGACTTCAAAGGCTCTTGCTATCAGGATTCAATGAGGAGGTGAGCAAGGGATGAATGTGAAATGGAAAAACCTTTGATAGATGGGCAACATCTGCAGATATGACTCAAGGAACAGCAGTAATCACATTAAATCTTGATTTTTAAGGCAAGTAGTTCTATTCCTGCAGTCACAGTTGGCAATTGGAGGAACATGAAAATGTAATACAGCATTGCTGATCAAGTGATGGGAAGTTACCTAATTTGGAAGGCTGTCAGTATTTAAAACTCATTAATCCTTGAGAGTGTCAATAACTACAAAAAAAAAAGTCACAATGTGAAGACTAGGTGAGCTACAGTTTGCAGTTCAGATAATCACTTAAGCATGTGCATACAGCTAGGTTGAAAAGTTTAAATGCTATTGGCTTCAGTAACAGCAAGCATATACCCAAAGTTAAGTGTTTTCCAGGAAACTAGTAGTTTCTTGCACTGCTGCTAACAGCTGTAACTTACAGCAGCATATTCTAACTCCCTTGTCATACCTTGTTCGTTATTTCTGGGACACGGATAAATACAGGTACGTGATCAGAGTTAGTATGTGTAGTTCCATATAATAATATACTCTTTGTGCTTCCACTCATGCAAAAAATCATTGGTTTACCCTTAATACAGTTGTAGTATGTGCCTGAATGCAATGTCATTTGTAAAGTTGAAAGCAGATATCTGCAACAGGTATTACAAATGAAAAATTGGACTTCCTAATTTGTATAAAAGGGAAACCTGTTAAAAGAGTACAGAGGATAATGCTTGGATTATTTTTGAAACAATAAACAACTTGCATAATCCTATTATGAACAGTATACATTTCACAGCCCATCTGGCAGACAATAAACATTGTGATGCTGTGGACTCGAAATGCTGGGCATTGTGCTGCCAAAAAGAAAAGCTCTGCACATGTGGTAGTGGGTGAAAAAACAGTCATGGCACATCTGTCCCAAAAATATCCAGTATGTTTGCTGGCTTTCTGCTTTCTTCAAGGCAATATGTACTTAGTGACTATTAAGCAGACTTATGTGAGTATTCAGCCTTGAGTGCCTGCCACTGAAGTGGCATGGATTGTGCCACGCTGAACTGCCACAAGAGCTGTGCTCCTGTGCACAGCCAGGTACTTTGTATGGCTGTGGATCAGGTTAATGAATTTGCTCTGGCTAGAGCCATCTTCCAAGGCCCTTAGAGTCTTAAACCTAGTAAGTCGGTCTAAGTCTTTCCTGCTGTTGTATTTATCAGTGGTCACTTGAATTTTGGGCCAAACTGCATGCTAGTCTTCACTGTTAGCCTGTGTATTCTCATATGCATTATTTTTTGTTGTTTCTTTGCAAGAGAAATGAATTGTCTTTGCTGTTTTATTATCCTTCATCATGTTGCCATCACCAAAGAGAAATCCACTGCCACAAGGCAGCTGGGAGTAACACCTGGTTAGTAAGATAACTTGGTTTGAACTGTCCGTGACAACTGGTTTCCCCCCTCTCCCACCCCTTCCCACCTGGTTAGCTCCTGGATACTCCATAGAAAGGGCCGGAACCTCTGTGAAGTTCAGCACTAGTTCACATCAGCTGAAGATGTGCCATAAGGTAACTGTCCACACCTGCAGCTGGCCTCCCAAAACATCTGGATCACTTTAGAGGCAGGCTTTGCTGCTAATTTCTCTGGATGCTAGAAACGGAAGATGTGACCGTTTTCAGGATCCATTACAGGATGGGGTGTTTCATGTAGTCCCTCCTGATACATATGAGTATCAGGCTTCATTACTGTTATTTTCAACCTCCTATTACTTATGCCACCGGGTGTCAAGTTCCAACACTAGTGTGAGCAGAGAGGAAGTATCTGCAAACATGTTATGTCCACACCTTGAAGAGTTAGAAAACCTCGGGCTTAGCTGAAGAGTTCATGAAAGTAGCAGGCAAACTGAGTGTTGTCGTGTTGATGGTTTTCTTTTTCCCATGTCTTGACTCATTCAGCTCCTGGGGCTGTGTGACAACCAACAGAACAGACAGTGCCAAAAAGAAACACATTTCTACACGCAGCTGCCTTTATATTATGATTAGCATTGCCTGTGACGGCATCATTGCAGTAAGATCACGTTACTTGGTTTTACCAATTCCATACTTGTTCTCAAAGTGAAAAAGTGGACTAAACCCCCCTGTCTTTTCCTCCCTTCTGATTTCATTCTCTTGAAATATTTGAGTGCTGCAGCCCTACAATAGCTGAGCCTTCATGATTTCAGCACCATAAGATTGCTTTGGGACAGAGAATTACCACTCTTTTGTAACTGGAGTGCGGAGACAGAGCAAGGTTGTCCATGACCCCATCAGGATTACACAGGTTCCCTGAGACAGAACCAAAACACACATTTGCATCTCCTGAGTCCTGTTTCACTCATTGACTCAGATCTCCTGAGATGCTCTTCTTCTTCTACCAATTTAGACAGCACTAGAAGGGCTTCCTGTGGCAAACAAAAGCTAATGAATCTCAGTAACCAGCTAATGAGTCTTAGTAACTGTACGTGGGTATGCATTTGCTTGAGGTGAGAGAAGAGTTTTCCAAGACGCTGAAACTGGCATGCTGATGAAAACAAGCAGAGATCGTTTTATAACTAGGAAATTATTTAAAGCTCTGCTTTAGTGGAGGAGTTTCAAAGGATTTTCATGAAAGGGTAGGAAGCATTATTTCCTGCTTCTGTAATTTTGTTGTTCTTTATAGTTGATTAGAAGTTGAAAAGAGATCTGAGAAGCTCATTGGAGCTTCCTTTTTGCAGAGATCCACCATTGATTGCTTGCTTGTAGGACATCCATTTGCAGCTGCGTTATCAGTGAAGTTGCTGTTGGAAAGCTGATACGCTGTTTTCAGGTTTAACTTTAAAAAAATCAAGTGTCAATTTGCAAGCTCTCAAATGCTCAGATTTGCTTTTATCGTGGCACCTTTGATCTACAGCCTGTGGCTTCACTGCACAGTCAGGTTGGGCTTTTAGTAGGTTGTTGTATTTTATCCTCTCTCTGTCCCATGCAAAGTCATGCAGTGAGGTTAGCACTTCTATCAACAGGAACAGATCTTACTGGGAGCGAGAGCTAAGAGCATGGGCTTTGATTTTGTTGCACTTAGGGTGGAAGGTTAAGTCATTCCAGCCTGGCTTGTCCTTCAGTGCCTTTTTACAGCTCCCAACTTGTGTCTAAAAGGGGAGGCAAATTCCCCTGTGATTCTCTGGGTGAGAGCTGTGGGCTGCCACAGGGAGCCGTGGGGTGCGCTCCCTGAAGACTCAGCAGGTGCTGGGGGATGTAGGATCATTAGGATACCCTTGTTTTGTAGCGTGGCTGCTCACATAGGCTTACCTAACTCAGGTCCTGCTCACCAGCAGTAGTGACAATATCCCAAGCTCCCATCTTCACCAGAAGCTTAAGTGTGCATTCCTGGAAATACAAAGCTCTCTCTCTCATGTTTGAGGAATAAATCCTTCTCACTTCAGCAAGTCAATAGTTGGGAAAAATCTTCCGCAGGTATTTAAAAATATTTGAAAAATAGAAGAATTTTTACTTTTTAAGATTGGTGGGTAGATGGTACCTCTGATTGCATGCCCAAGCATTAAAAGCCATAAACAGCTACCAGGCACAGCCCTATATTAAATATTAAATGCTATATAGTTCTAGATTCAATATAGTCCTGTATTAAATGCTGAGCAGCTGACAGTGTCCCGCAGATGGCATTGTATCCAAAGGATGTTTGTTCTGCCCCTAGACCATGAAAAAACACCTCCCATTTTCCTCAGTATTTGAACTGTTGTGTACAAAAATCTGCAAAGTGCTGTTTTCTCCTGTTTGCAGACAAATCCATTTTACTTCATGTCAAGAGACAGAATGAGAATGGCAAATACTGCCTCACAGGAGCTCATACGCAAATGTTTTTCCATTTGATTTAGGGTGAGTTTCAAGTACAGGGGGCAGCTAAATACACAGCTCCTGTTAAGTCAGAAAAGGTAGCAGCCTTTAAAAATTAAGGGAAGTAGCATTAAAAGAAATGATGTAGGCTTGTGACTGGAGAAGAGCAAATTATCTTTCTAAATTATTTCTCTAATTTGAATCTGCTACTTTTTCTAATTTGAATCTGCTGAAGGAATGGCTCTCACTGACACTTTTCTTTGCACAAATGAGGATTGCTTTATCGTGTACGAGTGTCCTGGCTTTGCAAATCAAATATGCAAAAGCAATCCTTTTGCATTGCATCTTCTAGAGAGCTGAAACATCAGGTTGTCCAGTCCCAACTCGAAAGGAGAGTCTTGCAGGAGCTGTTTGTCAGCTGGATGTCCTTGCTCTGCCAGTGGCAGCTCATCTTATTTTGGGTTTTCTCCTGCAATATTCCCCAAGTGTCATGGTTTGCGATGATTTCCATGACAGGAGAAATCCTGGGGTCTAAAACTGTGCCTTTCAACCTGCCACCCACGGGTCCTGGAGAAGGATTTCAAGCTGAGTAAGCTGCAAAACTCCACCATGAGAACGCCTCTGTTCTCCATGTGGTACTGGCAGATGTTCCAGCAGTCACAGTGTCTTGCTGCAGCAGCCACTCTATGTGCCTGTAAGCTCTTCAGGGCAGG
Organism: Cygnus olor; assembly: GCF_009769625.2. NCBI lineage: Eukaryota > Metazoa > Chordata > Aves > Anseriformes > Anatidae > Cygnus > Cygnus olor. The sequence goes on along the minus strand of NC_049171.1, from coordinate 116,325,281 downwards.
GACTATCTTTTGCTGCATGCTTCTGCAGTGCTCTGCTCTTGCCTGGTACCTGTAGGGCCTACCACAGTAGGGATCACATTAGGTGTAACAGATGGGAATGATTTTCAATGAGTCTTCAACCAGAAGACTCCAGCTGGCTTCTTCACATACGTGTGTGTTCACCAGTACCAACGGCAGTAGAAATTAAGCAACTGAAAGTGCAGGAGCTTGGAGAGATGTTGATAACCACAGGAAGCACACCTTTTGGCTAAAACACTGCGGTAGTTTCTTTTCAGTCTAAAAGGGATCTTGAAGCCAGGAACAAACTTGCAGTCATTGGGAATATTCTGTGAGTAGGTAGGTGGTGGTGCTTTTGGTGTTAGCTAATTATAGACATTTTAGGATGGTGCCTGTTATCAGGATCACTGATAATACTTGGGCAGCGTTCCTGGTTATTGCTAGCAGGTGTTTGGATCACTGCTTTCTTCTCAAAAGGTGATTATTCCAAAGGACAGAAGATTTTGAAATATGTCACCTCAGCATGCTGGTGTTTAAATGCTAAGAGCTTAGGAAGTGGTATGTTTGACTGCTCTACTTGGAATGGCAGCAGGTTCTTCAGCACGATGTGCTGTAAAGGCTGAGTGTGCTAAGTGCTGTGTTTTTAATAGTCTTTGAAATTTAGCTGCAGCTGATAGAAAAACAGAAAAGTACAAGTAGTAGATAACTAAGGCAGGAGATAACTTAAAATGGTAGGACTTCGGTTGGAAGTAGTGCAGTTGGCAGGTACATGTTGTACCTTACAGATGTTTTCAGCCCTGCCTGATGTTTCCCTGGCATTAGCTTCAAACTCCAACCGTGTCATTGTGGTGGGGGATCTGATACGCAAGAACAATGTTTAAAAAAGCACCTTCTTTCTATTTTCTGAAGTGACTTAGAGATGTAAGTATTTCAGTCTGATTGGCAAGATGTAGAGTCCTATGCAAAGTAGAGCAGACATTTTTTGAGAGGTGTTTTTCCAAAAGAATGAGATGTTTACTTAAAATGAAAAGCTTTTGCAATAACGAGTCAGCTTTGATGTATCATTTTATGTATTTTTTGTCAAAAAATAAAACTGAGTTAAATTAGCTATACATACAACAATTAACTTGGCAAGGACTGGGAAAGGGATGGGATGGCATTTGTGCCTCCATTTTCATTTGTTTTTAGGACTGGTTTAAAGTTTGAATGTGGCTGGAGCATCTTGCTTAAAGTGTATCAAGCAAATTAATGCAGGACAGAGGGAAGTATTCTTAACCTAGTTCTTCTGGTCATGCACTTCCCAAGCATCTTTGCCCACGTGGCAGAACGAGGATTGAAGTCGCCTTGTGAGCCCTAGTCTCATCACTGATGCATGGTTCCAACACACATGACTGAAGCCACAAGTCCCCTCCATGCCATTCCTGCTCATGGTGTGGGATAGCACGCTTTGCTTTTTTGTTGGAGAGAGGAATCGGTTTGGTTTGGGTTTTTTATATGGCTCATTTGTGGTGAAATGGGGGGGATTGTGTCTGCAGAACAATGCTGACAGCTTTGTGCCCAGAAAAAGCTGATGACCTTTTGCTTCTCTTTTGGCATGTATGCACTTGCAGGAAATTCATTTTGAAATAAAATGTATCTCACTGCTAAGTATTTCAGTTATTTAGTAAACATTTTTCCACATGTGCCGAAAGGCAGGCCTGAACAATACAGTGCAAAACAGTGGTTCCTTTGTTTCTTATTAAAACATATTAAGCCTAGCTTTATTCTGAACTTGACCACTCTTCCATTTTACTCGATTTAGATAATCTTAAGAAGGAATCATGCCACATTATGCACTGTTTTCTGGTTCTCTTCTTGGAGTGGCTGTACAGATAGTGTTTTTCATTGGAGAAGAACCAGGATTTTGCATGCTGTAGCCACATGGCGTGTCGGAGGAGAGCAGGCATCTTCTTCCAGAGGTCAGCAAGGGAACCTGGGCTGGCCTGTCCTATGTTATCGATGTTATTGGAGCCTGAAATTCAGGTTGCCTCAAAAACAAGAGTTTTGGGGTGTCTCCCCAAAACAAGACATGCAAATTTCAGTAATTTACGTTCAGTCTGATAATTTATCTCATGGGGCTTTTCTCATCTCAATCATCAAAGTGTTTTTGTACTTAAAAAAAGAAACCCTCTTTCCAATGCCATTCCTGGGAACTGAAATTCATAAGTGCTCCGAGTCAAAGGTTTTAGGGTATACTTGGATTTCCTACCCCACTTACAGCACCTTCATATTCCACCAGCTATAAATTATTTCTTCTCCCTGATCCTACAGAGATTATCACCTTGTCACCCTTAGCTTTATGCTGCAAAGATCCTCCACATATACCAGTTGCTTTTTCTGTCAAAGATGGTCCTACTGGTACAAATTAAATTGAACTCTAGATTTTTTATTTTTATTTTTTAAATTTGCATATAGTTTTGAATGCTGCTGCTTCTGTTCTGGATCTGGAGGAAAAGCCTGTGAGCTCTTCTGAAAGCTTGTTTGCTTTTTCAAATGATGCTAGTTAGTCTAATGAAGGAAATTCCTTCCACCTACAAACCTCATGGATGAGGGATGAGCTAGTACACTTCTTAGTGGTTATGTGTTGGTCCTGAATCTCATTTTGCTGTGATTTTTCTCCAATGGTAGGCTATGTGAACATGGCATAGGAAAGAATGAGGCACAAAAGTAAAAAAAACCACGTTATATTTTAGGAGAAGGAAGAAAGCACTTGTCTGGCTGGAGTTTTGTATTTGTGGGCTTATGGACAAGTGTTGGAAATTTTACCTACTGTTAGCTCTCGTTTGAATTGTGCAGTGGTAAAAGGATTGTGCCCACAGAGCTGGACATGGGTCTGTGTGCTGCTGGCCAGATGTACATGTTGAAGGGTACCTTTATCAAATCACTTGGCTGCTTGTCACATGACTGTTACTGATTTATGTGTAGCATAAACACCAAGTAAGGAAAAGAACTGTAACTATAGTGATAAACAAACAAACAAAAAGAATAACAAGAAAATATAAGGTGAAAGACCAGAATATTTCTGTTTGGAAAAGCTGCCATAGTACCTGGCTTTAAACTTCTTTAAACCTGGCTTCTATTTGGACTGATCCTCTGTGGTCTCCTCCCTTAAAGATGATAGATATATGACATTTGAAATGTAATTCACTTAAGGAGTTTGGCTTAGATGAACACCAAAGAACAAAATCCAACTCCCATAGAATATTGCAAAGGCATGCAGAAAAGTCTTTATGCATGGTTGGAATACTTCAATATTTTGAACAATCAGTTTCTTCAGGGGGAAAAGGATCCTTTTCATGCAGAATGGGCACTTTTCAGAAGAATTGTGTTACGAAAAAAAAAGCCATGCTTCATCAGAACATCTGTGATTCATTTTCAGACCACTGTTTGTAATGATAGCTAATTTGATTCATATTTTCTTCCTTCCCTTCACAAGTTATATGTGAAAGGATGGTGGTTTTCACATACGGCTTTACATTTCATCCATGCTTGTCAAGCAGCCTTTGCCTATAGATCATTAACTGTCAGTTTGTTGAAAAGACTCAAGATCCAAAATTTAATTGGTGTTGAGTTGCTGTGACATGGTATAGAGGGTGGGATTTCAAAATAATTGGTTGATGATCTACCTTTACTGCTGCTGAACTCAGAAGGGATACGTGGGAAGGAAGATGCTGCTGCCTTGGAAAGACAGGTTCAGTTTCTGCCAGCAAAATTGGAAATGATTGGAGCTGTTCAAAGAGGTAACAGCACAACGTTATAGGGCCTGGTTTTCAAAAGAACTCAACACCACACTCGCTTCAGAAAAGCAGTGATGAATTCTGCCCTTCCCAAAGAGCAGGGTGGTGAAGAATGGATGGGCGTACTTGGCATTTTTGTAAATCTGGGCATTTCATTGATACATCAGCCAGGAAACTGGGTGCATGTGAGAATGTGTCCTCAAGTGTGGATGGTGAACTGTTTCAAAATCAGTCTTTTCGGTGCTTTCTGCTAACTATTTGCAAGACTAGGATTTTCAAAAAGCACGTCTAGGACTCAGAAGCACAAATTTAGTTGAAAATTGATAGAGTGATAATGCACTGAGGAATATTTTAAGTAAGTGCACTTTGGAGATGTAAATATCTGTAAACATCTGGCCTTAAGGTACCTCTGAAATTTGTGCCCTACGTGTCTTGGGGGAGAGCAAGTGCCATGGACTTTTGGTGGAGGACATGTAGACAGCTGTAGAAAAGTTTACATGGCTGCCAGAGTCCTTCAGTTACCTTGGATGCAGCCAGACCAACCCACATCTGAAGAGAAGAACAGGACTCGCTTTGCATTGCCGAAGTGAGGAAGGGGTCTGTCTCTGGAAATGAATTCTCTCTCATCGTGCCATTAATCCTCTCCTGGAAGTAAGGCTTCCTCTTTTAAAACAGAACAAACCACAAGAAAACCCGAAGAGATCTGATGAGTTTTACTCCCCATCATATCCTTCAAGTGTCAAGTCTGGGCTTTGAAAAACAGCTTCCCACCTTTGGGGGAATGTTGATCTCTAGGCTATGGAATCGTTCTGGGCTTCTTCTCAGCCCCAGTGAATCTCCCAATATTTTGCACAAAGTGAAGCAACTTCAGCAGGAGGAGCTGCTAAGCTGGGTTATGGGGGCAATACCAACTGCAGGATATGATGAAGTCGGTGCGCATTTGTTGTCTACCTCACAGATTCAGTGGGGAGTCACTAGATTTCTGAGTCAGCCTGGGATTTGGGCACAGGGCTGGAACTGAGCTGCTCACTCCTGCCAAGACGCAGCCCGTGCCTTCCCACTAGGTAGGCACACGCTTGGGGACTTTCCCAATGAAAATTAGGTGGTGGCAAAGTCAGGGTCTGGGAATGCCAGTCTGACTGGTAGACTTAAGTCTGGTTTCAGAAGGGGGCTTTTGCTCTTAACTTCCTCTTGAAAATGGGACTTTGACTCCTGAGTCAGTAAAGAACTTTAAAAAACATTACCTTCAGTCCTTTAGAAAATCCCACCCTTCATCCTTACTACCAGTCATTTGCATTAGTGCAACGTGAATGAAATTAGCCTGGTATGTTTTCTGGAGTTATTGCTTACTCAGAAAGTCTGAGTATCTAGTCCTCACTGTATCTGAACTCTTTTTTTCTTGTCTCCAAACCATCCAAACCATCTGGGGCAAACATGGTTTAATTCTGTGCAGACCTTTGGAGTTGGGTTTTTCTTTTTTCTCTCCTCTCCTCTCCTCTCCTCTCCTCTCCTCTCCTCTCCTCTCCTCTCCTCTCCTCTCCTCTCCTCTCCTCTCCTCTCCTCTCCTCTTCTTTTTTCTTTTCTTTTCCATCAGACCTGAGGCATTTGGCTCACAGCCTAGGGTGATGAAAGAGAAATAAGGAGGAGAGAGCAAGAGTCTGTCTGAAGTGGGAAAACCAGAAGGAGAGATGAGCACAGAGAGGTGAAGGACAGAAAGTTGGCTACCGTGGAGGTGAAGGAGCAGCAGCCATGTGAGAACAGAGGGTGTGATGGCAAAGCCTGAAGGTCCTATTCCATCCTGAGGCTTGGTGGAAGAGAAGGGGAGAGCAGACTGCAGCAGGCCACAGGTGCTGCTGAGGTCTGACATGTTACTGTAAAGAAATAATTGAACAGTGCACTACTAGCTCTTTTTGTATTGCTACGAGGACAGCACGGGGCAGGCTGAAAGAAGGAGGTGTAAGTTAGTGAAGGAGGCACAGGAAAAGAAAGGAAAAATAAGTCAATCTAGAAAAAAAGAGACATGCTGCTAGGGTGAATGAGGAAACGTAAAATGACAGCGAGAGAGGAGAAAGTCACAGCATTTTCCAAGTTGAAGTGGAAAATTATTTCCTTAATTCTACAACCTTTCTTACATAGAAAAAGAAAAAAAAACATTTTCAGAGAGACCGGATGAAATCACTGATTTTTGTGAGCAAGCCCCTTCCTTGCACAGGGAGTTGTAAGAAAGGGATTTGATGTATCTATTTTTTAATTTGGCAGTTATATTTTATGGCAGTTTGCAGGTGAATTCCAGGGTTGTTGTGGTCTAGAAAGGGAATAGATTGTGGGGTAGTTAGGGAGGAGAAGAAAAGGAAAAGTCTTTCCTATAGCCTTTATGACCTGAATGTGATGAGAAAGATTAGGGTTGACGGATATTTCCATAGCACAAAACAGGGTTGTGTTCTTAATTTGGATTTGCTAACCTGAGCTAGATAATTCAGATTAAATCAGATAAACCAAGGCAATTTGAGAGCCCTCACTGTTAGTTTAACCCGAAATGGCCAGCCCCAATTAAAACCACGTATCTGTAGACTTGCGCCATGCTAGGGAGCCATACCTATGTTCACACTGGCTCTGGGAAACTTCTCTAAACGTGCCATTTCCACAAATATTCCTGCCAGAAAATTAATTTGTTAAAATATTTGTTGAAAGCAAATATGGAAAGGGGGCTGGCACACAGCTGAAGCAAATTAATGTTAAGAATTCAAATGAATATTAAATCTCTCTTGCAATAGTACATTCCTGTCTCTAATTATGACTCTGGGTGAGTAGATGACTGCGAAGTCGCTCCTGGAAGGTGTACATAGAGCAATCAGCGTGATAACAGCCTTGCAGATCGAAGTGGGTGGATGACTTGAGCAGTATGGTAATGACACATGGAGCCTTTACTATCTTAGAGACAAATTCCTATCTAGCTCAGATCAATAGTGGGGCGAGCATTATTGCTTGCAGAGAAGCTCTGTAGCGCAGGGACATCCGGAGGCTGTGATGTGTTGGGAGATGCTGGCCACAGCCCTGCCAGCTCCAGGAGCACCTATTGCGGTAGGGCTGTGGTGGTTCCTAGGAGATGGGCCCTGGTGCTGTGTCCCCAGGCTTCTGCCCAGCACTCATGGCCAGCTGCAGCTTGTAATTTGTCAGGAAAATTGCTCCCACCATCTTTCTTCTACTGTTTATTTTTTGCCTGTTGCTCATTTGATACTCATGGTCTTTCATTTTATCATAGGTGTTTTTGGTTTATCTTCTTTGTGCTATTATTTTTGCTATTATTTTTGCTTCAGCCACTTTTCCCTCCTTGCTTCTCTCCTCTCCCCACTCCTTTCCTTTCCTTCCTCGTTGTTTTATGCCAGTAGATGGTGGTATTCAGCAAGGTCTTTGAGTGCCAATGTAGCTGCTTTTGTCACTAGCTAGCAGTCCAGGTCAGCAGTAGGCAGAGCTGGTAGAGTGTGCCTGAGTTTGTGGCTGGATGCCTGGCACAGGGGCGATCTACATCAACAAGGTGCACAAGGCCTGTTAGAGTTGTTCTTATTTTCTTTCTTGCTAGATATGTGAAAAAGCTGTCAGGTTGACAAAGAGCCCTGAAGATCACCATTATTTGTTGTGATGTATGTGATCTGGGAGAACCTCGTGCACACATTTCCGTGGGGTTGTTCAAGCAGATGGCAGAGGCTGATTTTGGTTCTGTAGCCTGCTTCCAGGCAAAAAATTAGGGCTGGAAATGAGAGAACCTATTTCTGAACAAGATTTATCACTGATGGAACAGTAGGTCTCAGGTCCGGGTTTCCAGCACATGGTAATTGGAATATAAAAGCTCAGACCCCTTTAAACTGTCTCGTGTCAGGCACCGAAGAATTGAAACCCGTGGTGCTTCAGCAAGCAAGTTCTCAGCGAGCCTCACCCCTACTTAAGGGCAGGGTTTGCAGCAAGAGGTTGGCTGAGGGTTTTCCTCCTATCATGGGTAGTGTAACGGGACTACGCGTGCCTTACAGGGTGCCTTACACCGTATGTGATGTGAAGAGGCTTAGCCCAATACCATGACACACTGCTCTGGGTACAGGTGCAGAAAGCGTTCTCTTCCACATCTTCGTTCTGTGTGCTTTATTAATTCTTGTGACGTCTGTATTCCTCTTTGGAAATGATTATTGTACCAGCACCTCGATGCTCAATAGACTCAACAGGAAGGCTCTACAGAAGTTGTAAGAATAACATTAAAGATCAAAACAGACATTTTCAAATTTGGCAGTTGGAGTAATACACAAAATTCCTTCTGAAAGAGGATGGGAACTGGGCTCTCTGCGGGCTGCGGTGCAGGCGTGCTGTCTGGGTGCTGTCAGAGTCCTTGTTCTGCTCCATGCTGCTTCCTGAATAATCTAACCAGCGTTAGTCAAAGCTTTTTAAAAAAGAAATCTTTGGGTGTGAAGCTCTCCTTGCTTTGCATCTCTTTGTAGTTCTTGCATTTTCTGCCTATCACTTTGCAGCTTTTTCCATCCCCAACCCCTTCTGAGTGTTCTCAGTTGGGAATAGAATTTACTCCATCTCTGAGTTTGGAATTTGGACTCCTTTCCTACAGAGAGCTTGACTCCAGCAGCAGATCTGAAATTAATTTTTTTATTGAGATCATCGTTACTCAGGTAAGAGTAGCCAGCAAATAGGAACTAAACTGTTGAGGTGTGATGCTTTGATAAGCTTCTGGCTGGAAAATTACTGATTCAATTAGGTGGAAAAAGCTGAGAGAAATCTGAAATGGTGTGTGGTTTTGGGTGTCTATTTTAAGAGATTTTGCAGGTCACTGGTCTTCAAAGGGTTCTGAGTATTTACTTCCTATAACAAGTTGTTCTAAATATTTTACCTGAGAAACAAATACTTTTCTGATCTGAAGCAAGAATCACTTTACCATGGAAACTTTAAACATAAGCCGTAGAGAGACGTTATGTCTCACTGCAAGAGTTGCTGTGTTTTCAGTGCTCCAGCCTGTCACTGAAAATATGCTTATCTCTTCTTAGTATCATACCTGAGCAAGGTATCTTGTCCCAGGAAGTATTTTTTTTTTCTTCTTCCAGTTGCAGCACACTATTGTTTCTTGTTCTAGCAAGGAGTGTTTCATAGCCAATGTGTCTCCTTCCCATTCTTTCTCCCCTTTGTCATTCCCTGGGGCTTTACCAGCCCAGTTGATAAACCTTCATCAGCATACTGTAGATTACCTCATCCTAAGATAAGAACTCAATACACAATTACAATTCTATTTCTAAATAACAGTGGGCCAGGCTGTAATGCCTTTACCCTTCTTAAATAGCGCCCACAGTTCACTACTGGAGTGGCTTGAAATCAAAATGCCATTCCACGTGGGTAAGAATATCTGGGTTGAGCCCTACAGTCAAGTCTGATGGATTTTAATGCAGTATTACTTTTTCAGTACTTCTCATCTTTAATTTTCATCTAGTTTTCATGGATTTATTCCAGATGTTGCTGGCCCATTTCTAAAGTCCTTTGATTATCTGTAAAAGGCATGTTCTCCAGAATGAGTGATACCCGCATCTCCTAAATGTTAGCAATGTTACTGTCACTGTTTTGTGTCTGCATGTATTAGCAACAGGGCTGGTTTAGAGATGTCTTTTCCATAAAGAAAAAGTACAGTTAAAAAATCCCTTCCTCCTATATTTTTGATGTACCCACTTTTTTGTGGGAGAGGGTTTCAAAAAGTTACAAAAGCAAGAACTAATGTAAAAGAGAATTTCAACATCTGAAATAATGTTTTGTTTTTTAATCAAAGATACTCTCTGATCCACAATCACCGTGTTTAGTTTAGGATTCTCATTGAAATTGAGATTTCAGTGAAAGCTCCAAAATTTTGTCAGCAGTTGAATTGAGTTAGCAGAAGAAGCCAACATCCTTCAACAGAAGAACCTTGCCCACTTCTAATCAGCAATGCTGGAAAAACTAGTGGATCTCGCAGAAGTCCCCTTCAATCAATGGAAAGGCATAATCAGCTCTGGACTTGCTCTTGTTTATGTAACCGTGGCAAACCTTGCTGCTGCTCTATCAGATGATCCCACTGAGAACAAACCTTCTTCCATGTGGGGTTGAGATTGCCAGTGGTGCTTTATAGCGCTGATGGAGCTGAGCCAGTGTTTGTTACAGTAATCTCTGCAGACATGAGGTTGATTTCCAAAAAAATACCTCAGGATAACTGAGAAACATTTCAGAAATGATGAATCCAGTTCTTCTTTGGAAGAGAGAGCTGTAGCACCGGTAGGAAACTTTTCTAATTTATGTGCCCACTGAAATGCCATTCAGCACCCTGCTGAAAGCAGCGGACTGTTGTGGAAGCACGTGCCAGATACTGTTCCTCTCCCTTGTTCCCTGTGCTGGGTTAAGAGAGATCGCTCCAGAACAAGGGGCTGTCTGTATGAATAATATGTCATGGGCAGGTTCCTAAAAAGCTGTTAATTTTAGGATTCCTGGCTAATTGCCAGGTAGACAGATGATTGACTTTATAATAAGGACAGCTCACTTCAGCCACTGGAAATGTCAACTAGCGTTGCTAACCCAAAGCATTAAGAAGTCATGAGTCAAGCCTCTCAAATCATACCACTGGTTAAAAATGATGAGATTTCGTAAATAATGCCTTCTGGGGTTTTATTTGACTAGTGATTATTCAGGTTCATGTTTCTGTATTTCATTTGCTGCAGCTGTGGGAATTAGAGTCCTACTGTTCTGTTTTTTTCTAATAGCAGCATCTCCTAGATCGTCACACCCATGTCTGCACTTACAGGCTCTTCGTATAATGTAAATAGCATTGGCATAGAGACTTCTGCCTTCTGGCCCCTCAAATTTTATTCCAAAACTTGAACATAACCTGCCCTGGAAGCTTTAAAGACAAGCATCTGGAGTAATTTGGAAGATACTTCGTTTAGACATTACCAGGTTATGGGGCTGGCAATTTCTTATCTTTTAAAATTAGTTCACATGGGATGAGCTAGAGATTACAATCTAGGAAATTATATAATCTGATGAAGATTATATGGTCTGGTATAAGTATCAGCAATGTTAAGTGTGCCAGTAAATCCTGACATGCTTTTTATATTGTGTGTCAGATACCAGCACGTCACACTGCCAGCAAAGACAATGAAGGGCACAAATTGCATCCAACATCTTTGTTAGACAATTTGCTGCATATCTACAAATATATATGTTAGATGAGTAACTGAGCAGTCCGTGCTAAGAAGATACCGGGTATGTTATGATATTCTCTCTCAGAGCCCGTTTCTGTAGAACTTTTATCTCTTATCAGACCACACTCACCAGAAGTTTTGCCTGCCTGAGGAGTGTGGAAAGGATCCCTTGATGGGCTCAGAGGTTTTCCTGTGGGTGAACGCATCTGTGGGTGAGCGCATCCTGCAGTGAATACGTTATGAATCACACGTATGTTTCAGTTCAAGGGGCTGACTGTTTCCAAAATGATGTCTGAGTAGGCCTTACCTTGTGTAATATTCCAAGCTCATCAAATGCAGGTTTTGGTGAGCACTGGGAGACAAACAGCAAGTGAAGGACACCTGTAGGAGAATGTCCTATGAGATAATAGGCACTCCAGTGTCCCTCCTAAAAGGGATTCCTTGCTTTCTTTGACATTTATACAAAAGGGATTCCCTTTTCAGAAAGTTTCCTTACTTGCTAGTTAGGAAAGGCTGAGCCGTGTGGGGATGAGGCTGCCCCGCAGTCCCAGCTCTCCCCGCTGTGCACCTCTGCACAAGGCGAGGAGCCTGCATAAACCACATGAAGCTGCAAGCTCTTTTTCCAATTTGGGGAAGGCAAAGGGAAAAGTACTTCACTCCTCCGAATTTACTGGTGAAAGGCCAGTTTATGAAGAGTCCCAGACTTGCTCTGAGAACTTTTCTGGTAACCGAAAATATCCAGGTGGTGTCTCTTGTGTTCCAGGACTCTCCAGGTTTGTGCAAAGTGTAAAGCAGGCGACTACTGATGCTGAAGAGAGATTCACGCCAGCTTCTGTCCTTTCATCTGAAGCTGGTAAGGAAGCTCCTTTGAAAGTTTTTTTACTAGAAGAAAGAAAGAGTCTCTCTCAAGCATCAATGCCACCACAAGGAAAGGAAATGGCTCACAAATGCAAGACATGTCACATCTCCATCTCTTTCATCCCCTACCAGAAGCTCTACTGTACTTTGGTGCTTGAAGTATTCCTGAATGCAGCATGTGCTATCTTGCATTAGGCTTCCCTAGATACTATACTGTGAGGGGGGCTTCGAGCACTTTTGACTGAAGTAAAGATAAAGGTTAGATGGTGGATTTCCTACCCCAGCCCCCTGGCACTTGTGTGTAAAGCCCTCTGTTTTGCTACCAGATCCGAGAATGGCAGCAGATGGAAATTTGGTGTCAAAAGTTTTCTACGGGGGAATAAAGTAGGAATGCTTTCTCTCAGTGTAACCCTCTGTGAAAACTCAAACCCCGTCAAAATGCATTGCTTTTCTGAAGACAAAACATCAGATTGTTTCATAGGTCTGACTTATTGGAGGGTTCTTTTGCCTTTTGTTAAAAAAATTATCGGTAGAACATGACTGAACTTAAAAGCAACGGAAATGCTTTTGTTTCTTTAAACCTTTTGGTAGAAGATATATTTCTCACTTTCCTTCTAGTTGGGACCAGAATCTCATCTACACTTCTCAGGTGTTACCTGTATCTAATCTGAGCAGGCACAGGGAGATACTTGGAGCTGTCACATTGGCAGATGTGGAGCAAACTCAGTGCAAGTCACTGGTGGGGGAAGGGAGAGCAAGACTTAATTTTAAGCTGTTTGGGAGAGGCACTGTCATTATGTTCAGTATGCATTAAATGCAAACACAGAACAGGTTCAGGTCTGTGGCTGGTGCTCTTAGGTATGACAGCAGTACAAATGAAATAATAATATCAAGTAATCTCAGCTGGTCATTAACCCTGCAGTAAATGCCTGGTGCAGTTGCCAGGTAGGAACTCTCAGGGACCTCAGCTAAAATTGGCACCTTATTGTGCTAAGCACACACAGACACCTAATTAAAGGCAGTCCCTTTCAGTGAAGTGTTTTTTGGTATAGATGGGCAAGACTGATAAAGGAGGGGAGTGAGAAAGGATAATTATTCCTGTTTTGAAGATGGGGAGCTGAGGAGCTCTGGACACACAGCGACTTTGCCTTGGCTTTTCAGTGCTGTCCTGGAGGCATGCCATGGGTTAGCTGGCTCCCATGCCCTTGCCCTGTATTTCAGCCACAAGACCATCCTTCCTCTGCAGAAAGATGCACTGAGTTTCTCCTTGCTTAAATAGAAACCTTGATTTACATCTTCCTTGTTCCTCTTTTTTTTTAAAAAAAAGCTCCCTGACCATTTTGCTTTCTCTCATCCTCTCAGAGTGTTAGTCATCATTTAAAATACACACAATGATTAAAATGAGTCTGATCATGTTCAGGTACAGTATTTCAGGGAGGCTACTTGGTATGACTCGCATGAGGACATGAAATGCCAGAAGGACCAGTGCAATCAACAGCAAACTGCAGTGCCAAAGAGAGTGGGTGGGGTCATGTGCCATATACAAGGGATTCATAAATGTTTACTATAATTTGCTGCCTGGTTATATTTGACCTCTGTGGGTTGGCACATGGACTGATTTATTGCATCCATGCTATCTTAATTACTAAGGACACAGCTGAGAGCTTTTTAAAATTAAAAGTGGCTTGTTTTCCTCAATTACTTAAGTGTAGAGGCTTGAGCACATATGCAGTTGTATTTTTCTATCAGGAGAGCATATAGTTCGTATAGATGGTTACACCTGTTTGTGGTTCTCCCAGACTTTGGACGTCACTATGCGAAGATGCAGGCACTCAACTCTGGCTCATGGATATGCTTACTGAGACTTAGTAAACTTTTCTTCCCCCCACTGCTGGTCCTACTTCAAAACTTTGCTCTTCGGGTCTCAGCTGGACCTGGGAGGCAGAGTGAGGAGAGTCTCTGAAAGGTTGTTCGGAGTGTTTATCTAGCCCAGCTGGATGCAGGTATTACTGGAGACCTCATGAGAAGGATTATTCCAACGTTTTCACCCTGGCTTCATGAACTAAGGGATACAAACAAGTTTTAAATAAGTATCCAAACTTGTGCTTGCTTAGCCAGACTCAGACACTGAAGCTTTTGATGCAGCCCTGCTACCGCGTACATTGTTGGACGAATTTGAATGTGTGACACTAAGCAGTTATGTAGCAGGTCAACAGGAATTCACAAGTACTTGGATTTACTTTTTTTCATAGTTCTCATTTTGAAAATGTGTCTGAATAATCAGGTCCAGCTTTAGCGAGGTTAGTTTTCTGCCAGCTATAGCCCTGTCTTGACTTTTGCAAATTTAGGCAGAGATTATGAGAAGCAGTTTGCAATTTGAAGTTCCCTGTCTGGGACTTGAGACTTCTTCAAAGGGTCTAGCTTTCGGAGGCCCTGTTAGTGTATTTCTGTAGTAAGCCCCTATAAAATGCAGAGTCTGAATTAGTCTTACCTTTCTCTTACTTATTATTGCATTTCTGTGTACAGATAAGGTACGTGGCCGTATTCATGGATTCTGCATAGTTGCAGAATCAAGTCCTTATGGGCCTTATTCTTACATCACATTAGTTATGCTCATACATAACTTGGCTGCAGCTGGTGGCATTTTTCTTGACGTCAGATAGCAGTGCAATGCAGTGCACTCGTTTTCAGCATCTAGTCCCAGGAGCTGAGCATCTCGTAAAGAATCTGAGAAAAGTAAAGCTTAGTAAAGCAAACCTATCAGGAGGCATAAAGTCACTCTAGAGATGTTCACATCTCCTCTGTAAGTGAAAGCAAGTTGTAAAATCTAATCTGGATGAGAAAAGTGGTAATTCAATTTCTGTAAATCTCCATAGTAGCTCATCTCATCCTCATTCCATGCTTGTTATGGACAGCTTCATACAAAAGTGCATTTCTTTCTCTTTAACAGACCCTTTCTGGAAAAGCAGCTAAAATAAATTCAAGCTGTTCCAGTCTTAAGCCCATCTTCTCTTCCAAGGCCTGGGGAAGAAAGGGGGAGATCCAAACATCACAGTGCTAGTGAGCTGCTAACAAAACTCGGGCTGCTCCAGAACAAAACAAGCAGTCTGCAGACAAGGGGTGTTCGCTTCCTGCGCAGCTTCAGCGTGCTCCTGGCAGCGCAGCATGGAGAGAGGAACGGTCCCCTGGTCACTGGCTGTGCCCCTGCGTTGCAACTGGGAGGTACGATTGCAGCACAGATAATCAAATAGCATCTAGCTTTAATCTTCACAGGGTTTAGGGCAGGCTGGGCAAGCCTGCCCGGGATGTGGCATAAATATGCAAGAGCTGGTGCCTGAACACTGTGTCTCCACTGCTTAAGGTATCCAAACTAGCTAGAGTGAAGGTGATCAATGTGTTGCTCTCACGCCTTTGGCTGCAAGGCGGACAAAGTCCTGGTTGCAAATTAAGGTGTTGTAAGTTAACTTGAGCAATAGGAATCCTCCATCCAGAATTATTACAGAGGTGCTCCCTGTTCTGCACAAACCCCAGGTCCCACTGCTCTTGCTGCTGTGCAGACAGGCAGCAAAACCAGCGCTGGTTCCTGAAGGACTTGCAGCCTGAATGGGCGGGATGTCTCTGTACAGGCAGAGGTGGGTCTGAAAACGGAATGGCTTCTTAAGGGTCACACCAGAAGGCCGAAATGATCTGGAAACTTAAAACAAATCATTTTTCCTAGATCACTCACTGACAGCTAACATCTGTTTATAGAGCTATATTACAAAAGGGTGTTAAACATGGAAAGACCTGATCACGGAGGAGAAGAACAGGGGAAGGGCAAAAATCATCTGAAACTTGAGACAACAGAGGAGAGAAAACCCAAGTGTTGAGATGTAAATATGGATGATCTGTACACAGATATGCCTGGAATAGGGAAGTGCATCTGTAGTTGTACAATACCAAAGGAAGAAGAGAAGCATAAGAAACATGAAGCTTTCAAACAGGCCCCTGTAACAAGTCAGAACTAACCCCTGGAGCAAGATTGGAGGGAAATCAGCAGCACAGAAACCCAGAGCCAGTTAGTAAAGAGTCATGTAATTAAGCTATGAGTCCAATGGCAGCAGAGTCCTGCATGAAATCATGACTCTACTGAAATCAGTGGCAAAACTCCCAGTGATGTCAGTGGAGCAGCTCCCAGCAGCTGTAGCAGTCTCTACTGGTTCTTCTCATGAGATTGTACATGGGTTGTACATGGTACTGCAGTCTGCATAAAAAGCAAAGGCAAGTAATAGGTACATATATGCACAGAGGAGGCATTTTGTCAGATACATGACTTTTGATAAGGTGTGTTTCGTCTGAAGTCCTTGCTTGCTTTCTGCGAGAAATGCCATTGTCATATCAAAAAGGGAAACTCCTGAAAAGCAGCAAGTCCTCAGCTGAAGTAGATGACCTTTCTGGAAAGGATCCATCTCAAGAACCTGACCCATGGAGTCAAAGCATGGTTTCATTTCCTGTGGGACACCAAAGACACCATTTTGAATCACAATATTAAGGAATGGGCTGGAATACTGCAGTGATGTTTTACCTCCATGTCAAGTTTTTCAGCACAAAACCCTGTTCTGTTTTGTGAGCTGTGCAGAAGCTGAACTCGGAGGTCTGTTTGGACAAAACCCTGTTTGTCCAGCTGCTGCACAGGAAAAATCAGCTTCTTCCCAGGACAAGCCAGCATCTCGCAGCCTCTCAGAAGGTGCATTGTCACCTCTCCAAGGGTAACAGCACCACAGGCTAAGTCTCTGGATGCAGGAATTGGACCCAGGACCGTCTGTTGTAGTCAGTAGAGGGGGACAGAGAGCCACACTAGGAGAGGAGCCCATGTTGTGCTTTGCAGCTTTGTTAGCAGATGGGTAAGAAACTGAGAATTGCAGTAACGGTGGGTCTTCGGCATAGGGCCTGCATTCTGTTCTGTGTTTTTACAGCGACCGAAGCACTGGAGTGTTGGTTTGTGAGCAGAGCCCCTGTATGCTTTGGTCTTACAGATGGAGGATAATAGTTCAACAAAGGAGCATTGTTAGGTACATCTAACTTAAAATAAAGGCTGGTTTTGCAAAGCAAATTCAGAGCCACGGCAAGCAACGCTTTTCATTTTATCTGCTGTTAAAAGGAAGATGCTTAAGGGCCTGTCTCCAAAGGGAAAATACGTGCTTAGTTAATTGCATCTTTTCTGGCAAAGGGACAGTGCATTATTATTATTTATTATTATTATTATTGTTAGACATATTAGAAAGAGCTATGTACTGTAATATCCTTCATTGCAACCGCATTGATTAGCACTAACTGAGAATCTAGTATAATATTAACACATGGCACATAGGACTCGTTTGGCTTGTCCTGTTTGTTATTTAATTACACATGTATAAAGAGGCATAGCACCTGTAGATTCCCAGCACCTCCTGTTAAGCTGGGGCATGAGCTGCAGTGTATGAGAGCAGTAACCAAATCCTGCAAGCATGTTTACATTTTGAACTTACCAAATCTTCCCAAGAGGAATGCAGGGTCCGGTTTCAGCCAAGGAACTGTTAGCAGTGAGTGAGAGTTAATGGATCAATCTGCTGTCTCTTGTCAGTGCTTTTACTGTTGACTTCTGGAATGTGTTTGATGAAAAGAAAGCAACTTCTTGAGACAGAAGATACAGATGTAGCATGTTAAGGTTGGGACCTACATGAACAATAAAGCAATGTTATCAGTGTTTTGCTTCCCCAGTGCTGCTTGCCAGAACTGACAATAAAGCAGCAGCGAATCATTTCTTTTTTTAACTACCATAACTGCACATTAACCATTTGCTCTGATTCTTTTTGGCGACGCAGTCAGATGTTGTGTTGGCATTGTTAATGCAGGATGCCAGGTATTTAAACGACAACATGTTGCACAGCCCCCTGCTGCCTTTCTGTGGCCAGTGGAAGCTGCTTTCTGAAAAGCTGCATGAAAATGGATTTTGCAGGATTGTTCAGCTGCACCAAGCCTGCTTGCTGCCGGTGCTTTGCGTGCTGCCCACCTGGGCACTGGGTGAATCCGACTGGGTGTATTAATTCTTCCCACAGCCCTGCAAGGCAGGCTGGCAGCCACACCACAGTGTAGTTCTGAGGTGTGGGGGCTACACCTACCCAGCAGAACGCCGTGCTGTGTGGAGATACCATGGCCTTCTGTGAGCATGCTGGAGCTGGGAATACAGTGGTGAGGGCTCTCCCTGATCAGATTATATTCCGCACGTGGCCGAGGAGGAGACCAGCACCAGGAGCTTGCCCTTCTAGAGGAGCCAGGTTGTTCAGAGTTGGCTCTGCTGTGCCTGCCCGGTCCTATGGATACCCTCACGCTGTGTAGACATAACCTCAGAGGCTCAAACCCAAAGCCATAGAGGTACTTAGGCTTTTAACTCTCACTGAAATGAACAGGAGTTAAAAGCCTAAATACCTTTGGGGATTTGGGCCTAAGTGGCTTACAGAAAGCCTGTGGCACAGCAGAGTCTGAGATATTTTGACTCGGAGGTTAGTGCCTCCGATCTGAAATCATTCTTCCTCTCTACATCTGGTAGCAGTTTGCATTCACATTTCCCAGCTAGGGCCATCAAAAATATGCCCATGCTTAGGACAGGAGGTGAAGAATAATTTAGGTAATTGAAACTACAGCAGGAATGTGGTTCTGTCAGAGGGCTGCAGCCTGACCTGGAATTTAACCAGACAAGTAGGGCTCAGGGAAACTGCAAGCCAGCCCTTGCCTTTCAGGTGCACTGGAGGCAGTTAGTTTCTCTGGTAGAAGTGGGATAAATAGTTGAGCTTATGTGTCTGCTGAAAAGGAAGCCATATTGCTGTGAATGAAAGCAGGAGACTTGCCAAACACTTGCCTTGTTATCCACATGACTGTTTATCAGTTATAACTAGAGCTGAGCCAATAATTCTTAATGGGTAATTCATATGATGAATATCTCCCCCTTACACTGTGTTTGAATGGTCTATGAACCAGCATTACTTTCAAATATTTATTTACTAGTCACAATTATTTGTTTAATACTGTGAATAATTCATGGTTTGTGGAATGTTTTCAGGCAGTTCTCTGAAAGTAGCCAATATTCAGGCTATTTTGATTGGGCAGCGAAGTAAATGCCGCCTTTTTCTGATTACGCCAGTGTTAACTGAGGATAACTTGAAGTCAAAAGGCTGGATCCATCACTGATGTAATTTGGCATAGTTCCACTTTTTTTTTTTTTTCTAATTGATTTCAAATGCCCAGTGTTAATTCACACCAACTTACTAGATGTTCTTGAAAAGAAGAATTGTATGAGGGAAGAATGACTCCCATGCCATATTGTCCGAGGACTGGCTAAATGTACTGCTTTTTACAGTCATACTTTCTTCATGCAAATTGTAATATGCATAAATTCAAATTTTAGTTTCTAAAACATCATTCAATATTAATATCCTGGTTGCCTTATCAATGAGTAGTTTTGCATTAAATTACATGCAAGTGACAATTTTTGCAGAAACAGACTTGAGTTCAGTTTTTATTTTATTTGCTGGCAGGGGGGAAATTGCTTTGAGGACAAATCCACGGCTTGTGCTGAGGTTAACCCAGAAAACATCCTTGTTCAGCGTGTAGGACTTTTCAGACCCAGTGTTTCTCTTACCATTACAAAATCTTGCCTTATATAAGTCTCTCTGACGTCAGTGGAGCTTTGCCACTTGTATTTGCCTTATCAGATTTCCAATCCTTAAAGCTATTTTGGAAGACATTTTAAACTCCATTCTCTGTGGTACCCTGCTAGTGATGGGAGAAGTCGAGCAAGGATCTGTTGGGTTGTGTCTCTGGTTCTCACCACTTGTTGTGGTCTCCAAGGGTTGTACGTCAAGAGGATTTCGCTGGAATACCTCAGGCCTTATCTGTATCCTGTATCTGTCCCTCTCTGCCCCACTTCCCTTTATTACAGTAGCAAATTATATGTAGTGATTACTCCAGGAGAACCAGGGAGGGGCTAAAGGCTTGGTCCCAAGAAGATTTCAAGGTTGTTTCCATTTCTGGATCTCCAGACAACGTCAGGCTTGCACTCACAACGTTGCTGCAGATTTCTTAGCTGGATCTTTAAATATCTCTGTTCCTCTGTAGTTTTTATTGTCTAGCTATACAGCAAAATATTAAGCACTGCCACTTTGATTGCCACCATCGTGTGGCTGTGGTCTTGGCTGTAGGATCCTTGCATTCACAGCACACTGATTATGACAGTGCTTTATGGGGAAGTCTTGTGCTTTTCTTTCTTCTTTTTTGTCCTTGCTTTTTGGCACTTCTGGTCTGCTTATGATACAGCTCCTAGAAATACAAAAGCATAAAGAAAAAAACATTTCAGAGAGATCTGTTGCCTTTCTTTGCTAAAGAAGCACAACCTATTTGAATGTTAAAGAAGCTACTCAGACTAAATGTCCAGGTGCACGTCATTGCTCACTACACATAATTTACTAATGAGTGGATCCAGACAAACAAACTGAGGATCCAGCATGCCCTCTGGCTGCCTATAAAAATGAGAACAGATAATGAAGTGGTGTGAATCAGGGCCTTTCTGTAGCAGTGAGGCATGAAAAAACTGGAATACGACAGCTTTTGCTGCTAGGTACCAAATATCTCAACAGTTCTGCACCCAACCAGAGGGGCAAATCAGTTGTTAGGTTATCAGGGTTGGCTGTTGAATACTTTTGGTGCCTCAGGTTTCATGTGTCTGGATATCACTGAAAGTTTCCATTGTGAAATTTGTATATGTTTGGTTTTTTGGCCGTGCAAAGGTAAGCGTGGTTCTCAGAAAGGTATAGCTACTGACCTTTCCTTAATTACCAGCAAATGCAGGGGGTTGATGGATATTGCCATGCTGTTGGTCTCTTCTGTTGAGTGAACATTACTGAACGGCCTTCTGACAAACAGTGGTGTCTTTGTACTGCAGGCTGCAGTTCACTAGGAACACACCTGATTACACCAAGCTCTCTTTAAGCAGAGCCCTGCACTGTGTCAAAGGAAAATGTTTTATTGTAAGGGTAGGGAAGAGCAGAGGCATAGGAGAGGGGTCAAAGAAGAACAGAACCAATTGACCTGCTAAAACAGAGTGTCTTTGGGGATTTTTAGCAGAAAGCCTCTTTGTGATGGTGCAACTTCCAGTCAGAGAGAACTGCTGTGCCCCAAAGGTCTGATACCTTTTTGTACAAGGTCCGTCCAGCCACCATTTCAAAGGCGGTAGCTCTCCTTCAGCCATGTACTCTCGTTACAACCGGATCGTGAACCGCGATGCAGGACTCCGTCTTGCAAACACTTGGTTTCTGATTTATATTTATATTTGTATGACTCCTACTTCCTGAAGCACAGTCCTCAGAGACTCCGGCTTATGAAATTGTCCCTGTTGACAGAGGGAGTGACAGAGACGAGGAGTGCGCACACACACACACCCACACCATGCAGGGGAGCTGGCTGCCCATGCATGGTGCGGTGGCACAGCGCGGTGCTCCCCAGGGACACTTGTGTTGGTCCAGCACAGACCTACCTCAGGGCTGTTACGCTGGACTATTACAGCAGTGTTAAATAGCCCAGGCTTGGCATTGCACCGACTTGATTGTACTGCTGTGGCTCTTGCTCTGTCTCTATCTCAGGAGATGTTTGCTCCGGAGTCTCTGAGCTGTTGGTGGTCAGCAGCACACGTGTCCCCAGTCACTTGGCTGTCCCCAGCAGGGAAAGAGGACCAGCATCAGCATTAGCATTTTATATGAGCTCAACAGAGTGCTTCTGAAGCAGGTCTCCTGGTGATCCTCAACTGACCTACACATCTATGTTTCAGTGCTGTCTTGGAGGGTGTGAACTGGGTTCCTCTGGTGTGGCACAAACCTGGTGGATGCTCGCTGGGACTGTACTGGCATGGGGCAACTTGTGCCAGCTGCTGCTGCTGCTAGACTGCGGCTTGTCTGAAGTAAAACCTGCACAGAATGGTAATGCACGGAGTGTGGGTGTCGGGTCTTCGATGCCAGTTGTTTCTTTCTGCATATCCATTCCTGCTGTGCTGCAGCACTTGCTGATACGGCTGTATAGATGTCATCAGAGATGCCCCAGGTCCAATCTCAGTACATTGACCCTTCCTTCCCTCCTCTGTGACATGCCATTCAGGCCATTTTCAATATATTTTTAAGATTTTGGGAAATCAGGTTTACTTCAGTGTGCCAGCCCATATGCTTTCAGTGATTTCTACATGTAAATACCTAGGTGGGTCAGATCTGGAAGCACAAATCCTAGACCTCTTGTCCCAGTGCAAAGCTTTGAGGTGCGTAAGGGGCAAAGGGTGAATTTCTTTCTTTCTTTCTCCCCTTGCTGTACAGTATCTGATCGCATCTTGTGATAGTCCCCTTCCCTTACTTGCACTTACATAATTACTAAACATCGCTCTTTCGTGCTGCTTCTGGAGACTGACACTGTTCAAGCATGTAGTTTAGCTCTCCTATTGACCCTCTGGGGGAAAGATAGGAAGAAACACTGAAATTAAACGTAGGTGGGGTAGCAGTGATAATTAGGTTGGATCATAACTTCCACTGATCTAATTAATGCCACCTAGGTTGTGGCTTGTGTAACTGCCTTGATTTATTGGTTATATCCACAGTAGGCAAGAAGTTCTTAGAATCATGTTTTTGCAGAAGGCCCGTGGCTCTGATACACAGTGTGATAGAAGTCCTATTTGATGAACATTGTGTGGTGTACTTACAGTGCACATAACAGTTTGCAAGATGCCTGTTCTGCGATGCCCTTTAGAGGCACTGTAAGTTGGCCAGGCAGGATTAACGATGTAGTCTGTACAGCCCAATGAATTTGTTTCTAGCCAAAATCCCTTCTTGCCACTCTTAAAATTACGCTTTCCTACTGAATCTAGTATAATGAGCTCTAGGTGTTACCAGCATTAAGTGACAGTAAAAGATGACTCTCTCACCTAAGTTTCAGTTTATGTATTTGTTTTATTACTCAGGATATGTCTGGATTTTACAGCTGAGTATGTCAGGAATTTAGTTACAAGTTGAAACCGCTTTATAATGCGTGGCTATAAAGATCAAAGGTTGCAAAACCAACATTGGAGAGCCAGGTCCTGTTCTTCCAAGGCTCATCAATCACGACTTAGTTCTGGCCCATCTCACATAATTTTCCACCATGTGCTGTCATTTGGACAAATGTTTACCCATAGCAGTAGACCAGAGACTCCCACAACTCTTATGCTAAGTATTGCCATCAGTTCCTGACAGCACTTCTCTTTTCCTATTTACCTTGTATCTCTTTTACCTCCTCAGTTTTTTTTTTCTTTACTTCACAGTTGATAATTTCTGGTATGTGGCTTCTGCTAGTGGTACACTGGGAGTTCCCCTTTGTGCCAGGTGGACAAAGATCAAGATTGATATAAGACAAAGATAAAGATTTTTCTTGGTTTCCCCTGGGCATCTGCTGAAGACCTTTACATTTGTACTTGCTGGAGTTCGGCAACCCCCTGCTGGCCCCTGAAGCAGAAATAAGTCAGGTGAAACCAAAATAAAGGCTTTCTCCTGAGTCTGACCATAGGCTCGTGTCAGACAGGTCACTGAAGGAAGAGTCAAGGTGAACCAGACTGCTGTCAGTCTGCTGCACAGCACCGGGCAAGTTACTTTGGTTTTGTTTTCCTGTCTTTCTCTCTCGGTTGTGAGCCCCTCAGGTAAGGGGCAGCCTTTTGAATAATGGACACCTGTGAGCCACAGCCATAGGAGGCTTCTTGATGCTGCTGTAGTAGAAAAAATGGTTGTTGGGCAAGGCATTGTCCCAGCTTTGCCTGGGAAAACTGGAACACACATTGTGAATCTTCTTGTGAAAGATTCCTTGGTGGAGATATAAGAACAACTGGTGGGCACTGGGATCACTTGCAGTTCTGGTTTATTAGGGCTTCCAAAATGGATTTTACCCCTAAAGTATTCAGTCTGTCAAACATGAAAAAAAAGATCCCTTTGGTCTCAGAGGAAATGTTTTGTGCAATCTGAAACAACAGCAACAACAAACATCATTAGTTTTTGATGCTTTTTAATGTATTTATTTCAAAAGAATAAAGTGAACTGAAAAGTAAAAGAGCCGCCTGAATGGAGAAATTCAGACTTATCTCCAGAAATATGTGAATTACATATTTCAAGAAAAATGAGCACCTGTATCTTAAATTTAGCATCAAAATTTAATAGCTATGAACTTCAGGTTTTAGTTTTGTCTACTCTGGTGACAGAGTTTGAGAAAGTCAGCATTATAAAATGTGTTAGTTGATTAGTATTTTTAAGGCCCGAATAGTTTTTGAACAAACTTATTGTGGTACTCCAAGGCGTGGATTGAGTTCATAGTCAATTATCATGTATGTTACAGGGTTGGAAATGAGAATTAAAGTGAGCAGCTGTTCAAATAACTCACTTGTTTCCTTTCTAAAATGTCTGTTTCTGTAGACCAGCTTCAGTTTTCCTACCCTGTGCTGCCCATTGCTTGTAAAGATTGCTAGAAAGAATAATGATGAATTTAATTTGCTTGTTATTCACAGTTGTGGCTGGAGGGTCAGATCCATATTTGACAACGAAGATACAGATCTTCAGAAATGGTTGGTGAAGCTAGGTACTTGGGTTTTTTACTGTCTTGTCTGTGGATATCTTGAAGAAGCTCAATACAAAGTATTGAGCTTTGTTTTTTTAAGGTGCCTGAGAAAAGGGTTGCAGGAGAACTGTTTCCTGTTCTGCTTCATGCCTTTGAGGATACAAGAAAGTTGCATCAAAAGGAAAAGAGCAAAAAACTAAAACAGGGAAGCAAGGCTGTATCATCGTTCTGAAGAAGCATTTTTATGCAAATGCATGTAACAGTTAAAATAAAGCTCATGTTATGTTGTCTTTGACTTTTGTAACTGTTGGGGTGTGACAGGATTTAAACTTTTCATGGCATGCCAAAAATATTTCTTAACATAAAGTTACTTTGACTAGCTAATGTAATTATGTCCATTACTCACAAGGATTCCACTTTGTCCTGTACTTTGTCTTATTAATGTATTTGCTGCTAGCGGGAGCTGGGGCCAGTGGCGATACCAGCACTCAGATGTTTCTTGCTGCTGCTCTTCAGCCCTGGAGAGTCTGCCGGAGGTTTCATGGAGGAGGAGGGTAGGCGTCTGCCTCGCTGGAGGGCTGGGAACGACTGGAGCTCCTGGGGTGGGGTAGAGCCGGGGGTAGAGGTAGGACTTGAGCCAGCAGCTGCTGCAGAGCCGAGGGAGAGAACGGGTGAGCTGTGCTGGCTGAAAGCCCTGTGGACCCATGAGATGCATCCCCAGCTGGGAGCAGCCTGTGCGTGGATAAACCAAACTGAAACTGGCCAAGCTTGCTGGGCTGGCTTTGGCGGGGAGCAGCTCTGTGCTGGTCTTCAGGGGCCAGGTTGTGGTGGGCTCTGGAGCTGGTGCTGGGTGAAGCATAGGCCTGGTGGCAGTGGGCCGCTCTGCCTGGATTTCTTCCTGAGGCTTGGCCAGTCCAGCCGAGGGTCAGGCTGCGCAGCTTCAGGTGGGATTTCTGCAGATGCTCGGCTAAGCGCCCTTTATCTTGCCACAGGGCAGACTTAGGCAGGTCATGAAAACCCAACCTAAGGGGTTACATAGCAGCTTGGATCAGAAGTCCCCAGAAGTTCCAAGGGAGCTGTTTTTCTGTCCCTCTTCTCAAGGTGGAGCTCAGGTGTCCAAGATACACATCCCTGCGAGCACAGCACCATCCGGGTGCTCCTCTCCCTGCCCTCCTGGGCAGGGGCATGGGCAGAAGCAAAGACCTAGAGCCTCAAGCTGATTTAATCTCTACCTGCCTCTGTAGCTATGCCTGGCTTCCTCTGACCCAAATTACCTAACTCAGCTGGTATTTCCTTCCTCATATTCCTGCCCTTACATCTACGCATCTCACCTGCTATAGTTTAACTGGCTGCAGTGGGGGAGTTGGGGAAACTGTGTGCTAAAGCTGCACCCACCTCTGCCCTTCTCCCCGCCTGGCTTAGAGAGACACTGTGTAAATGGAATTTTTAACATCAAAAGTTTCAATTACAGCAGGAAATGTCAGGCCGACAGAGTGCGACTGTTCCAGGTTTCCCATAAGGAATACTCCCACCCCTACTATTTACCCATATGGAAAAAACAACCTCCAACGATATTTTTTTAAGTTCTCAGGTAAACGGAGCTGAATGGTATCATCACATACACGGCAGGCTTTCTACAGGAGATGAAAAAGTGTAAATCATAGCACAGGGCTCAGAGCCTTTACAGTGCCTTTTTCATGGAAGAAAATCCCGGGATACAGGCTAAGTGGGAAGGGGGCTGTTTGAGAGGCAGCTTAACCTCTAGCAAGTCAGCAGCCCTGGGGAAAGAGGGACAGGATGGAAACATTGATCCCAGAGTGGGAGGGCACATAGAAAGCAGCGTACGTGCGGCACGTAGGCACACTGCTGGGAAGGTGGGCTTCAGGAGGAGAGTGTGGTGGGGACCTGGCTGGGAAGGGTGAGTGGTCAGTGCAATGACTAGCAGAGCCCTGCGGGAAAGGCCTCTGTGTGCAGTGGGCTGA
Source organism: Cygnus olor (assembly GCF_009769625.2). NCBI lineage: Eukaryota > Metazoa > Chordata > Aves > Anseriformes > Anatidae > Cygnus > Cygnus olor. The sequence continues at coordinate 116,298,836 of NC_049171.1, read as the reverse complement.
ACTGGGAGGCTTCGGCACCTCCTTCTGAAATAGGTGCCGCGTTAAGCGTGGGGCTTTAGAGAATAGGCATGACCGGTGCTGCAATATTAAAGAATACCTGCTTTTTCTTTGATGACTTCTTATTTAAATAGTGTTATGGCTGAGAAACAGAACATGGATCCTGCCCCCATAGGTTATCTCACACTCTTGCAGTGGTTCCCAAACATGGGGATCATGTTCATGAAAACATGAAATAGTTTAGGGCGGAAGGCACCTCTGGAGATCATCTAGCAGCAGGTCTTCCTGCTCAAAGCAAGTTGCTGAGGGCCTTGTCCCATCATGTTTAGAACATCTCCAAGGTGGAGACAATCTTTCTGGACCTCTGTCTCGGTGCTTGACCGCTTTCCTGGTGAAAAGGTTTGTCCTTATATTGGAATTCTCCCTCATCATCTTGGGTGGTCTTTCAATTCATCCAGAAAATGTACTCAAAACTAATCTTGCAGGTCGCTAGGCAGTTCGAAGCTCAGCTTTAATTGGAAAACATGTAAGACTTTTACTATGGCCTCAGAGACCTCCAGTGCTCTTGCTTCATAGCAGAGAGCTACTGCTGTGATGGATGATACATGGAGTTAATTCACTACCACTCCTGCAGGGACTCCATCATTTGCCTCAAGCAGGAACAGGTCACGCTTTTAATGACAGTGTTCAACCTGTGGGATTGTCTTGGACATACTGGTTCCTGCAATCACAACTAGGGCTTCCAAAAAGCCTGGAGAACTTCAGTGGTCACATTAAATCAGTACATGTGGCAAGGAATTTGGTATTTAAGTCACCTGCTCTTTTGGATTATTCAGTGTATCCCCAAATCAGGCTCGGTCAGCTCATTGCCCAGCAGAAGTGTTGTTGCTGTTGTTTTCAGAAGCATTTAAGCTCTCCAGCCTGCTCAGCAAACTGTTTCCTAAAGGGAAGTATCTGGCTTCATGTGTGTGTATGCGTGGATGGGTGCTTGCTTACAGGAGGGGAGTTTTGAGTGAGGTCAGTTTGTAATGCCATGTGAAACCTTGTTGTTCTTCTCTGCAGAACGGCACAAGATCATAGCACAATACAACATATTTTGCGGATGTGGTGGTGCAGTACTTCTGGTTAGGGCAAATGGGAACACAAGAATTTCATTTTAAAAAAATGGTCAGGTTTCGAAATGTGTTTTTATTCCATAGGAAGATGAAAGCAAGGCCTCTTGAAATGTCTCATGAAATGAAAATGAAAGGGAAAGAGAACTTTTTAAAAATAGCTATTAGCTTGGTGGTTAAGGAATCCACCTGGGCAGAGGGACCTGTGCATCCAGGTCACTGCCCCCTATCAACCAGAGCAAGAGTTTTTACCCCCATCCCTGGTGGTGAAGAGGCTGTCCTCCGCACGGCTCAGGGACATTTGGGATGTGTTGCCTTACTCAGGGAGGTACGTGCCAACAAGGAGAGCCGGCGGTGGGCGCAGCTGTGGGCCTCTCCAGCTCAGCACCTCAGCCCTGCTCTGGCTCACGTGGCTGTGGGAGGACCCTTTAATTGAGGGAGGGGAAAAAAAAAAAAGCCGTATTCCCCACGATATAAATCTGTACAGCTTTAAATTGATGGGAGAAACTTGCAACTTGTGTAAACAGGCATAGCTCTGTGAAGTTACTGGAGTCACACCAAATTATATCAGCTACTGATATAACCCATTATTTTTAATGCTATCATTCTTCCATACAAGGCAAGGAAATGGGGGTATGTGAGGGAGAAATTTAAACAACAACAACTAAAACAACAAACACGCAACAGCACAAGATTTACATGAGCTCATCCATCACTTTTCTCGGCCTCTGCATGGAAAACATCTGCATGTTACAAACACTTTCATGTCTAGCATGCAGACTGTGGGCCCTCCTGTCCACTGAATGGCACATTCATGGGGCATTGCCTCTCTGATGTCAGCTGCCCTCGCTGGGAATAGGCAGGCTGAGTGTTGCTCCAAGCAGCTGAACACACACCACCTGCTGATCCCAATGAGTTCATACTGCTTGTCTGCAAATATAAAATATTGGAAGGGTCACAGTTATTGTTCCTTTGGAGATACTAAAGTTTAGAAGCTGCCTCTAATGACTGATGTATAGTAGAGCATGATCTTTCCATGGAAAGTTGATGGCTGCTGCAAGATAAACCTTGTGTGGGTAAATTAGTCTTTCTCTGCGGAGCTAATGCGTGATGTTTGGTTAACCAGTGGTGCTGAATCCAGTGGGAACATACCCATAATTATACCGGGGAACCATGTCGCTTTCTAAGCTCAGAGGTCTGCAGGGCGAAAGGCTGACTGGTAATGCAGGACACCAGCTGAGATGTCTGCAAAGGTCCCTTTTGGGGCTTTTTGTCTACAGGTAAGAACTCGGCTAACCAGTTCTGCTTCAAGCCTTTGTGTTAGAGCAGCTCTGCCTGCACATACGTGTCTTCGTGTTCTCATTGCTTGTTGGAGGTGTAGGGACAGCAGCAGGGTCCCCGTGCTAGGGACAGTCATAAAAGACAGCTTAGAGGCAGGCCAAATCAGTGGGCGAGGAGCACAGGGCTAATTGTGCAGTAAAACAACTCTGCTTTTAACCCACCACAGCAGCAGCAGGGGCTCAGCATCTGACCACTCACTTGGGATGGGATTCCTCTGACCCTGTGTGGACATCTACAGCTGATGCAGAGCTAAATGCTCTTCGCAGCTGTCGGGGAGTGATACTGATCTCCTCCTGAGGTAGGCATCTGCTGCAGGCTGGGTGCTTTACTCCCCAGAAGTGCCTATCTCCCTCCGTTAACTCAGCTGGGAGGTGAATGTGGCTGAGCTGATGTAGATAGCAGCACTGTTGGGAGCTAGGTGAGAAAAGGGCCATCCTTTGCTCCAAGGCAGGTGGCGAGCAGGCTGGCTCCTAGGGAAAAAACAGCAGCTCAGTGAGTAAAGGGTCAGGCAGACACATCTGCTCGGAGCCAGAGCAGTAAGTAACAGGGAATTGTGCATTTGCAGAACGCGTCCTGAAAGACTCAGTTACTTTTTGCCAGCTGCCAAGCTATTGCCAGGTGTAGACGTTGGTCCTGGGTTGTATTTAAAGACAGTTGTGTTGGAAAAGGCAAAGGCAGCCTCTTGGTGTTGCTGGAAGTGGTCAGCGTTGGACAGTCCGCAAGAAATCCTGTTTGCTGTTTGCTGCCAAACCCCACCTCCCCAGTGGGACCACGTTTAGCAATGACATCAGCGGCGATGTGTGCTAAGTGTCATGATGGCAACAGCTAGCACTATGGATGGGCTTTCCCCAGCGGGAGGACATTTCCTTTTGATCTGCTCTGCAGATCCGTTGCCCCTGATGTGTGGATCTGCACGCCTCGCTTGTTCCGCACGCTGACATCTGTGGAAACTCTGCGTTTAGGCAGGTGCAAAAGATGTGGTTCTTAGATACGTCGCAGTGGTACGGGCTCTGAACTGCTAATCTTGGGGGAAAATTCCCTGTCCTGTGCCTACCCCACAGTTTAACTTTGTGTTACCTAGCAGGAGAGGATGATTCTGTGACATATCCTCTTCTGAGATGGCTGAATTTTCTGTATGGTGAGACTCACTGCACCAATATGAGTCATTTAAAGAGTTCAATTAGTAATTTATTAAACTAATTAGAAAGATATTAAAGGCCTAATACAATGGCGTGCTACTCAAGGGGTCTGTTGAAGGACATGTAATGCAAGCTGTCATATCAGATAGGCTAGTAATAAAGCAAACTGGTTCATTCAAAGGAAAATAGTAACTCTGAGGTTACCATCCTCAGCTATAAACAGGGCGCTGTAGCAGGGCTAGTGCTGTAGGATGGCAGTGAGCAAAGGAGAGGGGTTTTCCTCTTATACTCCAATATAGGAATGGCAGTAGCTTGTAGGTTGCAGTTAGGGATGTGAGAACAGGGTCACTTCCTGTGTAACTCAGGCAATTCTGCAGGACTTGGAAGGCTGCATCTGGGCTGGGGCTGGGTCAGAAGATCCCAGCACAAGCTGATGTGGCTGGGGGCTGGGCTGGCTTTAAATTCCAGATTTGGGGTCCAGATGGTCTTCTACCACCACACACAGGAAAGGGCCCATTGGCCAGCAGATGAGCCCACTGCAAACGCCGCAGCACATGCAGAAAGCCCTCCTCAGCCTGAGCCTGGTGAGGGGCAGCAGAGGTGAGGTACGGGACAGGAGAGGAGTTGCTACCCCGGTACATTTAGCCAGAGCTGCTCTTCCTCCAGCTTGCCATAGACGTGGGTGCAGTCTAGTGTGCACTTCAGTCCAAACAGGCCTCCAAAAAGTCTCTCAGCACAGCTCTGCCTCAGTGGTTCCTCTCAAAATACCGAGATCTGAGCCCAAGGAACAGCCAGGCTAGCATCCAGGGCTGCAGACAGCCAGCAGGTAAGTCACAGCACTGGGCACACTTGAGTTGCTTCGAATCCCACTCATTACGCAGCGATGTAGAAATAGCCTTGGCTTATATTTTAAAACTGTTTAGCCCTGACCCACATCCCAGTGAAGTCAATGAAATGTTTGCCAGTGACTTAAATGGGCTCTGGAACAGGCCTGCAATGTTACTCGTGCCTTCAAATACTTCCTTCACCTGTAGGATGAAAGTCCTCCTCGCGAGTCAATGGGCCTCCTTACTTCTTCCTCCCCTCTCAGTTTCCATGGGCCCCTAGCATGGGAAACTCAGCCTTATTCATCTTTGTATTTCCATGTCTCTGAATCAGGCAGGTTCTGGTTATGTTCCACATAGAAGTCTGTTATCTTTTCAAGTGGCAAAAAAGAGGGGATTTTTCCATAGTCACATAGTTTTTCCACAGAAATGTATTCATGAGAGTTAAACTTGCCCAAACTATGTTAATGTATGTGGTTGGCTTCTGTGCCAATTTTCATTGTGAATAAGATGCAAAATAAAAGGGCTCTTGTGTCTCCCTTTCCTCCTCCCTGAATCCCTCCCATAATTTTTGAGTTCATAAGCCCATTTTGTATGCGAATCAGATCGGGAGAGGAAAGGCAGGGGGATTGCTTTCCCTTATGAGCTGTGCCTTTGCTGTAAGCTACTGACAGACACACAAGAGTTGTGACTGAGGCGAGGAGGCATTAATACAATGGGGCTGGAGTGCAGGGGTGGTGTAAATCAGGGTAACTCCGTTTACCCCGAGTGAGCCTTGCTGATTTACACCAAAGGAGGACACGGCCTTAGCTCATCGGAGGCTCTCTTCATTGCTGCGTTGCTCTCCTAAGACACGTAAGGTCTGCTGAGAGGAACGGTGTCTCTTTTTGGTCTGCGGATGTTGGGACTGGAGCCTGACAGCCGCCCTGCAGAGCACGCACCATGGCTCACCACAGCGTACACAGAACACCAGCTGAGCTTAGGCAGCTCGCATAGCCAGATGGCTCTGAAACATTCATAATACAAGCTGTAGCTATTATGAGCCATTTCTCCTCAGTGCATGTCCTGACAAGCTGCTGTTATTAAGTTTCAGTGTATTTCTGTTAATGTTACCTACCTATTTTCATTCCTGCATGCTGTCACACTGAGCTGGTTGGCGTGGTCTTGGGAACTGGGCTTCAAGGCTCCTCCCTGTGAAAGTTGCCAGCTCATTTATTTGTTTCTTTCCAGTGGTTCAAGCCAGTGCGTTATTCAGAAACTTCTGAAAGAGCGGGGTTGGGTAAACCTCTGATTCAGTTCATTTGAAAGCACCCTTGAAGTCCTCCTCCACATCTTGCCCTCCTGTGGCTCTTATTTCAGAGGCTTGACGAGGCCAGTTTGGAGCCTGTTTCTGACAAACCATGGGTGCTTCTGTTGGAAATATCCCTCAAATGGAAGGTCCCTGAGCTTTCTTGCAGAGCCGTGAAGTTCTCGTTTGGGCCCTGGTTCTCCCTGGTCTTGGCATCTCAACCTCAGCAGAGATGCAGGAGAAGAGGGGGGCAAACACAGTGTGAGGGTTACAGTGAGGTGGAAGAAGATCACTTGTGTTTTATCCTCCTCCCAGTATCACTCTGAAGGGGCAGTGGTCGCTGGCCCAAATTATGCTCTCCCAATGGCTACACACTTTTGCAAAACCCTTTAGCAAAACCCTTTTGCAAAGCCCTTTAGCTTTGCAAATGTTGGCAAGTATATGGGAGGTGTCAAGGAGCTCTGAGCACTCACTGCTTTTGATGCTGCCAGTGTTGTCTCCCCACGTTCAGCAACACAACGAGCTGTGGTGCTGTCAGCCACTGGTCTGATCCCTCCCGGATGGATCGCATTGGAAGAGGTGGTTTTCCTGATAGCTGTAGGCTCTCTTCTGCCCACCTTTGTCCTGCAAAAAAGCCACCACTGCTGCTCTGGGCACACAGGAGCCTGCACCCAGCCAGCGGCACATAGGCCATGGGCTGCTGCTGCGTGGTGGAGCATCCACTGCCTGCCTGCACTGACCAACAGCAGTGTGCCAAGCGGCTGTGTGCAGCTGGGAACACGTGGTGTCCAAGTGTCATTTCTGACAAGGCATCTAGCTTTTGGATGTAATGTATGTAAGATTAAAAGATGCACTAAGGAGGCTGTTTGCAGAACATACTTCCAGCAAACCAGTTCAGTTGGTTTGCCAGTTTATAGCACTTCTTATTAACCACCTGCGTACTGAGAGCTGTTTCTCTTTTATACGGCAGCATTCAAAAAAGTGTAATCTTGAGATTGGCTTTAGAAATCCTGCAGTTTTGGTACCTAGAGCTGGAGGGAAGTTGCCTTCTGGTTTTTGCATCTTAGGCATTCAAGTCCCTGCATTCACAGGGGATACAAACTGACTGTAAGTTAGAGATGAGGTTCTTAGGTACATTAAAATTATTTGAGTGGAAACCAGTAGATGTGGTGCTACTCACTGTAAAGTTGCAGGAGGTGACCCCTCTAGAGAAATCGAACAACACCTGGTATTTGTAGTGATGATTCACAATACAAGCACAGCTTTTTGTTTGTGGGCAGCTGAATGGATAGGAAACATCTACATTACCCCTTGGAAATATTTAGTTGTGGAGGTGAGTGCAAGACCCTTAGGGATGGGTGCTGCAAAAATAAGACGGCACTGACAGGTGCTTTGACTGGAGCAGCTGTATCAGCATCCCGCAGCAGTCTCTCTGCGACTTGGCCTCATGAGCCGAGGTGCAGTCCCCAGGGGCAAGCTCCCCTCTTGACTGATCTTGGTGGTTCTTATTCAACTGCTGCTTTTTGGAGAGAGAGAGAGGGGAGCGAACATGTGGTAGTTGTTTTGTATTGCGTAGCATGAGAAATTGCCATCACAGTTGCTGTCTGTTTAGGTGAACCCATGTTCTCCCTTCCCAAGCTGTGAAGAGAAGGAAAATCTCTGGCAGGCAGCACCCAGCTCCGGGTGTTCAGGTACTATGGCAAGGCTGCAGACAGCGTGTTTAGAGTACATGATCCAGCTGCACAGGGAGAAGGGTTTTCTTTGCAGTCACATGTAAATTGTTGTGGAAATGGAGAGTAATAACATTCTTGTTTCAAGAATTGTCACGAATGCTTGGTTTTGAGGCCAACCATTCAGCTTCTGTTATCTCTAGGAATCAAGATGTTTATCTGTCTAAATGATTGCAGTGTGTCTCAGGTATTTGAAGGTGGTTCTTCCTATTTTTGAAAAAAAAAGTATAAATAGAATCAATCTTTGTTTCCGAAACTATCAAAAGCTTATTAGCCTCAGGCAGATCTTTTTATCTGTGAGGAATAAAGTAGATTTGTCCAGATCCTCAGCCAGTATAAATCAGTTTAATGTCCTTGGCCCATTATTTTTCCTCATGCAGTTTCTCTTGAGTGGGATTTGGGCTGTGGATAAGCATCTCCTTGTCTTGATGCTTATGTCTTGGTGCAGTTTGAAGCTTGGCAGAACGAGCATCAGCCTCAGCTTTTGGAGAGCTTGCACTGGGTGCTGCCCTGCTCTCCCATACCTGCAGAGTCAATGGAGTGAGGCTGAGCCACTTGTCAAGTAGTCAGGCAAGGTGATTTCTTTGAGGGGGTCAGCGGAAAAATGTGGGCTTGGAAGGTGAGGGGGATGGTGGTGGAGCCGAGTTCAGGTGACCCCAGATGCAAGCAGCACACACACGTCTGCCTCTTAGTTCACTGCAAGGCTGATGCTTAGGCAGAACTTCACTGAAGCTCTGGGGCTGCTGGAGACTGAGGCTTCCCAGCTGAGGTGCTCTGGCGAAGTGGAGCATGTCTCCAGAAAATCTGGCTGCTGCAAGGAATCAGCAATGTTTTCCTTCCCCAAAGGAAAACTACACTTCCACCTGCAGTTGGTCAGACTGATTAAGGGGCATGGAGCTGAAGGCTGCGACGTTTGTAGGGACAGGACCCTCCCCACAGCATCACGTCGAGAAGAGGACAAGAGCTGTTTGACAGTGTTTTGGGGTTATGGGCAAAGTGGGGCACTCTTGCCCTCATGAGGGGACAGGGATGCTCACTGGGAGCAGTGGTGACACCAGGTGAGGGGTCCGAGGGCCGGGAGTGCCGCTGGTGCCTGCACTCCCCGCTGCCCAGGAGCAAACCTGCCTGGGTCAGCAGAAATGCGCCCGGCATTTCCCAGCCCCATGGAGCCCCTCCTTGTCCTCCCTGAGCAGGATCCTGCCTCAAAGCCCGGGCAAACCCTTATGTAGCCACAGGTGACTTCTTTGGGGATAGGGCTATCAAATCAAAGCGGGTTGGCCTTCTGGCCGAGACATTCAGGCTACTGCAATTCTCCCCACACTCCTTCCTTTTTTTTTTTTTTTATTTTAAGGGTGTGGTATATTTTGTAAGTTTTGTGTTTATCAAGAAGTTGATTGTGTAAATAAAATTGTGGCCTTGTGTGCCAAATAGCTGGGTTATGATTTCCTGGAGGAGAGCCAAGGCGGTGTGTGGGAGCATGCCAGTGTTAATATGTTCACTTTGCAAAGAAGTACGGCGTGTGTGAAGCAGCGAGGGAGGACACTCTGTGAGCCCTGGCGCTGGTTAACCCTTCCGGGCACTGTCAGCTCCGTGCCTCTGCCAGGCTTTCCCCAGCAGTGGCTAACATCAGTTTGTGCATTCACGGGCTGAGGTTCTTACCTGGAGCATGGCCAAGTCAATGCGGGACTGCACAAGGCACAGGATCCCACCCTGGTTCCCCTCCTGGGGCGGGCGCCCAGGGTTTTCTTGAGCTGGTGCGTGAAGGCTGCATTGCACAAACCTCAAAGGGGCCTCCGAGAGAGGCCAGGTCAGGCACGTGCCAGGGGATGCCAGGGCAGGGAAAAGGGCCTTGGGCTAAATGAGAATAAACTGCCCGACTGTAATGACTTTATTCCCTATTTACTACTAAGTGCTCTCCAAAGTTTACCCTGTTTCTATCCTGCAGAGGCAGGCAGTGTTTTTCTCCACTGGCTGTTCAAATAGCAGCTGAATCACTGAGCCATCTGAGAGCACATTCTGTGCGGGATGCACTGTGGAGGTGAAGCCTCATGGCACCGAAGGCAATGGGAGGATCGCTACCAGGCTTTGACAGCGCCACAGCTATGCTCCAGTTGTTTGTTACCTTTTCCCTAGAAATCATGCAGTCCCTGTCTCAGAGCTGCTCATACCTCCTTCCACTCATCCTTCTGTCACTGCGTTCCAAAAGTACTTTAAACGCATGAATGCAGCAAGTGTAACCTCTTGCTTTCCACCAAGGAGGAAGTCATGAGTCGGCTACTTCTGCAGACAAAGCAAAGTCCCGAGGAAGCATGAAAGGACCTCATTTTGGCAAGCAGCAGGGAGTAGGGCTAGACGTGTTACAGTGGGGAGGGGAGTATGTGTGTGTGGGGAATTCTTGCAGCTCAGACAAAAATAGTGGCTCCCATTACTTACCTACCTAAGCCGGAAACCTGCTTGCATTTCAGGCATTTATTGTAATTCCTCACATAGCTGAGGATGATAAGCCCCGCTAACTAGTCATTGCATGCTGACTGAAAATGATAGTTAATGTACACCGTCTACCCAAACAACTTTCCTCTTTAACCCTTTCGAACCTGCTAGTTTGGGGGCTTCTTTTGCAGATAATATTTTTGCCAATCAGCCTCACCTCAGCTCTCCGTCTTCATAAAATTCAGTTTAGTGCAACTCTTTGATCGCTGTCTAATCTATACGGGAGCCTTCCTAAAGCAGTTCACACGTCTAAGATGCAGTGACAGTTATGGCTCAGATTTCAAAGGAATCAAAGGGAACCATTTGGCCGACTTCCACTAAATGTCACTGAAATTTGGATGCGTAACTCCTGTGTGTTCCACGAGTTGGCTGGATGCTGTGGTTTGAGCCTAATGATCCTGAGCCGTAGCCCGGTGCAGTCAGTGAAATTCTTTTCTTTGTGCGCTATTTGGTATCATTCAGGCCCAAATGCCGAGGAGGAGAAAGGGCTTTGCCCTCCAGAGAGCGTACAGGGGAGTGTAAGGCTGAGCAAGAAGTGCCAACCTGAGGGATAGAGCTCAGGCGAGGGGAGCTTACCTTTCCTGGCTGCGTTCATGTACGCATCTGTGTCTTTCTGCAGACTTGCCGTGGCTTTGCCGTGCGCAGAGCACACTCGGCGGTCCTGGGCACGCGGTCCCGTGCGGGGCATCCTCTTGGCAGCATGCAGCGTGTCCTCCATGGGCTGCTGTGCCCGTGGGCTTTGCATGGCGCGCCGAGCTCTGGACCTGAGGTCACCTCTGAAATGCCTGTTGGAAACATTTACTAATTTCAAGAGAAGTTGGCATGGGGGAAGAGAGAGAAAGAGCTTGCAATTGGGCTCCTGCCCAAAGCTGTTTGTGCCGGGATGGGTGTACCACATGACTGCCAGCAGGATATTGTTCTGGGGATTTGGCAACGTCAAAGGTACGAGGTGCATATTGATGTTTGGTACCAAAGTTATATAAATGCTCCTTGCGCAAGCCTAGCAGCTAATTTTACAAGACGTCGGGGAAGACGCATCTTTTTCCAAGGACAGGATTTAGCCCTAACTGCAATATCTTCCCAGCCGTGATATAATAACAATACTTAAGAAACATGTAGCTCTTAAGATCATCGAAGTGATGTACAAGCAGTAACTAATTAATCCTCACAACACCCCTGTGAGGCAAGTATTACTATCCCCATTTCACAGTTGGGTATGATGTGACTTTGGAAGGTCAAGTGACTTGTCCGGAGCTAAAGAGTCTGCAATAGGGCTCATTAGCTCCTGGCTCACAGCCACAGCTCGGTGTACATGCCCAGCCTATTACTGTATTTTATTATGCAAATCCCCATGGAAATTAGAAGCCCAAAGCAAGCCACAGATCTAACCGTGGTGCCTTAGATCTAAATGTTAGATCCATTTTGTTTGAGATCGAGATTGGATTTTGGATGGCAATGGAAAAAAACAGAGTGACTGTCATACCTGGAAGCCTCCAAGAAAAGCAGAGGCCATGGAGATGTTTGTCGGTGGCTGCCCAGCTTCAGCGTTGTTTGCACAGTCTCTTCTGAGGCTACCAAACAGCGCCAGCAACAGGCTGTCACCGAGACCAGTAAAAAGGCAGAGGAAGTCCAGCCTCCATTCCTGCAGGTGTGTTACAAGCAGGGCATGGACATTGGTCTGCAGAGTCCCTGGAAGACTCTACAGCCCCGAGGTTAAAGCTGGCTGCAGGGGCAACCAGGAAAGCCAGCTAGCTGCAGGAACTGGGGTCTAATTCAGGCATAAAGCTTTTTTTCAGTCCTGGCAAGCTTTGCTCAAAAGCTGATGTTGTCCATGCAAACCGGCACTATTTGGATGATTCAGAAAATAAGCCAAGCCCAGTTTGGTTTGCACAACCGCAGCTCTTCCGGAAATTGCCAGGGATTTTGCGTGTGCAAGGGGAGGAAAAGACATTCAGCGTGTGAAGCTGTATGGGGACTGGTTCTTGGCTCCATGCTTCACGGACTGACAAGTGCACTGCTAGATTTCAGGAGGGTGTCATCCTGCCACCGAGAGTTATTTACACTAAGTCACCCTCCAGGAACTGGGTCACAACTTTTTCTTTCATGAGACTTGGCAGCAGTCTCAGGGGTTAGTAGAAGCAGAAGAGAGGATGCCTATGTGCAACGCCAAAACCAACTCAGATGCAGGGGGAACGGGGCCCCATGCTACGGATCGGTGCGGGGCATGTCAGGCTCCAAAGGCAACAGGACAGGGCTTCAGTGCTTTGCAGCTCGAGCGGTTGCTGCTGGTCGCCCTGTGCACCCTGAACAGGTGTAAATGACTACCCAGAGGCAAAGCATGGCAGAATCGGGGCCAGATCTTCAGTTAGTGTCAATCAGTGCCTCGGCTTCAATGGGGCTGCATCAATTTGCCTTAGGAAAGGGCGTGATGTGGGAAACAGAGATAAGGGAACTCATGTTCTAGCACCCTATATCCCATATAATTGCTTAAATGAGAGCACAGCCCAAAACGGGTTTGCTGGATGCCAGGGTGGCGCAGAGTCAATCCCATGTTTTCAGGGCAGGTTTATGCACTCGACTGAATTTATACACCCAACAAAACTTAGACATCAACTGGAGGGAGCAGGTGGCCAGGGTGGGCTCACTTTGGGTACCAGCAGCTGGGTAGATGTGGGGTGCAGAGCTCAGCACAGAGCCCGTGCGGGGGGGCCTCTTATGCTTGGGCCGTGGCTCCGCATCTCCTCTGCGCCCCTGGCCCACAAGAGCTGGAGTGAAGCCAGCGCAGGTCTGTCAGCTGGAGCAACAATCATACCTTTGTCTTGCTGGCAGATGAATAGATAGATAAGAACGAGTTAATGGATGGCAGCCCCTTCCCCCCCAAACATCGGCCCAGTCACTCACCTCCTCCCCTGGCAAAACGAGGCCTCGGGGACAGAGAAGGAGCGCAAAAGATTAAAACTAACCCATTGCTTTGGGACTCCTCGGTGAAAGGGGCTGATAAGAGAGGGCTGAGATCAGGAATCAGATTTCAAGGGTAACAACTGAATAACCAGAAAATGGAAGGATGCCGAAAAGGTTATCAGAAGAGGGTGAGATGGTGAGCATGTCCCAACAGCTTCTCTTTTGGAAAAAAAAAAAAAAAAAGAGGAGAGGTGTTCTTCTTGTAGCAGCTACAGACACAAAGAGCTGTTCAGACTGCTTTGCACCCACCAAGACCTGGAAAGATGGAAGAGCGTCCCTGAGCTCTGGTGGAGGTTTTAAGCTGTTAGCTGTTCCTGTTTCCATGCTGGCAGATTCCTGGGATCTGTAGCCCCACTGTTCCCTGTTCTTTCTGCGAAGCGAGCAGCACTGGAAAGACTCGGGGAGTAGACAGGGCTCATGCAGCAGGCTCTGGCTCAGGCTGGGCAATGTGGTTTCAATTTAGGAGCTCTCCTCTCAAGAGCCTCCATAAAGCAGCCTGAATGTAAAAGCCCATGTTCCTACAGCGCAGGAGCACTGGGAGGACTGTCCCCCCGTCTAGAGAGGAGCAGGGTTCAACAGTGGAGGTTTCACAAAAGCTCTGCAAAGGTGAAGTTCACCCCTCTGCAGATCTCAGCAGAAGTGTTGTTGGGGGTGCAGTGTGATCCAAGCAGTGTATTTCCCCCACCAGAACATGGGCCATCATACAGTATTTGTACAGGACAGACTGTCAAGATTATCAATATCAGATTATCAGCACAGTGGGACAGAGGCATCGGGGGCTTTTCCCTTTTTTCAGGGGTGTAAAACCCCCCAGTTGTTGTATTTCACCCCAGTGGAGGTTGCAGGGGGTTGTTAAGTCTGGGGGAGGAAGGCAGACAGCTGTGGCAAGGTTGCAGTTACTCCAGCACGTGCAGTGAGCGGGTTTCAGCCCGTTATCTGGGTGACCTGGGCAAAACTGTGAAAAAGGCTAAAAATGGGCAGGGAGGATCCTGGGGCCTTGTCCCTTGCACCTGGCATGGGGTGACCTGGGCTGGTTTTGGGTCTATCTCCAAAAATAAAGGTAAGCCTGAGGAAAGGGAGGAGGAGAGATCTGCCTTTGAGACTTTGTTTTCTCATTCCCAAGGGGTGAGCCTGTCTACTTACTCACTTGGGCACATAGTACTTAATACAATTTCCTTGATAATAACAGTTTGGGGGTTCCAAAAAGCTGGCAGGTGGGAGCCAGATAAACCAGTCGTGAAGGCAAACATCGACAGATGCTTGGATGGCCCTTGCCATCCCGTGCAGCCTTGGCATGGGGCTGGTGACCCCTCTCCCGCTGCTCTCTGGGACACAGAGCTGCCTTGGGGCTGCACCGGAGTGACATCAGGATCGTCTGCCTCCGCGAGTGTCCTTCAGACACCCATCTGAGAGGGGAACAGGCTGCAATCCTGGTGCTTTGCTTCTTTGCAACATGGGGTTTGGAGCCCACCTGGCTCCAAACTCCCCTGGTTTTGCACCTTCAGTGCTGCTGGTTTCCAGCATCCCTAGGCAGGCCCAAGGCTGGTGGGCACTGTGGCCAGGACAGAGGTCCTTGCCCAGTCCTGTGATTCCAGAGGTGAGGGTTTAAAAGCCCTGCTGGGTACCATGGGATGTGGGGAAGACTTGGAAAGCTAGGCAGTTTTCCTGGCAGCTACTTTTAAGAACTATTTTAGGCCTGGTTTACATGAAAAATTGCGTTGATAGAATTTTTTGGTTAGGGAATAATTCTGTATTTTTATTTTTATTTTTTTACCACTGGTTGTAGTGGGACCAGACCTCTTGTGAATGCAGTTATTTTGGCATTAAAGTGACCTACACCATACAGGCTTTCTTTCTGGTGAGAGCTCTAGTGCGTTCACTGTTCAGATATACTCCAAGATGCACAGCCTTTGTATGTAGATTAGACATTCATGGGAGAGACTTCATTGCAGCACCGTGAGGGTGAGCAGGAAGATAATTATAGTCTTGCTTTTTTATTGTTCCTATATAATGCTGCTGTGGATATTTTCCACACCAGCTGTGGCTCCCAGCTTATTCTCTGCTGAGGTGTGGATTCCCCATCATGCAGGAGTCTGGGATATGTGGCAAGATATCACAGGATGGCTCCTTTTCACGTCCATGACCATAGAGGGGCAGGTGGACCCATGCTTGCAGATCTTATCAGTGCATGAGGCCAGGGATACCATCCAGTTTTCTTTTCCTAGTTTTCTAGAACCAGGGAAGAGCCTGACCCTAAAGCTGGGTTCTTAAAGCAGGAAATTTTAAGGATGCTTGAAACCAGAATCTGGATTTCAGCCCAGCTCTTGTGAGCAGTATTTTCTGTACCAACCAGCATGGTCAGAAATCATTGTGTTGCTGGCTGTGTGGCAGTGCTGGCTGAGGCCGGTGGGTGAACACAGACCTTGCCTCAAGGTCAGGGGAACCGCACGTCTGGAAGCCCCAAACTAAGAGATCAATTCCTCCAACCTCTTTTCAGGTGAGATTTCCAAGCAGGGAAACAGAGGGTAGAAAACCAGACATGCAACAGCTTTTCTTATGCTGTGTGTTATCCTTCCTTGGTAGTTCTTGACAAGCTCTGCAAAATGACTTCATAAAACCTTTCCCTGAGGTAAGAGTATTCCTGCAACTGGGAGAAACAGAAATCTGTACTACAGCCCTGTGTGTCCTACATAGGCATTTCACACCTGATTGCATAATTACAGAAACATTGAAGGAATAAGAAAAAGACATTCTTGACTGCTTCATCCCGTGTCCAGCAAAGATACCATCAGGGGTCTTACAGCTGACCAACCCTTTTGATTGCACATTTAGATCTGTGATTCCTCAGGGAGATAAGAAGAAATAATAGCAGACACCCCATGTAGTAACTGGTAGGGCTATCAAAGTCCTCATCTCACCACCTCTGTGGTACTGGGTCGCAAATCCTTTTGTTGTATGTGAGTAGAAGAACTAGCATGTTGAAACCTGTTAGCATGGCAATGACATTAGCAGTACTATTACTACTATTAACACCGCTACTGCTACTAATACGTTAATGAGTCATATCATTAATAGATTAAGAATGAATTATGTACTGAGGTAATGTATGTTACACTTTGATTTCAAGTGAAGGTCGTTTGGAAATGTTATGCATGCCTTACTGTGGGGATGTATTTCCTCGTTTAGGAACTCCTATGCTGGAGAAACGTTTGGCATTGCTCCTGTTTTCCTAGAAGTTTTCCACACAATTGCAGTTTGTTAAATGGTGCTGCTTATTTTGCTCGTGTTTTCATTAATGAAATTAGGAAGGACCTAATTCTGTATTTTTTGAGGTCCGGAATTTCTCATTAGTCTTGAAAGGAACAAGGAAAAACACACAAAAAAAATACAGAGCTAGTTCTCAAATGTGCTTTTTAGGTAGTAGCTAAGAGACAGTGGAGCAGTCAGTGCTTCTTTCCAGCTCCTGCAATTTCAGGGGAAATTCCCAGAGAAGCTCCTCTAGCTCCTTAGACTATAGCTGTGGTAATAGTTATAGTACCTACTGTGGTGTGGACAGTGCTCCTGCAGCATGTCGTGCAAAGCAATATTCCTCCGTGTCAATGGAACGATACTTGATTTATATTTGTGGTTTTGAAATTTGATGCTATGATTTAATTTTTGGAGGAACTCTGCTCCCTTCCAGGGGAAATTCTTGCTTAAGAAAGAAACAAAGGGGGTGGGGGAAGAAAAAAAGAAGAGTGAGAATGATAGAGGTTACGATAGTATTGCGTTACCGATTGGATAAACTGACAAAACAGCCTACTGTGACTCGGAGAGTTTAATTTTGTACATTTTGGCAACTTCTTAAAGCAGAAAATGAGAGCAGTACTGTCAACAGGGCTTTTGATATGTCTCAGTGTTTATACTAGAGATGAAAGTGCATTCTGAATTAGGGTGGAAGGCAGCAGTCCAGATTCTGACTTTGGCGACAAGAGGTGATAAACCCTGCAGATTTACCCCCTGTGGCAGCGAGTAGGAAATGGTTCTCCTGTTGCACCAGAGGTTGTGAGATTTCAAGTTTTTTCTGTTCTGCTTGAAAGACACGGGGTCCATAAAGGTTTTGTTTTTCTTATCACCGCAGTAAACCAGTAGATAGCCAAGTCACTCACTTGGCATATGGGAGACCCAGCACCACGTCCCTGCTCTTTCTGGTTCAGGGTTCTGGCCTCCAGGCTGCTGAACTGGTCTCACTGTTAGCAGCAAATCTTTCAGTACTTGCATCCAACCTGAAATGACTCCTACAGGAAAGCAACATCCAAGAGTGGTCTCTTGCCTGGGGGTTGAGATATCCCTCTTGGATTTAGCAGATCCAAGTCCAGCTCCCTGATCTGTATCAGGCCTTCAAATATAGAGCTGCTGTGCTCCAGCTGAACGCCGAAACCAGCCCTGGGCAGGTCTGTTTGTGTGTCTTCTGACCAGAAGTTTCCTCCTGGACCAGTGGAAGTTTTACTGAAGCCAATCTGTGTAAACAACCAAAACAAGCGGGGGCTGTGGGGAGGTGACAAACATCGGAACCAGTTCTGTGAACAAAGATGTGTTAAGACATGTTTGCCAGCCGTTCGGATCAGCCTCTGTGCCATTGTGTCCTTTTGTTAAGATTTAATGGAAACAGCTATAAATTGTGGTTATGATTAGCCAGCAAGAAAGGTATCTGTCAGGCAAGTTCTGCCACCCTTACTCATGTGCGGTATTTCATTTCCCAGGTCGTCCTGGCTATTTTGCTGGACCATCCCTGTAAGGCTGTTCTGCCCTGCTCCTCTCTGCCTCCAGCAGTGCTATTAAGGGAAGGAGGGAGCTGTGAATTCCCGCAGTCTCTGGTAAGGTACAACTTCCTTCCTTGCTCACAACTAATGAGAAAGGCTTCACCTCTTCTCCAAATGTTCTTGCCTGTTTATTTATAGAGGCCAGTATCCAGACAGTATGGGTAATGCTTCAAACCAGACTTGGACCTGGGATGTAGGTTGGTCCAGCTCAGCTGCACAGTAGAGTTTTTGTTGGGTGGAGGCATCTTAGTGTCCTGCTTGGGACATAATATCTTGCCTCTAAATAAATGGTCTGCTCTTCAGGGTAAGGTGATTCTCAGCATGAGTGAGGCTGGTGGAACCGGGCTTATAAAAATATCTGAGCAGGGGAAGAAAATAACTACTGTTTTCCAAGAAGATGCATTTTTCTATTTTAATTTTTGTAAGGCTGTGATAAAATAAATGTTGTCTATGATGTAAAGCTGAAGGGTTGACCAGAACTTCCTTTGTGGTCAAGCTCTTTTTTTATTGATTGATTTTAAGTCCTCTAAATTTGTCAGGCTCACAAGTGCAGCGGTCACTTAAGTTATAAGAGAATGTTTGTGTCTTTAAGGAAAAATACAGCGCCCCCTCCTTCCCCTTGCCCTTCTCAACCTTGCAAGGAAACCTACACTTGGACAGAATATTTTTTTCACCCTCAGTGGAAAATGTTGATTAAATATTCAGAAAAAATAGCAATTAAAATCCCCAGACTCCTAAATCCAAGGAATTCTTAATGGGAAACTGCAGAATATTAGTATAATTGCGTAATTTTGACTGAAAACACACATTGGCATTTTTATGGTAAAAGTTTAAAACTTTAGGAGAAATCTATTGAAAAAAACACTTTTCTGTTGATAAAAAGAGGCAGTTTTTCATGCATTTCTATACAAGCTGTTCTGCAGTTGAGTTGGATAAGCAAAGCCGTATCTACGTGGCTGTGTCTTTCCCCACAGATCTTTTCTTCCAGAGCCAGAAACCATTTCAGTTCAGCTTTTCAGTAATTCTTCGCACTAGGACAGATGTCAGGATTTGGGATCACTTGGGTGGTCAAGTCCAGTCTTGTCACACTGTGTGAATATTGCTGCTCCTTTCAGCCCCTGGGGGTCTGGTATCAAGCTCTCTCTGCACTTTTTGGGCACATCTGTGCCTAGCTGGTTTTACTGGGGTAAACATCCTCCTCTTATTACTCCCCACTGGCATACTGCTTTGCTGCTGACTCAGGTTTGTTCCACAAACAACATGCAAGTGTTGTGTGCGGAGGTACGAAATACAAAATGGTCAGGTGAGATGACCAGGTTATGGCAAGTCGGCGACCTGAACAGCAAAGCTCAGCTGAACTCCATGTGATGAGGCCACAAAGTGCTCAGCCCTCAAATAAAATGCAATTACTCATCTTCCATCAGAATCCATGCCTACTTACATAGCTGGCTTTTGAATATAGAAATATATGGAATACAGATTGCGTATATTGGATATGAAATGGAAATCCAGGTAAGAGAAAAACAGCATAATGAACATGGAAGAGCTTTGCAAATCAGTGCAAGCCCTGCACACAGTTATTTTTATTTCCTGGGAATGCTAGCTGCTTCTCTAGTGCATTCAGTGATCAGTGCCTCTCAGGGTTTTCTGTATTTATGGACTGATCCTCTCCCATCTGACCGAGTCTTGCTTCTGGTTGGAGATTTAGAGCACAGCTGGATATTAGCAATCTTTGCAAGACTGGAAAGAGGAAAAGTGGAGTCAGGTTTTGGTGTAATGTGAGTTTATTTACACCATATAGGATGTGGACTTCTCTGGTTTGTTTTCCCTCAAGGAAAGGAGATACAGAGAAGTTAAAGGTGCTCTTGTGTATGACTGTCAGTCAGTCAGCAGCAGAATCAGCCATCTAGGTTGGCTGTGGGGGTATTTCTTGGCGTTGGCTCAGTGATCTCTATTACAGGAGCTGAGGTTGGCCATTCTTGTCCACATCCCAGTTGGCGAGGGACCCTTATGATGGCCAGCAGTGCAGCTCCAGAGTAAATGAGAAGCTCACCAGGTAGTTTTCAGTGGCAGCAGGGAAAACAGTTAGCAGGAGGGGAAGAGATTGCTTTCCACAGACCTGTGTTTTAAAGGGCATTCTTGGATGTGAGTTAACCTTTCCTTGGGTCGGGTCTCTTGCCAGCAGGTGGGAACCTTTTAAAGTTGTCCTTTTACTGAGAAGGGCTGAATCGTCCGCCCTAAAGCATCCTTTAATGCAATTAAAACCAGCACTACTGCTTCTCTAACACTGTGGCCTCCGATACTGGGAGGGGAAGCGGTGGCTCCTCTTTGAAGTCCCACCTACGTGAACATCAGTGGCAGGACTTCAAAGGGAAGCTGCTATTTCCTGTTGGAGCTCAGCCCTGGTGCTCAGCACTGCTAACAAAGCAGTCGGACTGGTTGTGAAGGCACTGATCCAGCAGAGCACTTAAGCACATGCTTAAGTCCCTCGGGACTTAACCGCATGGTCTGCTGGGTTGGGACTCAACTGGGCTGAAGACTGGACCGACGGTCGGGGTTACATCTCCCAAGTCAAATTTTCCAGGGGAAGAGCCAGGTGAAAAACCTTCCACCAATGACTCGGTGGGTGCTGTGAAGCTGGGCTCCCCATTCAGACCCCAGTGGCTTGGGGCCCCTGTGCAGCAGCAGGAGGTGGGAAGTACCACGAGAAATACTATTGAATCTGGCAAACAACCTGGGGACAGACAACGGGTTGCAGAAACTATCAGCAAACGCTTGTAAGTCACGGGTTCATGCTAGCCTGAAACAGCATTGTTGAGTTTAGCTCCAAGAAGCTGGCCAGGTGAGGACCTGACCCAATAAATAGAGTTGTTAAGATGGGAGTTTATTTCCAAGCAGGTAAGAAACGCTGAAGGCGCAATCAGTCAGCCCCACCTTTTGCTGAGTAATATTTTATTTTGGTATTAGTTCTTCTGCTGTCTGAGGAGCAACTTGCAAGCTAACGGATGGCAGAATGGGGATGTAATTTTCCAGCAAGCATTATTTGAGTAATTCGCATAATTTGCACCAACTTCTCTCAGTTTCTGTCCTCAGGCTACAGATAGACCTTGTGGTCGTGATCTGCAGCTGCTGCACAGGTGCCTCACTGCTAGCCCCGTTCCCAGCATGGCTTCACCCCCTCTCTGGTAGCAGTGCAGCCTGACAGCGTCTCCCTAATCACAACCTACATGAAGCTCTGTGGTTGCCTCACATGTTAGATATACAAGAAGTCTGGGAGACCATCTATGCTGGCAGCATGGGTCTTTGGGATTAGAAAGGCTGCTCTTCGCTGTGAACAGGTGTATCGGGATTGCATGTGGTGATTGCATTTTGTAGGCTGTGGGAATAAAGAAATTGCGAAGCCTGAGAAAGCCCCCCAGTAGTTTCCAGGTCCTGCTCCCTGAAGTCCTCTACCTGAGGTATCACAGCCCCCCAGGCCCCGTGGCGGACTGCAGTTTTCCTCTGCCTTGCCCCTCTCATAGGTTTGGAGTCCCCGGGGAACCCAGGCCTAATTTGCTAATCCCAAGAAAGTGAAGTGTGTAGTTCCTGGAGACAGTCACCTAAGACAAACTGAAAACATCTTCATTTAGGTGATGAAAACACCTACCCAGCTGTTAGGATGCAGTTTTTGGCCCAGCCATTCAGGTTCCCAGAGGAAATCTATGACACCCCTTCACTGTGCAAGTGAACGCTGTGAAGTTGGTGCTGACAGAGGCAGCAAGACCCGCTCAGTGTGACCCCTTAGTGCCTCTGCTCTGTGGTTTTGTGTGGGGTCTGGCTGAAGGCATGATCACTTCACCTGAGGGTGAAGCTGGCAACCTCAGGGACTTGAAAAGTGCAAGCTCGGCTTTTCTGCACCTCATGAATTCACAGGAAGCAGCTGGTGCACTTGGTTCGGGAGGGAGCTGGGCATTGTGGCTGAGGTGTGGGGGTGAGGCAGCGGTGCTTGATGCTTGGTTCTCACCTAGGTGCCTTGCGTGGCCCCGAGCACTTCTCATTCCGGCTCTTTTTTACTTTGGTCTCCCACCTGTAAAACAGACCAAGAGCTTCTTACACCCAGCTGGCTGCTAGCCAGTGAGTTCTTCAGGTAAGGGGTCTGTCTCACTGCATGTTGTCCAGGTACTGGCCTTGCTCTTGAGCGGGATTCTCCTGTAAAACGAATAAGTAATAATGTGTGATGGAGGCAGGATGGATTTTGGAAGCCTTTCTTCCAAAGGTTGCTTGGATTCAAAGAAGGTGCATTTTGTTAATCTTCTTCATTTGTGTGGTTTCTACCCATGGGTTAACACTGAAAGGGTTTTATCCGATTCAGGGTGTACATGCAAATATTTCTATTTGAATAATACTGGAGAATAAATTTAGAACTGTTTAAAGAGGGTATGAATACCTCAATCTGCTAGGTGGAAAAATTACTACTTCTTGTGGGTAACCCAACCTGTTTAAGTTGCTAAAAACATACCCGACTTAAAGAAAAAAAAAAAAAGGAGAAGAAGAAGAAGAAGAAGAAATAGCTGAAAAGAGAGCTTTTTAAAAAAACAACTCTCTTCACATTTCTAGTTTAATATTTCAGCATGCAACTGTATTTTCATAACTGCAGCTTTTTTGGGCAGAGGTGGGGGAAATTAGAATATATTAAAGAACTCTGGAAACCACTTTCTATTTGTAAAACATGTTGCGTGTGTATCATAACACCTACAGGACTTGTAGCTCTGCCAGGTTGTGCACTGACTGCCAGAACTTTCCTCGCTAAATGACATTATACTACTTTGTGGGTATCGAAAACAAATATTTTGAGGGGAGGGAGCATTCTCATCCACAAAATGTTTGGCGTGCTTGCAATATTCAGTCGTAGTGTTGTATTTGAGGGCTGCTGTGCTCGTCAGCTGCTTACCGTAAGTCAAAGGGTAGGTTTGGTGAATGTTTGCATGCTTTCCAGCTGTTTATCAGCAGGTATTGTTTGCAGTATGGCAGCCCCGAAGGAGACAGGGACTTTGTGATGCTGGGCACTGTATGAGGATGTAGCGGAGGACAGGAGTGGAAATGGAAAAGGAAGGTGGTTGTCATCAGAAGTGCTGCCCCAGAGCAGTTTTCCTCTCACAAGGCGGTGCAGGGAGGGACGTGGGATTGCCCGGCTGGTGGACAGAGCAGGGCAGCGTGCCACCACGAGGGATGTCAAGTGAAGCCATGGGACATTGCAGCGAGGAATTCTTGTATAATGGCTGGCATCTGGGGCTGGAAAGGGAGGCAGTGGGAGGGTTGCCTTGCTGGCCAGGCAGCTGCCGCTGCTCTGCAAAGGCTCTGTGAAGGCTGCGGCCCTGCTGCGGGGTGCAGACACGCTGCAGGTATCTCTAGCCAGTGGAGGTTACCCATTAACCCAGGGTCTCCCACAGGCTTATGGGTTTGCAGGGTGACACAGGGAGGCATCCCCTTGCCACATGAGACGAGCCCTGTTGTATCATATTGTAAAAGCCCCAGAAGAGGAGCAAGGAAGGCAACAACAGGATTAGAGGCTGCTGAGGTCTCCTTGGTTCAGCTGCTGGAACAGCCTCCAGTGGGCTTTTCCAGCTGCTTAGGAAGTAAAGCTGCTGTAAGAGCTGCAGCTTACACCGAGGGCCATGGCCCAGCTGCAGCCCGGCGCGGAGCTGCTCCTGGGCCAGAGCCCGAAGGAGCGGGGAGCGCTGCCCAGCACCGGCCCTCGGTGCTCCCACGTCATCGGCATGCTGCGAGCGGCCTTTGCCAAGCAGAAAAGCAGAGACATTCACTGACATTTTATATTATGGTTCAGTCGCACTCCTCTTTTTCTTTGTAATAAAAGCTGCCAGTGAAGTGTAAGCTAATTAGTAGTTAGTTATTAATATCTGGTTGCTTTTTAATCGTAGTGGACAGTTCTGATCATTTTCACAGGTATAAGGAATTAGCGTTCTGCTAAAAACTGACGTGCCCAAATCCGCAGCTCTGCACTTCTCTGTGAGTGGAGAGGCCTGCTGGATTTTAGAAGTTGTTACTAGAGATGGATGATTAAACTAGAAAGGAAATGGAAAGATGCTTTGGAGCCAGTTAGGGAAAAATCTGCAGGAATGGGCTCTCCTGCCTTTTTTACTGTCTTTCTAGAAATGACATTATCTGGGATGGATGGGGTTGCTCCAGAGGCTTCAGGGCACATTAAAGAGTAATAAGGAGGGCATGGGGTGAGAAAAAGGTTCCTTCTGGGTTAAGGAGAGACACATGATAGCTCATCTGGGAGCAGGGAGGCAGGTTTAATAATGTCCTTGCTAAACGCAGTTAATAATTGAGGTCAGGGCCCTGGGTAATAAGGGGATAGCGTCCCATGTGTGGAGTGATGGGGTAAGGAGGAGCTGTTCAGAGCACGAGTGATGCTGCTAGGAGTGCACAGCAGAGCAGTGCTGCCTCACTTGGGACCTTAATGGCAGCAGGTAGTTCGCAAAGTGATGTGTTTTTTTTTTCTTTTTTTTCCCTGTCTTGTCTTTTAAAATGCTCGGTAATTGCATTGCTTGCAGAGCAGGGGGGCAGCACAGAAACAAGTATGCTGGCTTAGCGCAGTCCAAACGCTGATCAGATAGTGGAGATCTGATTAAGACAACAGGCTTATCTCGCTCCATCTTGCTGCTGTGGTAATGTACAGCTGGAATTAGGAGCTAAAGGGCTATGGATGTTTCCATCAGAAGGGTTGGTTTTAGATATCTGGGTGTCATTACGCCTGCTGTACATTGGAGTGCCTCCCAAAACCCATCGCAGGCCTCCTCAGAGCGCCCTGTGAGGGCTTGCACACAGACGTGCTGGGAGAGGAGCTCACGTCCGCTGCGATGGATGAAATACAGGATGCACATGTTCAAGGCATCACCTTTGGGGTTACACATGAAACCGGGCTGTTAAGAGTAGGGTAAATGCTACTTTCTAGCTGCCCTTAATTGCCACCACTCTGAGCAATCCAAGTGTCTCCTTACCGGGGCTACCCGCTGGGGCTGTGCTGTGTGCTGGCAGAATGGGGCTTGCTCAGCACACAGCTTTGGGCTGCAGCTTGCTGGGACCAGGCACTCCTCCTGCCTGGCACGGGGAGGGAAGGTGACTGCAACCCATCACAGTTTCTTCCGCCTCATGGCAAGACTGGAGGGAGGATGGGAAAAAAGCGCTCTCTGATTACAACCCATGTATGTGCTCTGGCAGAGAGAACACAGTGTAATTGTGGGCCAGAATTTTGCCATTAAGTGGTAAATCCTTGAAAAGCGTAATTCTGCAGACTTTAGGCAAGGGAAAAGCATGTTTCTTGGGTTTGCCCTGAGAGCTGGGAGGACTGGGAATGTGCTGGGGGGGACAGAGGCATTGCGGGGCCTTGCGGGTCTGGGTTCAGCTCCAGGCACTTGCACGGTTTCTTCTGCGGCTTCCCCCTGCAGTCAGCCTGCGCCTTTGCTGCCCTTCCCATCACTGAGGGGGGAAACCGCCTCTGTCCAGTTAAAAGGTCTGGGAAAAGGACACCCCGTACTGGTCGATACATCGCCCCGCACAGCATCAGTACAGTGCCTAGCACGGGGAGGGCCCTGTGACCTGCAGGGACTCCAGTGCCAGCAAGCCATAATAAATCACAAGTATCACACAACGTCTCTGACAGACCCTTCCTTCCTTCCTCAGGCTTGTGCTCAAGGTATGGGGTAAGAAAAACAAAAAGGGAAAGAAATAACCTACTACATGGCCGGATTGCATAAGTTTGGCAGTCTTTGCCTGAAAAAGGCCTGGTAGCACATGAAAAATGAATCAGTATGTGAAGGACTGGAACATTAGTGCGAGATCTAGCAGGCTGATGAAGGACCGAAAACACTGCCTGAATAAGTCATTCATGGCTTATCATCCCAGTAATCATTTCCTCGGAGATAACCGCTTTTGAGAAAGTATTAAACTGAACATGGCATGGACTTAAAATTGAAGATAGATCCAGGTCACGTTCTGCCCGGCGGTGAGGCTGGCTGGAAACGAGCCCTTTCGGGGAGCTCTTTGTGCAGGGACGTGTGCTGGGGTCAGCAGCGCCCGACAGGACGTCCAAGGGATGCAGCAGCAAACGGTTCCTGCCATGTCCCACCGCTGCAGTCCTCCCGTGCTAGCAAAATGCCTGGCATAGCTTGTGGCTAGCTGGACCTTCTGTGCGCCCTGCACCCGAGCTTGGGCCCTGTGCAAAAAGCCAGCATGTGGTCTGCAGAGAAAGACTCGTCCGCGAGGCATAAGTTCATCTTAATTGCTGTTTCCTCACTTTTTGGCTTGGCTTTGTCACCGCTGTAATGTTCTTTTAATGCTGTTATTGTTTCTTCCATACATTAAGTGTTTTACAAATGATGGATGGTCAGGGCTCTCTGATGTTTGCTTGCAACAGCTCAGTTACGCGTCCTGCTAAAATAGTAGCCAAAGGAGAAGATTAAGAGCCTGTGTGTACAGCTAAGATGGATTTGGGGCTTCTGATCCTTGGGCTGGGTGTTGCCTGTCCTCACAGGCATTTCCAGCCGAGATTACACTGCCGTACCCCGGCTGTAAATTTGCCTGCATTACTCCGCAGTTCCCAGAGGAGAATCCGTCCCCACTGGTGGTGGCGGGTGCTCCCAAGATCACAGAGTCCCAATTGTCCTCCCTGTGCGATTCATTCGCCACATGTTTAAAAATGAATGTAGCTATGTGAATAAGAGGAAAAGTTCAGGCAGAGGAATAATTTATAATTCCCAATAATATTGCTTCTAGCTACTGCTCTGTAGTGCCAGTTCCTGCCCAGTGTGGTTTCAGCAGGTAACAGCTATAAAAGTTTGTTGACCTGAGAAGCTTAATATCAACCATAGGTACAGTCAAAGTCAATATGGAGGCTGAAAATCCAGTGCTAATAGAAAAATAGAAGTCAATATTTAGGATGTGAGTCAGGAACTTAAAATAGGAAAGCGAAACAGATGAGGGCTGTAGCTGCAAGAGTGCTGGAGGTGAAATGTTTAGATCCAAGGCCCACTGCTGATTACTATCTTCCCCTCTAACAAGGTTGCTCATTCTGCTTCAGAAATTCATTTCCAGTGGCCAGGCCACCTCCCTGACCTATATTCCTCAGACTGCCATTACGTCAGAGCCTGCCTATTTGGGGTTATAAGTGAAATCCTCTGTCTTCTAGGTGAAATCCACAGGTAATTATACATGGGGCAAATATGGGCTGGGGCACGGAGAGGCCAGCAGAAGAGTTTGGCTTAGGTCTGTTTATACTGGAAAATCCCCTTCTAAGGCTGTACTGTTAATTCTTCAAGGGAAGGGGAGGGGGCATGGGGAAACTCCCCCCTCTTCTAGGCGGTAGCTGATGGGAACAGTGATTGCTCAGTGAGGCTTTTCCAGCTAAGCATCAGGTGGAAAAGTAACCAGCATTAAGTGGGGGTTTTCATGCTGGAGAGGGGCACGAGGAACTGAGAGCTCTTACCCACAAATGAAAATGATGTGGCCTTATTTACACTATGAGGTATGGGGAGCAATGCCCGAGCATGCTGCTGATGAATTTATATGCCCTTCGGTGGGGTGGTATTTTAATTTATGCAAGTTCCCTCAGTTTGGTTGCAGTGGACGAGATCTCCAGCAGATGCAAATCCGTCCAACCCCATTAAAGTGGAGTCCATTTACACCAGCTGAGGATCAAGTCCACATCTTCTGGAATTTAAAGAAATTGCTGTCTGCCAGGTTCTACCATTGCAGTGGTTCTCTCCACCGGCTTGGTAGCTAAGAAGGTTTCTTGGTGTCACACTGACATTGTTTTGCTTCTGTAAGAGGACCCCATCACATCCTCCTCCAACACATGCGATGACATTCCTTTGTTTTGGCTTTGATGTCATAACATTGTTTTCACAGACTTGCCCTGATCTTGTTGTGACAAGGTCAAGTCCCATTCAGCTCAAGAGGAAAGTATTAATACCAGGGTGAAAAACCCTGGTATTAATTAAGCTCTGAGCTGTAACTCCAGGCGTATGCTGCCGTCCTTACTTTTTGCATGTAAAATGCTTCAGCCAACACAGTTGGTCCACAGTGTGATGCTAGCTTTGATTTTCAAAAATATGTGTACTCTAATGAATGATTGCTGAGCAGGAAAAAAAGCAGATGCAAAATCTGAACTGTGCTCACAAGTAAGACCAGAAGTAGAAGGGAAAGAAGTCTGACAAACAATGTTGCAGTACAACATAGTTGAATGGGAAAATCTATTGCTGAAAGTATTTTTTGGTGAAATGTAAGGTTTCAACTGAAGTATGGCTCTATGTAAATTTGAACTTCTAATTTTAAAATCCAAATGCCCCAAACCTAAAATATTTCAGCCGCAGCACAGTTTTATTGTAATATGGTTCCTGTTCCCTGCAAACCCTTCAGACTATTGTGAACCTCACCAGGTTTTAATTTAATGTAATTGCAGACTTTTACAGTTTGCTAGCATTATTGTAATATCAAGCTTTTTTTTTTTCTGACTAAGTCTCAGGCAATGTGGATAGTGAGCACTTCCTGGAGTACATACATTGGGATATCCAATGTCTGGTAGCTATTTCACTTAGTATTTTAGGCACAGAAATTGAGAGACAGGGCGAGTAATGATTTGCCCATGATCCTAAATGAAACCTGTCGTAGACTGAGTATGTAATGGGATCGCAGTCCGATGGGATGTTCCCCTGGACCAGAAAACCTCCAGCCATCTCATACTCCCCTTTGCTGCAGCCTCACTTTTTGCTCAGGAGAAAAAAACGCAAACAGTTGCTATTTGTCCCACCCTGGGGACTAACATTAAAATGGGTGCTGCACCTTTCAGCCAGGCTTTTTCAGCTGGAGACTTCCCAGAGATAAGGTACCCATAGACATTATCTATATGTAAGGGTGTATGTAACGGGCTCTCTTAAGGCTGGCAGAAATCCAGTTTCTGGTTCACAAGAAACCAGAGGAAACTACATTTTCTTTCTTTTTTTAACGTTAGGTAGCAGCTCTTGGGTCTGGCAGCTGCTCAGTTTCCCTTCTGTAGCAATTCTGCTTTGATGCCTTTTTGACTCGGAGGACAAAATTAACCTGTTCCTGGTCCCCTGCTGCCCTTGGGCTCCTTGCTCCATCCCTGCCCAGCAACTTGATGGCCTTCCGCTGGTGTTGCCCTGGTGTTTGGGGCTGTGCTGTGGGCTGGGCGATGGGAACTCGCTGCTGATCCCGGCACACAGTGGGGCTGCAGGGAGCTCCTGCTCTGTCCTGCCCTACCCACGCTGGGGCACAACGCAGGGGATCCCTGCTTCAGGGCCACATCATCTGCTCCCAAATACACCAGCATTGCAGGCAGGGCTCTTTCTACATCTTTGCTCTGCCTTTGGTGGGGCAAAAGTGAATCAAACGCAGGATGTTGTGTAGGAAACTTCTTGAGGCTCTGTGAGCCGCCGTGTCTGATGGAACTTTCTTTCCACAGCGAGCCTCCCAGCTGGGAGCAGTTCTCATCGTCATACCTCTGGGGGAGTCCCATGATTTGGTAATATACAAACCACGACTCAGTTTTAAACAAAACTGCTAACAAGGTATTAACAAGACCATTGTATGAAGAATTGGGTATGCGTCAGATGCTTTGAAGATTTTAAATATAGT
Organism: Cygnus olor; assembly: GCF_009769625.2. Taxonomy (NCBI): domain Eukaryota; kingdom Metazoa; phylum Chordata; class Aves; order Anseriformes; family Anatidae; genus Cygnus; species Cygnus olor. Next base: position 116,269,497 of record NC_049171.1, on the reverse strand, counting down.
AGGTATTGTAACATGTTCTTACTACAATAAAAGTTTTCCTATCATCTGGACAGATTCAGCAGTGCAGATTTTAGAGGGACAGAATGTCCTAAATGGGCCTAAAATTGTTTTACTCTGCATAAACATGTCATGATTTTTAAAGAACTTAGGCTCTTTCATGGACAGAAACTTGGAATTTCTCCCCTCAAACAGTACAAAGCTTTCCATTGTGAGCTCTGACGAGTCAGGGAACATTGGATCTTAAACTATCATTCTTCAAGGCTGAATGTTGTGTGTTCTGTTGCTCAGAAGATTGTAATTTTGCAGAGGTGTTGCCCAGTAATGAAGAAAGCTCAAATCACTGCCACTTGGGATCTTGTCACCTCTCTGTGGAGGTCCAAAGGAGGAATATTAAAATCTGTTTCCTTATTCCATTTTCCATAAAGAGGATGAAAAATATCTTGACAAGTGGATACGAAGAGCTTTGCAAGGCTGGTCTAAAAATGAGTTGGGAGACAAAGCAACAACTCCTTTATTGAACCTGTGACGTCTCAGAGTAGAAGAAGACAAAATTCTTCACTGCTACCCTGACACAAAGAAATGTATGCCTGGACATGTTAAAACACTGACTATGTTTCCAAGATCTTCCTACAAAACTGCCTGTGAAAAAGGGAAGAGAAAGAATTAGAAAATAAAATATTGCTCCTGAAGTGGCTCTTTGACAGAGACACACAGACATTTAGAGGAGCGAGGAAGAGCCCCCACACTACTGTATGCTCCTGGGTAAAGCTGGGAAACAACTGTGGGCTCTTGGGCTCACCTGCTGCAGGTACCTTTGCCCCTGTTGCCCAAGCTGTATTCACTAGTATATCTCAAGGAGGATGGGCTCTTAAATGATTCAAGCTGAATAAGTTTGGCTGCAATGGAAAATATGAATGCCGCTGTGCCTCTCTAGCTAAAGAACCATTAGCAAAAATAGATTAGCACCTGATTGTTGCAAACTGGACTGTGAACCTAAGAGGAGAAACTACAGGTGGATTTGAAACTGCATTTTAATTTGCCACGCTTATAAATAATTTAATGTACATCTCACAATATATTGAAATTAAAACCTGAAGTATGACATACAGTAAATAATTCAGAATGGCTCTTTCATCGAGTGTGAGCTAGGTTATTGATACTTCATTTCAGTTAGACAGACGTCACCGTCAGCTCCTGCAGGTATCTTGCAGCTGACTGATTTCGCTTGTGTTGGTCCCAGTGAAATCCTCCTTGGGGCTCAGCCCCACAGCCACCTGTGTTGGCGGCCACCCGAAGGCTCTGGGGAGCAAGCCGTGGTCCAGCCTGCAGTGAAACACATGCAGCACCCTGTTTCTGGCAGGCAGGAGCTGGTGTGACACTGCTCCTGAATGCATCCCTGTGGTGTTGGGAAGCGTCTGAAGGAGATGGGGCCGTGCCTGGAAGCATCCAGAGCAGTGCTTCGGGTGGCTGCACTTCCCTGCCTTGATACTGGGTGCTCCTCTGCATTCATGGGGTAACTGCTCCGGCGGGAAAGGAAATCTTATAGAACAATAAAAAGGAGGCCATAGTTTCTTGATGAAACCAAATATTGACATGTCCTATATGTTAAAACTTCCATTCTTGAACCATTTTAAAGGAAAAATATTCACAAGCTTAGAACAAAAGCTGGAGGTAGAGCATGTGGGAATCACGGGAGGCTGTCTTTAAAGAAAGGAGTCCGAGTTTTCTTGTCAGGTTTGATCAGGAACTAGCCCCAGAAATGCCAAGGTGTTGTAAGAACACTTTTCAGAGGAGCTAGGTCTTCAGCTTCTTTGAGTCAACATGATTTGAGCTGAGCCGCATAGGTCCCCAGGCTGACTTCAGATTTCTCTCCAGGACTTCAACCAGGAGCACTAAGAAGCTGTGAACCAAAGCTGTGCTAAAGCAAAAAGTGTTCTACGTTAAATTGATGCACAGTCAGACACGAAAGAAGCTCTGTGCTGCTGTACAGAAATCTAAATCTGTATTTATGGTCTGATTGTAATTATTAGCAAATTGGACTCTAGAGATTATATCATCTATAGAGGCAGTAGAGAACTTTTGTAGACCTTCAGGTGGGCACAGGAAATTGAGCATCTGATGATGACATCTGGGCAATAAAAAGAAGAAATGAACGTATTGAAATCAGAAACAATCCACCTTCCTTCCCTTGCTCATAACTTCTTGACCACTGGTGGTCTTCATGGGAAGTACCTTGCTGAAGGTAAACGTTTGTGGTGAGAGACGGGTAATATAGTGGGCGATGACACTGTGCTCAATGAAACGCCTGTATGAGCTATGTATGTGTGGCTGATGCCCGTGGAGCGTGGAAGTGTTGTCTTATCCCATCCTCTTTCATTTTGCATCCACATGTCCGTGGGTGGAAGAAGTTCCTCACAGTGCAGAAGGAGGGTGGTGGCTTCAGCCTCCCAGCATTGGATGGAAAATTGTTTCAAGCTATGTTTCAAGTAATTCTGATTACTGCTTCTCTTGGTGCAGGTGTGCGGAAGGACTGTTTTATTTATGATGTATCTACTGGTTATGCCATCCTGCTGTGAGGGCTGCCAGGGATAAGGGGCTTTTTGGCACGGGGATGTGAGTGGATTTCTTTTAATTGTGCCTGTATTTTCTCTTACTAGTAACTACGTGTTTTGATCAGTGTAGGAGGCAACCCTGCACCATCCCTTGCCGTGATCCCTAGCATTGATCCAGCTTCATATAGTTTATGTACCACCCAAATCTCCATGCTTAGGGTCTCCTATGGGGGTGGGTTATAGGGTCTCTGAAATCATTGCCTGCCAGCAGGCAGTACTGTGCAGGGATGTGGTAGCGATAGCTCTGGGTGTTATGATTTCCATGAGATCTGTTTTGGAGGAGGCCACTGAGCCCATGTGTCTGTGGCACTGCTCTTCACGCCATGAAAGCAGAATGCCACCTCTGCTGAGCCCCTGGTGGCAGGCTGACCTTCTCCAGCAGCAGGGTTTGTTCAAGGCAGTTCTCGATTGAAGTTAACCAAACATAAAAGTACAACATGAAAGGTGTGCAGGGGCCTGGGATCCAGCTCCAAATGAGGTTCCTACGTCTCGGCATTAAGGGGCACCTGAGCACTTTGTGCTCTGCAGTGACTGCAGGCTCCGAAGAAGTGCCTTCACCTGTGCTCAGTGCACTTCTCTCCTTTTGACCAACTCAGCTGCTGCAAGGATCCAGCTGGCACTGTGCTGAAATTTCTTGCATCCACCACATGCTCCAGCATTTGCTCTGAAGGCTGCTGCAGGAGAAGACACTTCTCCCTCGGCTGCGGGAGGATTTCAGTGAGATTACAAAATTTGTGCTTTGCAGGCTTTCCCGTTGGCCGCTTATTTTCATGGTGCTGCGGAAGCTCCTCGTGCTGGCGCTGCCTCTGACCCCGTCGGTGCAGATCACATGGGCAGCATTCCCGGGGAGCCTGGGTCACTCGGTAACAAAAATCACCTTGGGAAAATCACTCCTCTTTTCTTCATGTACCCGTACTTCTCCTCCCCCCCATCCTCCCTGGGCATGTCTCTCTCACTTTAAAAAGAAAGGAGGGGGGAAAAAAAGCTTTGAAGGCTTAAATCTCAGATGTGAGCTTACTTGAGCTTTTATTGCTTTTTTTTTTTATTCAAAAAAGCTCATGTTCACTCAAAATGGCAATTACTTGAATCTAATTGGAACCATTTTCTGTAGCTCCAGACTCATTGCTTGATCTCAATAATAAATGAACTTACAAAATATTTTTGTTACTAAAGGAATTGTAGTTGGGCAGGCCAGATCATCAATCATGATTTCCTTTTGTAGGCCTAATATGAACCTCATTTGATTTTGAACAAAACAACGTTAGCTGAAATGTTAGCTACTGTACCTTCAGCGATGGCAGGGAAGGGAATGCGGCTCCTACAGATTCTGGAATCCTGGTTTACAAGTTAAAGATTTTAACTGAGATTTAATGAGTTTTGATTATTAGAAAAATTTACATGTAATTTAAATATAATTGAAAGAATTTACTTGTAATGTGGAAATTTCCACCCAAACCAGGACTCCACTACAAAGTGCAGTGCACGCGCTCAGAGAAGGGACAGCTTCTCAGGCAGAGCAGCTCCTCTAGCTGTTTGCTGTGGGAGCACTGCTTTTGGCAGAGGAGATGGAGCCTGGTGCTGGGGCTGGGGTGACTGATGAAGGGAAAGTGGGTGCCCATGCTTGGGGCACCTGAATTGTTGGGGCTGCGCTCTTGGCAGCCAGGTTTGTGAACTAAATGCAGTGCAAAACTACGCTGGGTACATGCTGTTAGGGTGCCCATGCAGAGCTCCATGGATTTTGGCAAGCCCGTGCACAGCTTATGGCACTATAGCTAGCTTAAATGTCTGTTGGCCTCTCTGTGGGAATGGCTGTGTGGGGCAGGCGTCCTCAGGATCTGCCATATGAAATCACCACCAGCTGGCCAAAAGCTGATAGTGTGAATCCATGTTCTTCATCCTCCAGGTGATGCCCGAGCAGCGGGAATGAGGCACAGCCTTGGGCTACATCTGTGCTTTATTTATAAATAAAGCAGCACCTGGGAACACTTCTGGGCCCAGGGAAGTGTCTGGTAGTGTTGTCAGGACAGCTCTGTTATGCTTTTGAGCCAGGTCAAGAAGCTCTGTCCCAAAGGGTCTCCAGTCATGGTTGGTTCTGGCATTCCCGGGCCCATCCTCAAGCAGGAGTTTGAAGGCAGCCACCCCAGTGCGGCAGCCAGCAGCGAAGCAGGCTTTTCCATGCCAGTTGGCCTCTGTGCCCAGGAATGTTCCCAGGCACACTTAATTTACTAGTAGAGACGTAGCCTTAGAGGAAGAGATATAAACAGGGCTGTGGGTCTAGCTTGCTCCCGTGGAAGTTTGCCCTGGGCTTTGAAAGAAGAGGATTTTCCTTCCCTGGTAATGCAGCGGGGCCAGGAGGAGCATGGAGTGATTCCCTGTTGGAAGGGAAGGAGGAGAAGGGACAGAAAGGCAATACTTTTTTCATCAAGTCTTTGAGCTGTCGTGCAAACAGATACAACGTGCCACTTGGATATTGCCAGACTGGGGTTTCTAGTTAACGCCCTTAGTGTGGGTGTGAGCAATGCCTTAAACACAAATGAAGGAAGGGTTGTAGCTTCGCTAACCCAGGGCTAGACTAGAGATGCTCTGACCCCCAAATCTGCCTTTCTGGCCCCAAAGCCTTGTCTCACACTGTCTTTGCAAGCAAACTGTAGCGTCCGAAGCCATCTGTGCTGCAGGTGCTGACTTCCAAATGCCCGTGCCACACGCCACTGCCCTGATAAGGGTGAGATTAGAGTCAATTCCCAACAGTCTGCTTAGGGTTTTGTTTCCTGTCTTAAAATGGGATATGACATTGGGGTGTTTTCTGCTTCTAGGGTGTGAAATACTGCAGTAAGAGAAAAGCTGTACAGAAAAGAGCAAACCCATCATTTAGCTGGGTTATTTTGCCTTTCCTGGTTTTAGTCCACCATTTATATCAAAGTAGCAGTATTAAAAATGTCTCTGTCAGTAGCAGGGCAAATGCAGGGATTGCCAGCAGCAATTACACTACTCTTGAGGGATATTGAAGAAAACCTTCTCTGAACACAACAGAGATATTCTTTCTGCTGCTCTGCTTGGAGACATTGGTTATAAATGATCCCCTTGGGGCAGTCCAGGCATCTCCTCTTGTGGTGCTTTCAGAAAGCCACAGAACAAATCAAAAGCCAAAGAGATGGAGTTAGACCTTAAAGCTGTCTGCTGCAGTAGCTGATACCTGGCGTGTTGGGACTGCCAACACACAATATCAGCAGCACCTCTTTGGGATACTTATGATGCAGAACTTACCTGCAGAGCACATAACTCAGACACCTTACTGCACCTGCTTCATTGCAGCATCACAGAGGTCGACCACAATGTGGCCAAGGTGCGCAGCAAGTAAAATTGATGCACAGCAGCATGGGGCCCGTGTGCTACTTTGGCCAGTAGTCTACAGGGCTTGTTAAATGCAGGAGAGACATTTCACGTAGAAGCCATCATCGTGATCCAGTGTAGAGGAATTTTTATTTCTAATGAAATTAGAATTTGTTATTTCTAATGAAAGAAAACACGAAATATGCGTACAGCTGCCTGGACACACATGGCAATGTACTGCAAATGGCATTCACTCAGGGTAGCTGTGAAATCACTTTGGCTAAATATAAAACCTCTATTTTATTTAATCTCTCTATATTTTCATTTGGAGAGTTTTTAGAAAGTTGCTTTTTTGCAGTGTTGGCCTTAGTAGATCCAACTTGCTGTGTCAGAACCTGTCCAATACTGTAAATGAATGGAGGGAAGGAAAAAATATTATTTACATATTATTACAGTGATGCATTTTTTTTAATCTGTCAAAGTTCCTTAATATTAACATCCGACATTTCAGAAGTTGCTTAGGGAAATAATAGATACAAAACACTCTACTGTTTATTAAATTTATCTTGCAAGGAAACTATTTTCCCAGCAGCTGCAGAAATGAATGTCACATTCAGTTGCGCAATTTGGAATTTCAGCTTTCCATTGGTATGGAGAGAGTGGCCCTAATTTTTGAAGGATTTATTCATAAAATTAATTTCTAGGTCCTTGGGGTTCTTCCCAGGCAGTGTGTGCATCTGAACCAGCGCTTACCCAATGCATTCAGTCTGTTTGAAATGGATTGAGGTAGCAATTTGGGGCTCACAGTGGTAGTGCTTCTTCCCTGACTCACGTGCTGGCTGCCTTTTGTGGGGAACAAAGAGGGGCAGGAGAAATTTGGGGACCTTTCCTGTCCCTTTTTCAACACCCAGTGGCTGGCGGGGCTGCACACAGAGGTGTGGGGTGTGCACAGAGAGCAGGTAAGAAGGGTAGAGGTGTGAAATAAGTGAAGTTTTTCCATGGTTCCCCATGGCTTGTTTGTTTGTTTGGTATTTTGATTTATGTGAAAGGAGTTTATTCCATGGCTGACTGAAAGCATGCATTCAATGTTTAGTATACCCAGGTGAGTGGATGTGAATGTTTACTTAGTGCATTCGGGTGAAAGCTATATAGAAAACAGAAAACGTAAGGAAGGCAAACCAACAGGAACACGGTGCCAAGGCTATGTGAGCCCGCTAGGGAAGCAGTTCTTGTGCAGAGTGAGGGCACCATGGGGTCTGAAGCTGCTCCCACTGAGGGACACCTTAGCAGGCGGTGACAGGAGCACAGCACAGCCTTGGGGTGCGTTGGGGTAGGTGACAGGGAGGGGACTGGGGGGCTGCACCACTGCGGGTTGCGGGAGCAGGAGGGGAGCCAGAGCCGGTGCTCCCGGGACACGTGTGTTGGCCAGAGGTGGAGGGACTGGTGGCAGTGGGAAGATGGAAGTGTGGGAGGCAGCAGACAAAGCAGGAGTCTGAGGGAAGGTCATGGAAGGTGTTAGGGAATGCAAGGGTTGGTCCAGGCTTCCCCAAAGCGCCAAGCAGACTGGCTGTACAGCTACCACCCAGCACTCTGTCCTTCAGCAAGGCTGAAGAAAAACAAAAGGGAGAACAAAAGGGAGGAGGTGATGGCATAGCATGCGGAGTTCACTGCTACGTGCATCTCTGCTGCAGCGACTCATCCAGCTTGGGAACAAACCTGTATGTCAAAATGATGACCAATACATTTGTTGTCCTGGATGAGGTTGTAAAACCCCTCTCTCCCCAGCGCAGATAGTCTCCTGTAACGTCAGAGATTTTCTCTGTAGCTGAATGAGGTGATTTTGTTCCTACTAGAATTTAAGGGTTTCGGAAGAACTGTGGACAAGGCATGGCAAGAATTTGTCAGGCAACTATTGGGTAATGGATTTGGGATTGGGATTTTCAAAAATGTCGACATGAGCCAGCTACTGACGTCTTTCCGAACTTTTGGGAATTTGTGTCTTTAACCTGATTATGCATCCTTGAAAATCTCGTTGTGACCTATATAGGTCTTCAGGCTTCTGTATACCTCTTAAAAAAAACAGCCTTTCACTGCTCTCTGCTGCTTTTCCCCTTCTGTAAAATGGGGGTAGCAGTTCTTCCACCTCTTGGAGTGGAATGGGAAAGAGAAGTACTATGATGTCCAGGCTGCAGATGTTGCAGGGATGAACATGACGCAATGCAACGTGTGCCACTAATAATTAGTTCCTGCAGTTTGAGCATTCTTTCAGGACCGCCACAGAGGGAGCTGTGCAGCACTGGAGCAGACGAGGGCCTGGGAAGGGTGAAAGGATGTTGTTCTCCCAAGACCCCCTTCAGTAAGGTTTGTAATGCACAAACAAATCAAACACAAGTTACAGGGTGCTTTTAGAACTGAGACTTGTTGCTGTCAGAGCTTCTCTGAACACTGGGCAGAGCTGGGAACAAGGGACATAATTGAAAGCAAATAGCTTTGCTCCCAGTGTGAAGCAGGTGCAGAAGCTGATCACTTGTGCCGAGCACATGCCAAAGAGCAGGCACAAAGCTTTACTATTACTTTCCGTAGTCCTGTCTTGTTCTAAGAGGATATTTAAAAATTGGAATGATAATGACCTGAGAAAACATGACTTTAGACCAGAAAATAAAATTGCAACCATTCATTATCAAAGGCACACTGGCAAAGAAGTGTTAGAGAACAAGAATGCCTGATGATGCAATGTTTTTCATCCTGCAACTGAGCACAGAAAACCTTTTCATATGCCCTAAATCTGCAGCTACAATAAAGCCTTCATACAGACAATCTGCTTAAACAGAACGTCACGCTTGCCTTTATTTTATTTTAATTGCAAAACATGATCCAGTTTCACTGCTGAAATATGCACTTCTTAAGGCGACATGCGTAGCTTTATATTATCCTCCATTTTACTTGACGTCAATATCTGTGCAGTGATGAAATTATAAGCTCCTGAAGTGGACCATCTATGACACAGCTGTTCCTCTTTTATGTGAGGGAACGCCCTCACCTCTTTTTCTTCCTACCAAGACTTATATAATTAGAAAATCTCTCTTTGCTCTGAGTCTTCAGACTGGAATAGTCAGCATCCTGGTCGCTTCATGTGAGCCTGTACCACCAAAACCAACAGGAATTTTGCCACTTACTTGAGGGTGAGATTGAGCCCTGGGATTCCAGATATTTGAGATTACTATTGGCATTAACACACTATTGAGCCCCAAACAATAGCAAAGCCTAGGTCTTAGCACTTTTCCTAACAGGTCTTGCAGTGACCTGCAAGTGGGAGTCAGCATCACCATCCCCACTTCCAAGGTGGGAAAACTGAGGCACAGAGGGAAGGAAAAGGACACGTAGTGCTGAGGAGAGACCTGAGGTCTCCCGAATCATAGTCAGTTCACTGCCTACCACATCTTCCTAGTCTGACAGTCTCTGACTATTCATGCTGCATGTAATTAAAAATATGTAAATGATGTGATGCCTAGGAATCTGTCAGGTGACGGCTCGCTTGTTCTCCAGGCTGTGCAGAGGTGCTTGAGCATTTTTTCACCTCTTGATGCTAAACGCATTAAGATGTTATCATGTTAGTCTCCCTTTTTCCTCTTTCGCCAGCAATTGTAGGAGTTACAACCAGTAGGAATTTGTCCTACAATACGACAGTTGTGCAACCATGTGAACTGATTGCTGCAGCCTGCATTTGCGGATGTAACAGCGTTACAATTGTTATCATTCATTAGCAAGGGAGACATCCTGGAAGTGTAGAAAATACTGGGTCTGAGTTGTATTTCCTGATAAATTCCAGTTTTCTTGCTCCTATGACGGAAGGAGAGCCAAGATTTGATGAATGAAATTGAGACTCACTGTGAAACAGAGCAACAGCTTTGAAGAGCTGCCAGATTTCAGCAAAGGTGAATAAGAATGAAATAGACATTTCTGAATAAACTGCCTTTTCCCTCTTCAGAAACAAATGACCGTCTTTATATAAATAACCTTTTTGAGTGAGAATCCATCCTTAATGGAACAGGAGACAAACTGCGCAGCAGAGACAACTGATGGATGTTAAAAGACAAACCACTAAAAGTCAAATACATCTTCAGAAAACAGCATTAAGTAGTATTTTAAAAAATGACCACACATCATATTCACACAGATGCCAGCAGGAAGCAGAGTCCAGAAACAGAAAAGCTTTCAGATAATCTCCACCCTTTATGAAGCCAAAACCTCAACGTCACTAACACATCTTAACTCATTTTCAGGAGTGCATTTGATGTTGTATCATGTATATTTTCTATGCTTCAGCACAGATTTTTCATAAGAGGTAGATTTAGTCACGAAAATGTACAAAATATATACTAAAAAGCTAGCTTCTATAAATGTATCGTGTCAAAAGTTCATCATACCTGGGGGAAAGTGGTCTAAAGTGGGAACTTTAAAGGTTCTCAGCATTGGTCTAACTGGTCTGCTGAAGTCAGCGGTAAAACTGTTGAATATCAACAGGCATAGAGCAGCGTGCATGTTTCTGCAGACCCACAACTCTAACTAGAGCAGAAATTGTTTGTTTTTTTTTTTTTTTAGTAAGGATTGTCAGTAACGGCCAGAAACCCCGGTGAGCATTTCTAACCTAGGTCCTCCAGCTGAAGTCTTCTGACCCCAAGACTTCTAAAGTCTTGTGCCATGGGTGGGCACAGTTTAACCAGGACAGGAGATACTGCCTGGTGGCAGTATACAAATGTCGTTTAGTGTAATATTTTTGAGAAGAAAACGCTGTGGGGAAAAAAGACTTTCTTCTTGGCCCTCCGGGCTTGAAAAAGGGTGCTCAGGGTGTTGCAAAACCTACCCATACATGGGTACTTTTCCATCATTTCACTAAGAAAACCTAACAATACTTAAAGTTGAGATCTATCAGCTGTGTTTGGACGCCTGTAAGGAGCACCTGGATCTGAAACCTTAGAAGCAGGTGTTGCTCGTTGAATACTCACTGGCTCAAAAAAAACAACCCCAAACCAAAAAACCACTAAACCAAAAAAGAAGGAAAAGTAGGGAGCGGATACAGGAAAGAAAGAAGAAATTAATCAGTCCACTCAACTATACAAAGTTCAGGAGCAGCGAAATGAAGTTTCACAAAGGAGGTTAATAAATACACATGGTCAGGTTTCCTAAAACCCAACATCTGTACCAGATATCTTCAGCATGAACGCGGGTTTCTCCACCAGGAATTTAGCTGACGTGCAGGCTCGATCTGCAGAATGAAATGACGCTGTGCTGGGGCTGACTCGAGCTGATGCACCACTCGCCTCCTTGGTTTGGCGGAGCCTGTGCAGAATTGCAGCACCAGGAATTACAGCCAGGTTAGCTTCAGTTTCATTATCTCTGGTTCCCCACAGCTGTGGGGTGGGAAGGGGACAAGGGTGTTACACCTGCCATGCAGCTTGTTTGGGGCACTGAGTCTGGGTGGGCACATCCTGGTGCGTTCGCACTGCACCTGTGTGTAATGGTGTCTGGCAAAGGTCCTCCTTCACTTGTGACCTCGGCCGTGTTGGTGCTCGAGACGTAGGAGGTTCTGGTGTAGGGGCCATGTTACAAGTGCTTTGCTGTTGTCTTCTGGGGCCTCGTGGAAACAAATGGGGAGACCAGGTCACTGAATAGACCAAGGGATGAAAAACTTGTAGGGGCAACGTCTCTCATGGCTAAGACAACAGATGACTGCGAGAACCAACTTACATTTAAAAACAGAGAGGGGCAAACCTACAAGAAACTCTCAATAGCAGGTCCAGGCCTTCAGAGCAACCACAAGCACACTTCTCCCTCCCAAGGCTCACCATCCTGACACAGAAAGCTCCCAGAGATAAAGCCTCGCTGGGCGCACAGCACAGCCTATGCTCCAGGCACAGTCAGTAAGTGTTGAGGCAAGAAATGACTTTTTCCTGGCATGACCCACTGCAGATTGAACTGGAATGGCAATTAGAAGTTGAAGTGCTCATTTAATGTCAGTGATGTGTAAACTACGTTGCCATTGTTATTTTAGTGCTGATTTACATAATTGGCATACCCTGAAGTCACACCGCATGCACCTTCAGTTCATGCTAAAGACTTGCAGGAAGTCATAAAATTAAACATTATCTGCACTGGAATGCAATGGACAGGCTGCTGAGGTGCGGAGGGCCTTCATCTCGCCGCATGGCACCGCTCCTGCTGCAGCCAACCGCGTGGCATTGAGTGTGGGGAGTGGCGGGCATGGGGGAGCCTCAGCAGCCCTTGCGGTCACATCGCACTGGGGTGTACCCGCGTCCCCACAGTGAGGTTTTGGTGATGGAGCTGAGGTCAGCCTAGACCGAGAGGAAGGCCAGGAGGCCCCAGCCCAAACGCGCCCAGCTCCTGCCTCAAAGCGGCAGTTCTCCCATGCTGAGAAGCCCTGAGACAGAGGGAAAAGGCCGCTCCTAAACGATGAGCTGGTGATGGAGCCATCTCGGTTGTTATTGCTCTAAGTCCTCCTCCGCAGTACGTCGAGGTGTCACGGGCTGGCCGTGGCTTTTCCAAATGAAGCACCTGAGAGCTACGGGGCTGCTCCCCTCTACGGGCCGATGGCTTTGTAGGGCATCAGTCTGGGCTCCCCACACAACCCTGGCAGCAAAGGGAAGGCAGGACAAAGGATGCAGCCCTGCCATGGCACCAGGCACCCCAGGGCCAGCCAGCAGCGACAAAAGGAGAAGGCAGTGCAGCTGGGATCGGGAGACGGGCCTGGGGGGCTGCGGGGCTGGGGGGTTGTGGGGCAGGTGCCGCGGGCCAGAGGGGAGGCGAGCGGCGGTGGAGCCGCCGCCTTTCCGCCACTGGAGGGCAGCCACATCCAAAAAACCCGCGGCCCGCCAGGGGCCGGACCCGCAGCCGGGGCTTGGGGGGGCAGGCGGCCGGGAGGAGCGGAGCGCAGAGGAGAGGAGGGAGCGGAGCTCGGCTCTCTGCCGGGCCTCGACACCTCTCTCCGGGGGAGGGGAGCGGGGAAGGCCCCGGGCTGCCCCCCGGAGAGCGGCGGGGAGCCGGGCACGGAGAAGCGGGGAGGCGGCCCCGGGGTCGGGGCTGCCGCCGAGGGTCGGCGCCGCTGTCGGATGCGGCTTGGCGGGGCGCTGCGGGGCCGGGAGGCGCTGCCGGTGCCCTGCGCGCCCCGCACCCAGCCCCTTGGCTGCGGCGGAGCCCGGGCTCACCCCGGGGCCGGGGGTGCTCAGTCGGGCCGGGCCGGGCCGGGCCGCGTCCTAACGGGACCTGACCCTGACCCGTCCCCAGCCCTAGCCCCGTCCCCGTCCCGCAGCGCGACCCGGGCCGGCTCGGCTCGGCTCGGCCGGGTGAGGGAGGGAAGCGGGCGAGGGCGGAGGCGGGAAGGGCAGGAGCGAGGCCGGGAGGCGGCGCCTCCCTTAAAAGCCGTGCGGGGCCGCAGCCCGCTCCCACAGGGCGCCTGTGATTGGCGCCGGCCCCGAGCCGCCGGGGTCGTGACACCGCCGCCACAAAAAGCCCCGCGGCCCCGGCCGGCCCCGTCCATGGTGCGGCGCGGGGCGGGAGGCGGCCGCGCACCCGCCGCTGTCCCCTAGCGCAGCCGCTGCAAGCTGCTCTCCCCACCCTTTTTTTTTTTTTTTTCTTCCCTCCCCCTTCCCTCCACCCCCCCCTCCTTCTTTCTCTTTTAAGGGAGCGGAGAAAAGTGAAGCTTCGGCTCAATGGTGCTGCGGGAGTCCCGGTAAATGTCCATCTGTCCGGTGCGGGTGATGCAGAGGACATTTTTCACAAGGAGCCTTTGAACTCCGTAGACACATAGGCACCCATTCACGGGCAGGCACACGCACACACACGCGAGGAGGAGGAGGAAGAAGAAGAAGCAACAACTTTTCGATCGCTGCTTTTAAAAGGGAGAAGCCCTTCCCTGGCCGGGACTTGCCTTCTGCCTCCCAAACCGGCTGCTAAAAGTATGTTTCTGGGGCGGACTGCACTTCAGGGAACTTCTGGTTTCTGCTCGGCAGCTGTAGAGGAGCAGCAGCGAAGTTCGGAGTAACACCAAGTGATGCGGGAAAAACACCCCGAGAGCAGAAAACCCTCCTGCAGACACAACCCCTGCTGCTGCACACAGGTATAGCTCCGGCGGTCGCAGAGCCGCTGCAAGCCTTCCCGCAGGATGACTCCGAGGGCCACGGCGGAGGTGCCGGCGCTCTGCAAGAGAGAGGGGGGCCGGGCCGCTAACGATAACCATAACGAGAGTAGTAACCCGGCGCCGAGTTTCACGGGGGAGAAGAACGTCCTGTGGGTTTGGCTGAGGACCTAGCAGGATTGGTATTTTCCTCCTTCCCCTTCTTGCGCTCCGCCGAGAGAAAATAACCCTGCCTTTCTCTCCAGCCCGGGGGGTGCGGAGCTGGCCCCGGGGCCGAGCCGAGCCGAGCGGAGGGGGCAGCCCGGGGAGCTGTGCCGAGCCGTGCCGAGCCGGGAGCGCAGCGGGGAGGTGGCTTCGTGCAGGGCTTTCCAGGCCCGGCCCGGCTCCCACCTGTGCCGCCCCGAGGGCAGCGGCCCGGCCCCTCGGTGCCCCCTGGCCGGGCTGACAGCGGCCGCCCCGTCCCCAGCCCCCTGCCCCGGTTCGTGCTGCGGGGCGCCCCGTCCCGTCCCGTCCCCTTCGGTCCCCCGTCGCGGGGACCCGGGGCCCTCCCGCCCCGGCGGGGCTCCCCCAGCCGGGGTGGGACCCCCCTGCGGGCCGTGCCCCCCTTCCCACCCCCCTTTAACCTCCCTGCCCGCGCTGACTGCCTCCCATCGCCTCCTCCTCCTCCTCCCCCGCGCAGGTCCACGATGGGTGCCGCGACCCGCTCCCTCCTGGCGCTGCTGCTCTGCCGGGTGCTGCTGGGCGGCGCGGCCGGCCTCATGCCTCCCGGGGGCCGGCGGCGCCTCGGCGAGCCCGGCCGCGCCGCCCCGGCCGCGCAGCGCCCCGAGGAGCTCCTGGGCGAGTTCGAGCTGCGCCTGCTCCACATGTTCGGGCTGAAGCGGCGGCCCAGCCCCGGCAAGGACGTCGTCATCCCGCCCTACATGCTGGACCTCTACCGCCTGCACGCTGGCCAGCGGCTGGGGCAGCCGCCGGCGCTGGGCTACCCGCTGGAGAGGGCCGCCAGCCGCGCCAACACCGTGCGCAGCTTCCACCACGAAGGTAGGGGCGGCCGGGGGGCGCCGGGGGCGGTGCGGGCCGCGGGAGGGCCGGGGGGGTCCCGGTGCTTTGTGTCCGGGTTGGGTGCTGTCAACCCCGCCGTGCAGGACCGGGCGCTCCCGCAGCTCTCTCCTCCAATTCGAAGCCTCCCCGAGTTTGCTAATCCTCGCCTAATCCCCGTGGGAGACGAGCGAAACCCTCGGCCGATCCAGCCGAGGAGCCGTCGAGCCCCGGCCCCACGCCACGCATCCCATCGCCGCCCACTGCTGGAGGCCCCTCGGCCCTAAACGACGGGTGCCCACCCACCCGCCGAGCTGGGCACCCAGCCCTGGCAGCACCTTTGGGCCCCCTGCCCCAGCCCTTGTCAGCGCCTTTTGCCCAGAGCAGCTCCCGTCGAGCAGCTCCTCGTCTGGGCCCACGGAGTCGGTGGCGCGCGTCGCTCGCGTGCTCGTTGGGAAACGTTTCCCCAGGTTGTAATCTTTCCTAGCTGTTAGTCTCCAGTGCTGGCACGCAGCAGGCTTGCTGGAAAAGTCATGAAAATGTGGTTTCCCCACGCTCCTGAGCGCGAAACTGGGGTGAAAAAAGACGTTTGCTAGGATGTAATGGGTCCGATGGGTAAAGAAGGTGGCCTCAGAGAAGTGGAGGTGGTGTTTAGTGGAAAGCCCCATGGTGGGAAAGGAGGTGAATGGTGAAACGTAACCTCTCGCTGTAGCCTGTTTCCCTACGTGGAAAGTAAATACTCAGCAGTGAAGGGGGAAAAGCCAGCGCGTGGCTCGTTCCTTTTAAACCTGAACACAGCAGGCATGGCACTAAGCGAGAGAGGAGCCGCAAGGGCAACCCTTACAGTTTATAGGCAGATGCAAGAATATTTGAAGTAGCAGTGTTGCGACAGACTCTTTTTGACATAAAAGCTATTCTCCAATTTTCACAAAATGTAGAAAAAATCAGTGTGACTCCCAATTTTTCATTGAGTTCTCCCTCTCAATTCATGACTTATTAAAGCAGGAGTTTGTTTGGTGACCACTCAAAACTTCTGCCTTACTCGGAAGTTGTTTTATGACCACTCAAAACTTCTGCCTTATTTGTAAATAAGTACTGGTCTGGTCCTGAAATGCTATAAAGCCAAGCCTTACCTTATACTGGAAGTCCTGCTGGAACCAGCAGGGAATGGTTATGTGACTAAGAGCTGCTTGCACCAGTTCCTGCATCCATTCAGAAAGTGAATCTTTCTCTGGGATGCTTAGCACCAGAATTAAAAGTCATGATTTTAGAGGGATTTCCCTGGGCAAACACTTGCCATCATTTCAATGCCTGTAGCAACAACATAGCTCGTAGCAACCCTAGATACATTGTACTCCCCCTGAAGTCCCATTCAAGTGTTTGTTGGCTGAAAGGGGAGAATGGCACCGGGTTTAGGGTTTTGTTTTGTTTTTGAAAACCTGTTGTTTCATCATCCCTTCACCGTCCATCCCCTTTAGCAGTTGAACCGTCCTGCCATTCTTTACAGTCCTTTTGAGCAAACAGTAGGGCGTGCTTCGTGAAGCGCCTTTACAGATGTTGAGTTCTCTGTCTGTAATTAAGACACAAAAATCCCTACATCAAGATTAAATAAGTTACCTAAATTGGGGAGTTACAGTGTTGAGAATGGAGTTTAAGGGATTGACGTTAGAGCTGTATTCTCGAAAAATGCTGAAATTAGATAATTACCCTAAATCCTCAATCAGTTTTAATGATTCTCATCAGGCCTCCGCTAACTATAGTGCTCGAGTTTTCTCACTGATGTCCTTGAATTCCAGCGGAATGCTTCATGTTCCTTGCCACTCATTATAACTACCTGGAATGCAAAGGGCACCAGGATTCAATCAAAGCGCATAACAATGAATGAAGCGTTCTTAACTTCATGCTATACATGCTTGCATAAATAAACAGAAAGACAAGGGAGACAGTATTTTCTGCCTGCGAGTCTTTCAGATCTTGTATGTCACATGTGCGAACTGTCATTTGAAAGTTGCCAGCAGCAGATTAACTGAGGGCTTTGGTTGCTTGTCTCAGTTCCTGATTTTCTTTTTTCTCTCTCTTTTCTCCCCCTCCCTGTTTAATCAAATTAGAAGTTTTGGAAGAACTGCCAGAAACGAGTGGGAAAACAGCACGGCGTTTCTTCTTTAATTTAACTTCCATCCCTAATGAGGAGTCTATCACCTCAGCTGAACTCCAGATTTTTCGGAAACAGGTGCACGGAGCCTTTGAGAACAACAGCAGCTACCATCACCGTATTAATATTTATGAAATTATAAAGCCAGCCACAGCCACCTCTAAGGACCCTGTCACAAGACTTTTGGACACCAGGTTGGTGCATCATAATGCAAGTAAATGGGAAAGTTTTGATGTAACGCCAGCTGTTTTGAGGTGGATTGCACATGGACAACCTAATCATGGGTTTGTGGTAGAGGTGGTTCACTTGGACAAAGAGAACAGTGCCTCCAAGAGGCACGTTAGGATTAGCAGGTCTTTACATCAGGATGAAGATAGCTGGTCTCAGCTCAGGCCATTATTAGTAACGTTTGGGCATGATGGCAAGGGACACCCGCTTCATAAAAGAGAAAAGCGTCAAGTGAAACACAAACAGCGTAAACGCCACAAATACAGTTGCAAAAGGCATCCGTTATATGTGGACTTCAATGATGTGGGGTGGAATGACTGGATTGTTGCCCCGCCGGGGTATAGTGCCTTTTACTGCCACGGGGAATGTCCTTTTCCACTGGCAGACCATCTAAACTCAACAAACCATGCCATTGTTCAGACTTTGGTCAATTCAGTGAATTCCAAAATCCCCAAGGCTTGCTGTGTGCCGACAGAACTGAGTGCTATTTCAATGCTCTACCTTGATGAGAACGAAAAGGTTGTATTAAAGAACTATCAAGATATGGTTGTGGAGGGTTGTGGGTGCCGCTAACACAGCAAATATATTAGACAAATACAAAAAGAAAAAAAAAGCTGACACTTTAATATTTCCCAATGAAGACTTTATTTATGTAATGAAATGGAAAGAAAAAAAAAACACAACTATTTTGAAAATATATTTATGTCTACGAAAAAGTTGGGAAAACAAATATTTTAATCAGAGAAATATTCCTTTAAAGATTTTAAATGTATTTTAGTTGTACATTTTATATGGGTTTAACCCCAGCACATGAAGTATAATGGTCAGATTCTTATTTTGTATTTATTTACTATTATAACCACTTTTTAGAAGAATAGATAATTTGTATTTATATGTAATCAAAAAGAAAAAAAATATAGGGTTTGTACATAATTTTCCAAAATTGTAGCTGTTTCAATTGTGTGTATTTAAGTTGAAAAGAATACATGGAAGGTTACTATGGCAAAGTGCATAGCACATTTGCTTTCTGCTGTGCTACTGTTAAGGTCACAAGTTCAAGTCCAGAAAAAAGTGGATAATCCACTCTGCTGACTTTCAAGATTATTATATTGTACAATTCTCAGGAATGCTGCAGGGTGGGCTGTCCAGTCCATGAGAACTGGCATCCTCTTTAGGTGGAACATTTGGATAAGAACCAGACGTTGCTGATCTAGTATAAATACTGCTATTCCCAACTAATTTGCAGAGTGAATATAAGAAGGGCCAATAGAAGTCCTAGGGGAGGTGGGGGTGGGGGAAGACTGAGTCCTTTCTAGACCTACAGAAAAGTGAATGTTTGATGTTTCCTTTAAAAGTCCTTCCTTCAAAAGTCCTGGCCAAATATAAAATAATAAAAATTAAAATGTCATCATTTTTTTTTGTGATTATGTATGCTAAAGAGGAATGATTATCGTATTTGTACTGGCCCTTGTCTTTAATAGTTGAAAAAGCGTTGCATACTTCCTCACCTCAGATGAGAGCTCACTTCTGTGGAGTGTAATAGTGAAATTAATCTTCAATTTTTGCCCTTCATACAGCAGGTTGTTGTCATATGCAGCCTCCTATCTAACCTCAGCTGACGGTTTTGCTGTTTTGCAGATTAGCTTGTCTTCCTTTCCAGGGTTTTGTGTTTGAAAGCTTTTTTTTTATTTTTATTTTTTTCCAAAAATGTTTAAATCTATTTCAGATAATAAATCACAGAACTCTTCTATGTCTTTTCAAAAAGTCCAGTCTGTAAGAAAACGTGGTTCGCTTGTCCAACCATCACCAGGATAACTTGTGCTTACATCCTTTTACTTTTTAAATCCTTTGTGCAAGGGGCAAAAGCATGATTTGCAGTTGGTGAACTCAGCATCAAAGCTAATACTCATTGTGCCTATTGTATGTTAAAGGACTGGTACGGCAGTCAGCTCGCTGGTTGTGGAACATGGGATGAGCGTGCAGAGGTTGGGTTGCTTGTTGCATGAAAGTTATGCTGAAATAGTATGGCAGGGAAGTAGTTTAAAATGGCTTCTTGGTGATCTGCTGCAAAGTGCACCAAAGCCAGGAGCAGAATGAAATTGTGTTAGACTACTAGTGGTAAGTCCATGCCTATCTCAGGAGCTCTCCGCCATGTGTAGTGAACATGAAGTGACTCTGTGCTGACACCTCTGGAGACCTCAAAACCCCCTTGTGTTCCTTCGTGTCCTGATGAGTGGATCAATTTCTGGATTTGGTGAACCGAGGCAGCACGTTCTGATGCCATGTGTATGGTTGTTCCATTAGAGACCTCTCTAAGTCAACTGGAAATCTGATTCTGGCTTACCACTAGTATAACCTTTTATTAATAGAAACCTTCTCCTCTTTGACATGGCCCTCCCCAAACTCTTTCTTGTTGCCAGAATCCTCTGGGTTACAGAAAAGGTACTAGTAGGCAGGCTTGTTGCTGAAAAGGGCAACTTGGTGACATGCTACAGGTGGTCTTATAGAAAAGTTCACTTCCTCTGCTGCTAATCATCAGAAAACAAAATAGGCAGAGAGGACAGAAAAACTAACCCTAACTTCTTGTTGGCTGCTTCCATTTTTGTCTCGTGAGCTCAGAAATATATTAGGCAAGATGGAAGCTTCTGTGGTGAGATAAAAACTTAATACATTCTTTGTAGCAGCAGTATTTTTAGTAACTAGTAGAGAGCAATCTGCTGCTGGGCAGTTTAGCTCTGTTCTTGTGTTATTGGTTATATGCTGATACTATGTAGTAGCCTGCAAGTTTGCTGGGTGGTCAGCCTCTCATTTGTGTTTTCAAGAGACCAGTGCTGTTCTGTTGGTTATTGTGTTGTTTTTAGGGCGGGAGTCTCTTGGTGCAGAGCTTTGGTTTGCCTTTTGCTTGTTAGGAAGGGCACGCCAGTTTTACTGGTGATGGATGAGATGACAGCTGTCGCTTTGGAAAGGTTGCAGGATGTGCCACAGCGAAGGTGCTGCAAGAATTTATTGGTTATTTTCCAGTTATTTACATGGTTGTGCCAGTCAAGTCATAGCGGCGCTATCATACTCTATGACCCGTTTTTTCAAAAGCTGGACATAAAATGCTGAAAAATTAGAGATTGCACCATTTCTATGAGAAGGAAAGGCTGGATCCCAAGCCTGCTGAAATCAGTGAGGACCCCATGGCATGTCTAACCAGATCCTGAGCTCCAAGGTTGCCAGGCTTAAGTTTCATAGCTCCTAGTCCAGGGAGTGCAGCTAGACTGAGGGAGGCTTTTTCCAGAGTGGCGACTGCTTTACATCTCCTCTAAGGCATGAGAACACGTTGATGGTAATCTTGTTTTAAAAAAATTGGCTACAGCGCTTGTCTATGCATGAGCAGGAGCTGGCTCATGGTGTGGTGCTGCATTCCTTCTAAAGGCAAACTTCCTGTTGCTTGACAGAGAATTGCATCCTTCGTAAAACACACCGTGAGGCCAACGGGTAATTGTAAACATAGGAAGATCCACTCCTCTAAGCATTTCTATGCCCGCGTAGTGTTAGTCACAGAATTGTCAGTTCCATACTGATCTTGAGGAGGAAATATGCATGCATCAAGCTTGGCAAGTCAACAAATTTCTGCAGAATTGGTTTCAAAGTATATCTTTTTAAATTCCTAACCCTTAAACTCTCTAGATTGGAGATGTGAGAGTGCTGCACTGAAGTTTGAGTAGGATTTTTAAAGAAAGGAAACAAAACAAAGGCTTTCCTACATAGGTAGTAGAAAATCCTCTTACACCTCAGTTGGGTTCCTGGACTCTGCTAAATAGTGTTGGTGATCAGACAGCCCTCCTGAGAAATGTGGGCTTTCTGATATCTTCTAAGTCTGGTAATGACTGCTAAATAATCCTAAACACCAAAAGTATGCCATTACCAAAATACTCTAGAATTTATTTTAGTTTGTTAGTACTTATTAGTGTTATAGTGCTCTACAAGAAGCAGTGAGCTTTTTTTTTTCCTCTTAAGAGGAGAAAAAGCAGAAGATCTAGAAGGCAAAACTGCCTTTGTTGCCCTATAGCCTGTTTCCCCTAAACTTTTTGCTTCTAGGCACTTATAATCTATATAGGCAGAGATTGTGATAGATAATGTCACCCTTTGTGCATTTCAGATAAGCATCTCTCTAAACACAAATGTGATCAGCATCTCTCCTTGTCCTTTTGAGACTCAGTAACAGCTTTGTCGAGTGGCTTGATAATTTTTGCGCAAAATTCAGTTGGACTTCTGTGGTCAGCAGCATGTAAAAATGACGTGGGAAGATCTTCAGTTGAGGTAAGCTCTCCCGAGAGCATTGGCCGTTTTCACCAAGCAGGATCCGTTCTGCTGCGCTAACCTGGGCTCGTCATAATCAGGCACTGAGACCTTTCCTGCTCATGTTGTAGTTGGGTTTGGGTGTCTACAGACTGTCATATCACCTGCTTTCTCCCCTGCTAGGCAGGTAGAGGTCTTGCATCGGTGCAATCAGTACTGATGAGGCTTGGAGAGGAACGTTATTTATTGTACTCTCAGCTTTGAAGATGAAGCTCATCTGGACTGCATTTATATTAGACACACTTTGCTATGCTATTAGAAGAGGATAATTATTGAACTACTTTATTATATAGCTATTCCTAAATTGTTGATTTTTTTTTTATTGATTTCAGGAGGCAGCTAATTGCCATATGGCAGCTTGATGTTCATGTTTTATGAAGATCAGGAAACAAAAGTTTATGAAAAGCTTTTGTATAGTAACTGCAGAGTTTCAAGAACTGTTTTATACTTCCTGACAGTGCAGGTCTGGCTTAATGGTTTGTTTTTATTGCTTAAGAGTGTAAACCTTTCTTTAGCCGATGTGTGGAAATTATATCCTCATCCCGCATTACGCATTTCTCATTGCTCATTACTCATTCCCTGCTTTCATTTCTGCCATCTGTAATCAGGGCTTTACTGTTTCAACTGCATGCAAAATGCTCCTATCCTTTGCACAGTAAGATATATTTCTTTAGCACTCACCCACCCCTTAAAAAAAAAAAAAGAAAAGAAAGAAAAAAAAAAAAAGAAGGGGAAAAATGGAGGAAAAGCCTACTCTGTCTATATTGTTTTTCTCTGTTTTGGGTGGAGTCTGTCTTAGATTCTGGTTGCTAGATGGTTTCTGTAGTAACAAGCAGAGAAAAAATTCAAGAGTGAAAAGGCACTTTTAAAGGTGCCATATCTTGCCTGAAGTATTATTTATCTAATTATGGATATGGAATGCTTCTCTTTTCCTTTACATTAAGGCAACCTTTCCCCTTTCAGTAGGGCACACTGCTGCTATGAGAACTTGATTTGTTGTGTTCTTACAATGTGAGAACATGAGAACCACAAGTCTTGTTCCCAGTTGACTTAAGCTGCTCAAAATGAGGATGAAAAGCCAAAGGCATTAAAATGTATTTTTAAAACGTTATAAACGGTTGTTACAGGCACAAACCACTTTGTTTTTTAGTTACAAAGGAAAAAGAAGTTAGGTTCACAAGCTGGAGTTTACATATAGTTGCTGCAAGGAGGCTGTTGGATAAGAGTGGTGGTCTTCTATTTTATTAAGTTATCGTGTACAAGGAAAAAAATCCCAGCTCCTTTAGAATACATATTTTACTCTGCGGTACTTCTATGTTTTTGTTTATTTCTCCTAAGAGATTTTGCAGGTGTATGAGAAAGTAACGGTTTGTGTGTCTACTACATTGGACTTGCTTGGGCACAAAAAGGATGCCAAAATTACTGTAAGATTGGTTCTTTCCTTTCTCTCTGGTGCTAGTCCTTCATGAGCTGTGCTCCTGATAGCCTTGTCTGCAACAGGCAGTAGTGGTTTCCTAGGGTGGAAATTTCTTCTCTTTGGAATCCAGTCACCTGTCAGGGCCCTCGGGGGGTCTAGCCACCTTTGGTCCACCAGCCTTGTTCAGTGGGCACTTAGCAAAGCAGGCACATTGCTTTTCTCCTGCTTCTGTCTTATTTGCAGAGGGAAATTTGTGCCTGCCTTCAGCAAGAATTTTAGTTTGGGAAGGCTCTGAAGTTTTGCACGTGTTGTTTGCAGCAGGAGACACCTGGGAGCACCGGGGACCATGTTTGTAACTTGCCAGCAGTCTGAGGGCCAGAGCTCATTTGCTTCTGTATTTACATAGTGCTGTGAAGGCTCAGCTGTGCTGCCTGCCCGGGCTTGTATTGCCCTCGATAGGCGAACAGCGGCTGAGAGCTGTTGGTCTTCTCCAGAGCAATGAAACTTGCAGTGGGTCAGCTTGGCTCTCGGCTCATAAGGCAGGGCAGCGATGGGTTTTGCTCCTCACAGTTCATTCTTGTGGGGGCTTCTGCAGAACGTGTTTGGCTCTTGATGCAGAAACTGGACTGGGTTAGGGCAGCGGTTGGGTATATTGGCTGAGCTCCAGGAAAGAAGCAGTTGTCTGGCTTTTTAGTTGGCAACAAGGCAGGGAAGAAGTTAGGGGTGAGGGAAGTGGGGAAAGGCCTGCAGGCTTTTGAAGGTGAAAGTGTTAAAAGTTTCTGAAGTAACCTCAGGTAGAGAAATGAGAGCAGCGAATTGATAACACAAGTTCAGGTTCCCACAACAGCTGGACGGTGGCAGATTTACAATTTAATGAGGCTGATAATCCCATTAGAGATTAAATTAAGAAGGTTTTTCTGGGAGATCACCAAGAAAATTATGAATATTGTACTGTAGCTTGGGTTGTAATGCCAAGGCAGCGGAGAGCTGACATGTACTTGCACTGCAGGATGCTGCTTCATTCAGTGTGTCTCATTAAAACAAAGCATTCAACTCCAGCAGCATTTCACTACAAACAGAGGTAAATGTATTATTATTATTATTACTATTATTATTATTACTACTACTACTATTACTAGCATCATCATCCTGGAAACAACATGCAGATTAAAAGATGGAAATACCAACCAGATCTGCAAGTGCGCATAGCTCTACTGAATTCATTCTCAGACAATCTGGCTCTTTTTATTAAAGCAAAGCCTCAGAAGGCAGGGAGAGCACATATGAAAAAGAATGTATTTAAGGTAACTATTGACATAACTCCAGTAGCTTGGAACTTCCACAAAAACATTTTTTTATGGCATCCTGCACACCCTAGCGATGGGAAAGTGTTGTATGGAATAATGACTGTGTAACCACAGACTTCAAAAGTATAGAATGTCTGTGGCATGATGGAAATAGCTGTTTCCACATCAATAATATACACACAGGCATATTGAAGCTTAATTGCAAGGCCAATGGTGATGGGAGGGGAAAGGGGAGAGGATGTCTGACTGCCACTGCACCAAACACACGGTCTGAGCAGAATGCCTCTGCTTTACAGCCAGAAACAATGATTCATTTCATTATAATCTTGACTTTTGCATTTTTCTCATGACTTATTGATAACTTCGTATGGGACTTCATAGACCATTGGAGTTACTGACTTGTTAGGAATTAGGAAGAGAGACAAGGTATGTATTATTTCTGATAAACATTGCTCACTGACAATTGTTTTAAATATTCTGTTTTAAGGACAGTTCTGACACAACTTTTCTGCTTACATTTTCTCTTTTCCTTTGAAGGAAAAGATCTTGTACTTAGAAGGAGGCTTGCTCTTTTAAGAATCCAGCATCCTTGTGCATTTTCATGAGAAGTCCTGATCCTTCAGCTGACATCATAGTATTGACACGAAGGTGATTTTGATGTCACAAACTGTTGTTGTTGGACCAGATCCTAATGTGCATGCAAGCTGTTTTCCCAGCCCGGGCACTGTGAAAAAACTATAGGCCCAGTAGCTTTAAGTGGAAAATGAGCAGCTTTGTACTGCAAAATATTATTGGCATTATTGATTGTCTTTTATTCCTGTTGTTCAAGGCCTAGGTTACTGGAATGGCAGGCAAGTCGTCATTTTTTAGGTACTACTTTCAATGTACAGACCAGTGGCATCATGCAGTCTTACTTTAAAGCATCCAGTGCTGGAATCCTGTGAGTACACCACAAAATCTGAGATCCTTACAAAGAAATTTCCTCACGCTCTGGGGAAAAGCCTCAGAATGGCACCTTGAGACCCAAAAATCAGAAGGAAATGGAATTGAAGCTCTCCTTTTCTTAATTGCAGGTATTTTTAAAGTCCATCAACATTTTTGGTGACATAGGTTTAGCAATAGCCTATGTTCTGGATGATGTTGTTACTGAGGGGAAGATCAAAGACTAATTGATTTATTTTCCCTGGTCTGGTGATTTATTTTTATTTTTTAACTTTTTTTTTTAAGGAAATAGTTAATTGTTAACTACTTTTTGACAGGTTGGGCAAAGAATTCTCCCAGGTTTGCAAATGAAAAGATTTTCATCTTTGAAAATATAACCCAAATGTACCCTAGAGGGCAGAGTCATTTAGAGAGAGATCCTACACACCTGCTAAGTTACTGATTCATGCCCACTGCAGAGTTCCTTGGTGAGAAGGACCAACACCTGGGAAACAAGTGGAGAGTGTGGGTGGAGCTCTGGTGTTTGTTGGCAGCAAAGGTTGGGAAAGAGGTCTGTGACTCTCCCATGTGCAGGTTCTTGGGGGGAAAAAAAAAAAACAAAACACTACCAAAACCAACCAACCACCACCAACAAACAAACAGAAAACAAAAACAAAACAAAAAAACTTATTAAAAAAAAAAAGACCAGTAGTTTGTGATCAACTCTGTGTAACCCAGCAGGCCATTTCGCTGACAGGTAGCTACTGCAGTTCTCACCTGCTGGAAGGTCTTAGCCTGTTTTTGCAGGTTTCTAAATTGAAGTAGTCTAACTTGTGTGTTATATCAAAGAAAATAAACCAGGTGCTGCCTTTTCCAACAGCCTCCTCCTCTTGAGACCTTAGCCATGCAGCGGGTTACTGCCAACTTTTCCATCTAACTGGTGAGGAAAGTTTGTTGTTCTGTAAACCTGAGCGTCTGGGAAAGATCTGGAATGTCTTTCCAGCTCATCTTGTACGTGAATACATCCTTCAGCGTTTCAGGCTCCAGTCCTCTCTTTTTTTACCCCATTCATCTGAGGGGGAGGGAAAAAAAGGTCAGATGCTGGGACACTTTGAAGAATGTGCCTTTACCAAGCTTTGGTTTTTCTCTCTTCCTGGAACTCTCATTATATGATCCTGGTTTTCTGAGCCAATTGTTAGCCCAAGGCCAAATCCTTAACCTTGGGCTAGATAACAAAAGCACAGCTGAGGTGATCTCGACTACTTTAAAAAGGCTGTCTACTCTTTGATGCACTTAGAATGAGACGCATAATTCATTTTAGTTCCAAAGGTTGTTCTTAGCATGGGAAATTAGCAACCTCCATGATAAAGAGTCAGCACGTTGAGTGTGTGTGCATGCTTTATGTTGATCTCTGTGCTGCATTGCGTTTCTCGTCCTAGAGAGTGTTGGTGTGTCTAGGGAGAACCCGAGATTGAATCCTATCTGGGGAGCTTTACTTCATGTAACTGCATCGGTTCATTCGAAGGCCCAAATGCTTTGTGCCAACAATTGGAGGATGTTTGGCAAAGGCAGCTTTCTGACTTACAGCTGGAAATGAGAGGAGTGCATAACCAGAGTGTATGCCCAAGAGAAATTAAGCTGAGGTCAGGTTTGTTAGTGGATATCAAAACTGGCTTATGAAGTGCAGCCCTCTTCTGTGCAAAGACTGCAGTGACACGAGAGAGGCTGACGAGTGTCATAGAGTGCTAGCGTCTGGCAGCACTGTGTGCACAAGCTCTTCGGTCTGGGTGGCGTGGAGGCTTCTCCATCAGGGCCTTCCTGAGCTTTTCTTTGGGAAAGGGCTCTTCCACCAGATGCTCTGCTGCTGAAGTCTTGGTGCCACTCTGAACATCTCTGAAGGTTTATTTTCTACTCTAATCCAGTATGCCTGGTGGCAAGAAGCACAGCGGCACTGTTGGCTGTAGTGTCAAGCGGGCCTTATCATGGAAGGTAGAGAATTCACAACCAAGCCGATAGCAACAGGACTGGCTTTGGCAGCCGAACCTGTTAAAAAGAGGTGCTGCTAGTCAAATACTGCATCAGAAAAAAGGGCTAGTGTTAGCAGCAGGGCCACCAGACTAATGACTGGAGAGACTGCAAACCTTACTCTGCTGCAGAGTCGCGGTGCACTTGGGAAGGCCCCTCGCTGTCTTTTTGTGCTAATCCTCAAATACAATCAAAATAATCCCCCTGCCTCCTAAGTGTTTTCTAATGATACGTACCTTAAGGAATTTAGAGATGCCCAAATGTACTGCTGTTTATCCTGTAGGGGAGAGATAGATAGCTACATTAGATGGCATAATAACAGGTTTCGTCCGCTGGTAACAGGTTTGCATGTGAACCAGGTCTGGCCAGTATTAAATTGGAAAGCAAAGATGGCTTTGTGATTAAGGTGCTGGAGTGGGACGCTGGAAATCTGGGTTCAAGTTGTGGGTCAGCCATAAACTCCCTGTGTGACCTTGAGCAATATAATTATTCTGAGACTTCAAAGGTATCTAAACAGTTTGGACACCCATTTTCCAGTCATTTTAATTAACTGGGATGCTTTGAAATGCTTAGCTTTAATCTCTCAGTGCCCAGAATTCTCATTTGTAAAGCCAGGATAATAGTATTTCCTTGCTCACGAAGAGGATGTGCGTGTTACTGATTGGGAAGTGTGCAGCTACTCCAAGTGCAACAGACAGGGAGCTTGCAGAGGGTTTAGCAGGGGGGAGCATGCTGAATTTTGCAGACACAGGACTGAAAAATCTGGGGGTGCTTGGTACAGGGCAAACAGCCTATTTCAGTGAGACTTGTTTACACATGGGCATAAACTGGGGGATAGTTACTTACCATGATATATTGCCATCATATTGGGTTCACAGAGAGATAAATACTGCTGCAAATAAACTCCAGTGAAAATATTTACTGGGGGGAACAGCTCATTTATTCAATATTTCATTTAGCTCCATAACAACATCTTGCCATTTTTTTAGTGTCCTGCCATTCTATAATAGTGAATATTAAACTTTTACAAGATAAAATGACTAGTTATTAACATTTTCATTTCTGTAGCTTTACTTCATAACAAGTCATGCTCCTACTTAAACATCACCTACGGTTATGTCCCTTTGCCCAGTGTTACGTGGGTGTGTAATGAAAAGCCTGTAATGCACACAGGCAGAGGGAAGGGTTAAAAGAGCCAAGGGAGTCTTTAAATCCTTCATTTTCTGACTTTTGTGGGTTTAATACACAATCTTAACATTCCATTAATAAGTTTTTTGTTGTTGCTGTTTTTGTTTCTTTTTTTTTCCCTTAAGAGATTAAAGGTTCCTTCAGATTTTTTTTTCCTTTTTCTCGTCCTTTGTTTTCTCCTCCTTTTTTTTCTTCCTTATTTTTTTTTCTCCTTTCTCTTTCTTCCCTACTCT
Source organism: Cygnus olor (assembly GCF_009769625.2). NCBI lineage: Eukaryota > Metazoa > Chordata > Aves > Anseriformes > Anatidae > Cygnus > Cygnus olor. The sequence goes on along the minus strand of NC_049171.1, from coordinate 116,240,550 downwards.
CTTTGGCCATGTCAGTTTTGTGTTCTGGGCAGGCAGGAAATGAAAAGCTGTCCTCAGTAACCACTGATGCTACTCCCAGAGCTAAGCGAGGGATGTCTAGGAGATACCTGTCCGCAGAGGGCCGCTCTTCCCAGAAGAATGTCAGTCAAGACAGAAAAATGTTTTGAAGGTCCTGGAACCTGGGTTCTTCACTGGCCCTCGAGATGACCATCACCCCTCAGCACTTTAGTAACCAATGTGCTTTGCAAACTACATGCAGAACACTGTGCAGTGTTAAATGCTGTCAGATTATCTGATCCTGCTTGTTATGATAGTTATTGGTGAGTTGGTGGTAAATATACATTGAAATGAGGTTTCACTATACAAATATGGAGGAAAGAGATGGATGTTACTCTGAACAGCTGCAGCTGGATCTGTTGCAGTGGTGACTTCAGTATTAATCAAATCGGAGTCCTTTCCATTGCTCTGTGTATTGGCTTATCAGAATGACTGCTTTGTAGACAAGAAAACCTGTCTCTCTCTCTTCTTGTTATGATGAGTGGCATGATGCTGGATCGTAATGGACTAACTTGTTATTTATCATAAGGAAGTCTCAAATCTGTCTGGCAAGATAAGCCTTTCTCTTGAAGTTTGCTTTTCAAAGCAACTGTCAACTGAGTGCTTTTGTAATGTGCTGACGTGTTTGCCTGCAGAATAGGTGAGCAAATATTTTTCTCAGTTTTATTCTCAAGTCAGTATAGTGAAAATCCTGAATTTTGAATGGCAAATTTTCCTCTATAAAACTTCACTGGAAGAAGATGATGAAAACTGTGGTTGTCATTTTCACTGAAAGCCAGAGTTATCGGAGTAATAGAATGGATTTGGGGTGGTAACTATTATTACTTCAGATTTTTCTATTACTTTGATTTAGCTTTTTACTGAAGTGAGCAGATAAGGAATACTGTCAAAGGGTTACTTCATGTTGTGTACTAAAGATTTTTCAGAAGAATAACTATTTTATGATTAGGCCAAGTAAACATTTTCATGTAGTCTCACCTTGTGGAATGTGGTCTTCTTGATTGGGTAGATGCCTACCTTAAAAACAAAATAGGAAAGAATCACATCTAGATACCTAGCAAAAGTTAAAATTCTAAAGAAAACTGCCTGTGCATTTACCAGGAGAAAGTAATGCACTGAATTAACAGAAAAAGATAAAGCTAAGAATGAAATATGGCAATGTTTTTTTGTTTGTTTTTTGTTTTTGCCAGTGGCCCAATTCTGGAAAAACTTTAAATGTTCTTATTAGCTATTTTGTAGGCTAGGCCCATGAAAAAGTTTTGGACAGAACTTAATTTAGTACGTTGTTATAAACTCTGATATCTGCCCAAGTTCATGAACCTTTTGAACAACAGCCCCCCTCATGCCCCTGGGGTTCTGGAGAGGGATTTATGGTTTCATGTGCAAAACAGTGTGAAACTTGGCACTTTTGCATCGCCTGAACCCTTACAAATCCAGAGCACTAAGCAAATCGGGCTGTGAGCTCACCCAGCTCAGAGGCAAAGTAAAGGTTTATTGAAACTCGCTGCAACTTGAACTAAATTCCATTTAAAAAAATCTGGCCCTTAGTTTCCCATCGTTGCCTTATCATTTACCTGGGGGAAATCCATCCTGCGGGGCAGTTGTGAAGGTAAATTCAGTAAAAATTATGAAGTGCTCAAATAAGGATGGTGGTAGTAGTGGTGTTGCAGGGGGATTTAAGGACTTCTGATATGTAGGAAGGAGGTTGATGAGCAGGAGATGTGAATGTCATAACAGTCAGTGTATGGACAGGAGAAGTTCCTTGGAATTCTTTGGCAGGTAAGAGCCAGGACAGATCCGTCATTAGGGCTGTCTGACAGGGTGAATGAGTCACAGTCAAATCAGGCACTCATTTACATCACCAGGCTTCTTCTGAGCTTGCGTAAACTGTGAGAGGCAATTCAAACTGAAGGCCAAGCTTGCCTTATGCTTACTCTGGTTTCAGTGGGGTTGAAAGATTGAGTGAGAATTTGGCCAAAAGTCCAAAAAACTACCTACTGCCTGATTTAAACCCAGCAAAGGTGCTACCTGCAGCCAGTAACCGAGTCCTTTAGAAAGCGAGGGTCAGGTTCCTGATGCTACCCTGTGGCACTTCTGCAGATCCTGTCTTTTTGATAAGAACTGAAGTCTCTGACAGTCACTGACTGGGGGGATTGGACTGGGCCCACAAGGGACAGAAATGCTTCTTCCTTTACTCATTTCCTGGCCTTGCCCTCTGGACAGGTGCAATAGGCAGACTGGCTGGCTGGGAGCTTTCGTCACTCAGGTAGGTTGTGTTATGCCTCTTCCTCAGCTCCTGAAACAAGCCACTGCTGCTCAAATCAGCTATAAGCAGGCTATAAGCAGGCCCAAATTGGCTATAAGCAAACACTTCAGGCGTTAATTTTGTGTTGCGTTGCCTTTATTTCTACACTGTATACAGAACTCCAGAGATCCTCCACAAGTCTGAATGGACCTCATATATATCCATATCCATATAAATAGGAATATTCTGCTCTTAACACAAGCAAAATTCCAGTTACCAAGAAGAGGGTTCACTTTTCTGATACTAAGCAACCCCCTTTTAGGAGATCCATAACCCTTCCCCCATCTGCTGGAAGTTTGATGGCGCATAAGCCATTCAGAAGACTTATGGAGGGCATCAGAGACAACGTTTTGGTGCTGGATGAGCTGACTGATGGAGGAACGGTGCTCAACCTGCTGCTCATGAATATGGAAGAAGTTTTTGGGGATGACTTGGCTGCAGTATCATAGGATGGTGGTTCAAGAACCTGAGGAAAGAGGGAAAGGCAATAATCACTCAAGACTTCAAGAGTGTGGACTTTGGCTTGTTCAAGGAACTGGTAGGCAGGATCTCCTGGGAGTCTGCCCTGGAGGGCAGAGAGACCCATGAAAGTTGCTTGGTCTTCAAGGACAGCCTCCTCAAAGCACAAGAACAGTCCATCCTGATGTTCAGGAAGCTGAGCAGGTAAAGCAGGAGGCCAGCTTGGCTGAATAGGGAACTCCTGACTGATTTTAAATTCAAAAAGGAAAAGTATGGAGGTGGAAGCGGGGACAAGCTACCAAAAAGGAACATAGAAATGTTGACCAGGCATGTAGCAACAGAATTAGGAAGCTCAATGCTCAGCTGGAGTTGGAACTCACGAGGCTTGTGAAGGGTGTGCAGATCATTTCTACAGGTATGTCAGTGACAAAGGAAGATGGGGGCCTTCTGCTGACTGTAGCTGGTGATGAAAGGCATGTGACAAAGCTGACATATTCAGTGTGTTGCCGGGGGCCTTTACTGGCAAGATCTGCTTTCAGGCCTCTGTGCATAGTGGCAGAGTTTGGAGGAGAGGTGGTACCTGCATTAGGAAAATTAAAGATCACTAAGATAGCGTGGCACTAACAAGCCCATGGAGCTGGACAGGGTACATCTGAAGGTGCCGAGGGGCTGCTGGTGTTTAACATCTTCATCAGCAACCTGATCAAATGGGCAGATTGCTGCCTTAGTGAGCTTGCAGCTGACACCAGCCCCTGGGAAGTGAATTGATACACTAGCAAGTAAGGCTGCTGGCCAGAGGGACCATCGGAGGGACAAGCTGGAGGAATGGGCCAACAGGAATCTCCTCAGGTTCAACAGACAGGTGTAAGGTTGGAGACAGCTGAGGGGAGGTCGGGGAACAGGTTTGCAGGATCCTAATTTATTTAGCAAAGGGGGATCTAATCACAGTCTTCCATGACCCAAAAGGAGGGTATAGAGGACACGGAGCCAGGCTCAGAGGTGTGCAGTGGAAGGACAGGAAGCAGTTGCCGCAGATACCAACAAGGGGAAATCTGACCGAATATAAGGAGAAAGTTCTGCACAGCACCAGTGGTTTAGTACTTTATTCCCGAGGAATTGTGAATTCTCCACTTTTGGAGAGTGTCTGAACTTGACTGGATGTGGCCCTGAGCAACTTGACGTGACCTGAAGCAGGCCCTGCTGTGCATGAGCAGGAGGCTGGACAAGGGGACCTCCGGAGCTTCTGTCTAACCTCTGTTTGTCTGCGACAGAGAGAAAGCAACGAGGAAGAGCAGTAGATGGATCAATACAATTGTAATGAGTTCTTGTTTCCATATATATGATATTTTTGTTATATCTATATATGATGTATGGTTTGTGCTCCATTTAACAAGCAAAGAGAAAGAAAATATTTTTTTTCACCAAAATCAGTAAAAATGTATATGTAGGAGTTCAGTTGCAGTACACAGAGTAGGATGTCACATACTTGTTAAAATGCTGTGGCCAATATCACCGAAATAGTGTAAGAAACAACTTTTCTAGCAGGCATTTTTTTCTCATAAATATCACTTTTGAATAAATCCTAACAATGGGTTTGAAAAGATTTTCATGCAGATAAGAGGCTATAATACCAGCTTCAATCAGAATTTTTACAAGAAAAAATGTAAAATACAGGATGAAAAATTATTTCAGTAGAAAAATAAAGGGAAGTATTTTGTATTTTTTGCTCACAGAACCATTGAACCGTGGATGAACTGACGATATGGGGACACCTTCAACCAATTAGAATAGAATACAAAAATGACAGCAAACTACAGCCACTGACACCTGTTAAAATTCAAGCCCATGTTAGAATATCAAGTTTATGCTGAAATATGTACCGAGTGTATTTTTGTTTTAAATATGACTTCTCATCCTGGTATTTGCAGGTGCATTGTACTGGAGTGAATGCAATCATTTTGTTAATTGCAGTTCAAGCTCATTAGGGAACTATAAAGGCAGAAGAATGAATGTAACCGTGCATTAAATGGTAAATGATTTTGGGGTGGGAAGCAGTCAGGTGTGTTGCCCTAGGCTATGATTTTCCCCAAATTAACATACATAGCAAAGAAAGAAAGAATGAGGCGGGTGGGAAGAAAGAAAGGCCACAGGTCACCAAAGCAAACCTCACAAACTTCAGTGACGCTGAAGGGAAACGTTAGCTGCTGAAGTGTTGAGAATCTAGCTGGTACTGGCTCATACCGGGCGACTTTTGTGCTGGTTTAGGTTCTTTCAGGCCGAATATGGTGAAATCCAAACCAACTCCACATTGTTCATTTAGTCAATGTGTAACTGAGCAGAGTTTCGGAAGGTTATGCTGCAACCTGCAAGACCTCTCAAACGTGCAACGTTAATGACATTTATTACAAAACCATCTTGAAGTAGCGTATGCTTGAGCAGACAGCCAAATGTTTCCCCTCAGAGTTCTGTTGGAAGATCTGTAAGCTCAGAAATGGGTTAGCGCAAAGGTTGCTTGCTTCCATCTCCCTGCTGGGGACTCTCAAGCCAGCAGGGATCCGTGTGTTTCCCAAGCTGGTTGTACAAGCATATTTTGCCATCTCAGAATAATCATCTGGTGAAATAAAAACCTTGGCCAGCACTTCAGATCTGAATAACAATATATATATGTGTGTCTCAATATTTGGGTGTCTAGATTGAGATAGTTCAAAGGGTAATTTCTTTGGATTGCTGGGATTTAGGTGTTCTGGAAAATCAGGCTCCTTTTTGTTGTCTCTTTTTTTTCCCTTTTTGCCTTTGATTGAAGTAGAAATACTTGTTTGGGGAAAGGAGGAAGGTGGTAGGAGAACCAAATGCAGAACTGTAAGAAAATTTTCCTTTGGAATTTTTTCAACCAAAATTGCATTTTATGGAGAAACCCCTATTTTTCTTTTCAGTTTGTCAGTTTCTTGTCTGTTTGGGCCAAAAGCATTTTTGCTTTCTGCTGCTCTGGTGAATTGATTAAGCAGTCAACAAAGTTGAAAAGTTTCATGATTTTCAGAAAATGTCTGTAGTACCTTTGAGGCAGTATAGGTGCAAATGGCCTAAGGTGGTTTTGTTGTTGTTGTTTTTTAAGTCTTCAGAAAAATAGCTGTTGTCTGTCTAGTCCTACAGATTCCTTGATGGGAAATAGAGAAATACCATTGTTTGCTGACGTATGTATCTGGTGAGCTATATACTCCTTAGCTATTGTTTCATTGTATTTGATTCAATTTCTTTGTTCTTTAGACACATCCCAAAGAGAAAATAGATGGCTGTGGACAGTGTTCTCTCAGAGCTTGAACCTAATTACAAAAGCAATTAGTCTGAATTAACAAAAGTATGTATATTAGTTGTGAATTTTACTGGGGAAAATAATTGCACTTTTGTGGGAATCACAGCCCTAGAAGTATAATGGGAAGGAAGATTTTTTTTCTCCTTCCTTCTCACATATCTGGTGCTACATAAGGTCAGGGGAGAGCTCCTGGGGTGGACTTGGTTGAATCTTCTCCAGCAAATCCTCAGTTCTTTGAAGTCCCAGCTTTGGCAGCTGCTGCCAACTTTACTGTCCAATGTGAGACCAGTAAAACCAGATTTTGCTGGTAGGCCCGGTCTCCGAGAGGCCTTCCTTTTGTAGAATGAAATATAGGCAGTTATATTGTATTTAACAAGATGGTTATTTGTTTCTAACAGTTTAAATGCAAAGGTTTGTACCCCTGTCTACTGTGCTTTTCTTATTCCCATGTAATCCATTTGTAGTTTACCTTTGCACATTTTTTATTTGCCTATGATGTATATATAGTAGGTCTGCAAAGAAAATGCATCCAACTTTGTGAGTCTAAAATGATTCTCTGTTTGAGGTAGACAGGTGATAAGTTGTTCAACCAAAGCCAAGTGAGGAAAAAGTAAGAAAAAAAAAAAGCTGTGCCTGACTGCTAATCAAAAGGAATAATCGTAGTAAAAGCAAAACAAACAAAAAAAACCAACTCTGGCCAGACTGATACAAAAGCCCTCTTTATTGGTGGCACGTGGGCAAAGATAGTGGAAATATTTTTTAAAATATTGCAGGAAGAAGTTTCAGCCATTGTACGGTTTTCTGTAATTATGATGGGTGGATCTGAAATATAAAACTTCCCAGAAGTTTGCAGTAAATCAGAACAAGCCCATCTCTTTGCTTAACAATGTCGAAATGTCAGTGGCAGCGCTGCTCCGTGTGTGTGTGTTTTTGCATGTATGCGTCTATAGCATGTGGTCGATGCGGGACTGGCACTGCCAGTTTTTTTGGAAAAAGGGAAAAAGAAGTTTAGCTTGCCTTGAAACATTAAGATATCCTCCAATTTGAGCAGCTCTAGCACCACCGTGCTGTTGAGATTTGGCAGGAGGGTGACTTTCACTTCATTTTCCTGCCAAACCTGGCCACTTAATGAACATTTCAAATCTCTCAGCTTGCACGTGCTCCGCTGATGTTTGAGGGAAAAATACCTTCCTTGCAGAGCCAGCTCCTGCTGCTCCTCACAGCCCCCAGCCGTGATGGGCACGTCCTCTGCAGAGATAGAAGGGGCACGGGCAAGAAGGGAGTTGCTCAGTAATTGTAGCTGTATTTCCAGGATGGGAGTGATCTCAGGAAAACCTGTGTCTCTAGCTGAGTGCTTCCCTCTGCTCCCAGGAGAGGGTTAGATGATTGCAGAGAGCTCCTCCGCCCCCTTGGTGCCTAGATGCACGAACAATAGAGTAGAAAAGAGAGCAGGGAGGCCTCTGCATTTTGGGGAGATAGTAGAAAAGTTTGTGCTCAGCATATTTCCCTGCAGAAACCTGAAATGGATCTGGTCATTCCTGCATTTCACCCAGCTCAGCAAGTAGCTGGGAAGCCCCCAGACAAAGCGCATGCTCAGCTCTCTTTTGTCTGCACAGCAGAGGACAAGGAGCTCGCCTTCTCACAGGTACTTCGTCAGCTTCACCTACTGGAGGTCTGTCACTAACTCCAAGGGTCCCAGCACTGCTGGAATTTGCTTCCAGCGACGAAGTGGATTTTCGTAGCTTTGTTTTGATTTCTTTGTTTTTGAAGTCAAGGAAATCACATATGCATACGTGTGTGTCTGTGTGCAAACTGTATTTAAAAACACTTAGGATGTACCAAAATTATCTTGCAACTTTAATTCTCCCAGGCCTGCTCCCATCATCTGTGTTATAATACAGTCTTTAATTAGACCACTACAATTACAGACCTGCTTGGGGAAAGAATCAGGGTTGTGCAGTAAAAGACACTGTTGTCCGAGGATCTCTAACCCATTTCTGGCAGGAATGGGAAGATGAACAGTGAATGAGGTGGGGGCTTGTGGAAAGACGAAAAATATTTAAGGCTGTTCAGACGTACACTGGGGAACTAGAGCTTTCAGTGCTTCTGCCAGAGTGATTCCAGGCAAGTCACTTAAACCAAACTCTTCATGGGTGGTCACCAATTAAGTGTTCCTCATATTCTGGGTATCTGACTTGGGACCCAGGGATCTGACCTGAAATGCTGAGCAGTCACAATTGCAATAGAAGCTCAGGAGAGCTGGTTTATAGCAAATGCCTTAGCACTCTGGGAAACGAAAAGCCTTTGGCAATCCTCAGCCTTTGCACCATCCCCAAAGCTATGGATCCTTCAGCTCCTCTTTCTCCTTCCTTGCTCTCCAGCCTGCAAAATGGGGGAAAGGTCGTCCCTGCACTTCGTTGGGAAACAGCGAAGATACATTTTTGTGACGTGCCTAAGTAATAGCATCAAGAACTCCATAGCAAAGCAGCTGAGGACATGGCTAATTCTGCCGCTGCAGCTGGGCTTGAGTCATGTGCAGCAAGGCCAGCCCAGGAGCACGCAGAGCATGCTGAGGCTCCCATCGATTATGGAACAGCTCTGCAGGGTCAGGCCAGCCCCTTCCCCGCCCTGGCCGAGGCCGGGACACACACCCTGCAGTGAGAGTAGGAGTGGGGTCATCCCACCACAGAGTCCATACTCAGGCACAAGGTGCAAGAGGAGGTAAAATTGCTCCATTTACCATATCCCTGGCTTTTCGTCACTTTCGAGTGCTCGGCTTTGCAAGAACATTAAGTCTTTTCTTATCTGTTTTGTGAGTAGCAAACATCCCTGTAAGCCCCCCAGCAAAGAAATGTTTTCCTAATGGTCCTTTCAGGCAGAGCGCGCTGCGTTAGTGGCTTGTTATTAGGAAGAGAACTTGGAAACGCAAATGTTGATCTTCTACTCCACAGCAGTTTATGGCTGGATAAAAGGTTTCTGAAAATAGGTTTAATTTAAATAAAACAACTATCTCCACTTTAATTTTTCATGTGTGAACGCTTCAGAGAGCGCTTCTGTAAACTTCATTACAACGCATGCCATTGCGTGCCAAATTACAACTTTCAGGATCTTTGAAATTAGGCATCTGTTATCTCTTGCCTGGGGTTTACTTAAGGAAAACAAGAATTCAAAACATGAATGCGCACAATCTTTACAAAAATACTGATGTTTATAGTTTGACCTTTACTTTCTAGTGTTTACCTAAGGGCTAAGTATTTGGAATTATGCTTTGGCTTATAAATGTTTATCATCTAATAGGAATGATATCAGAGTTCTTACTAAAATAAAGAGTTCCCTGGAATAATTTGACCAAAAAAGAACCACAGTGGGGCGAAGAAAGGAGAAAAAAAAAAAAAAAAAGCTGAAAGAAGGGATTGGGTCTTGGAACTTGGTGGCATTGCTGCAGTTTGATGGAGAAGAGTCCCCACAGGGCAGGTGTCCCTGCAGTCCCAGCACCCTTGGGGTGGCAATACGCTGCTCCTCAGCCCGGCCCCGAGCTGCTCCTGCCCTGGGGTAAAACCCTGGGCCCTCAGGGAGGCCCTGAAGGTCAGCCCTCGAAGCTGGCAGCTCGGGAGGGTATGGAGCCAGGCATGAAGTGTAGCTGAGGACTGGCAAATCTGCAAGTGGCTACGGCCTCGAGGAGGTGCAGTAGTCTCAGTGTGGGGATCTGCGTGGGAGGCTCGTGCAAGGTCCAGGGGCAGGAGTGCTGTGAGTGGAGGTGCAGGCTCATCCTGTGCTCTAAACCTTTTGAAACGTGCCTGGCAGTAGTGGGGCTCTCCCACAGCTGCTGTGTAGCTGTTGTGTAGTGTAGGAAAACCTACACCACTATTTTTTGCTGCTAGATTTTGTTCTTTGTTTTTCTACAAAACTATTGAGAAGAATGGACTCTCCTTAGGACCGAAACAGGTGGAATTTCTGACTAATGTTTCTGAGAAGCCAGAAGAGGCTCAATGTGATGACGATGTGCTGGGGCATTGGGGCTGGGCACGGTGTAGGAAGGGTCTGAGAGAGCTCCACTGTAGCTCCAGGCTCACGCTTTCACCCTCACCTTACAGTAATTGCTTTTCATGTTCCCTGAGCACCTCAAGTTGCTGTCGTCTTTGTACGAGATGCTTGGGTCTTCCCTTCTCTGAACAAGTGGTGCTCTTCGATATGCCTTTGTCACATGGATACGGAAAGTCGGTAGGAATTCAGTTTAAGAAAGGTGGCTCAAAGTGCCATTACTGTGTCCTTTTCCCCTGCTGATACATACATGCTGAGATGATGTTTGGTTTCCTCTGCCATCAGTGAGGACACCCTGGGTTAGTCTTTGAAGGGTTTATCTTATTGATTCTGTTTATTGATGAGCTTACTGCTTGCCTGCCTGTATTTTTTCTTACCATTCCTGTATGGACATTTTTTCACCCCGCTTTAAAACAACTCTTCCGTCCCTCTCCCCAAGAACAGCATCTAAGTATTTCCAAACATCAGACAGCTACAAAGCTCAACACAGTTGAGCTGTTGACTCTATTGATAGCCTGGTGAATGTGGGCTAGTTTCAAACCACACCCAAGATCCAGCACGTTGCTGTGATGAAACAGAAGTTTATAGGAACTGACTTTATTGCCACTGCAGCATTTTTTATTGCCCTAATGCTCCATTAGTGCACAACAGTGCCACCATGGAGAGGGAAGGCCTGAACTCAGGGCAAAGAGAGCCAGCCCTGGTTTCTGCTGCATCTATTGAGCCCTGATTCTCATATCCTCTACAAGTGGGGGGGCTTTTGAAGTGATCTTGTAGCTGTTAGGGTTCTCGGGATGGCTGGTTTGGTGTTTTTTCATTTTTTTTGTTCGTTTGTTTTCCAGCTGCACAGATCAGGCCCTGCATGTTTTTTAATCGTAGCTTTGCTCCAGATGCAAACTGTGATCTTAATGAGCTGGTCTCTGATTAGCTTGCTGTGGAGAGAAAGAGGATTATATTTAGAAGAGATCACTATTTTTCTTGAAGTAGAATCATAAAATGGTTTGGGTTGGAAGGGACCCTAAAAATCGTCTGATTCCAAGCCCCCTGCCATGGGCAAGGAGATGGTGCTCCCTAGTTTACTTTGAGCCCTTCAGGCACAATTTGGAGGTAAACCACTACCTTGCTGATGAGATTTTTGCATTAGATTTTCCTTTTTTTTTTTCTTTTTTTTTTTTTTTTTCCACTGGCACATCTGGCTACAAAAGCTGCAGGCAAGTTGAGAGCCACACATGCCTTGGGGCTCCCTTCAGGTGGTAGCCCCAGACTTAACCGCTTTGCTCCAGTCAGGGAGAAACGTGGCTGGTGTGAGGAAATGCCACTTGTGGGTTGAGGAGGGTGGCTGAGCAAGGTATGGCGAGCTCTGGAGCACTAGGAGCACCCGCAGTGGAAAGCCCACAGCTGCCAAATGATGGAGATGTCAGGGGACAAAAAGCTGGCATGACAACTGAGGTAAGAGCAGAGGTGTGAGGCCTAGCTCTTTCCCTCGGTCCTAGGCTGGTTGATGTTTCTCCTCCAACCTGCTCCATCCCTCCACTTTCTGTGAGGGGTTTGATTTGCCCAGCTGCAGTAAGGGGGAGGATGTCAGACATGCATTTGCTGGAGATCACGGCCTTGTCACTGCCCGAGGAGCAGTGCTTGCCCAGGGAGTGCCAATCCCGTAGGCCTTGGAGGTCTCCATGTGCTCTGGTGACACCAGGGCAGCCCTTGGTGACAGTGCCGGGGGCAAACCTGGCTGAGCAGGCTCTGCTGCTGGTGGGGTCACTGAGGATTTATTTAATGTAATTATTGTGAAGCTCCTGCAGGCCTGGCTGGGTAAGGAGTGTGTACAAATTTCCAAAACCTTTGGGAGACCTTTGCATGCACTATTTCTTTTTTTTTTTTCTCCAAATTTATGGCAAGAGAACAGAATGTGAAGCAGGTCGACAAGTTTTCCACCACTGCCTCTGGCATTAGCTATGATTCATTAGCCCAGCCCTGAAGAGATGTTCAGAGGTCCAATAAAGCGTATTCAAGATCTTGTTTTGAAAGCTGTGCAGGAACAGGGAGCAAGAGGCTCTTTACAGTGTAATGCCTTCCCTTTCTCTTCAGGAACAGGGTTGATTAGTTATTTTTCCTGTCTGCCTTTGAAGCTAGTTTTTTAATATATATTAAACAGTGCTCAGCCACATATTTTGATGTGATGGGTTTGCAGGACTGGCGGTAAGGAAGACAGGCCTGCCTCTGTCCTGTCCTCCTCCCTGCGTAAATTTGCTGCCACTGTGGAGAAGAGTAAAGTGTGTATAAAATACAACTTTTCAGATGGCAATTTTTTGTTGTTCCCAGAGCACGTATGATAAAGAGCCACTGCAATTAAAAGGAAAAAATAGTAGAAATAGCATTTTAAAATACATCTCAGTATAATCTTCCAGCTTCTTCTGGGAAACTGAATTGTGTGTGGATATAAAGTCAGACTCACCATTTTTGATCCAACAGGCATAGAATAGGTAGAAAAGCAGACCTATTTCTTTAGGCTACACATTTCTCAGAGATTTACAAGAGAGGCAGAGCTGCTCATTAGCTCATATGTAGTGGCAAGTAACAAAAAATCTTCAGAGGTATCGAGTTAGATTGTAATTTCAGCTCCAAGAGACTCCACCAGCTTCGGTGTAGCTATTCCTAATGGATACTGGTCAATTAGGGCAGAATGAGCCCCATCCTGTTTTACAAGTATTCAATCACGGGTCATATGTATTAATAGATGATGACAATGCTAATTTGATGTGAGTGCTTGAGGCAGCCTGTGGATGGTCTGCCTGGAATCATGTGGCCACAGGAAAAGCCAAAATCCTTCGTTTTAGGACAGGCCTGTTAGACAGGACTCGTGTTTATTCTAGGCAATACTTTCTCTAGGTTGTGTGAGAACTCTTCTTCACACTGGTTGGAGCAGTTCCTCACCCAGATTAGTGGCCAGAATTTGGATTCAGGGTTTGCTAGAAGAAATGCTTGATGGTATCTGGCTTGCTTTGTCCCTGGTCTTCTGGAGTATTTCAGCTATTTTTCCTCTGCTTTCAACACTGTGGTTTCTAAATGCCTCCTCCTTTCGCTGGCCAGTGGCAGATGGACTCCTTTTTCTCTCTACTGAATGAACTAGTAGACTGAGCAAAATCAAAGTGAAATCACGGCTGGACTACTGGTCTTTCAGTCAGTTACGTATCACCTGTTAGGAAAGCTATCCGAGTGAAACCAGTATTTATGTGGAGTGGCTGAATTTAGTAGCTAAGCATCTGAATAGTGGCATTATTTTTTCATGCAAGCATTCCAGCACTTCTTTCCATTTTACCGCCTTTCTAAGCAGGCCATTGTCCAGTGTTATCTCCAAAGACCACGGTCAGATAACACCGGACAGTGTGCTAGTACAGTACAGACATTGGCTGGTTAATTATCAACTCCTCTATCAATGCAGCTTTAACAAGGGAATGTGTCTTAATGGGATGGCTGGTTAGGAAGTCAGTTTGTTTCCTCATTCTGTAAATGTTATTACTGATTTTATGTCACTGACTGCATGTTTCAGTCCATATTTTGAGCCTAGTGTAAATCTGCACTGACTTCACTGCAGTTCTCCTGTGCCTATGGTGCCATAATGACACACGTGCACTGAAACTTGCTTTTTCTCTGCTTTTATTGTACCTGCATCGTGCTGGCATCACTTTCCTCAAAGATGATTAGGTCTTTTAAAAGAGGGACCTGCATTTACTCTGACGGAAGTAAGATCACTTTTTCAGCACTGTATCCCTCCCCAGACTTTCTTGCGTGAGAGGAATCCTGTCAGATTTTAGTGGAGCAAAATAAGAGCTCCTGGGGTTGGTGAACGAGCCTTGCTTCATGGCTGCATACACTTTTCTAGTGTGTTACCTGCTTATCCAGGTGAATTAGGCTCCTGAAGTAATTCTAGGACAAAGGAGATTGTATTAGCTTTGAACTAGTGCAGTTTCCTCACCCTCAAAGCAATATAGTTCATCTCTTTTAAAACCCTCTGTTAGGTTCAATACTAGCCAAAGTCCAGAAGTCCCAAACGCATCTTTTTGGTAACTTCTCAACAGCTGTGATCGCTGGCATCTGACTGGCGGAGGAGGAGGCATCAGTTCAGACACCCATGGAAGTAACCCTTTGAGGTGCGTGGGGGGATGTTAAAGGTTTCTCATTTGTACATGGGACTGACTGGAGACAGAAATGAGCAATACATCAGCTCAGAACATGCAGTTCTTTGTGGGGAGACTGTGCAGCCCAATTTCATCAGCACAGCATTGAGTCTCCTGCCCCAAAGGGACATGTCTTGTGTTTTCTGTTTTTTTGGGAGCATTCCTTCAGTTTTGGGTGGAAGGCAGCATATGTAGTACCTAGTTCCCTTTGTTGATCTGGGAAGAAGCTTCACCAAACACTCTTTATCCCAAAGCTTTTAATAAACGGAGTTTTCAAACTGAGCTCTACTCAACAGACATACGAACAGTTTTCGTTGTCGTTGCTAACACAGACTGGGAGATGGACTCAATCACACTTAGCAGCACCCTTGCCTGTAAGAGTTTCACCCTGCTGTCACAGACAACCAATTTTTGAAGTCCATGCCTAACTCAGAGCAGCATTTACATACTTTTGACTGTCTGGTCTCCTCATCCACCACCCCTCTTTACTTATTTCTGGTATGCTTTTGAACTCCCTGGTCTTGTAATGGTACTGCAAGAGCATGACCCTCGTAGCTCCATGTACAGGTGAATGCCTCTCTCTCTCGCACTGTACTGGGCACTGCCAGGCCGGGCTGTCCCTGCTGTCACCATCAGCAGAGGGATGCTCTTTTACCTGGTAGAGACTGCACTGTCTGTCAGCACATTTGCTGTTGCTGAGGATTAAAAGGACTGCTTGCTCTGGGAGCAGATGGCCACCTCGGGAGGCAGCCAAAAACTAGCTTAAAAGAGTAAAGTGTAACCTGTTCAAAGAACAGAAAGGAACATTTTTCAAACAGCTTAATGAAGCACTTATTAAGGACTGCCAGGGACAGATTTCCATTCTACACGGGATATTCATTAGAAAAGTAAACACCCTCCAGCACCATTTGTAGGAACAAAGCAGCTTGCATTTTATAACGAGGTGTTAATTTAATGAAGGAAGGGACTGGCAGGGGAGCAGGAGGCAGATAACCAAATGACAGACACCTCTTCCTAGGGGGACAGGGCAGCTGTGCCATCCTGCTCTGCCGTGGGGTGGAGGACCAAGGGCGCTGTATGCTACACTGCAGGCAGGGATGGTCCTGGGACAGGGATCTGGGGCGACGTGGAGCTTGTTGGCCGACATGTGGGGTTAATGGGGGCTCTCTGGTGCCAAGCATCTCAGCTGGAGAATCAGGGACCCCACCAGGGCCTCCTGCCTCTCTTTGCTACCAGGGTGCTGGATGCTCGCCGTGACCCCAGGGCAGGGTAAAGTAGCAAATCCTCAAGTGTCGAAAGAGCCAGCTATTTATTTATTTCACAAGGAAACAAATCCAGTGGAAAGATTTCGCATTTTTTCCCCTTAAGATGAAACAAAAAATCCTTAGTAATTTCCTTTCTGTGGGAAATCTTCCTCTTCATTTTTCTGAAGTGGCTCCCCCCACGCACTCTAACAAAATGTCACAGCCTCTTGCAGAACAGAAACCTGGCAGTTCAACCTCCTCTCTGGTTAGGACGTCACTGGATTTGTGACTTTTGCTGGATAGAAAGAGCTGGACTGGGGCTAAGATGTGTTCCCCAATGCGTCATCCCAAAAGATGCACAGCTCTGGGGTCACTCGCAGGAAGGGGGTGTGGAGGGTGCCAGTCTGCCTCTGCGGAGCGGGGAGAAGTGGCAGGAATATTTTGCTGTGCCAGTGGTGGGGGACAAAGGTAATCTGTGGGCTCCCAGGATTAGCCAGATGTCACCAAGGGAGAGCTGGGAGATGAGGGCGAGTTTTTCTGCGTCTCCTGCCAGGACTTTAGCTCAAGCCCTTCCCTTATTTTCATACGTGTGTGTTTCCCACCAGGGAAGTCCTGCCAGAGCATTTAGCCTGTGCAGTTGCTCCCCGTGAGGATGGGGCCAAAGCTAACCTGCCCTCCCAGCTCCGGGACAATGGGAGCCACTGTGGTGCTTGCCCAGGGAGGAGGCTCAGGAGTTGAAGGGAAAGCACTAGAGAAGAGGCCAAGTCTTATTTAATTATGCTATCCTGTTTTTGATCAGGGCATACATCAGTGCAGAGGAGAGCGAAAATAAGGCCTTGGGAGAAATTCTGGCCACGAACCTATATAATCAGGCTGAGCATTGGCACAAATGAAGTCATTTCTCATGTTTATATTTTTACATGTATTGTACGCTCCCTGTCCTTCTTCTTGTGTCGCTGTGATGTGAAGGGAATTTCCTGCTCACGCACGGCATTGTTGTTGCAGGGCTTTTGTGAACATAAACCACCTCAAGTGGCAAGGAGAAATAATTCAGTGCTGGCAGGAAAAACACGAAGTTAAGGAAACTCCCACTCCCTCAAATCATTTTACTTCTGGTCGCTTGCTGAATATTTTATTAGAAGATTAGAAGGAGAAGTGGCCGTATTTAGCAGCTGCTGACACGTTTCGGCACTCTCGATACACAGAGGTCAGCTCTCCAGCGCTGTAAATCAGCCTGGCCGCACTGTGGCAGCTGAGGAGGGGGCTTGTGGGACCACTCAAAGCCCTCCTCTCCTTGTGGAGTGTCGCTCACCCATCGGCTCTACAAGCACATGCCTCATTTGAGTGGTGAGCTTTTCACTTGCAGTCTCTCACCTTTGGGTGTATGCTGCCCAGGGTAGGGGTACAGGTGGAAAATACGTGTCCCCTTTGGCTTCTGGTTCCTGATGGATAGAAACATGCATTTCTGTGGTTGTAGAATAAGAGCCCAGGTTTGTGCTGCGAGTGAATGGCGGTGGAGCACGGGATCTGCAGCCAGTGCTCAGGTGCACTGAGCCATGGGGTCCTTGTCAGTGGGCCAAATGAGGAGCGATGCAAAATGGCTGCAGTTCTCCAGCGGAATCAGATTAAAAGCAGATGTGCAAAGGAGAACCCCCCTTCTCTCCTGCCTCCCGCGGTTGCCTCAGCTGCAAAGCTGTTGCTTAAGGGCAACAGAGCTTTCCTGCTGACGGCAGGCCAATAAAGCCATCCCCGAGCTAAGTCTCCCAAGCCTGAGGCCAGAGGGCACAGCGTGCTTTTAACACCAGAGCTGTGAAAACCCAGCTCAGGCTGGAGGGGAGAGGGCTGTAGCTGCGGTGGGCACGTCTCGCCTCTCCTCTGCCCACCGGCAGCGTGTCCCCGTGCCGATGGCACTGCTTTGGCAGTGCAGAAGCATGAGGTTGCTTCCTATAGGTACCACCACTGTCCTGCCTCGGGATTCGGGCAGGGCCACAGCCAGCAGCGGGGTGACAGGTGTGGGGCAGCAGCTGCAAGAATGCCTGGGTCTGGCAGCAGCACTGCGAGTGAAGAGGTGGTGCCCCAGACACTGCGATAGCGCACCTCGTCTGCAATTACACTTGGAAGAGGCTTCAGAGTGCAAAAAAACAACAACAGAGGAGAAGGAAAAAAAAATGAACAAAAAGCCAACCCTCATGTAAACCCCAGGGCTGGAGGAATAAAAGCGCCAGAAAACATTTATATTGGGCTCCCCTGATATCAACACAGATGAAATGGATCCCCATGCTTCCCTCCAAACCGCAAGCTCTAAAGTGGATTCCAAATCCCATCCCCACTTTAATTTAAGGGCCTCCCAATTAGACCGTTGGATGCCTTTCAAAGCTTTGTATAAATTGGAGATTATGCATCTCGCAGCAGAGGCTTGTCTCCTCACCGGAGCAGCCACCGGCCGTAGCTCACAGCACGGCCTCCGGCGGGGAAATTCAGAGGCCGAACGCAGCGTCAGGGTGCAGGGCAGCTCCAGCCCCACCGCCCTGGGGCTGGCATCTGCCCCAGCAATTTGGCTGCTGGGGGGCTGGAAGCGGAGGGGCTGTGGGAGCTAGAGATTCCTCCAGCACGCCAACCAAAGTGGAAATATCTCAGGAGGGGAAAAAACATCCTTTCAGGTCGATTTGAAATGTGTTTGCTCTTCTTATTCGTCCCGTCTCCCCCAAGCAGGCATCAAACAATGCAAAACAAAGCAAAGCAAAGCAAAACAAAAACCCTCACAGAATATGGCACAAATTCAAATAGTTTTGGTCAAGCTGTATTTTTCATGATTAAAGATTTTTTTTTTGCTGTTGTTGCCCACACCAAGGATTCTCCTGTGTTTTCCTAAGAAATAACAGTCTTAGGTGGTGGAAGCTTTGGGTGGGAGAAGGAGGGATCGGGGCTGTTTCATTCCTGTGCGAACCCCAAGCGTTTCCTCCCATCCCTCCTGCATCCTCCCTCCTACCTGCCCTTCCTCCAGGGCTGCACCCACACCCCCGAGGCTGATGGGCCATTAGCGTTGCATCCAGGACCCATCCCTCAGGTGAGGGAAGGCGGATGCAGGGGGATGCCTGCCTGTGGGTACCGGAGGGTCTGTGCAGGACAGAGTTATCGAGCAAAAGGTCTCCAAAAGAAAAGGCCACCTTGCAGAGACTGGTGGTGGTCTTGAGTTTCTCCCGTTGCTTGTCAGCTCCGGCGTTTCCCATCCTCCCTCCCTGTGCCTCATGGCTGCTGGGCTCTCAGGTCCTGAGCAGGGGATGGGCCCCATCCTGGTCTGCCTGGACATGAGGAGCTGCCACCACGTAGTGCTTTGGGTTTCCAAAGAAAATAACAGCAACAAGCTGGAGATGGGTAATTTTATTATGTTGTTGGAAATGAGGTCTGTAATTTAAATATTTGCCACCAGGCTTCTGAGCCCAAACTCTATCAGAGGGAAACAGGTCATTGTAGTGGCATTAACTGGCTGCAGCATGTGGAAGAATACAATAATTAATAATTAATAATTAAACAACCAAGGTGACCAAGGGGATGGAAGGCATTTACTTGGGCATTTCCACATGCTTTTGAGTCTGTAGCTCCCAAGGAACTGGAGGGAGTCCTGGGCCTGGCTCTGCCACCTACGGCCAACTCCTCACTTTTCAGCCTGATCAATATATCCCAAACACAGGCTCTAATCAGAGTTACATCTTTTTGTTCAGCTCTTTAAAGTCATTTATCATGACCAAATGCCCTATTTGGCGCAGTTCAAACTGGGACAGCCTTTTCTGCTTTTGGCACAGGAGGGGAACACTTACAGAATGGCTCATTTGATGCTACCACTAATGCCAACTGCTTTAAACTACTGAGCCTTGAGTGAAGGAAGGAGGACAAGACTGAGCTGTAAGTCCTCTTTTTCTTATGCACATGACCATCCCATTTTTATCCGTCTTCCCTTGAAACATGAGCATTTTTCTTAAAAAAAAAAAAAAAAAGACAGGAAAAAGAAAACCGTAAAAACCAAAGGATAAATTTATGTCTCTTTTAATGTGAGAACCACGACATCACCATTAAACTATCAAATTATTCTCTGTTTAATTTCTATATAAATTTGAAGACTTTCTGCAGACAGCCAATAAACCTCAGGGTGATAGGACTTGTTTCTGCTTCCATTGAAGTCCGTGGCAAACCTCCCATTTATTGCAGTGTGTAGGATCAAACCCCCAGCACATAAATAATCAGGCACTGAAGGTGCTCTCTGATTCTTCTGTCCATATCTCTCCCTTCCTCTCAGAAAACTTATGAGGTCGGGCCCAACATTGATCTCATGCACAGGCTGGGAGCATCTTTCTTTCTTTCTCCCCCCCCCACCCCCATCCCCCTTCTTTGTGGGTTTTGATCTCTCCCTTTGAAATGGAAGCAAATTCCCTGCAGGGTGCTCTGTGATCACTTGCTGGGTGTAGTCGCATGCTTTCACTTCTTGCTGTAGGTGAAATGGCTCGTGTGCAACGATATTAACTCTCTGCTAGGCAGCCGTACGCAGCAGGAGCAGGACGCTGCTTACCCTGTGTGTTCCTCGCTGCTTAGCGGAGCCGGCAGCTTCCCCCAAAAACCTCGGTAAGGCACCCATGTGGGTAGTGCAGCACTTAGAGAACACAAGGCGTACAAGAGGCGATGGTTCGGTGAGAGATGTGTCTCAGACAGACCTATTTAGTTAGCCTGGGCTAGCTGGTCGAAATGGAAGATACTAGCTCTTCCCACAGAGCTGTGCATAAAGTACCAGTTTGTTGTCAATTATGATTTACTTGCCATAGACAAAAATGTCATTTCCCTTTGGTTGCACTGGAATGAAGCAGATGGAGAGCGTTATTGAAGCGGGAAATTGCAGTGGTGGGGTAAGTGTTGGGGGAAAAAAAAAAAAGAAAAAAAGACTTTTAACAGGAGAACTCTGGTTAGGCCCAGCCCAGAGAAGTATGTAAGAATGTGCTTGTGATTTGCTTCCAACAAAATTTTTAAGCCTATACTTAACCATAAGCATGAGTATCTCGTTGCTTAAGGTTAAGCACGTGCTGAAATACTCATCTGGAGGTAAGCCCTGGCTGGCAGGACTGAAAGAAACAGAGATCACATAATCAACTTCCAAAGCAAGTGCCTAATCCTACCCAGTCAGCTATTCTGGGGGAGTTTCCAGGAAGGCAAAGAGGTTGCAAGAGGTGGATCTGAGTCTCTGATCTTACAAATTTCCTGGCAGGTGCAAAAGCAACTGCTCTGAACAATACCAGAGGTGTTTGCAGGATTGGCCTGAAGGCTTTGTCTGCAGCAGAAAACGAGGTTAACAGGCTACTTGAAACAAACAAACAACCCCACCTCCCTCCAGAAATTTCACAAAGATGTGCCTCTGTGGATGTGGTGTGATGTTAAAGAGATTTAAGTACATCTGCTCTGAAACCATTGCTGTAGCTCTAGAAAACCTAAGTCTTTACAAAATTGCTCCACTGTATCAATCAGTTTTGCAAAGTCACATCCCAAAGTCCCGTCTGTTTTGGGGAGTCAGTTGGGGCATCTCTTTGTATTGGATTGTATCTCCTCGTATTGGATTTTCATCTTGTTTGAAGAAAAATGCCAGGTGACACTAAGCAGATCTTCTCTAAACGATGTTTGCTTATTCAGTAGGACTTTTAACTGGAAATCTTCCAAATAATTAAGCTTAAAGAATTTGTGCAGGTAAACTATGCTCTTTATTCATGAAAAAATGCACACACGCACACACTCAAGAATGGGGAAGAAAGGGTAAGGAAGAGCATTTGCTTATGGACATGAAATGCAATTGTGAAAACTAGTTTTATTTTAAGCCTTTGGAGAACAGTGCAACACGAGTCAAAGTAATGCCATTTCGTACCACCTGTAAAATATAGGAACATGTTTACAGCAAGCAGAGAGGGAAGCAAATGCAAAAGAAGAGAAAATGAGATCACGGTGGGTCTGCTGCTGCGTACTGCCATGGTGGCAGAAGTCTGCCCGGGGCATTTGACAAGAAAGCTGGAAAAGGAGGCTTTGGATACTTCCATGCTTCATCTTCTCAAAACTAGGCCTAAGGTTCTGTCTTAATTTTGAAGGCTTCTGGCCAAGCAGAGCTGATGAAGCCACTGGATTTCTTCTATCTAGCAGAGACGAGAGGGAAGTGACTGAAGTGCTTCCAGGTGTTTTGGCTTCAGAGAAAACTCAGCAGAGTTTTTGGCTTGCTGGAGATTTGTGCACTATGTTCAGGGTTCGCTTGCACTTGCTGCCTTCCCAAGCTGCTCAGGCAGCTGGTGAGTCTGTTTTGCAGCCCCATGAGAGCTGATACAGCTGAGCTGTCCCACAAAGACAGTCAGATCAGTCTTATCACCCAAGACTTTGCTGCCAAAGCATGTGACAGCTCTGGGAATGGCCTCTGCAGAAGTAGTTTCAACCTCTGGTTTAGCAGTAATTGCATTGGAGAATAAGCAAGATATGCTGGCCACTCATTTGCAAATCCCCAGCGGTGAGTTTGTGAGCCAGGCTGCGTGTTTCTCAATATTAAATAATGAGGTGGAATAACACAGGTGATCGTCACACGGCATTCATGCGTCTGTAAGGCACTGAGTAATAAATGAGACCTACACAGCGTTTCAGCAAAGACCTCGCCTTTGGATTTTCATGGAGATGATGATCAACAGAAAAGGTAATGTGCTCAAAACAATGGAAGTTATCTACAAGTATGTTCAGGAAGGCCTGGGGCTTTCAGATGCAAATACAGAAATATATTTAACATCTTGACTTCTATTCTTTTGTCATAATACAAAGTGGAAAGACAATGTTTAGTAAATGTTTACATCTTACAAAGGGGAGTTTTGCAAATTGCATTGTAGCTCTTTGGGAGGAACCAGGAAAGAGGGCAGGATGTTAACAACATAAAAAAGAATAGCAATAAAACCCACCCCTAATATTAATTGTCTAAGAGGAAATGCATATATCTCTCATCAGGATATTTCATACTCTGCTTTGCATTGCTGGAAGCCTGAGAACACTAATCATTTTTTGGCATAGAGAACCAAGCTCTTGCATACTTGAAACATAACTCATTTACAGTTGTTTTGATGGATGCTTATAAGCAATATGGAGAAACTCCCAAGTCCTTTCAGCTTGCTGAGCATCAGAGCTAAGAACGGGCCCAAGCCACAGAGTTCAGATGTGGATCTGGCTGAGCTCCTTGACGTGGGAACAGGAGGGGACGGCTCCGATTGAACACCTCTGTTCATCTCTGGTCCTAAGGATGGTTGTGTTACACCACGAACATCTATCATCAGGTTTCCTTGTGAGCTAGTAATGCACCTGAAGGGGTTCTTGAAGAATCATTTCCACCAGCACTGTGGCACGGAGCCATCGAAACAGCTCTTAGCAAGGTGGCAATGGCTCTCACACCCTGAGGATCCAGGCACCGGGTGTTGGCAAGGTCGACCAGTGCAGGGTGGCCAAGTGGAGAGGGGCACCTAAACACTTCCAGGCAGTCTTGGGAGTGAAGCGTAGCCCAGAGAGCTGCAGCCTGGTCCTCTTCCTCCCTGAAACAGCAGCCTAGAGTCGCCATGCTCTGGGGTCAGGCACAGACTCAAACGCCAGACACAGGTGACTGGGGGAAGCACGAGCTGAGCTGCAGAACATAGCCACTAACTCTGCGTATCTGTGCGTACAGTGTGTGGAAGGGGGAGGAACAACAGGCTTGTGGCTGCAGTGAGATTCCTCATCACTGGCCAGTGCCAGACTTCGTGTAAAAGCCTCGGTGGTTGATGTTACTTAGACATAAGGCTTTGCCCCGTGTTCCAGTTTCTCCCACAGACTGCTATTCAAAATTTGGTTGGAAGAGGAAGATTAGCAACTCTAGCTCTTGTGGAGAACAATTTCTTTCCCCTAGACCCCAGCCTGCTTCTCCTGGTGCTGTAGAACAAAACCCTGAGCAAGGTGGTCTTCATGGGCAGTGCCTTTTAGCAACAGAAATGATTGCATTTCTGCCACATGGTTTTCATTTCATACAATCTACCAAGTTGCAATGAGTAACTTTTAGGTTACATCATGTTGTGTGGAGGGAAACAAGTGGGATTTATATACTGTGTGACTGTCATGGAGTCCTGCATATATCTCCTGGTACAGTTTTGTATATGGAACATGCAAAGATCTCTGCAGACAGGCTGGAAATGCATTTGTGGGGATACTGAGGAGTTGATGCCAAACTCTTCAGAGCCATTTTTTTTCCTCCATAGGCTATCTACGTGCATATCCACCCTCCTCCTTCCAGGTGAACCATAGACCTGGTCTTCATTTTCCTTCTAGTGGTGTTCTGATGATGTACTTATAGTGTACTTACTCCTGTTCAGCACATACCAGCCCAAATAAAACCCTGCAGAAGCAATCCCAGTAGTTAGATAATACCAAATTATTATCTCTAAAAATGTCTTTCTGTCTCTTGTTGCCTCGCTCTCACCCTTCCTTCCTTTCCTTTCCCCTTCCTTTCACCTGCCTTGCTCTGAGCATCCATTTCCCTCCCCACGCCCGGCTGCCATTCCTTGGGCTGCACCTCTCCCACGGCAGCTGGCAGGAGGGCTGCAGGAGCCTCTTCCTGCTCCACCCTCGCAGGAGGTTTTGGAGCCCTGCAGGGAACTGCAGGCTTATTGCTCGCCGACTTGCAAGGGCAGGTGAAGTTCTCTAAGCTCCACCTAGTAGCAAGGAAGGCAGAGGAGTTGCTTGGCCGAGAGGCGTCGCAGAAGATGGGTCTGGAGGGAAGGAAGCCTCGGAGCAGCTGGGGCTGTGTGGGAGGCGCTGGCTGGGAGCCCTGGACACTGTCAGGGGGCCGTCCACTTATTTGAAATTATTGGTGCTCTAGCACTCAAATCAGGCTAAATGTCCACAGGATTAAAAAACAAAAACAAGAACAAAACCAAAACCAAAAGCAAGAACAAAACCAAAACCAAACCAGAAGGGACCATACAACAGTTGTCATTTTCACATTCATTACGTGTTAGCCTTAGCAGAAGCTCTCACCTCATGTCAGCCTGGGACAAAACCAGACGTAGGCACAGAGTCTGGCTTCCAGGATCAGCCCTATGACACCAGGGAATGATTGGGCCCAGGGAGAGATAATTTTCTAGCAGCTGCTGCCTGTAAAGCAGCACTGACTGCAGCTCTTCAGCAATACCAGGACAGTGGTGACTTACGCTGGTCCTGTCAACCCGCATGGTGTCCGAGTCACTTCCCCGCCTTAGGAGACAAGCTGCTGGGGTTAAAAAAGGTTCTCTTTTGGTCAGCGTGAAGGCACAGGAAAACAACAAAACTAGCTGGACAATTTTCTGAGATGCTGATGACCTATCTCTACAGAGGTACCTGCTTTCTGTCAAAAAAAGGTTAGACAGTGACTATCATCTTCTTCTTTCCCCCTCCATTGTTCTTCTCTTTTTTCTTGCTGGAAAAAAAAGAGTATAAATTATTGAAAAAAGCCCAAAGCTTAAAGAGAGGAGAAAAGAGATGAAAGCCTAACAGAGTCATTTCACTTAACAGCAAAGCACTTTATTTTTACTGGTTTATTTAATGATGTTGCAAAAAAAATGTCTCCCAGTACAGCTAAAGGGTAGTCAAAAATGTAATTAATAATAGAAATGAAATAAAATTCTAATACTCCAGGGTGAATATTGGAAACAGTCATAATCATATAAAACCTCCTCTGGGATCTTCCATGAACTCAAGTGAGCTCCAAGAGCCTCCTGCAGCACAGCCTGCTTGGCAATGCTAGGCCCTAACAAAAGCAGCAGTGACCTACAGGATCATGATCAGTCAGGAAAAATATTTTCTAACCTCTTCAGTCCAGGATATATCTTTTTTTCCTTAGTGATTGTTCTCCTAGCTGCTGGCCATGACTGGTCTTACAGGGACTTGCTCATATCGGGCTGTGGTAATGTGGCAGCTGGGATGAATAGGAGAACTGGGACATTAGGGACCTCTGGCATTCAAAGTGGTTGTGATTGAGGATTTTTTTTTTTTTTAATAGCATCAGAACAAAATTTTCACAAACTTCCAAACAGGTTTGAAGGCCTAACGTAGCATTTTTAAAGCAAGTGACTCCTTAGGCTTTGGACTCACTGTGATTTTTAGTGGGAGAATATAAAGTCAAATATTCAGGAGCATCAGAGTCCTTTAGCCAAACTCCTTGTGGGTATTTGGTAGGTTTCCCATCCCTGTTTCTAATTTGGTTTACACCCCAAAGCCAATGGGTTTTGCTATTTGTTTTGTGGGTGGGAACGCTTGTGAGAAGGTATTATCAGGTGTACATCCCAGACGAGTGATTTTCTTCTCTGAACTTCCCTGGATGCGAGGAGGAAATTCTTCTCCAAATCATCAGCTTGTTTTTGGGCCTTTGTTGTTGTTGTTGTTGTTGTTTGTCAGGCAGATCTACATCAGGAAATCTGAGCACCTGGAGAAGGTTCAAGCATAGACTGAGCTTCAGATCTCAGCTTGGACTCAGCAGATGTTAACAACAACTACACGCTCTTCACCAGGGCAGCTGTCCTACTGGTTGGTTACACAGGAAATCTCATTTAGCTCTCAGGGACTGGCGTTTGGCTTGTTCTGCTCTGTGGCACACACGTAGGATTGGTAACCCTGCCAGTGCAGGGCAGTTTTTGCCTCCTTGGCTCCCAGCTGAGGTTGCTGGCATGGATGCTGAAGCCACCAGCCCCAGCTGTGTGCCCATGTCTGTTCGTCCAGGGCAGGCTTTCCAGAGGCAGCTGTGTCTGCATCTGACCCTGGTGGGAAGGCTGGCTGTCAAGAAGGGGTGCAAAAGGCATGAGGATAACTTCTTGGGATGAAGAAGCCTTGAGAAACCCTTGCTCCACACACAACAGGAGCCACATAAAATAGCTGGTTGTTTTTAATCAAATGGCATTTGGTACTAGCACCACAGTTTCTTCCTTCAAGAAGGATCGGTAGCCAAAGCTTTAACTACATTTCTAAATTAAATGTGTTAAAAAGCTGCCTCCAAGAGGCGGGGGGAGCCTGCGCCAACATTCAATATAAAGTTGGGCTCAGCGCTGATGGTTTATGGCTGATAATGAATTTAGCAAGCTACCAGTTAGGCTTTGATGCTAATTATTTTAAGTATCATAGGGTCTGATTCACAAGGCAGTAATCACGGGTCATTATTTCTGACATTATTAGGTTAAGTTAAAAATTAGCTTTCAGGCTCAGAGCACCGTGTACTAATATGCTCTGAAACAGAACACCTGTGTGATGCCTGAACAGACAATTGAAGGAAATTAGCCCCTTTAATTAAACAAGCTGCAAGTGTGCATTGTTTGTTGTTACACTGACAAAAAATGGTATTTGCACCTTTAGACAGCAATTTTCTGTAGCTGAAATGGGACACCAGTAGGGAGAAATAAGCCTAGGTTTTGCAAAACGGCGGTGGCTTTCCTTTGATATATTGTGGTCAATGCCCCCACACCCTGAAGGGCTGAGTTGGACCAGAAGTGATTTTGTTAGCTGGATTCTTGAGTTGGGTTAAAATGGGACTGGCAGAGCTGCATCCATGTACCGGCTTTGTGTTTTAGATGCACATGCATGCAAATCCAGTTTTCTGACCCAGCTTCAATGACAGGAGACAGAAAGCCAGATTTTTTCCTGTTACGAGCTTCCTACCGTGGGGTTCCTGCAGGCAGGCTCCAGCCTGTGCCTCTGCTATGTCCAAGCACACTGCCAGAGCTCGAGGTGGGAAGCAGCAGCTTTACCAGGCTGTGACGGCTCCCTTCACATGCAGCGGCCGTGCCCCTGTGCCTCCACCGCCAGCTCGGGGGCAGGTTATGGCCATGGCGGTCCCTCGAGTGCTCCCGAGGCAGCGCAGGACCGCCTGTGTCAGGAGACACTTCCCTCTGGCTTCGTGTCACACAGGTGCTGTGCAATCAGCAATGCCTTTCCAGATGCACTTACAGGTACCAGTTTTAATAGGTGAAGTTTTGAATGGGATGGTTATCTCCATAGAGACTATTCCACTTCCTTTAGCTTAGGTTATCCGAGGTATATGAACGAGAACTGTGTGTAATTGGGAAGGGCCTGGCATTTGCATTTCAATGGGACCCTCTAGCTATAGAATCCAGAGAAAAGCATCTGCAGGCGTGTTTGTGTGGGCTTTCGATCCCTTTGCATCTCACAAAGAATTGACACATACTTAATTCAAAGAGGGAAGGAAGTATGCTGATTTCCTCCTCTCCAAATGTAAAGTTTCTACACAAGGAAGTATGGAAAGTTTAAATGATTTGCCCAACAGCGTAGCCTGAAATAGGACACAGATACCAGCCTCTAATCCTTACCTGCGGCCATGAGATCATCTTTCTTCTCTTGATCGTAATGAAAGTGCAGAAGCTGCTTGCGCAGTTGTGCAGGAAGCCAGGATGAGTTGCTCCACCATGGGGACAGATTAGGGTTATGAGGGGCAGCACCTGGCATGCGGGGGCCAGGGAAAAGCAAATGAAACAGTCACTGAACCAGTCTGCCTGCGGCAGCCCAAGGGGAGCGCGCTTCTCCCCGCCGACACCTGGTTCTCCTCCTGCCTTTTGGACTTTGTCCTTTTGGGTAGCCCATCATAGCTTCTGGCGGGCTGCTGCTGAGCTCTCCAACGCGCTGAGACGTGGTGCTGGTGAGGAGATGCCTGCAGCGTCCACACCACCTTTGGTCCACCCAGGAGCTGGACACTCATGGTTTTCCTGGTTTTGTTCTTGGTGGGTTTGGGGTTCTTTCCTTCCGTAGTTTTCAGACATTCCAGAGTCCCCCACCAGACAAAATGAGCTCTGGTTCTGCAGTGCAAGTTTGGGTCCACGTCAGCTTCTGGAACTATCTTTCTATTTTACTCCTCTGTCCCTCTGAAATAGGGCAGGAGTTGCCTTTCATTTTGGATTGAGCCTAAAAAAATAAATGAATATGGATACCAACCCCATCCAAATACAGCGGAAAAGCTATCTTGCCTTACTAATATTCATTTACAAAACTAGCCTGGATTGATCTGATAAAACTCTTGAAGATAACCAGCACAAAAAAAGGGACTATTCAAATAAATTCATGCCAAGGAAGCACACAAAGACACATAGAATATGTAACACCAGAACTGCAAAACTGAGCTAAAGGATCAGTGTTTGGATTTTCTGACAATACCGGCAGATCCCAGTTTATTAAGTCCGGAAAAGAAAAATAGTGAGTGGTCCCAGGCTTACAGTTAGAGGTGTCAGAGTGCTCCTTGGATGTGCTAACCAGGCAATCACTTTTTTTTTTTTTTTTTTTGTTCCTTTGAGAAACAGAGGTGGGGAACTACAGGGCTGCAAAATTTGCCTGCGTGACACAGGCGCACCTGGATCTCTTTGAATCTCGCTCCACTGCTTTGGGGCTGAGCTTCGCTGGCACAACGAGCTGGCTGCCAGCGGTGTGCGTCGTGTTAACAGGAGTCACTCCATCACCCAGGACCTGTGGGTGGTGGGAAGTGCTGCCTGATGGGGCTGAGGATTAAATGTGCCGGTGCTGGAGGATAGGGTGTTCCTGTGCAGAGAGCCCTCGACTTAGGAATTTGCTCCTCACAAAGGTATGCCAATGCCCCGAGGCTTTCTACATTTAGGGTGTGAGGTAAGATACAGCTCTTTGTTGGGAGCTTTTCTCCTGACATCCTCGCAAGCCAGGCAGATGTGTAGATACCTCCTCGTAGTTACCCCTGGAAGGAAACATTGTTGGGATATCCTAAGGGGTAAACAGCACTGAGAGCTGAATTAAGAAGTGTTGTCTCTGTTTACTCCAGTTCTGTATGCACTGCTCACTATTTTAGGGCAAAGCATTTATATTTTATTAGCAGTGACCTGTTTTCAGCATCGACTCCCAGCCCTGCAGAGGTGTCCTCTTTGAAATCCGGCAGAATGAGGCATTTGCCAGACTTCAAGTTTCCCTCCAGACCCCCAGGTTCAGATCCCACCCGGATGGAGCTACCAGGAGGAGCTGGGGCTGGACGGCCTCGAGGCAGAGACGCTGAGCACGGGGGCTGATGCTGGCCCCCTCTATTCCAAAGGGCCGGGAGGCTCCTTGTGGTGGGGGGAGCTGGAAGTGGAGCCGAGCTCGGGGTCTTCCTGATGACCACAAGCAGCCCTGAGCTGACAGGGCAAGGTGAGCACACTCTGCGCAGTCCCTGTGCTGCCACTCCTCTTTGCAGGTGTACCTTGTCCTTGCTGTCCTCCTCCCTGTGATGATAAAAGCTGCGTCTGCTCTGTACAGGCACCTTCTGCTTTCGTAGGGTGTTAACCAGGCTTGGAGGTGACTGCTGCTCCTGGAGGTGAATGACAGAGGTCCTTGCCCAGCTGATGTTGCCTGTAACTCTGTGTCTCCCTGTACCCTCTCCTGGACTCGTTTCCTTTGCTTACCTTGCAGTGCAAGAAGATGCATTGCGTTTTCCAGCCTGCACATCTCATCCAATTTTGCGAGCTATAGCTGCTGCTGCTGTGTACATAAGGATCTTCAGGTGCTTATTTCCAGACTTTTCAGGCATCTTTCTTTCACACGTCTTTAGAAAATGCTGGCATTTTCATCATTCAAGCTGAAATTTGTTTTTTGACAGGTTGGAAGGACAAAGTCTTGGGTCCAAGATAGAAATGAGGGAGGAGAAGAAAAGGAGAAGGGACAAAGACAGCAAGCAGATGCATGCACCCTGCCTTATCCCCTATGTCTGTGGCTGAGCAGACAGCCTGGTGTCTGCCATGCCCAATGAGTGGCAGTTCAGGGTGGAAGCGAGGACCCTGCTTGACTGAGATCAGTGGCCTTGGGTTTCTGCCTTGCCCAGGTACATGTCCTGCTTTGGGGGAGGACGGGATCCTTGCTCTCCAAAACCCATAACACAACTGACATTGCATGCTCAGAAATCCTCCTAGCTGGAGTTCTTCTCTTCTAGCTAACGCTATTTATACCAACCTTTCTCTTCAGCTTACCCAAGACAGGATCAAAGCTCTGGGAGCAGAGATCTGTCATTACACAGGCTATGAATTCTGTATTCCTACCTCAGATTTTGATTCAATTTGGGAGTTGTGTGGAATTCATCTAAAGCCAAGTGGTTTTGGATGTCAAAACCATAAAAACAATTTTCCTGTTTCATGTGATGCGGGTGTATAATAATGTATCTGGCCTTGCCCCTAGGCTACCTAACCATGGGCTGTGATTCACCTTGGAGGTTTAGCTGCCCTTTTAGCAGACCTGTGCTCCGTTTCAATTTTTGTAATGAAAGCAAAGCTTGGCCAGTTCTTCTGCTTTTCAGGTTCCACCAAGAGCACTTCCAGTAGCTCTGCTAGTTAATATTAAAATCTACTTTCTGCCAATACAACGCTAATGATCTGTACTTCAAGGGCAGCTTTGATGTGATGATCTCAAAGCAAATCAATTAAGGGTTATCCCACACCCTTGCTATGGATGGAAACATCGAATATATGGAGAAATGAATCCTAAAATCACTGGCAAATGGGAAGTGAAAACTGGAATGTCTGTCCTGTGAGAAAGTCAGCGTTTGTTTTCTTCCCCAGAAGACCACAATTTTGCTACAGTGATGTGTTTATGGAACAGATTATGTAAAGGGATAAAATATTCCCAGGAAGTGTCCAGCATTTAGTTGTGCACCAGCAAACCAAATGGCACTACAGCTCCGGTGCCTTGTGCTCCCGGTCCTTCTGCACTGCTGGGGTTTGGGTGAGCCAAGACGCACGGTGCCAACCCTGAGACCGACAGCCTGGCTGCAGTCACAGGGGGTGGTGGGGCAGCGTCCAAACTGCACGTGGTGTCACGGCATCTTTCACAAAAGCATTTCATTGCTATAGCGTCAAAGTCAACCATTTCATTTAGAATTGTCTATTTAGAAGACCCAAACAAACCTTTCCTGATTTTTGCCTTGAAAAATGTCAACTCCACTTGCTTAGTAGAGCTTTGCAAGCAGCAGTCTCCACATGTGCTGTTACAGATGTGCCATAAACCAGGTGTTTTCAGTGCTGAGCTGGACTCAGGTTAAGTGCTGTGTGTTACTCCATTTCAGAAGAGTCTCCCTATCTGTTTGGCCACGTACATGGCTGTACGTGCTCCTCCCCAGGAAGCTGTGACTGCTCACACTAGCAGCCAGCGGTGGAAGACCAGCCTGGAGGCACAGCCCCATCCCGAGCCCTTTGCTGGTGGGATGTGAGCCACAGCTCGTTAAAATAAGACACACTATGGTCAGCTTTGGTTCACAGACCCTCCACATTGCCTGTTTTTTTTGGCTGGGGAGGCGCATAAACCATTGCTGGTTAGATTGCATGGTCTTGGCCTCTTCTGCATCCCTGAACGTTTGCACCCAGAGGGGTACACGGTCAGCCAGACAAGAAGGGGGAGTGCAGGGGTATAACCGGGTGCATTGCCTCTGAAAAGGTCAGCACCAGATTTTTTGGTGTGGTATGCATAAACTCTGCAGGATTGAGCAAGAAAAAGCTTTCCCTCCCACGTTATGCTTCGTCTTGAGCACTGGTGGTAGTGGGACTTAGAGCCTGAAGCATATTTGGAAACATTTACACACGCAGCTGCGACAGCAGAAGGGGGAAATGGCTTCTTTTCAAATGCTCGAGGCAAGGATTACTTTTCTGCAAACTGCCATAGGATGTGATGTTTCTTTAAAGCTCAAATCTCCTCAAACATATATGTATCTTTCTAAGGGACAAATTTCCCTCTACACTGACAGTTAGCCTTTCTTGCAATGCAAGTTGCGGACTGGAAAATGTAGGAAATGCTCCCTAAAGCCCAACAGAGTCTCCAATTTGTCCTGTTGGGCAAACATCTGCATATGAACGGAGGCTTCTGCTTTAATCTCACCCTCTCTGTCTTGCATTTCCGGGTTATCCTTTTATGTGAATCACAGTTTTTATCTATACAAAGAGAAGCTTAAACTGCCTCAAGTGAGGTATTTTTTCCAGTACTTTAGCACTAATTAATCATTAAAGCACCAAGATCAAAGGGTGGGGAGCTACAACGTTGGTATGTTCTTATGATCACACTGTGGCCAGTTCCTCTCATAAATACTGGTATTTTGTGTGTCAAGTCACATATCCCACTCAACTCAAGAATGATTTGACACCAAGACGGTGGGCTGCTCTGCCTTGGCTTTCAAAAGGAAAGGGAGCTCCATACAGATCACAGCATCAGCCCCACAATAAAAAGGGCAGCTCTTACCTCGAACATGCTGGCACCCAGAGGGGCCAGGGATTTAGGCATGAAGTGAAAACCCACCATGGAGCGAGAGGCAGCAGTCCCTGCCCAGAAGCTCTGGTTGCTCAGTGGGACAAGTGAAATGGCTGGAGCCATGTCAAGAGTAACCGAAGGCAGTTAAGGGTGTAAATCTCACTGTAAGCTACTAAGACTTACCATTTAAGTGCTTAAGTTACTTCTCAAAGTGAGGCTTTTAAAATTACGCTGCCACATTTGAGAAGTGTAGCCTAAGGCCATGACTTCAGCGAAGCATTAACCCCAGTCTTAAATGGCTGTGGCTGCTGTCTTCTCACCTGGAAGGCCAGCGCTTGCACTCAAGGGTGCTTCCAGCCGTGGGCAGCAGCAGGCACGGCAAAGGTGTTTGGTGGTGCCCGGCCTCCGCTGTTACATGTGCTGGCAGGCTGCGCCCACTGCCTGCCCTTTCCCGTGGCTGTTGCTGGGTACTCCTGCAACCCTAAAGCTCACCTTCAGGTGTAAAGGCTGCTGCACCCCAACACTTGGGACCTGACAATTGAGCTGCCATGCGTGTAGCTTAGTACAAATCAGAGTGGTTGAGGGTGGAAGAGACTCGAGATCACCTAGTCCGGCCGCCCTGCTCAAGCAGGGTCCCCTGGAGCACGTTGCCCAGGGTTGTGTCCTGGCGGCTTTTGGGTATCTCCAGGAAAGGGGACTCCACAGCCTCTCTGGGCAACCTGCTCCAGTGCTCTGTCACCCACACAGTGAAGAAGTTTTTCCTCACGTTCAGATGGAGCTTCCTGGGCTGCACTTTGTGGACTTCACTCTGCAGCACAGGTAATGAAGCACCTGTAAAATTAGTGGTAACAGTGGTTGTCCTAGAAATGGATAGAGCAATGGTATTTCTGAAATGTCTTTTTTACGAACATAGGATGTTTGAAAAGACCATTATTCCTCCTTTAAAAAAAATATATATTCTTTTCATTCTTTCTCTTGAGGGAGGCCTCGGACTTGACAGCATGGGCTCTTACCCAGCATTTGTTCTGACCTAGATTTTGATCTCTGCTTTTTTCCCCTACCTTCTGCTTAGCTGGCTACTACCTCTTAAAGACATGCATATAATCTATAAAACATTTGTGTTTCCCATTAGTTTTACTTTCTATTTTCAGGAGATTCCTAAGACTGTAACAAAGAGATTTAAATTACACTGACCATAAATGCTTTGGGCTGCTAGGGCGGTCTAAATAACTGTAATCAGCAAGGGAACTTGCTAGGCCATTAAGTAGAGATCACAAGTGAGATATTAAAAAAACACAAGGCAGTAAAAAATGCTGTAGATTAATGAACATTCATCTTGTCTCAGTGGACAGCAGCAATTTGCAATAGCTTGTCTGGCAGCACTGGATGGCTGTTGCACCTGAATTAAACCTCTGAAATCAAGCAATTACTATTACAGTGCAGTCTCAGGACTCGGAGCATGGTTTGGGATCTTTTTTATGCTGGGCGATGTATACATGCATATGAAAGACAGTCCCTATCCTGAAGAGCGTACGGAGGAAAAAATGCATAAAGCAGACAAGGAAGGGTGATGATGTAGGTTCTGGTCCCTGCTTTCCAGCTGGTGATGGGAAGCATGGGGGGGGTCTCTGGTTTATATCACTTGTGAAGCGGGCCCTTTTCCTCAGCCTCCCTTTTGCTGATCTCTTCTGCCTCTCCTATCCCTGATGATGCCTGCCTCTCGTTCAGCGCTCACCTGCTCAGTGTGTGCAGCAGGTTGGTTACTGGACACACAAAGATGGGGAGAACCAAGCCCTGCGGTTTGTACAAGGACAAGCAATTGAGCCTGATCCTTGGGCTGAATGAGAATTCAAAGCTTTTAAAATCATCAGTTAGTTGATTTAGTTAATTCAGCTGAAAGAGTACAGTGTGACACCAGCTGCATTTGTTTTACTGTTTCCTCCTCTCAGTGTCGCATGTCCCCACAGATACTTGGAGATGTGGGTGTTCAGTACGAAGGATGGAGGCTGAATGGGGTCCTTGCAGCTGGAACAGTCCCGTTCCATTCACAAATGAATGTTTACAGACAAAAATCGCTGCAGCTGGCAGGTATTTCTCCCCCATACATATCTCAAAGCAATGGCTGGTAGATGTGCTGTTCAACTTGAAAAGTCCAGCTGCTGGCTGAGGTGATGCTGCTGAGGTTGGAAAAACACCCGTTGCTAAGTCATGTGGGCCATCTTTGTGAAAGTCATTTTTTTTTTCTCCTGTGTTGAATTTACAAACTCCCTGCTCCAAACCCAAATATGCCTCAGCACACAGGGAATAGCGCTGACTGAACACAATGCAGGCTCTTGCTTCTGCTGCCTTGGTTTTCAGGTGCCTACCAGAAATACTGACCCAAAAGAAGAAACCCTCCATGCCATCTCGTTCTGCAGCAGCAGCTTTGGATTTCGAGCTATGTGATGTTGTAAAATGCATTTTACATGAAAGATTGTTCTTCTTAAGCACAGATATGTATAAAGCTTTATTTTTGTAACCCATTAGTGAAAAGTGATGAGAAAAATAAGAAAAAAAAAATTACCACCCTAAAACACTGGTATGAATAAAGGAGGCAGCCCCGCCTGCCTGGGCCACTGGAAGAGCAAAGACCAATGGCATCCTGTGCCACATGAAATGTGCAAGCTCTGGATAATCCGTGCAGGTTATTGATGGGTTAAAAAAAGGTCAGTAGGAAGAGTGTTTACCTGGTGAGGAGCTGGAAACACCATACTACCTAGGAGAAGGCAGGGCGAGCTATTCACTGCTGAAGGTTTAACTGGTGGTTGTCACGTCAGTAGGCTGCAAAGGAGCGCGGACTTTGCTGGTGAGGAGGTAAGGCCTGGAGAGACGAGCTTCCCCAGAGCGTGTGGCTCTCACCTGGCCCGCTGCCTTACCTGGTGCGCCGGCAGTGAGGCAAGTCCCTTCGGGTGTGCGTCGGTGGGGATTTCCAGCTGCATGCACCATGCTTATGGCACAGCCAGACTAGCACTGGCCAAGCCTCTGCCAAAAGCGAGACTCCGTGTCAGGAGCAGCGAAGTGCAGTGCCGTGGTTCAAGAGGCCCTGAGCAGCAAGCACTTTGGTTTGGTTGGTTTCTTCCTCTCCTTCCCCTCCAAAGGCTCCAGCCAGTAGCCAACAAGCAACATGTGCATGCACACACCCCATGCACTGCGCTTTGTCCTTGTTAACACAGGAGACAGATGGGGGAGCGTGCAGTCCCACCAGCCCCGTCTCCTTCAGGTGTGCTGCACCGCTGAGTGTAATTCATACACTAATCCTGTTTGATGATCCAGACAGAATGTTTCAAGTATGTTTCATCCCTCAGTAATTTCGTTAAACTCTCCTGGCAACAAGAAGAGGGGCGGTAATGAAGTGGTATTTTCAAAGAACATAAAACCTAGACAGCCCTTCTTTCGTTTGGGAAGGGTTAGTATGCGTATGGAGGACTTCTCCACATGGCTCTGCACTTCATCTGTGACTTGAAAAAAACCAACCTCATGGGATACTAATTCAGTCCTTGGTTTCTTTCTTGTATCAAATACTGCCAACTGTGCCTTAAATTTGGGCCAGATGCATGATTGTTTTATGATGTGATACTGTTAGGAAGTGTGGGTTGAATATAGCAGGGGCTCTGCTAATGGGGCTGCTCCTTTATGGCAATGGTACGATGCTGGCTTGGGACGCTTAAGCACATTTACTCTGTGCCTCTGTGGGAGTATGTCTTCAGCAGAAATTAATGGTTGGGTTTAGCAGGGTGGATAAGATTACTGGGGCTGATTGGGTCTGCTAGCGTGGTGAGAGGAGCAAAATGTGTTGTGATGCATTGGGTTTGGGTAAGAGCTTTCCACATCACCCTCATTTGAGCAAAAAAACATCAGGGTTTGTTCAGGTTCATTCCTAAATTGTTTATTTATGTATTGCTGGAGGCACCACATGCCTACATTGCCAGAGCCTCTCCTCCTCGTCCAAATGGACAAAATAGGCCAAGGGGATTAGTCTCATCTCATGGGGCTTCATTGCCCACCACAGCAAATACATGCCACAACCGGGCTTGGAAGTAGCATAGTTCATAAGCCCAGTTTAGTGCACAGGACTCTCACCATTCAAAACTAATCACAAGACTGTCCTGTTCCTCGCTGATCACATCATGTCCCAAAAGCTTTGTGGAGGATAAACCAAATCTCCCGTGTTTTCATTTACTTAGCTCAGCCAAGTGATACAAAAACCAGAACTCTTTTTCTGCCAATGTGGATTCACAGTGATTAAATTGCTCTGTTGTATGGGGTTAATTTTCATGGACAGATATTAATAATTATCAGCTAATATGCTTAGTAATCTTAAGAAAATACTTGGTAGTCTTTACAGCTACTTAGCTATCAAAAATTGGCATAAATTTCTTTGAATTTGGGCTCTGTAACTCATCATCATCTCCTCTTTTTGTCCTCCTTCCCAATAATATGATCACCGTCTTCACATTAAGGTGCAACTTTCTCTTTACCTAGCATTTATTTCTCAGTGAGAGTCCAAACTGCTTTGTTGTCACCTGTTCTTAAACCTGCTTATTGATGCAGACATGAAGGAGTCCGATTTATTTTACTTATCAGAAACATGGACTAGGCATGACCACAAGACCCTTGGTCTAGAAGATAAAGGCCATGTCTGTGCATGTGCATGCACATGTAGTTCTTCCAAAACAGAATTTCTTTTAATGCATTAAGTGTACCACGTAGTGAGTTTCTCTTACTATGAAACTCCCCATGGATATGAAACACTCATTTTCAGTGGGATGGAGCTTGGGGACAGCGAGTCAGCTACGCTAACTCAGTACTAGCTCGTTGAAGTATGCGTGCGTACACTTTTTTTTTGTTCAAGTATGTGTGCGTGCGCTTTTTTCCTGGGAAACCCACAGCAGTGGCTGATGCGGGGTTTTACGGGACAGGGGTATAGCCAAGAGGCAGTTGTTTTAAATGCAAACTGTTGGGCTATGTACAAGACTAAGTGGCTGAATTTTATGGCTACTGCTATGCTGGATGGCACATTATGGTGTTGACAGTTTGGTGTACTGAGGACAAAAGTATTTTACTAGAACATTGACTGTACCTACTTTTTTCTGTCCTTTTGATAAATGCAACTAACTTGAAAAGTTCCCTACACAAGAAAAAAATACAGCAGTTACCAAATATTAAAGGAAATACAGTCGAATATATGGGAAGAGTAACATAAAACCAATACCTTATGAGTCAGGACTGAATTTAATCTCCAAATATGATGCAGGAACTCTTTATAAATATCTGCCTAAGAGTCTTCCAGTGAAAAAGTGGTTTTACAGTGGGAACATTTTAAAATACTACAAATATTAAATGTATCCTCTATTTCTGATTTGTCTTGAAGCTCCGTTACCCGAGCAGCCACGATGCTGATGGACTCCAGCTCACGCGCACACACACAAAGCTGATACCTTGCTGTGTAAGCCATTATCCCGTAGTGTGTCTAAGGTAGGAACAGGAGAAACCGCATCTCATTTCTTCTTTATCCTTTCTGTTTGCTTTGTCCTCAAATCCCTGCTGAAGGAGGCCATTGGCGACCGGAGTAGAGTCTGACACCAAATTCCTTCATTTCACCTTCAGCCCAGTTGTGTGAAGCCCACATGATGATGGTGTGAGTGTTTCTCTGCCTTGGTGGCATTTGGTGGCTCAATCCCTCAGCTGCTCCTCGGTGGATGGATGCACTAAGCTGCAGACCAGTGTGACAAGACAGGGGCATAGGAATGCTCTCCATTTTATAGACAAGGCACTGAGGTCCTGTGGCACCTGTGTTTCCTAAGAAACAGTCCAGAAAATCAAATGGCACCCCTTGTAGAGGTCCAGATGCCTTCCTGGCCTCCCTGTGCTGTGGAAGGGGTGTAAGTTCACCTTCTTGTGTCCCCAGCTGTGCCCTGGCCTTGCTGGCCCAGCAGAATGGAGCCATTTTCCCTATTTCCTGGCTCCTCCTGCTGCTATGGACTCGGTGGTACCAGCGCTGCCCACCCCATCCCCAGTGTGCCTCTGGTAGGTGCAGGCTGAGGTCACAGCCGCACTGGGGATGCTCCCTCACTAGTGGCATCTTGCTGCGTCAGACAGGGCACCAAGGACTCATACCGCTGTAATACAACCTAGCCTCCGGCAAGCCATACTATACCAGGTAAGTGTGTTTTTCCTTGGTATCTGTGCATAGGCTGGTAGAATGGTACCTGAAGCTATGGCAGCCAAAGCCCTTAACCTCTTCATTATTATTTTTAAACCTGCTTAGTGAGTAAACGCCGCGACAAACCCCAGCTGGGCGGCGTGGTGCAAAGCTGGCACAGCACCGGCTGAGTATCGGCCGCAGCAGTGGCAGTGCAGCAGCATTGCTGCTCGCGAGTCGTGTCGGGGTGTCGGGTTTGCTTGAGGCCAAGACAAGAGCGGGTGTTAGGGGCTGAGCCGTGGAACATACTGCAACCCCACCAGAAGGGGCTTGCCTGAAGTCCTGCCCTCGCAAACATTTACGCTGTAGCAGACGTGTGAGATATTGTGTGGCTGTGTTCCAAAGTGTGGGATAAGAAGACATGTAGAGGGCATATTATCATCTCTCTGACCATTGCAGGTGCAAAGAATTCGGTAACAATATTTGCTCTGGAGCCAAATTGCTCTCAGACTCCCTCCAATGTTTATTCAGTTGAAGAGAATTACCCAGCTGTTCAGCTGCACAACAATCACCGGGTAAGAATTCCCAGACAGCATATTTTTCTTTCTTTTATTTTATACCCTTTTGAAACATTTGTCTAGACATGTGACAGGGAAACCTCAAATTGTTTGGTTGCATATTTGAAAGGTACCTGAACGTTTCCTCCCTCCATCCATCGCCCTGAGTGTATTCAACCTGCCTCAGTTCCTTGTAATTGGGCTGAAAGCCTCTGGAGAGCAACTTTTCTTGTAAGCTTTTCATCTGCTTTTGGTTTGAAGGAGTTCAGCGATCTCCCAACCATCAGGACTTTTGCAAACACTTCACTGGTTCCGTCTCAAACCAAGAAGTACAAGGAAGCATAAAACTGTAAAAAAAAAAAAGTAACTATAATAATAACAAAAGGACTCCACCCCCAAACCTTAACATAACAGAAAAGTGTTTTTCATTCCAACTAAAAATATAAAGAAGTCACTTGTATGCAGTTCAAGGAAAGGAGCAATCATTTTTTTAAGCTCTCTGAACCAGAAGCTTCATGCCAGTAGCACACTGCCCTGAGGACAGCGGTGTGTAGCACTGCCAATACAGCCCTGTGAGACGGGCACACAGGACACTTCACTGGTACAGATCCTGCTTGTGGTTATAGGCTGTTTGCTGGTCTGAATGCACGCAGTTAGCCTGATCCATTTGATTTCAGTGGCATTTCACACGGATGCAAAAGTCTATCACAGACCTTTCAGTAGCTGAATCACTACATATTTTCGTGCTTTAAAATAATTTCAGACTCCAGCTGTTTACTGGAAATAGTTTTAAAAAGGCAATCAAGATAATATAATATCAATAATAATCAAGATAATTGCATTATCTGGTAGTCCATTTTATTACTTATTCGACCAACCAGAGATGTCGTACCCTCTAAGCAATGAAATATCCAGCAGCTCATTTTTATTCATATTTTTCAATTAGCCATCTATAAAAAATCATTGCAAAACTCAACTCTTCTCTTCAGAGTCACATCCTCTGGCTGTGCCAGGCAGTGAAATAATTCAAAGAGGGGCAGCCCTAGGAGAGAGCTAGATTGGGTGAGGAAGTAAACTGCAATGCTGCAGCCTCACTGCAACTGAATCCTTACTGCCAAAGGCCAAGTAAGGGGAAGGCCAATACTGCAGCACCATATTAACACTGCAAGATTATCATTTCCATTCCATTCAAATTAAAAGAAAAAAAAAAGTATTTCTTTGGCTTGATAAATCCCATACGTCCTTCCCACCCATTTCCATTTTAATGCAAAAATAGAAGCACTCTACTTATATCTTGTTTCCAAGCTGGCAGGAGAAGTCCCTGTGTTGGTTGGTAGTGCTACAATGCGTTAGGCTGCGACGCAGCTCTGGCTGTCTTTATTTCATTACTTTTTTCTTTCCCCTCAACACATCGAGTACTGAGAGCTGGTTCTTCACTTGGTGTCAATGGCAAAGCCTTGGCTCTTCTAGAGGAGGAAGCCCAAACCCGTAGCTAATGCAAATCACCAGCGTTGGGTATTGTTACTGAGAAAACATTCTGTAATGAGCTGTGCATTTAGAGCTGTTCGGGGAGGAAGACGACTTTGGTGTCCTGTAATCACAGGGTGACTCTGAGCCACAACTATGCCATAGTCATGAAAAGGGAAATGCAATCTAAAGGGAGAGACAAGACAGTGGCAGCACAGCGGGCACAGACAAGAGCTCGGCTTCAACGCGGCACAACGCGGTGCCCTTCTGTGCTCACCAAGGAACAAGAAATGAGCTGAGGCAGAAGCAAATGCCAAAGCGTGCTACCAAGGTTGGCAAGGACAGGAGGGCCTGCTATGGGTAAGGACACCATAAGGGATTAGCTGAGAAAAGCAATGGCTGAGATTTCTGCCTATAAATATATTAAAAAAAATTAAAGAAGCTGAAGAACTCTTCAGGCAAAGGGATTGTCTGGTACGAAAATGGTAATACAAACTGCTGTGGATGGATTTAGACTGAAATTAGAGAAAGGTTTCCTAAGTACTGGTGAGAGCAAGCACGAACAATTTTCTCATTTAAGATGGAGCTTGCTAGAAAAGCTCATATGGCATGGTGGGGGAAAATGGGCCTGAACTTACTGACACAGCAGTCTCTTGTACCGAAGCTGGAGACGCTTGCCAAGCAGCAGCTGGGTTGTGTT
Organism: Cygnus olor; assembly: GCF_009769625.2. Taxonomy (NCBI): domain Eukaryota; kingdom Metazoa; phylum Chordata; class Aves; order Anseriformes; family Anatidae; genus Cygnus; species Cygnus olor. The sequence goes on along the minus strand of NC_049171.1, from coordinate 116,198,780 downwards.
GGGATCACACTTTGCAGGGTAATGTGCCAAATTCTCATTGTCTCTCTCATTTGAAGCCTCTGGTTGGCTCATCAGAAAGCAGCATTTCTATCAGCAAGCCAGGGAGGCTGGCAGGGGTGTGGAGGTCTGCTCTCAAGCAAAACTAATAACTGACCCTGTCTGCAGGGTTTTTGTATTGTCTTCAAAGGAAGATGGCTCTATTTTAATGTAGGGAGGTTTAAAATTTGTAGGGCTTTCTTAGGTGACAAAACTTTATTTATTTCTTTATTTATTATTTAAAAAAAAAAAAAAGAGAGAGACCATACTAAATTTTAGGTGTTTAGGAAACCTGAAGATACTCCACTGCTGTGAATCTTTCCTTGCTCAAGCAGCAATAGCCCAAGAGGAATCATGCCTGGGGGCTCTTAGCAGATATAGGTTTGGAAAAGAATATCAGAAAAACTGTTTATCAGGAAAAAAATAGGGATTATGTAAAAACATATTTCTGCCTGCAGTGATACTTAGATCAATATAATGCAGGTAACCACAAAGAAATGAAATGCTTTTGGGGAAATCGGAGGGGAGAAGTTGCTATCTGTATTTGTTCACATTGCATTCAAACATCCAGGTTAGCTCAGAGCTACTCAGATAGGATATTTTTTAGAGAGGCTCAGGCGTAGATGACATCAAAGTGCGTGGTGCAGCAAAGCTCTTTCTTGTGTGTAAATATGTGCTGTGCACTCACCAAAATGTGTTCACTGGGCCTGATTTTTGACCCACCTGTGCTTGATGCGGGGAGCGGGCGGGGACTGAAGGTTGCTCTGAGGAGAGAGGAAAAGGGCAGAAATGTGCCCTGTGTTGGGGGGAGGTACTTGTGCAACTGCTCAGCCTCAAAACCTCCCGGTCGTATTAGCAGATCAGTCGGCCAGGCCTTCCCTTACCATGCAGCAGGCAGACGTGCCATGCACGGAGAGGCAGCAGCTAGCTGGCAGCACTGACCCCCATGTTGCATCCTGACCCAGGGGAGCCGCTGTGCTGCCCCCACTGGAGGAGCTGCTCCACAAACAGTCTGTCAACATGGAGAAACGAATTCATTTTTTAATGGTGGGTGATGTCAAGAGTGAAAGACTTCGGTGAATAATCCTAAAAAGGAGATGGCGTTTAAATGAGAGACTGGGGAATTCACAGACAAATGCATGAATTGGCTGGTTGTAAAATGGACAGCATTTTACTCAAGGGTGCAATGGCCACTTCCAGCTTTTGAAATTTCCACCAAATTTTAGAGGCTAAGTGCTAGAGAAGATAAAGAAGATAGACATCATTCAGTGGCAGGATTTCATCTGTCTCAAGAGTTTCTGTAGGACATAGGCATTAGCCCACCGTTGTTAGACCTTGCTTGGTTTGGTCCTCAGATCACTGCCCTGCAACTGATGAAGAAAACACACAGTAGAGAATGGATCTGCTGAGAAGATTTACCTGGTCAGTCTGAGAGTCCTTTGCACCTCTATCACCTCCCATCCCACACTACCACATTCACACTCCCTGTCTGTGCCACTGTGCACAAAAATAATGGCTCCAAGCATGGCAGGCAGTATGTTGGACTTACACAAAGTGAATGGGCAGTGCAGTTTCTATTGCAGTATGGGAACACTGCTCGCTTTTATCCTCTGGAGTTGATAAGAAGCCACCCCCCCCCTCCCAAAAGAAAAGTCATGCCTTAGCTCTTTGGCAGAAGAAAAATAATTCGAGTGCCCCTTCCGCCATGCTTTGCTGCGTTACAGGCAATGGTGTTGCTTGGAATGAAACGCTGCAGCTGTGAACTTTGCTTCGTGTTAGACAGGAATGAAATGTTCTCTCTTTTCACTTCTGTTTGCTACACAGGCAACATGATTTCAGATTACATTACCTGAGCAATTGCCATCCAAATTATTTGTCCAGACATAAAATAGCAAGGCAAAGAAACCCACCCAAGAAATCTGTGGTGTAACTTCAAATATGTGTACGAGTATTTCCATGCTTGCAACTATCCTGTGTAGGTGTTCAGTGATTCCCCATAATTATCTAACCATATGTTTTATTTCTCTCTTTTTTTTTTTTTTTAATAAATGATTCAACACATTTTTTTGTGGCATGTTAGCTTGGCTAAAATAATGCATGGTCTGATTGTGCTCTCATTTAGTTTAATGCCACCATTCCCACTGAGTAAACTGATTCAGGATTAGGCCCCCAGTGAAGCAAAGTCCATACTTTGTAGAAATGGCAGGATTGAAAATCCCTGTAGTTTGTAGACATATTGAGCTTATTTAGTACAGAACGAATATTTTGCCTTTACTTGGACACATATACAGATGGTCCAGTCCTGCACAGAACAGGCAAAGCTCCCACTGAATTAACAAGAGGAAAAAAAAAAAAAAACAGAAAAAGGTTAAAATTTGCAAATCAGGTCAGTATGGCATGATCAGTGGAATTTTGAAATATATTGAAGTTGCAGTTTTTCTTTGAAAAAAACCTTTGGTCCAAACTTGCTGCTCAACCCTTAAGATTCATGGAATTGTACAACTCAAGTAGTAGGTGTTGGCTCCTCTTTCAGTTTCACTCCAAGTACCAGGCTCCCATGGTTGTGATACAATTTTCTGCAATGGGTTACCTGCATGGCCAGCAAACAGGTTTTCCAGGAGGAAAGCGGTGTGCAGAACAACCCCAGAGGGGCAATGCTCAGCACCTCATGATAACTTGGTGTGACAGGTCCGGCACCACAACAGAGCTAGGGGAGAGCTGAGTCACAGCTTTCTGGGGACACCTCGCAGATGCACAGCTTTTGAGGATGAGGCACAAGTTAAGTCTGGGTTAAGTCCACAAATTTGGCCCTTCCTGCTAAACCACTTGGACAGCTGGCTGACGGGGGAGTGAGAATGATCTGGGACAACAGAGAAGTGGCACTATTTTGTGAAACGAGGAAATGGCTTGCCAATGCTAACTGGTTTCACACTACTGTGAGAGTTGATCTTCCAGGAGAAATAGATCTATACTGCGGTACAGTAAAGAGAAAAAAAATCTCTTTTCAGCTGATCTGTGTAAGCAGATCAGGATGAGTTCAGCTTTTCAGAGATCCAAGATGCAAAATATTTCAGATGTGTGTGACCAGATTGGTCACCTTTGCTGATATAAAGGAAAACAAAATAAATTCAGAGTTAGAAGGGACATAATTCCCTAGATTTGAAAACTAGAAATCTTTGGATGTGGAAATAAAAAACGCCACCAAGCACTGTACTCAGCTTGTACTCAATGGTACATAACTTGCATTATCTTAAATTCATCTAATAAACTCAAAATTATTCTGTGGATTTAATCTACTGGACTAAGTGTATGGTGACATTTTCATTTTTTAGGAAATATTGATAATGGAAAGCCCTTAACTTCTGTATGGTAAAAAAGCTATCCAGGATATAAATGTGTGACATGCATGAACAGTTCTCCAAAACATGAAGGTTTCCCTTAAGCTGCTCAGCTCGTCAGTAGCCCATTTAGGCCAGTGATGATCATTTCTGAAAGTCTCAGATGGAGTTTTTTGAATTACTACTACATTGAAAAGCGTACAATGATAATCAAACACAACGCTGCTCAAGGTAGGAGAGGGCCCGGATACAAGGCTGAACTTTGGCTGATGGATCAGATTACAGACCAAGCATCAGCCTGGGTTTTCTCGCATGATTTTTAAGCTTAAATCATCCCAAGTTAAGTAAGTACAATGTCAAACTCCTGACTAGCCAAGGATGGTGGTTCAGTTTTCGCTCAACATCAGCTGTTTTGCAGGATCCTGGGCCGAGGCTGGATGCCTTCCTGGGTATGGGGTTGGAGGAACCCAACTGCCCAACCAAAGTGTTTGTATTTCTGCTTCCAGCCTACACCAAAGCTCTGAGAGTCACTGCTCAAAGGAGAATACTGCTGGGCTCTGACATGTGCTCCTCCTCCATTCACGGAGCATGAAGAAGAGAGTGTGCAGAGGGAAGTCCTTCTTACTAACTTGAGGTCCTTCTGTTTGATGGTCTGCATGGTTTACAGGGAAACTATGATCATCAGGGAAAGACAATCTGATAGTTATTAAAAATAATAGGCCGACAAATGACGTATCCCTGGCCATGGAATGAAATACATGACACACCAGATGGGACTTCTTATCAGAGATTTCTCCAGCTTACCCACTCAATATTGATAACATGCTCAGAGGAGTTAAGAGAGTCATGCCAATAAACATAAACGCCTAAAAACTATCTGCATCAAGGCTTGACGATAAAGGATATGAAAAGAAAGATATTTCCCAGAGTAATAACAAGTTAAAAGATGTCTTTCTGGAAGATGGGTATAAAGCTCTGTTCACAATTGTTGGAGGATACAACTGGGTCCCCTCAGGGCTTCGTGCTAGGACATCTGCCACATCTCTCTGTGCAAGAGAAAGGTTTTTGTGCATTACTTAGAAGTGAGGTCGTTGCAATACTAATTTGACAGTGTTCAGACATATTCATAAATAGCCCGGTAAAAAGGATGAATAGTGAGATGAGAAATTTTGCAGACGATGCAAATTATTCAGCATTGTAAAACTAAATCTGGCCACAAAGCACTGCCGAAAGAGTTCATGATCCTGAGTGACTGGGCAATAAAATGACTGATGTAGTGCAGTGTCAACAAAAGCAGAGCACATACAGAAAACTCACCCTAACTATACTTCAACATGGATGAGACCTCAGTTTAACATTTAGCAAAGAGAGCTTGGAGTTCTCTGTAAACATCATTTAAAGTCCATCAGAAGAGGCAACCATCATGTTAAGAATTAGCTGGCAAAGATGCAGGAACAAAACATAAAATGTCATCACAGCAGTCCTCAGTGAAACTGTATCATGATGGTAGTGTGTTTTCTGGTCATCTAAGTCCAGAAAGGTTGAACTGAACTAGAAAACACAGAAACGAAAGCATTCAGGATCAGGAGAGGTAGGAAACAGCTTCCATAAAGATGAGAAACTAAGTAGATGAGGAGTCTTCAGGGTGGAAAGGGGTGATAGAAGCAGGAGGTACAGTGAAGGTCTGTTAGATCATGAATGATGTATAGAAAAAGGCAAATAGGAAATGGTTGTCCACTGCTTCTCGTAAGGGGACCTGACACAGCATTCACGCAAGAAGGTTTAAACCAACACAAGGAAGTACTTTTTCATGCAAAGCATAATTAAATTGTGGAACTCGTTGCCACAGGATGTTGCGGAGGCCAAAAGTTATAAATGGCTTGAGAAAGGGATCAAAAAAATTTGAGGAGGATAGGTCCATGGGTGGCTATTAAAACACACTGGTCTGGAGGCAGCCTCTGCTTTGGGAAGTCCATAAACCACGGATTGCCTGAAGCAAGGAGGGTACAGCTGGGGAAGGATCACGCCGTACCTCCTCCTTGAGTTTCCTCCTTCCGCATCTCCTTCTGGCTATGCCAGCAGACAGGATACTGGCTCACACGGCTGCTTGGTGTGATGCTGCTCAGGTCCCAGCTCTGCTGGTCCTGTCTGGGGCACGTCTCCACTTAATCCCCTTGAATTAAAAAATAAAAAAAAAAAAAGCCAAAGAGGGGGAAGAAACAACCCCAGCCCTCCACACTGTTAGTAGGCAGCCTGGTAGTTGTTTTATTTTCTTTAGAGTGGACTTTGTGTTGCAAGTGGCAGGAAGCCATGAACCACAAAAATAAAATAATTCTAACCCTAGTGCTAAGTAAGGAAAACAAAGATGGCTCAGCAATTAGCAGCATTATATATGTTAGTACTAAGTAACAACAGATGTCAGGACTTGAGCCCTTTGCATTCCTTGCAATCCTTTGGAAACCAAAGCCTTTTGACGTTGCTATACATTATTACAGTTATTTTGGGTCTGAGAGAACAGCAAAAGCTCTTTGAATGTTGAAATATGCACATTGCTAGGACTGGCTGGGTCTTACCTGTGTATACCTTACCGTCCTGCATACTTCTGCTGACTTAACAGGCTAGCGTGTGCTGTAAAAGCCTGCTCTGTAAAGACATGCGCTGGCCATGAGTCATTAGCAAGCATGCGAAGCTAATTGGCAAAATACTCATAAAAGATTTTGAAGGTGGGTTAATTACAATTCATTACACTGTAAACTGTCCCCAGGCTATTGTTAAAAAATGCAGGAGTTTCAAGGTCCAGTATTTTATGATTCATTTTGCCATGCAGTGAAAAACAGACTCTATATCAAACTACATTCATTATAGTTAAGACCACAAAATCTTTATTGGTTTTCCCAACATTCCCTCCTTGTTATAAGAATTCATATGGACTGCACATTTCTAACAATTGGCAAGAAGGCATGAAATAAAATTTATGATATTTTCTTACCTTATACTCAGTGCAGCCTTAAAAATTGCCCATTCCAATTGCTTTACCTCCTCCCACCTTGATTCATTGGAGCCGATTGGATGGGAACTGGAAAATAAACAGAGATGAATAAGAACGACAACAACTCCATGCTAGAGGTTTCCTTGTGTGATGAACCAGGCTTCTGTGTGGAACTTCAGCTCCATGAGGATAATGAGAAATGGTAATAAATAAGAATTTCCCCTTGTCGTAATATAGGTAATGTTTTAAATTTCAGAGTGTCACATTTATACCAGTTACGTCTATTTCCAGTGGAGGCTCTCGCAGCTGAGCCCAGGACACACCACCAGAGACCCAGGTTTCAGTCCCGCCTCTGCTTAGGCAGATCTTGCAGGCTCGTGCATCAATTTGCACACAGGAGTAACACTGCTCACGTGCTTTGCTGGACCTCTGTATACTTGTAGCCAAATTCTCCAGCTTATGATAGAAGATAACAGTGCCTTCGACTGTCTTCGCTTATGCCTGAGACGTCAAATACTTCTCTTTTCTCTTTAAAGGTCCGTGGGAGGGAGGCATTACTACTGAGTAGCTCGGCATAATCTCAATAACGCTGTGTTGAGGAAAGTTAATAGAGGACCCAGCTGCAACCTCTGTGGGAGCCGAGCCAAGCGCTGCTCATCAGTGCTACCTTTGTGCCCTTCTCCGGGGTTCTCCTTATCTCCTGGCACTGGCTGGCACTTGGGCTTTCCTGTGGGGCTTAAATGGTACCATTCAGACATGCTTTCTTTCCTCTACCCCAACTTGCTGAGCCCCGATCACTTCTGCACACCCTGCGGGCTTTCTCCTGTGTTGGCCCAGCCCGCATCTGACTGCACCACGTCCTACTCCCTGCATTCACACACCTTGCTAAGAGAATGGGTGGTGGAGGCATTTCCAGCTCAGCTGAGCTAATTTTGGCTTTCAATAGGTTCCAGTAGGCTCTAAGGATATTGCTATTATTGTCATTAATACACGGCATTGAGTTGCAATGGCCTGCTTGGAGTCTAAGTTCAACTCTGAGTCCAGCCCCATGTGGCTTTGGGATGCTGCAGAGCAGCCACTTACAGAGGTCAGAGCTGGAATAATACCAGATTTAAGCATAAGTAGTAAATGGGGAACATAACCAGGGACTACTCCTCTCCCCCAGGAAAACTGCTGATGACATGGATGAATTTTGTTATTTTGGTTAATATGTTACTTTTGGGTAGCCTTGAGGTGATGGGGGAGTGCAATACTGAAGAAACCTCTCAGAAAATAACTGAACTGATGTTCTTACCTTTTTCCTATTGAGAGCTCTAAACCTTTCAGTGGAACTGAATATTGTTGGAGGCAAAATTTTTCATTCAATTGGAAAATAAGTTCTCGTTCACCAAAATGCACCAATGGAAAAAAAAACACCAAGCCTACCAGCTAGAAATCAGATATGTGGGAACGTTCTAGTAAAGCTCAGTAACAGATTTATTGTAAGGTGTGTTGGTTTTGTTTGCATCTATATAGTGTAAATCAACAAATATCTTGGGATGGCTATTTTTTCTGAGGTTTTCTCTAAGAAACTGGATTTTCCTTACATGACAATGTCAGAACTTCTGTATTTGTTGGGACCAAGACTCTATCTAGCCCAGTTTCTTTCAGTGTCACTCAAGGAAGAGTAAAAATCAACCTGGCCATTTATGATGCTTGTACCACCCCATTGCACTGGCAGAGACCCCCGGCCACTGCACTAGATGCCGAGCAGAGCCCAGAAGGAGTTTATAGCCCAGCAGCCAAAGCTTGGTTGGGTTTCCACAGCCAGTGGGCATTTCCAGGAAAGAACTTGGAAATCAGATTTAAATGACAGTGATATTTATGGGTGCTCTGACTAATCTCTGTGCCTGGGAAATAACAACTATATCCAGAAACATTAGCAAATACTTCTTTTGTTTTGTTTTGTTAAGAATTATAGCTACTCCCATGGCCATCTCACCTGGAACTAGTACATGAACAAAGTTCATCATGACATTTCAGCGATGTCCGTGATGTTATTGGACAGGCGTACCAGTGAGCAAAATGGAAGCAAAGGAGGAAAAAATGAGTGACCAAAAGTTTCCAAACTCTAATATTTGTTTCTAGCAGTGGAGAGATTTTGCAAGTGGCAGGTGTCAGTAATAAGTACTGAATTCTCCATTTTCCCCCTGGTCTCATTATAAACAGGGATATTTGTTTTTAAAATAGACATTTTTCATCACTTCTTTTTGGGGTCATGCCTCTGTAAGGCTCACAGATGCTGAGTTTGGACAGGATCTTTAAGCCATAACATATGAAGCTCCAAAATTTCAGAGGCTCCATTAAGAATATCTTGCAAAAAGTGGGATTTTTGCCATTGGCTTGATTGGCTCCAGGATTACACCCTTGCTGCTCCTTGGAAGTCATCTTTGATTTGGAAATCATCTTGAAAAATGTTGTGATACATTGCTCTCTGAGGAGATTCCTGCTACTTCATCGTTTTGACAAGGCTGTAAATAACAAAAGAGCCATACTCATCAAGTGCTCCTCCAGTCCCGGCTGAAATCAGGATAGTCAGAAATGGGCAACAGCAAAATGTTAATCAAATTCCTTTGAATCTCAAAAGAAATGTGGAGCAGAACTTCTTTGAGACTGCAGAAAACTGTCCATGGAAAACTGTCAACATTGCTCTTTAACATATTGTGTCAACATTTGGCACGTGTGAATCAGTTGGTGAAGTGGCTGGAAAAAACAGGAAAATACATTTTTATGGATGTTGGGAATATATATAGCTATATGACTATATGTATAAAATATACGCGTTTTGCTATCTAAAATATACACACTACCTACATACAAAGTTTTTATTTGCCAACTATGTGTATGTGTTTATTCAATATTTATATATGAGAACAGGAAAACTTTCAGCTCCAGTTTTGAAAGCAGATTTATTTGTGTGTTGAAGAAAACCCACTTTTGACAAACAACTTGTCCTAGCTATGGACTGGCTACCCTGAAGGCCATTCTGGATGGGCCGTGTGATACCACTGTCAGGGCTTTCATAGTTGCCAGCATCAGTAACTCCTCTGGAGTTCTCCTCCCTGTGCTGTTATAATTCACTGGGGTATTGCCTTCCTCTCCAGCAGCTGCTGAGTCCCATTGGCATCACCTATGTGCTAGAAAACAGGGAAAGGATGTGCAAGTGTTTAGGGGGAACTTGGCCCCACAGCTGTCTGTGGCAAAAATCCTATTGACTTCAACAAACCTGGATTTCACTCGCAGCCCTTGGAAGATTTTTACAGATGTGCAAATAACGCACTGTGTATATCCTGTAATCAAAGCCTTCCCTATTGAGTTTATTTACTTTTATGTTGTGCACGATATTAAACCCAAGCTCTGTGAATTCCTGCTCTTATCTCAGGCCCCATGGAAGGACCACCTCGTCTGGCTTCACTGAAGTTCATCACTGCTCCTACATCAAGGCTGGTGGAAGTACCTTGCTGAAGGTTCCTCACGTAGCTTGTTTCCTACAGTAAATTCAAAGGGATGAGGCATCTCACAATTGGCTTTTATAGCATTACAAAAAAAAAAAAAAAAGTTTGGCTCAAAAGCAGCTTTTTCTCTAGCGGTGGCTGAGCTGCTGGGAAGTTTGTGTAGAATTCCCCCGCAGCAAGCCAAATCCTGCAACTCCAAGCAGGGAAAAGTGTCATAAATCCTTGCAAACGAGAGGCACCTCTAGCTGCATGGTGAGAGCCCAGCCATTGCTTTTGGAGCCAAAGAGCTCACCAGCAAAGGGTTGAACTTTTTTTTTTGAGCAAAGGGTTGAAAGATTATCACCAACTGTCACACCTGGAGCCCTCCAATGAATTCAGGTCCCCTGTGTGACCTTGGACAAGGTGTGTACGCTCCTTTCCTTCACTTCCCCATCTAGAAGATGGAGCTAGTAACACTCGATTTGCTCATCATGTTTATTTAAATTATAAACACCTCCAGGCAGAGGCAATCTCTTACAACGTGTCTATACAACGTCTAATAGAAGGCCCTTGTCTCAGCTCAACCTCTAGGTACTACATGGAGGCAAATAATCGTACTTGGCAGAGTGCAGATTTCGAACTAGAAATCTAATATCAAATAGTTCTCTTCTCCTGCTTTTGGCACTTGGACCTATTCAAGATGACAAATCCTGAGGGCCCTCAGTCGCTGACTCCCATTAAAATTTATATTACACTCACTGGCAGTTTGTCTCAGAAGTGTCCCAGGATTTCCCCCTTAGATTTTTAAATGGCTGTACAGCAGAAAGAAAGAAAGAACGACTGTAGCTGGTCCTGGAGTTGCAGCTGTAATCAAAAGCGTTATGATGAAGTTCAGCTGGAAGAGCAAACAAGAGAAGGAAAAAAAAAAAGAAACAAAACACGGGAATGCCATCAAAGTCTTTCAAAGACAGAAATTCATTTTACCTTTGTCAATGGCTGTGGTTTTCAAGGATAAAGATCAAAGCAATGACCGTGGGCAGAGCTATGACAAATGCCGAGATCAGTCTGTTAAACCCTAGCATTAGCGCTACAGTTAGACTGGTGTCTAGACTAGCAGTGGGTACTCATGCCAGGTTTGGCAAGCACGGCAGCACAGCGCTTGCATCAGAGCTGTAGCAAGAAGAACGAGGCATCCAAATTGCAGAGGGGAGGGAGCAATCAGGCTCCAGCAGAGTGGAACTGGAAAAAGGAAGTTTAGAAAAAATAACAACAAAAACAAAAACACACGCAAAAAAAAAAAAAAAAAAACACAGAGCCGGATTACTGCCTGAGCCCAGGGAAAGCCAGATGAGAAGATGCATCCCCCCAGCTCCTGGTTTGTGCATTGTGATTAACGTACACAGAAAGCTTAGATAACTGGGGGAAAGTAATGCCAAATTCTTATCAATACAGATGAGCTGGCTTCATATTCCTCCAGCGCTTTCATGTGGAAATGAGACTGCATTTGATGAGGCCAAGCCCATTTTTGAAACAGCTCAGCTGGGATGTGAGCATGGTGAGGGTTCAGGTGCCTGCACAGAAAATTGCTGCGGCTGGATGGAAAGGAGAGACCTTTCCTGAGGGCAGAGAGTGCTTTTCCTCTTCCTCATGGAGAGGACACGGAGCTGTTGCTCTGTGGGCTAAATACCCACTGAAGTCCAAGCTGACGGACCGTGCCAGGAAGCAAGGTGTTCTTGGCTGCTGAGGGGCCATGGCCGAGCCTGGGGCTTTCCTGGCCCAAGAGTGCCACACAGGGCCAGTGTAGGGGCAAACACCAGAAAACCTGCATGCTGCTCTCCTGGAGCTCCCCGCCGCACGACAAAGCGTTTGCACAGCCCCCGTCACTGGAGGATCTCAAAACTCCCCAGATACCTTCCAACAACCACTTGTCATCACAGCGACATGGGCTTCCACCAGTCCTTACGAGCTGAAAAGGAGCTGCAGGCGAGCTGTGGCAAAGGCAGCCTCCAGTGGGTGGAGACAGACAGGAGGGGATATTTTCAGAAACCCAGCTGGTCTCAGCTGTGCTTCACGCAGGGGCTTGCAGGGTCCGTTGTCAGAAGCACGACGTAGCACTTGCTAGAAACAATTAGCCAAGACTTCGACCAGTCATATGCTATTCTCAGCTCTGCTACTGACTCACCTGCATGGCCTCAGGCGAGTTGCTTGCATATTTGTGCCTTAGTTTACCCATTGGTAATACCAGAGACAGTAACAGTCTCACAGAGTGGTGCGAGGATTAATTAATTAATATTTGGAAAGCAGTTTGTGCCTTGACGTCTTTGTGCTTTTGTTTACCCATCAGTAATGTCAGAGATAAAACTGTCTCATGGAAAGGTACAAGGATTAATTAATTATTTGAAAAGCAGTTTGAGATCCTCGGATGAAAGATTCTATGCGAGTCAAACATATCATTAAAAACATCTCCCAGTCCTCTGTGAAGTTAAAATAAAGCTGGAGCTTCTTAGTCATTCAAATAATTAAACCATAAATACTGTTTATATTAATCTTGCCTTTAAAAAAATAATCTAATCAGTGATACCAGCCAAAGAATGAAAAATGTTTCAAATTCAAGAGACCTATCAATTTAAAGAGCTTGATTCTTAATTGCCTTTTGATTTCTATCAATGGAAAGTGAGAGCAATTGTATTTACAAATGCCTGCAAAAGCACGGGGCAGCTGGGAGGATGCCCACAGCTCCTCTCCAGGGTTTCAACCTTGCATATTCACATGGATACGGCAGCTGTACACAGCACTGCATGTGGGTTTTCGCACTACCCAAGCAGAGATGTGCATGCCAAATGCAGAAGTCCTCCAACACACTTCCCTGGGGAGCTGTTGTATAGTGGGTCATAAAATATCAGTTTTTTGTCTCTTTCTCCCTCTCTTGTTTTTCTGCATCTTTTTGTTTTACGAGCTACGTATGTAAAGAAGAGGTTTGCAGAATCAAGGTCACAGGTTTTAATTGAGCGGGGCCTCTTTTAAGGTGTAACTACTGCTGGGAATCAGCTAGCATAGCAATCTGCCGTACGGGGCACCCAAACCACCATCCCACATGAGGTTTCCTTCAGCTCTGAGGGACACGTCTCAGCCTTTTCATGGCCTTCCACTTTTCTTTGCTCAGAGAAAATTCTGCAGCAATCTCTGAGTAACCCGTGTGGGAATGTGGGGAGGAGGAAGAAAGGATGTAATTGCTTTCCTGAGCTCCAGCGCGTTCATTAGTCAAATGTCCTGCTGCCTTTTCCATGCTAGTCCAGCTTCTACTGAATTTTCATCAGACCAGAAGAGGCCTCTAGGGCCATTTGAAAGTAACCATCAGATAAAAGCGACTGTCATCCTCCTTCTGCGGCAGGCGAGGAAGCAGACACGGGTAGGCTGGTCACACAGGAAGGTGAGGAGGGACCTGATGACTCAGCTTTTGACTCCCAGCCATCAGCTTGAGACGCCATTCTAGCCAGGTATAAAAGCACATGGTTATCTCTGACCTCATGAATAATCCCACTGATTTAAGCCATAAACTTCGGCATCAGGGCCTTAACCACCTCACTGTGCTCGCCAGGAGTGGATAAACAAGCGCGCAGGCCTGGATAGGCCCAAATAATTGACATAGAGGAATAGCAGCAAATGGTGGTTTACCTGCTGCAGGTTTCCTGGCAGCTGTTCTAAGAAGATCGCCAATGGGACAAACAGGTGGCTTGGTCCCTGCGATGAGGGGCTCCTTGGGGATGACGGTGTTTCCCCAGAGAGCAATGCCCTGATGATGCTATCCCTGTCCTGGGGAACCCCTGGGAGGGGAAAGGGGAATTTGCAGATCCATTGATACCAACTGTCCTTTCCTGGCAGGGATTTACTGAGCTCTTGATCCCTTTGCTCATGCAGAATCAGGAAATGACCTGGTTGTGAAGGAGTCCCACCCACAAGCAGAGGCATCCCTCAAAACTCTGTGGCCCAGTGCAGGATGCAGTTTACTCCCCCGCAGCTGCTTGTGTCCTTGCATTTGTAGCAAAGGGCTAAGAGATCAAGGGAAACCAGAAGGAATCTACTTTCCTGTTGTTGATGGGAGAGTGAGTGAAGCAACCTAAATTATACATGGCGTTGCCTACCAGATGGTCAGAGCGTCTCTCCCTTCTATTATGCAAAGTAATAGTTTCACAGACAAAGTAGAGGGGACTGGAGATAGCAGAGCATTTGGGAAACATGCCCCTGATTTAAAGGCGTGTTTTGCTTCTAGCTGGGACATGGGGTTTCAGCTGGATGCCTGTTGTTCAAACCTTCTCCCGAGGTGAAAGGTGTCAGGCGGGCCTGTGAGAGGGAGCAGGACTGTGAACCCAACCAGAATCAGAGCAGTAATTTCTAACAGCAGGGTTTGGGTTTTGCTGACTGGGACAAGAAGTGGTGGTTTAAAACAACAAGTTTAATAAACCTGGACAAAGCCCATTTCACCCCCTTTTGCTTCTTACTTATGAGAAGCTTTCAGTTTGGCCCTTCATAGCTGTAGACACTGACTCGTGATCTCTCCACTGCAGTAACAGTGTGTGAGCCACATGAACTAAACCCCATTGCCTAGTACGTCCAAGTATTCTTCCTGGTCTGCCTCATGTCATAATAGCATGTCAACATGGAAACTGAAGGTCTGAATGGAAAGCCACTTCTGCTGGCTTTAACTTAGAAAAGTTCAGATATTGTCACGAGCATGAGGCTCATTGTGCGCTGAAGCAGTGCTGGGCCAGACTGCTGGGGCTGAGGCATCCCAGGGAGCTGCTGCTGCCCCCCGCTAGCTGTCTGGAAGTCCTAACAATCATGAGTTCACTTGTAGCAGACATATCCATCCCGAGGATGGGGATGACAGCATTTTCTCCACTACGTGACAGTATCACATTTCACACAATAGTCCTAGTCCACGAGCAGAGCTCCTCAGCACAGCATTAACACCTCCTGAGAGCACGTATGGGAAAGAAAAATTCTCATGCAAGCCTTGCTAGATCAGCCCTTTCATACCGATTGCACAAACACACCGCCGGGCAGGACGCACGGACTTCATTTCACTGGTAATGGCCTGGATCCACATATCAAAATAAACCACTCAGGGCTTTGGTTTGTGCATTATATGATCATCCAGAGGCTTCAAAAAGGGTATCACAGAGATCTCATTCCCATGTATAATTTCTGTCTTCCCTGATCTTGGGCGCAGCTTTCACTGGAGTAGTGCAAGATATAAAAACGTCAGGCTTCCTTTATGAGCCTTGGTTTTTGATAACTGAAACCCAACTGATTAAAACCCAGATCAGGAGTGGTGACCCTTGTTCTCACTCAGAGCTGCGGGTTATCAGCTCTCAGGCTGATTTCTGAAGCAGTTCACTCTGTAGTAAGAGGTCCTTAAGAATCAACAGCCAATACTGGACCTAGTTCAGTCACCTTTCATTTGGCTACAGATTCCCCTAACACAGATGCTGGAGCTCATAATCTTTATTTAATTTTCTCCTTTCATTTTTCTTGAGGAAACCAAGGAGAAACAAAACTAGAAAAGGATGGAAGGGATGGTGAAGCCCATGGAAGGGGCAGGGATTTGGCAGTCAGCTCCTGCTCCGAACCCTGCTTTCAGACTACTGCCTGACATTGGGCAAACGGCATCACAGCCTCCCCATCATTTGAGTATAGAAAATACAGCGTTCTTTCTATACAGACATACAGGTGGAAAGCATTACGGGGAGCTAGGCATTTGTCATATTGTTTTTTAAGGCATATACTCCAAAAATCAAGGCATGAGAAAACCAAGGGTTTCACAACAAAGAGTGGAAAAACCCCAACAAATATTGTCTCAAACCTTCCCTTTCAGGCCACACCCCGAAAGCAAGTGAGACTATCATGGACAAATCCTCCTCTGGCAGCAGGCCGATCAGCCAGAGAGCCATTCTCCGATTCCCAACCTATTTCACACGATGCAGAATCACTGCGGGAAAAGCCTGACAAGGCTCAGACAACTCACAGTGCCATACCTTTGCTCATGACAGTAACGCCAGCCAATTGCTAGCGTCTCGGTGTCTGGCCAAAGTGGATGGCAGACGGCTGTCTGAAGCTGGGACCTGGGAAAATGGGGATAACATCAGGAAAAAAACAAAAACATCTTACGTACCTACTGCTCCCATCTCATCCTGCTCTGGGGACATGCCTGCTCGCCGTGGACTGAGTCAGTGCCTGGTCTTGTGGTCCTTCAGTGCTCTGCAGAGCTACTGAGTGCTTGCAGACTTGGAGCTGTTAGCACATCTCATCCTACCTGCTGTGCACGAGGACTTGCCAGGACCGGCAGCTCCCCGGTGGGTCAGTGGGTTACGATGGAGGAACACCACCTCTTGGGAAAGTTTGGTGGCTCCTCTGAAAATCTTCCCAGACTTTTACTGGATCTTAAGTTACCACGAAGTATCTGCCTGGATCTGGGCTTTGATTCTGCACTCCACTACTTTATCCCAGGCGGGCTGGGGTAGTGCCTTTCCCTCAGAGACCACAACTGACAGCACCCCTCCCAGGGAGAGGAATGGAGCAGTGGCTGTGTTTCAAGGGTGGGGAGATGGAAAGGGTGTTTGAGGCTGCTGTCGGCATGGGGGAGCTGCAGGGCTGGCAAGGAGGATCAGAAATCATCTTATTTCTCCACTCCTGGTTCCTATCTCCAGCCAGGGGACTGGACTGCCACCCCCAGCTCTCCCATCACCCCAGTCCCCAGGTCCCACACTCACAGCTCTCCCCACCCAGCCCGTCTCTGCCCCAACCTCCCCACTGCTCGCTCCCCAGGCAGGTCCTGGCCCTTCAGCTGTGGTGTGGCAAAATTCAATTTTGCCTACGTGGCTGAGAAACTCTGGCTCTTCATAATAATACCAGCTTGCCTGCAGGGAACGAGGTGGAAGCTAGACCACGTCAAGGCCTTTTATTTCCTGCAAAGGTGTGTTTGCAAGACACTCGTGGAGAACACTATGCAGATGAGCGACAACGGGAGAGGTAGGACCAGCTCCCCAGCATGGGGAAAATGGGGCAGATCAAATAGTTACCCAGATTTCCATCAGCTGTGGGGTTGGCCTGGTGACAGTTAGGCAGTCTTGCCATGTTGCAGGGATGGCTCACCTCTCTGCCAGCTATAATAAATATGTCCGTTTGATGCCAACAGGACTGGGCCGAGCTTCACCCACAGAAGCATTTTCTTCCCCTCCTGCTCCACTGGTGTGAGCGGCCCCATCTCTGCAAAATAAGCACACGAAGAGAGCTTGAAATTGCCAAGAGGAAATCCAGTTTGAATTTGTGCTGAGAGCTGGCCAAGGAAGGAGAAAACATCAATCTCAGAAGGTTTTTCAAGTTTTGGACATTTGGCTTCATCTATCACTATGTTCAACCACAATATGTCAATTCCCATCAAGAAAAAAAAAAGAGGGAGAACAGCCTAGCCTTTAAAAGTCAGTGCTGCCATGGCTAGAAAGTTCACGAAGCACATGGGACAAAAAGGTTAGTCTGAACTCATGACTTGAACAGAAATCTACGGCCCGTAACTGAATACTGTGGGGTTCCTTCCTCTCTTGCTGTGCTAGGAAATTCTGGCCAGAAAGTTAGAAAGTGAAATGCAAAAAAGAGCTCTTAAAAGTAATAATTATCCACCCCCCAAAACTGAAGCTAAACCGAGGAACTTCTACGTTCCTCAGCTGCGCAGGATTTATGTTTGAGAAAATTCCTGGTAGGGTATAAAGATTTTACTACTTTGAGCTTTGGATGGTTTTAGTATTAGCAGGCCACAAATGCATTAGGTGGATGATGCAAAAATGACTGTCAATAAAATCTTTACACCAATGCTTCATTCTGTGTGAAACATCTTTTATATATATGCATATACATATATACTATAAATAATAGAAATGATGCCCATATTTTATACTAGGGATGTAAACACTGGTCCCAAATGCAGTGGCAAATGAACCACTCACATTTTCTGATTGCATAATTTGCCTAGAGGATGGATACATAATTACACTATAATTAAGTATAATAAACAGAGAAAATGATTTGAGAAGGAAAAATTATCACAGCCTCAACCACATCAGCCAGAAGCTCTCTTCTAATTAAGTTATTTTATTAAACAAAATGTTTTTAAGGTGGGTCCCCTTTGAAAACGTACATTATAGGCCATGTAATGTAATTTACTTTATAAGTAAAACATAGCTTGTGTATGGACAGACGGTATCTGATAGGACTCATAAAATATGCAGCCACTGGGTCCAGCCCAGCTGGGAGCTGCGTCCCCCCACACTTTTGTCTTCAAACCGAGGAGCAGACCCTAAGCACTGCTCTGGGATATCTCAGTAGCTCATACAGCAGTCTTTTATTTGCAATCATTGATGGGCTCTTTTTATGTTATTATTATTATTTTTTTAGTAATTTAAAGGAAGAAATTCTCGCAGGTAACTCTGATGCTGCCATCCCATAATGATATGGTTGAGGCAGAGGACAAGAGAGGAGGTAGCTCAAGCTACCTCAGATACCTCAAGCTATCTGGATTGGAGAGTCTTTTAAATGCTCTTTCTTCTTAAAAGACTTTTCCCCTTACTAATTCTGTTTGATGCGTGGCAAGATGCGGCATTCTCTTAAATTACCGTGGCTGAAGAAGTCCAAAACAAAGTGGTTCACTACCTGTATGACTCGGGAAGACCACATAATCTGGTACCTCATCTGGCAAGGGCTTCCAGACACCCTCCAGTTCGTTCCTCTTTGAACTATACCGTATGTTTTTAAACACCTGCCCCCACTTGCTTGGGGACTACAGGAGCTATTACAGACGCCTTGGAGCATTGCTCTGAAATTAACTATTGCTCCTGTTCACCCAAAATAGAAATAACTCTGAACTTAGCTATTGCTTTATCCCTGCAAAAGAAAAAAATGTTCAGCTTAAGTTTTAGCTGCAGTATTTCTGTATACATCTACTTCATTTCCATGTTTCTCTTCCTCTTGTGAGCACTTAGAGATTGTGATCAAGCCATCCCTTAGCCTCTCTTCTGTAAGCTCATTAGATCGAGCTGCATGATATAAATCTCTTTCCTAGCTCTTCAAGTCTCACATACAGCCTCGCAATGTTCTTTGGGAAGATCTCTCTGTATCTGTGACCTCTGTTTTCTTAACTACTTACTCTCTTCTTCAGTTCCCAATTCATCTGTAAAGTTTTTGTGATGATTTAGGTTTTTTTTCAGGTCGTTGTAAAAAATAGCATAACCTCAGTAACACATCTCTTTGGGACCTGGAAGGGATGAGACCTAAGAACGGACTTATATCCAGTATATGAGAAAACATCCTTAGTCAAGAAAAACCCAAAGGAAAAATAAAATGTGTCCTAAAAATCAGTTGTCCACAGCAGCACAGTGTCCTTGAATTTCAAATGTTGAACATTAGGTTATGAGAACACCTCTGAATGCCGAACGAAGACATCCTGCTCTAGTTTTGTCTACTGCATGCACAACTTACTGGGTAATGGAGAGAGCAACGTGGTGTTCAGGAGAAATCTTCTCCTATTTAGAGTTTTCCACTCTTAAATGTTTGCAGATCTTTGAACCACAAAATGTTGTAGGTTATTGACAAAATTACTGATGTGTGGTTACCGCTTGCAGGGTGCTCCAGGCGGGACACTTAGGTCATCATGGATCTGTAGATTCCTGATGACTACTTCAGTTTCCCTCCTAATCCCATGCACTTTTGGTTGTTTAGTGACCTGATTTAAACTAGGAGCTTCCATGAGAAATCACGTGGCAATCACAGACTCAATAATAAACTCAAGCCAAAGAGTCATTTTCAAATGCTTGGCAAATGCTAGACCACAGAAACTCAAT
The DNA here is from genome assembly GCF_009769625.2 of Cygnus olor. Taxonomy (NCBI): domain Eukaryota; kingdom Metazoa; phylum Chordata; class Aves; order Anseriformes; family Anatidae; genus Cygnus; species Cygnus olor. Next base: position 116,179,054 of record NC_049171.1, on the reverse strand, counting down.
GTGTCGTAAGATTCCACTTGGTCCCATCATCATGGGTGGGAAAAAGGAGGAGGATTATCCATAGACCTCAAAGCGTTTTACGAAGGGAAGCAAATGCTGCTATTCCCATTTATTGGATAGGGCAACAGCAAGTCGAGACTTGCACAAAGTCACCCAATTAATCAGCCAGAAAACTGCCACTGAAACCCATATTCTGGTCTAAACAGGTTCTCAGACTGCCCTCATCACTGTAATATCTGAGTACCCTTCAGTAGTATGTTAGGAGAATTTGGGCATGTCTACACCAGCCGATGCAAACAGCTGCCTGTCAATCCAGCCCCCTTCTCAGCCAACTGGACAAAAGCCATCTCCACACCAAAGCTGTGTAGCCATGTTAACACCATTTGGAGCCCAGGTGTATGAACCCCACCATGAGCTGGGGGGAAAGCTTGGAACCAGCACCACTCTAACTCATCTCTGTGGCTTCCAGGGTGCAGCTTGCTCGTGGCTGGATGGGGCACGGACAAAGCAGATGCAAGACCATTTCTGAGAGAAGGTAGACCTTCATTCTGAATCTGGTTTCAGCATTTATAGTGCTTCTCAGAGGATCTCCTAATGCTTTACTGAGCCATGGAGACAGGGAACAAATGTGTTGGTTATCTGGTTACAGCCTTTTGGCTCTGAGGAAAGTTCTGGAAGAAAAATTGAACAGGGAGATTTGGATACACTGCCATGAAAAAAGAAAATCTGCAAAATATATTTAGAAAGTCAGGAAAAGGAAAGAGGAAGAAAACATCTCTTTAAACCTGGGATCTACTTGTCATGAGCAGGAGTACTAAAAAATTTGTAACTTAATGACCTGAAGGAAGAGTAGCTGTTATTACAGGGCATTGTGCTGGCAAAGCTCCTATACATCACAACAACAATTCTCTCCAGACTTCTCTTCCCTTCCAAGGCATGAGGAAACATCAGTGTGTTTAGCCTCAACTCTCTGGCAGGCGGCATCACTTCCTCCTGAGCGGCAGGGAGCTGACACAGCGAAGGGAAGGCTCTCCTTTGTAGCAGCTACAAAAGCCCCGTGTGACCCAGTAGGCCTGACGTAGAGCTGAACAAATGAGCCCTGCACCAAGGAAGCTAAACATCTCTGAGAGCTTGTCCTGGACAACTCATGCTCTCAGGTTTAGAAATCCTTCGAGGGTTGCTAAGTTCACACAAACCACTCCTAGCTGTGCAAGTCCCCCAGCCTTGAATGGTTAGAGGCCAGGAAAGCACAGTGTGGATGAGTCCAGCTCTGCTCACCCTGCTTTTGCTCTCCTCCCTGGCCACTTGCTTCCACCAGCTGCCAGTGACGGGCCATCGGATGGTGGGCTATGATCCAGAGCAGCACAGCTGCTCTGATGCTCTTGCCTGCTTCTGGATCCAAATCCCTGCTGGCAGGGATTTAGTGGCTTCACCAGATCATCACCCTTTGCCTGGGGAAACTGGGGCAGCATATAGGCGGCAGCATTTCTTTGCAGCTTTGCGCTTCTTGGACTTTTGCACAAAGTCCTGAAAGGCGATGTGGGCTTCATGCATCTGCAGGGAGGGCACAGACTCTGCCTGAAAAAAACGAACCTGGTTAACTTGGCTACGATCATCCAGGAAGTTCGTGGCAGAGCTGCAAATAAAATCCAGACATTTTGCCTTTCGGGCCTGTGTCTTCACAACAATAGTATTCTTCCTCCGGGCATCTGTGCTTGTTGTCTTATCGGGACACACTGCTCAGCGTGTATCCTTAAAGGGAACGAGTGCTGGGAAAGCCACGCTTTAATTCTTTAGAGAAAATGACACCACCTACATAGGAAAACCCCATAGCTTTTTGCCATGCATGTATATCTTTCCTTCCCTTTGTGATCTTTACCACTTCCTCACCATATGTAAAAGGCCTGATCCTGATGAAAATAGTCATGGTTCCAGAAATGCCACTCAGATGATGTTGATTTACCTCGGCAAAGGATGTGGCCCAATGCTCTTGGTCAGATTTTTCTGCAAGCAGCCAGTCACCCCTCTCTCTCCCCCACCCAGAAACCCGGGGGAAGTCAGGCAACAATAACCTTGCTGGACTTCACCTGGCCCACCCATGGAATAGCTATTTCTAGACTGAGATGGAAAACCCAAGCTGTGTCCCTTTAATCTAACATCTCATGCATGTTGCTAAGCCTAATGTTTAATTTGAAAAAAAAACAACCTGAAAATAGCATTAAAGGAAGCAGAGGATTTGAACAGCACTATGTTTTTAAGATAGTCTTTCTGGAAAACACTATATTTAAAACCTGGCCCTTTTACCATGAGGTTTCTAAAACTATAGAGCCATCCTCAGCTTCCTGGGAGATAAGGCTTGTAATTTGGAACTGAGTAATGGCATACAAACAACACAATTTGCTTAGTATTAAGAAGCAATATGCAATCATCTGGCAGTGTCATATTGCCCCCACTCCAGAGCGGTTTGGGGCTGTTTGTGCTGGAAAGTTGAATGTAAGAGCAAGGTGATGATGAAGGTAGCTCATCCTCCACACCTGATGGTGTCTCAGGGTGCCAGTCTCCCAGGGCTTTAGTGAAAAACCCTACTTCTGAGCATTAGTGGTCCCCCAGCTCCTACACTTGCAGGACTGTTGATTGAAGCTGTAAGCCTATGACTTGAAGTGTTGGGAAGGGCTGCTAGTGAGCTGTGGTGGGCTGAGGTAGACATTGCAACTCAAGTAATACAAACCCAAGATGATTTTAACCAGAAGATCTCATTCCTTTGTATTCACTTGGCATTTTTGTATTAAAAGGATGGCAAGAGCAGAGAAAAACAGGAGTTTCTGTGGTGGTTTTACGCCAAGCCTGTGTAGGACCCTTTCAGACCTCTTTGTACTTCCAGAGCAAGGACCAGATCTGGCCTGGGTTTTTTAATTTTCTTCCAATTTGTTGGCGTGAAATCTGACAGCCAGGCAGATGTGCCTGCCTTGATCTTTGGTGTGGATCTCCTTTTGCACTCTTCCCTGTTTTTCCAAGCCTCAATAGGGGAAAGCGAAATTACTGTCCAGAAACATTAATCACGGTATCTCAGATCTGTAAATTCTCCAGAGTTTTTATCCTGGAGGACTGGAAGGATTTGACTCATTTTCAAAAGTGGGTATAAAACATATATACATAAGGAAAGCACACATACTTGTAGCATCTGCAAAAACATATGGTAGTTTCACATCCCACTAACCAGTTTCCTGGACTGAATACATATAAGGACAGGCTTTGTGAGAACTAGCAGTTTTTGAATGCTGGATTTCTGACTCTCATCCCTTAACCGCAGCCCTTCCTTGACTTTGTGAAAGATACCATTTCCCCCTTAATTTGGCACGTTATTGCACTTCTTCATACTTGTTCTTCCCTTCTGCTTACTTGTTCTTGCGCTGCCTTTTTTGCAGGTGAAGCTACTCCCAGGCTCCTCTGAGAATCCCTCTATCCATCTTTCCATTCCATACTGTCTTACCTCTCCTTAATCCCAAATGGCAAAAAGTAACCATCTCCAGTATTAGCTATTGCACTTCAGGTGTCTCGTGATATTTCTGGGCTGCTAATCTACAGAGGTCATTGCAAATTTTTCCATCTAAATCTTTTGTTTAATGAAAGATGATGCTTTGCCAAAGGATCCATTTTCCTGAAATATACTTTTTTTGAAGTAGAACATCTAAAACTGCTGGCTCTTGTTTCTGACAATGATATCATTTTTCCTGTCTTATCAACATTTTCTGTGCAAACATACCCCCCTATCAGCATCTTTTCTATTTTAGCAACCCAACTTGTGTCCCACATGCCTCCTGCTACCACCACCAAAGCAACAATCTCTGAAGAATGGGCTTAACCAAAGGCAAGTAGATATGGAGAGACCCTCCTGCATCTTTCTGTGCCTGTGCCCACACCATTCCTCTTGTACTTTTGTTTAAACTCTTGGGATTTCCCAGTGGTGGAGATCCCAACGCCTCACATCAGTTCTAGTGTCTCCCTTTCCTTATGGATAAAGCTTTCCTGAACTCTTACCTCTGTTTGCTGCCAATAAAGCCAATTAGATCTTGTTCTTCCCCATGCAGATAGACCCAGTGACCACCATATCCTTTTATATCCCTTTCAGCTACTGTCCCCACATGTGCAGTCTCTCCCAGCTGTCCTCAGTCTTTTCTAGACTAAACAAACCTAATTAAAAAACAATTCCTTTCAGGTCATGTTTTTCTGAAAGGTCTTATCAGTTCTGCTGTTCTCCTCCAGACTTCCTTGTGTGCTTACATCTTTATTCAAAGTAGGGAGTGCAGATCTTTGGTCTGGGCTTCTCCAGCTCCAAAATGACCTCACCACGAGGAGCGCTCTTAATACCTCTCCTAATAACAAGCATCTTTCTGGCCACAGCATCACATGGCAGACTTTGAGCTTCTCCTCTCCCAGCTCCTCTAGCATATTTCCAGTACCAAGACCAGGTTCCTATGTGCATTTTGATTATGTACTTTCTTTTTCATTTAAGACTGCTTCTAAAGTTTATTGAGAACATTTAAAATAAATTCCCTTCCCCTCCCATAGATAGGGACGGACCTTCCTGCCTATTTCATTGTTTTATCCTACTGTGAGAGCCCTGTCTGCTCCACCATCCAAACCATTAACAGAGAGATGTAAATGAACTGTGACCGACACAGGCTTCTGTTGATGCACCTTCTCAGTTTGACAGTGAATCACTCCTACCTAATGTGCAAGACTGTTATTCCAACCAATGGCTGAAAAATAGCAATTATTTCTGTCAGGCAGATATCATTTCTGATACCAGCAGTTGTCCAAAGGAGACCTGAAGCCAAGAGTGATACCAGTGAATAATAGGCGAATACCTACTCATCACCTGCACGGAGAAACAGGCTTGAGTACCAAGCCCTGAAACTACACTCTCTCTTTTTTTTTATAAGAAGATGGCAGTGAAGCCAGATTATTCATAGCTCTAAAAGCAGGATGGGCACATCAGTATGCCCCTAAAGCCAAGATGATGAGCTAATCAGCTTTGTATTGTTAGAAGAGTCCCCACCTACGCTTTCACACAAAGGGCTGATTAGCTCACAGGTATGCAAAACTCTGGGAGGATGCCATCTTTCATCACTACCAGAAGATGTTTAATATATGCTAAGTTGCCAACAATTAAGTGTTTGTGTGTGTGCGTACACATGTGCCCAGCCACTTGCTGTGTCCCAGGAGCTGCACACCATGTTGTGCTAACCCGCCGAGCCTGGGCAGAGCCCCACGCCGGGCACAGCTCTGCAGCTGCACCGTGGGGATGTGCGCCGCTGGGTGACGGCATCGCAGCAACCACTGCCTTGCAGCCCAGAGGAAGCAACTTTTAACGTGTTTGTCCTGCTTCTGGTGGCAGCAGCTGGGACAAAACCAGTCACAGGCTGAGGGTGTCTACACAGGGAGCGAGGCGGTGAGGCTACAGTGCGTGATGCACGTCTACCGCTTCTGTCATGCCCCAGTGCAAGAAAGCCAAAAGCACTCTGTCATCCGAGTCACTGATGGAAACACTGAGCAGTGTCTGAAGGCACTAAAACACCCTCTGCCCACGTGCCAACGTGCTGTACTCCCCATAGGAAGGTTTAATAAGAAGCGTGACTGTAAGTGCACATAGTGGTATGGCTGAGGCTGGCCATGGTGGTTCTTGGTCCAAGCCCTGAGTGGTGACATGAAATATTGGCTCGGTGTCTGGAGGTGTTCAGCACCTCCTCCCCATTCCTACCTCACGGGATGCACGTGGGCTCAGCGCTTTTCTCAATAAACACTGGTTTTACAACGTTAACTCTATGAAAAGTGCTGCATGGCCCAAAAGAGAAACAAGCAGGGTGGGAGGAGCTGGGGAGAGAAGTCCTCTGAAGCAACACATTACTACAGTGGTGAAGCTGTACTGTTTGGAGGAATATGTGCTCCAAGGCTGCACCCTGCCCATTGCTTTGAACAACCAACTATATATGTGTCCCCCTTTCAATTTCCATCAGCAAAGTGCAACAAGCTAGAATGATCTCTTTATGTGACAGATGAATGTCAGAGGGGAAAGGGTAATTTGGGAAAGAAACCCTCCCTACTATGGAAAAGAAGAAAGAGAAAGGTGACAATATATTTGCTATCTTTCTAACAGCATACCTTATCTGATGTGCACAGGAAGCAATGTCTTCTGGCTAGCTTTTCTTGCTCTGTTCCTCCACAATTCTTGCTGAAAATCCGCAGGACATCAGGAATGCCTATAAACCATCTTCCCCATTAGCTTAACAGTAATATGGAAAACAGTGTGACCAAAAAAGTCATGCACTGAAATATACATTTGACAAATATGTATGTGTGTTTCCCAATATGCTTTCTCACTGTAGTGTGTCAACAATAGAAGACACAGGAGGTTATCACAAAAATGTATGCTTGCAAATAGAATAGCTTCCTTTTCCCTTTCTCTTTTCCCTTTCTGATATAGGGAGACATTACCCACTGTAGAACAGAGGATTTTTCTGACTTGTAAGGAGTGGAGATGCTGAGTCTGTGCCATCTGCATTTCCTCCTCCTAGGGATGTGTGTGAGGAGGGCTAGTTCAAGCTGGGCAAACCAACCCCATTAGGAACTGAACGCAAATTTGAGCTCGTGGGAAGAAATTATCCCGGAATAACTTTAGGCTACTGCTGAGAAAAAGTAACTGTCTAAATCCCAAATGATTACCTCCCTGTATCTGTGGCTTCAGAGGAGCAGCCAGGGTTACATCAGCTGGGCTCCAGCACAGCCCCTTTGCCCGGTGGCAGCTCCCAGCCCCAGCCCAGCCATGGCTGCTCCTTCAGACAGACCACAACCCCCCCACTGCCAGCTGCTGGTCACAGCACAGCACATCGAGTGAGGCAAAGGGGGAGTCTGCAGCGGCAAGGAGCTCCCTTTGGTTCCCTGTGGCCCGTGCTGGTACTTAATGCAGAGCGGTTTTTACTTTACAGAAGCCTGCATGAAATGACTTTGTCCTAATCACTGCACTACCTCGGTTATCACCCACACAAACATTCCCTTCAGATCAACATACTGGCTGGGCCAGAAATCACACAATTGATGTTTTGGTTTCCATTGCCTTATCTAAATCCAGTTACTGCTCAAAATGAGACTAAGTCAACAGACTTAATTGAATGAAAGGGCTGTGAGACAACCTAGAGATTTGTGGCTGTGTACGTCCGTGCATGAGTTAATCACTAAGCAAACACTTCGCAACAAACAGTTCTGGGCTGAGCAGGCTTGGTTTTTCTGTGGCCTCAAAGCTCCTGACATGCTGGGGTTGCGTGAGGCATTGTTGGGACTGGCAGGAGGATTTAAACAACATCTCAAACAATGTACTGCCATGGAGAAAAGCTGGGGATGGACAATGGAGCAAGCCATGAACAAACACTTCTGCTGGCTGCCTAGATCAGGAGATAGCAGTGACCCTGTAGTAGTGGCAAAAAATAATTGCTCCCTTGTAATTGTTGCTTTCCGGATATGTGAAATAGCTCTGCTGGCACCCAAAAGCTGGGAGCAGGGAACTGCTCAGTGTCCTCAGCTCATTCCTGGGGAGGCAGCTGCCAAACTCCCGATATCCCCAGCCACAAGCCCTTGCAGACATTACAGGTTTTCCTGGCCGCAGAGTCATGGCTTTCCTCCTGACTCTGCAGATGAAGAGAGAAAGGTGCAAATGAAATATTTGGGAAGGGCCATGCTGGGTCAGTCCACTGCTGCACCTCATCTCTCTTCTTGTCTTCAGTGGAGGCCATGAGGAGACTCTCAGGAAAATAATAGTAAAATGGATTTTAATGGCACTGTCTAGGGCCACAGCCAGGATCAAGTCCCCACTGTGACAGTACTGCACAAAGCTCCTTCAGAGCTGAAGGACTAAACAGAGAAAGCCTTACTCTGCAGTTGTAACGTGCCCTGGCAAAATCCGTGCCTCTCCTTTTTCTAGCACCTGCTCGGCTCAGAGGCCTGGTGCTGGTACCTGCTGCAGCTGCTGTTTGGGCAGGTTGCATCGGAAATACTCAGGTTCATGCCAGTGGTTCATCTTAGCCACTGCAAGAAGGGAGGCTGAAGCTGCAAACTTCCTAAAATAATCATTAAATATCTTCTAAAATGAGATGACTCGCCTATTTCTCTGGCTGGTAGAACTTCAACAGGTGATGGAGAACCTGAATCAGGTCACTTGGCAGTGACAGCCTTAGGGACATAGGTGACTTTGCCATGAGCAGTATAAAGACGGAGCCTTGCCATTTTAGCTCAGGATTGAACATGATTTTCACTGGAAAATCTCATCCCATACTACAGAGACACCACGCCCTGCACAGGCCACCCACTTGTCACCAAGCTCTTGCTTGGGGCCAGAACATCTGGTTGTAAAAATGCAACTGTGATGGTGTCTCCTAAACAAAGGAGGGTACTGGACGCAGCTAGATCCTTCCTCCCTGAGGGAGGCCACAGCCACTGCTGTTACATTTGAGACCCATCTGACAGTTCTTGCCCTTTGGCGTGCCGCACAAGCAGACAGGGCAACTTTTCTAGCAAGGCCAGGAGAGATAGCAAGGATGACTAGCATTGTGATCAGGTGCTGCACAGCCAGAGTCAAAAGGAACTGCTGCTGAATGCCCAGGTTTTGGGATACAATAATAACACACAACGCTATATTTCATTCCTTTAACAAGTGCTGAATATGCAAAGGCTCCTTTCCCAGCTTCTGTCTCCGTCTTGGAAGCGGGGGAAGAGCTGTGTATATAATTATTTTCAGATGCCATCCACTTTATTGATTATCTGAGTGGGATGCACAAATAATGGCAGCTAATGCCAGGAGCAGAGATAGAATGGAGCTTGCTCCCTTTTGGGAAAAGCTGAAATAAAACCACTATATGAATGGGTCATTGAAAACAGGCTGGAATATATTCCCTATAGTCATTCCGAAAGTTCAAGGACAGGGGAAAAGAAAAAACAGAAGAAACTGCCTCTGTGTTCACTAAACTTCTAATATCTGAAAGTGCTTAAAAAAACACACATGCACTTTTTTTTTTTCATACAATCATGGAAAAACACACTAAGCTTTTGACTCAATGGTTTTGTTTTTCCAGTGAGTCCCTTCCAGGTTCCACGCGCCATCTCACAGTCACGTCTGCTGGGTGAGCTTCGAGCTAACAAAGTTTAGAAGAGCTCTTTGCGATTTTGCCACATCGAGTTTCAAGTATCGGCTTGCTGGAAGTGCAGCAGAGAGGGAGGAGGGAGGGAAGTGGTGTGAGCTTTGCCAACACACCTGCACAAGCTTTGGGCTCTCCTGGACACTCTGTGCGCTAATGATGTATAACCTGTAGAGCCTGGCAACACGCACGCTGAAGACTATAACAGACAGACTGTGCATACCTCTGATTTCTAATTTCTTCAAACAAGTAATAACCCCATCCTCCCTCAACCCTGTGCTGTAGGTAAATGCTTAGGATGGAAACTAAGATGTGTTCAGCTGGGGAGAGCTTCTACCAAGGTAAGGAACAAATGACAATTTAATTATGGTATTTTAGGTCTAAGCAAAAGGGGGGAAAATGCAAAAAGAAAGACGGAGTTCATTTTGACTCCAATGTTCTGCTAATTTGTCTTTTGACTATTAGAGATGCAGCTGGATCCTATTTCTAATCCACTTTCAAATTTGCTCGAATTAAAATTCCAGATCACTGCTGTGTTTTCAAGTTGAAGCATGCATAGTAGCCAAAGTTTATATTGCAATTTCTGGAGTTATGGAATGATGAGCTCCAATAGAGGAAAGTGTGTTGTATGCCTGAGTCCTGGGGAAAAAAAAAAAAAAAGGTTGGCATCGGTGTTAGTGTTATTTGGAATTAGAGCTCGCTTGTAGAATAAATAACCTTGAAGTTAATATACTGGCTACGTTTTACATTCAGTTCCAAACACTGGAACTGGTAGGTATGGAAGAGCAAAGGCTGCCATGGTGGAGAGGTGGGAATGGGAAGTGCTATTTAATTATAAAGTCTGGATATTTTTGAACTTTAATCTGAAATTGAAAAAATCCCCCATTAGACTGGGACTTATTTTAATAAGAAATTAACTTTCTGACTGAGACAGAAAAGTAAGACTGCCCTTGCTTCAAAATACCTGTGTATTCTCTATTGTTACCTGAATCCCAGTCTAAAAGCTGACATTTCTGCTCCAGCATCCTGTTTACATCTAAATTCAATAGAATAGTCTTGTTAGTCTTTCCCACCTGGAAAACACCGTAACTCACATGAAGTTATGAGTCCCTATATTCTCTGGCCTTTCATATCTGCCATGACAATTCCCTGCCACTGCCAGGTGAAGCCAGCCAGCATTTATGGAACACGAACAGACTAATCATTTCCAATAGCGGGACACAATTATGATATAATTGCAGCAGTTTACGTTGACATCCAAGTGGACAGATACGAGCCAAAAATTGGAGTAAGGGATCCACCCATCTACCACCCAAACATAAACAAGCCAGCATGGTTAAAAAGAGGACTAGAAGACATGGCTCAGGCATTCTCCTTCAGCTGTGCTGTGGTACAATTGCCAAATTGCCACACAACCTTTCTGCCAGACAATTTATCCAGCCGTACAGTGACCCTTACCTCACACAAAAAGTTCAGCGGCTTTTTTCAGTACCAGCTCTTTTTTAAACAGGGCTAGAAGTGCATTATTATTGTTAGCAGTGAGAGATTATATTTTGGATGTTGGTTGTTGTAGGGTCACAACTTTGACCTGCTATGTACCTAAAACCCAGCTCAGCCTGAGCCAAGCTCAGCCCCACTGTAGTGTGTGCACACCACTGCCAGCATGGGTTCCCTTGTTCAAACAAGCAGTAATGTGCATGCAAAGGGGCACATTAGGAATGAAGTCTACATGAATTCAGCTGGAGATGAGGTGCACAAGAACTTTCTGAGGTACAGAAGCATTTCCGAAAGATTGGGGAGTGGCTCCTTTGCTGATGGATGACTGATAATCCAGTTGTGGACTATGGGTATGTGAAGGAACACTGGGGTACGTCTTCAGTTGGAATAAATCAGTATAGTGGTCCTGATGCTGAGCAAGCCCTACTTTATACAACCTTTGTGAACTATGAGCCTCATTCAGAGCATCGTTTCCACAGAAGAAAGACAAAGCTTTTTATTTCAGCAATACTAGTCAATCCCACTCTATTCCCTTGTTGAGCATTTCCCTTGTTAACAGAAAAAGATGGAGCAAAGCTATCTGTGTTTGGGTAGGGGCTGTCCTGAAAAGAGACCTGATGTTACCCTGATAATTTACTTCCCTGCCTCTCTCCAAAATGGGCTAAATTAGACTTTTTTTTTTTTTCCCCAAATTTACATTTCCAATAAAGTAATGACCCTGAATGAACCAGCCTCTACAGTATGCTGACGCATTTCTGTATGCAATGGTCAATCCATTCCTCCTGGTAGTCACCAGGAGAAAATGGCTGCTGCTCAGCTGCAAGTTCTCACCCCTGTTTAGGAGTTTATGAGACAATTTGGCCTGAGTTTGCCCTGTGTCTGCATCTCTGGATATCACAAACCTCCTCAAATGTGTTGGCCAGATGGAGGGAGCTCTCTTGGAGGCTGGGGCAGTTTCTACTAGTGGAGGATCTGGCCTGCGAACACCTGCACCTATGGCATGAGGACAAATAAAGGCCCAAGATCCAAACACAGTGTGCTCTCAGGCTTCTAAGCTGCACAAAATTCCATTTCCTTTCCACTTGTGCTAAACGTAAAAACAGAAACAAAATCACACACCTAAATAAACAGAAAAGCACAGACAGCAGAAGGGGAGAGAGGCCCTAGTGCAGGTTGTAAGCCAACTAGTACAAAGAGATGTTTTCTATTTGCGGTCCTTCGTGTGAGACCTTGCCATATCATGTGGATGAGAATGTGAGTGGGAGACTTGTTGGATGTTGGTTTTATAAATGTCTCACAACTGCAGAAACACCTGCTTTACATTATGTTTCTTGTTGGTCCACAACAAAAATCCTCCCTGGTCAACGGTCCTCAGCAGGCCTTGCTCCTTCCTTCTCTGTGGACAGCTCAAGTCACTGGTCTCTCAGCTCTGGGACACCACAGGATCACACCGGAACCTCATCAAGAAGGAGAGGAAAGACAGAAGGGAGAAGGGCACTTCTGCACAAAATCATGCCAAAATGTTGGCTAGAGGACCAAAACCGCATGAGACTGCTTCCCATAAGGTGGGGGAGGCGAGGCAGGAAGGTTACCCAGGCCAAATGGACAGGTCTTGAAGACCCATCTGTTTTCACCATGAAAACCTCACAGCCCACACCTATGCAACACACATCACTCCAGTCACCACAAGTTATTACTCTTGGTCTCCACTGCTTCCTGTGAAGCTGTAATGGGTCTGATACAGTGTCCAATGAAACCAAATGGAGCCTTTCCATTAACTCAATGGGCTCTGGATCAGGCCCAACATCTGTTTGGCCCTCTCTGTACATAGTGCAGCCAATTTATTCTTTATCCATTCCTGGGCCTCTCTCTCCTACTTCTGGTTGTCATTAGCCATGCTAAGCACCACCTCAGGAAGAATCCGTCCCCACCCTGTCAGCACCCAAGCCCCTGGCATGGCAGAGCTGCAAGCGCTGCCCCAACCCCTTATCATTCCAGCAAGCTGTCTCTCCTTCCTCCTGGTTCACGTTGCCAGGCCTAGCTCTGAGCTCCTCTCGCTCTTCTCTTCCCATAGGAAGGGCTGATTGTCTTGTCTGCTGTATTGTAAACCTGGTCAAGAATGAATGCAAAAAAAACAAACAGGTCCAGGAGCCTGCTGGACACTTGAAGAGGATTGTTGGAGCAGGAACAGGTCTCTGAACAGATATCTCCTACCCTGATCGATGGCAATCCTGGAAATGGTTAGGCTGACAATCCAGCATGCAAGGGGGAAAGAGCAAACAGGCAGCTCCGTGGTCTGATCTCGGGTTATGGAGCTGGAGTACCTGAATAATTCTGCAAGCTGTTGGTCTAAGACCATTCCCCTATCTCCTCAAGTGCAAATACACACATTGTGCCCCAAAGCCACTTTGCAGTACTTCAGTTTCCAACCACTCTAACCAAATTTGTGATTTATGTTGCACAGACTGTGATGGGACCAGGCACAGATCTTGTCAATGTCTCATGCTGACAGTGATGAGCCAGAAGATACCACCCATTCACTGAACAATACACAACATTCATTTCTTCAGGACTTTGCTGGGCCCTTGGATTCCAGGGTCCTTTTGTCACCTGTCACATGTGGATTCCCATGTTGTGAAATGCATGCCACTGCTAAGAAGAGCTATTAATAGCATTAAGAAGCCAAGCAGCTTCCTGTATCAAAAAAAAAAAAAAAAAAGGCCTCCAGTGTCAAATCAATATCTTATTCCAGACACAGAGCTGCAGATTCCTTTTGGGCACTGACATTGTGTAAGTGAGAACTCCATGCAAAAATCTTCCCGCCCCAATGTACCACCAAATCACATGGGTTTGAAAATGTGAGCATGATGCCTGAGGCCAGATGTGTGGACTGGCAGACTGCTGGCACTGTGCATAGGTACATTTGCATGTCAGCTAGTTACTCATCCCTGAATACTTCCCTGATAAAATCTGGATTGCCTAAAGCTGGTATTTTCACTGCAGTTTCCTTATCAAGGTATTTACCACCTCCTGTCTGTGCCTTGCAGACTGAGGGTGTTAAATGCTCCCTTGCTCTCTTCACAGTGCAGTGAGCTCAGGCATGTAGGAGCTGCTGTACAGGATGGGATTTCTAAACCCACTGGAGTATGCAGTGGGTGGCTGCTGGCCTGGGCTCAGTAGGATCTCACCCTGTTTGTACCTGGGACATTGCGCTTTTGATCCTCTTGCTGCCTTTCTGCAGCTGGCGGGCTCCTTCCGGTGGTTCACGGTGTTTATTGTGTTTTCTGGTAGTCCCAGCAGTTTACAGGCTGTTGTCTCCCATGGAGGGTTCTGTCCTGGTGTAGTTGCTGTACGGCTGTATAAAGAGGAGAGTTTGGGATGAAGTTATCTGAGGAGTGGCAGAAGTCTGTACAGAACCTCAATCTATACACAAAGCACCTTCTTCTCCTTCTAAAATAGAAAGCCTCTCTCTCTTTCTTTAAATAACAATAGAGATAGGCCAACTACCACAAATACCAGCTGCCCTTGGAAGCTTTGAGTAGTCCCCTTCCAAGAGCACCCCACACCTTTTTCCCACCCATTGCTGATATTAATCTTTCTTTTATGCTACTGGTTCTTACCTTTCTCTTCCCATGAGAGAGAACATCACTCTGATTCCTGCACACTGTCCTTGGTGGCTCTGCTGTTCACCTCCAAGCTTGATGAAAGGGGAAAAAGAAGGACAGATTCTGAAACGCAATTTCTGAAAAATTACTAATTTCCTTCAGGAAGAACACTGTTTGATTACATATTGGGGAAACCTAAGCAACAGATTTGTTTCAATTAGGTTTCACAAATATAAGAAATATTTAAGCAGTTTAAGAATAATATTTACAGAGCTTGTTTAGCTGGGTGCACATTGCACCGGGGGAGGATGTAGTTTATTTTGGGATGCTGATTCCACAAACAACACTTCCATGAACAACAACTCCTATGAGCAGTGCATTGTATGAATATTGCTTGGCATTAATCAGACTTAAAAGGAAACCTTTGGGCTAAATTCAAACAAAATTAAATGAAATGTAATTTGATTTCTAAGATGTCCCCAAGTTCTGTAAATTCAAAATTACAATATAGTTTTTCATGTTTCATATAAAGAGATTTTCTTCTGACATTGTTGTTCCAGTTGGGGATCTAGAAAAAAAGAAAAGTCAAATCTATCTCATGGAACAGATTTCTAAATGACTTGAAATTTCTGTCTTGAAACAGGCTGGCTGAAGAAAAAGAGTGAGCTTCCCAGCTGCTTTTCCTAGAGCAACTGCCCAGCTGTAACCACGCTGAGCAAACTTGTTTAAATCCCATCGCTACACCCCCATAACATGCAGTGCTCGTTGGATGTTGGACAACACTTAATGGGACCCAGGAAAAAGACCTTTATTTCAGAATATTTAACTCCTTGTGGCCTTTCTGTTGAAAGAGGCTAGACTTGGACCCAAGGCTGCTATCGTAGCTGACAGCCTTCAGTGCCTGTCCCAGAAGGAGAGCTCTGAAGCCCACCAGCTGGGGAAAATGAGTCTTGTCCACTGGCAGCAGTGAAGGAGAATCAGGCAGAGTTCAAGGGGCTGGTTTTTCCCATTGCTTTGGTTTTGGTACAAGCCAGCACTGAAATCAGAGAGATGACCGCATATCTGAGGTGGTGTTAATTAGGTGCCAATTGCAATGAAGACATGACAGCATGGGCTTCCATGGGAGCTGGCTGCTGGCAATCAGATCCTGCATCCAAGCCTGTATCCTGCTCTGCATCCTCCCTCCTGTTAGGACTAGCTAGGCTAAAACTGGCTTGGGATATGCCTGCTCTTGCTATAGTTTCTCCTCGGACTGTACTGCGATTTTTTGGAGGTGTGCACCTGCTGCAGCCCCGTGCTTGGGTGCCAGTGCCCAGAGCTTGGGTAGGAGCAGCCCTGTGAGAAGCCTCGAGCGAGATGCACGGGGAAGCAGATGCTTTGCCAAGTGCTGACCCGCAGCTTTGTCCTGTCCCGAAACCTCCAAAGACATTGAGAATAAAACCTGGGGAACCATGTAGTGCAAGAGAGCAACTAAAAAATTACTCCTGTAGTGAAGAAACCACATAATATATTCAAGATGTCAGAGGTTAGCCGTGGTGCATGTGAATCATGCTGCAAATACCTCACCTTTAACTTTACCGTCGTAATTAGATTACAAAGTTTTTATTATGGTTTTAAATTCTGCCTTTATAGGTTGCTGCCCAGCTGTGCACTTAAATCTGGTTTTATCACACTTTCTGAGCTCATCGCATTTAATTCTGCCCCTACAATGCTGGATTAACTTTAAGGGTCACTGAAGTCAGAAGTCACTCACCCTTGCCCTACTAATGGATTCACACCATCCCAACACGGCCCTGAAGAGTGATGTGTACAGTAAACTGTATTTATTGGCACGGTGGAGGGCAAGGGGCGTTGGGGCTGTTTGCTTATTTACTGCACTGCTGCGCTTAGCTGTCGGGATATTTGCACAGATTACCGTGTCCACAAGATGCTGTTTACCTCCATGTAATAGCCTGTTGCAGTGAAATCTTCTCAGCAGCGCTGGTCTGAGAGCTAAAAGGGAGAATACTGACGTCTGCCTGTGAGAATTGGATGGCTGCTTAACGAGGTATATAGGCTTGTATCATCCGAGGAACTGATCAATTGTCTCCATTCAGAAATCCAGAAATCACACCCGGCCGTCGCACTCATTGCAGCCAGAAAGCCCAGACCTGGCGTTTCATGGCTCCTGTCTCTGATATTTCATGCAGTCCCAGAGGAGGAAGAATACATTATTTTTTCTAAGGATGACTTCTTCATTGTTTCCATCACCAAGAAAGCATGTCAAGGCACAGACGAAACTCTTCATCCAGACAACATTCATCCCCAGGTTTTACCTTGATCTCTTTTTCTTCTTTGACCAGCAAAGATCAGATGTGTTGGTGTTAGATACCACCCACACAAGAGGATTCGTTGTCCTGAGAAATTCATCACGTAAATGGGCAAATAAAGGGGAAATCACATTCTTTCCATTAAAAAAAGGAGACATGAGGTATTGAACATCCAAGTGATTTATGTGAAGTCACAAGGGGGAGTCTGAAAGGGATCTGAGAAATAAAACTAGCTCCAGTGGAAAGGTCATTTCTCTCTTTCTTGCAGGGGAATACTTTGAACAGAATTAGAACAGACCTGAGCCAGAGATGGACAGCAGGGACTTTAATCAAAAACGGAGGGCAAAACTCATCACTGAATAATGCCATGACAATTCTTAACCTTTGCCATTCAATGACTAGACATAACGGTTTTGGAACCAAGGTTAATAATTTTCGGCAATATACAACCTTCTCCCAAGGAATGCACGGTGATTAGGGCAAAAAAAAATTCACATGGTCACAAAATATCTATCTCAGAGTCCTGGGCTTATAAAATACTCTATTTCCTCCATTAATTGTGTCCACGTGGAGCTGTAACTAAGTAGCTGAAACAAATAAAACCAAAGTAATATTGTTTCCTTTTAAAATATTTCACTTAATTTGTGGAAGAGGTTTGGGCTCATTAAAAATAGACCATCTCCCATGAGGGCTTTTCCCTTTTCTTCTCCAAGACTCTCAACCAATCCCTAGTAATGCATATAGCAGTGCACTCCTCCTCGGCACAGCCCCGGCTGGGGCTGCTCTCCTCTTTGACTCAGCAGCTCCTGCTGTGATCTGCAGTGAGGGCAGGCAACGCTCCTCTGGCTAAGCAGAACGAGGCCTCCCTGTCCTCTGATGCATCACTGCCCTGAGGTGACCACTCAGTGTCTCTGAATACAATTTCCTCCTTCCATCTCCAGCTCGTTAGGGAACTCCAGCCCTTCCTCCCATGTAAAGATTTGGCTATCATGACCTGTGCTTTTTTCACAGAAATGACAGTACCCTGCAACCACAGTGCAAGCAATGCCTAGACATCAGCTACCATCTACACAACGGAAGCTATTCTTGTGTATCTTAGTGTGTTCCCTAATCTTCCAAAGTAAGTTATGAATCAGTTACTGGTGAAATCACAAACCTCTGTGTCATCTGCGACAATTCCCTTCCCCAGGCTGATGTCAATCACAAACCAGAGGGCAAAGCACGTGAGACAGAGAGGGAAAGAGCAACCTGGAGCAAGCGCGTTAGGCTGCAAGAACAACCTCCAGAGGAGGTTAACTCCAGAGATTCCTTTCCTGTTTAATATCATTTTTTTCACCTTCTTCAAGATATCTTTTCCTCTTAAATCCTCTTAAATCCACTCCTCCAAAACAAAGGCCAAACAAAAATGGGAAAAGATCTGGTGACTCCATGTAGTCCCCTGCGAAGTCCCCATTGCTGGTGTGCTCTTACCAGCAGAGTGCTCCCACTGCAGTGCAATAGGGCACACAAGGTGGATGATGGATGGATCTGACCAAGGGGGGGCAAGTATGCAAGCATTCAAGTTGCAGGAAATTTAGGCCAGAAGTTGAGGCGGTGACGTTCTCTATGCTGGGATGTTTCACGAGGTAGTAGTGCCTTGCCGGCATCCAACATCCTTACCCTCACCCACAATCCCGATGAGGCCGAGTATGCTTCAGGTATCTGGGACAGATGTCACGGCACGTGCACTTCAGCCCTGTTTCATAAAGACTCTTCCATAAAATTGGTCCTATGACCTGGTTCCGAGTTTCTCCCAGTCACTCTGCAGAAGAATTTACGCCAATGTTACCAGGCAACAGCCAAACTATTCGTGAGGGCATCCAGACAAAGGATGGAGAGCAGTTCAGAGGCTCCCCCAGTGCTGGGCCACTCCAGTTCTTCTCACTGGTTTTGTTCTCCTCCTGGGGGGTGAAGCCACATCTGGAAAATTATTGGTGTCCTGCTGTTCACTATGGACACCACTGGGAACTGGCATACGGTCTTGTAAACCGTGATTAGATCTACAAAGTAAACTCTCATTATGACCTCTCTCAAGGTCTTTTAAAACACATTTCCCTAACTGCTATGATTACATTCAAATTCTTTCATTTTAGTAATAAATATATTGTCCACATTTTCCTCTCTTCCTCCTCTTCTGATCATAATCTTCTTGGGCACAATAGAAAAATCACTTCACATTCTCTTTTCTCCCCATGCTCTCCAACTCTGGGCATTAACACTCTCCTCCCGTCAGAAAGACAATATGAATATAAACAGCTTCCCCGCGCGGATGAGCTGAAACTGATGTGCGGAGCTCTTCTGGAGCATATTAAAAGGTAACTATCACCAGTCGTTCATTGGCATTATCCTTATTATTATTACTACTATTGCTTATGTTTGCGCCTCTCTTGGAAATGATAGCCGGGATCAAGGCCTGATGATGGTGCAGATGCTGTGCAGGCAACGTGTGAACGCAGTCCTTGCCTTCAGCCTGCAGCAGATCTAGAGCAATGCAGCCGTGAAACAGAGTGCAGGACATTAGGGGAAACACTTGGTCAGTGTGAGAAACAGCCCAGCTCAATTAATCCTATGTCACTGCCACTCCTCTGATGCCTCTTTTGCGTAACTGGAATTTTTCGTGGTGCAGTATCTGGTGATCATGAACATGGCTGTACCAAATGACTTTTTAATGCAAAGCACAAACCCCAAAATTGCCATTACTCAGCCCCAGGAAACAAGCTCCCAGCGACTGACTGGGACAGCAGTGAGGCTTTGCCCAAAATCTTACCCGCACCATAAGAGCCATGGGAGAACTTGAGTAGGATGAAGATTTCTGCCCTGTGTATGTTTATCCTGGAGTATAATGTCATGCTCCAGGCAGGCACGCACTAGTCCTGGGCAACTTCAAAGGAATTAATTCAGGATCACCTCTCAGCCCTGTAGGAGCTGAGAGGGAGAGCTGGACCTGCTGACTCTGCAGGGACCAGTTTAGGTACTGCAGCAACCAGGAAAATGGCATCTGACCACAGCTAGGTAGCTCAGCTCATCTAGGCTGTTCTGGTGTCCTCTGAGGGAAGATGAGCAAAACCTACACACTCGACAGAGGGCTGTGTATTGCTCATACCAGATTAGTAAAGAACTATGCAATATTCCTAAATAATTGAAATTTTATGATTCCAACAGAACAGCCTGCCCAGATGATGTATCACAGGAACTAAAGAGCTAAAAATATCCAGTAGCAGTTTGCTTCACAACGGGGACTGTGCATGCAGGTCACATATGTCTATACAGGCATTCTCTGGATTGTGTTTTTCTATGTGTCATGAATGGAGACACAGACATAAGAACACTTGGTTTTAAGAACTGAATCACTTGGCTTTGATAAGATTTTATCTAGCTAAAAAACGAATTGATTGACATCTCATATTTCTGGGCTTTAGTGAGATCATAACTGCACTTTAATTGGTTTAATTACCAGGACATAATATTACAGGTATGTAATATAGACCTGTAATATGGAGTTATACAATATATGTGCAATATATAATAAAATGTAACAGGTAATATAACACATTTTTTCATGATAATTATTACTAGGATTATCAGTAGTAAATATTCAGTGACATGAATAGAAATTTCCGGTAAGTAATGTCCTCAGGATTTGGCCCTTCTTGTACAAGCTTCTAAGAACAACATACATAGGAGGAATCGTGAAGGTTGTGAATGTGAAAGTATTTGCAGGCTAGGGTGGGATTTGGCTTCAGTAAGCTTGGGGTCTAAGCTCTTCCAAGATGTTTAGGCACCTAACTCCCACTTCAAATTTCCATGTTCTCTTCAGAAATATATTTTTCCTTTAGCTTTTTCCATGGCTGGCTCAATGCTCACAGCATTTTTCACAATCTATCTGTTGCCTGCATTTTGGAAATGGCTGTTAACAGTCACCCAATATTTTCCTACCATAATTATTTAGATCTCTCCAGTGACACAGTTAGCACCTGGGAGAAACACCGTAGTGTGCAATTGTGTCTTTAATTATCTTTCCATTGTGAGAAGGGATGGTATGTGCCAAGGCATTTATTACGCCTGACAAGGGCTATGTATTTACAATGGGTGTTTATACACGCTAATTCTTTACAAAAATACCTTGACAGAAAGTGCTCCGCCTGCCCTCATGTTCCCTATCGCAATTGCTAATTAATATTATTGTGCTGAAAATGATCCTATCAATTAAAGCCTCTCCTGTCATAACCGCTGCTCCCTGCCTAGCTATGCCTAATTAACGTGCCGCTTACTCACATGCTGGGAAGGATGTTCATTAGGCAGACCTTAGGCCTTGCTGATCTGATTTCCATTGCTCCACTTGGTTTTATACAGAGCCCTCCATTTGGCTAAGCATGTGCCTCACCTGAAGGATATTATCCAATTGGTTTCCCTCTCCACTCAGCACTTATACTCAATTCCTTCTGCTGATTAGGGTTTAATGCTATATTCAGGTATATGGTAAAGTTCCCGTTGATATAATCAGTACTAGGGCTGACCATAAGCATATATTTAAAGCCAAGTGCCATTTGATTCACTGTGCCAGTTACTCTGGTTAAAATAAAGTTGTGAGTGCACAAAATTGTTCTGAAAAATACTGCACACAACGACTGCAGCTGTTCTGAATTTTCTGTATATTTGTCAAGCTAAAGAGATGTTTATGTTGCTTGTATAAATAAGGCTTGATCCTTCAAACTGGAACAGAATGCAACTGTTTCGCAGATCTGGTCTCTGGGAATTATGACAGGGACTGGGAAGGACAGTGGTGAGAGCACTGCCATCGCTCCCAGAAGAGCCAGGTTCAGAGAGTGACTTTGCTGTCTACAAGATGCTTTGGGCTTAACTTTGGGGTTTGTATCCAGGTACATAAGGATACAAACAGAAGTCTAATGGGATTGTCAAAAGGACATTACTCACCCCTTGGGAGGCCTCTTCTTCTGCCAAAGAGCTCCTGCCTGCCTCAGCTCAAATTGCAAAATCTCCATGTTCTTCTGTTTCTCATCTGTTACAAGAGAGATAATTACAGAGGTGCTAAGAGGATAAACGTAGCAAGGTCTGGGAGGTGCTCAGAAAAAGAGCATGTAGGATAGATAGATTACGAGTCGAACACTTGTCTGAAGGCATGCCTGAGCTCTGTAGGGACACAAGATGGGGTTTCTGGCCGATCACAAACTCAGCTGTGATGTGGTCAAATGGGGCTGGGTGAGGGCTCTCAGGATATGGGCTTGTTCTCTCCAGGTTTGCTTCAGATCAGCTGCCCAGAGATGCTGGACTCTGAAGCTATCTTTGGCCTTTTCAATGATTAAGAAATTAATAGGATATCCCTGAGGACAACCTTTTATACAAGCTGTCTGGTGCCCCTCTGTGCCGTGAGAGATAGCGCCAGTTAAAATGAATCACACAGAGGGAAAAAAAAACAACAATCTCTTCTTCCCCAACTCTCCAAGAAAGACTAACTTAAAATATGGAGGAGCATCCCTGCTGGAAGCTGCTTCTCATTCATCCATCCCGGCTTGCTGGGCTGCCCTTGGTGATAAAGCTGTTCGCCACATGTTGCTCAGTGGCACTACAGCGATTACGTCCAACCAGCGCGGCGCAGTGGGGGAACCCATCCTGCCAGCCTGGCAAGTGGGGCCACATAGAAGGAAATGGGATCTTAAGAGAAAGGATGTCACGTGGTGAGCCACTGTCTCTTTTCCTTGGGACCAGCTCTGTGGTGGGTGTTACAGATTAGGTTCTAGGCAAGCGTGATGAAATCTTGTGGAGGGATGGCAAAGTGAAGAAAGCCATGCACGCGTGCCATCTAGTAGATGAGGCCTTCAAACTTTTCTCTTGAACCTACCAATAACAACAAAAACAAACAAAAAGGGAAACAAATAAAGCTTTAAAAGTGAGTCTATCTTAGAGGGTACAAAACTAATCAGTGAATCAAACAGGCTAAAGGAAGAGGAAGGGATGTGGAAAAATCAAGTCTTTTTTTCCCTGTGAAACCATGGTATTCTTGTAAATAGAGAAGGGGAGAGGAACTATTTATTCTCACAGGAATGTGAGAAAGTGTCACTGTGCAATGAGGCAGGTGGCTGGCACACTGGTGCCTGTGCATCTTCGGCACTAACCAGGAGTAAGGCATTGCAGAAGACGTTCTACCTCAGCCTGCTCCCAAAGCATCCCTGGGTCCACTACCCAGGAGGAGCATTTTCCCTCCCAGACCTCTCCTTCTCTGGCAGTTCTGACCTTCCTCCTGCACTCAGAGGAGAGTTGGAAGGTGGGCAGAATTGGCCAAGCCATATTGCTAGTACATCATGGGCAAGTAACCCTTATGGGAGTATTTGTTCTTGTCAGCGACTCCCATGGGAGCTGAAGGTATGTAGCACCTCACTGGATCAGCACTTGCTATTGCAACTAGTAATAGCAGTAATAATAATAATAATAATAAAAAAAAAAGGCGGGGGGAAAAATAATATTGCAACTTCTTTTCAACCTCAAGGTCTCTGTGTGTTGGGAGAGCGGGGATTCCACAGGCACTCTACTCCGCTTTCTTTGAAGCAGTGGTAAATAGAAATGGCTGGCAAAACTTCAAAAGAGCCATATAAAAGAACCATATACCTACGTGGTTATATAGGGTTTGTATAAGGAATACACATCCATTTCTTTGAAATATGCAGTCCCACCAGTAGATCCCTTTTTGACTACACTTTGCTTTGAAAGAAAAACATCCAAAGGAAAAAGAAAACGTCAAGAGCACTGCAATTGCTCCATTTCAAAACTTAGAGCATGAAGCATTTGGCTTTTGTACTTTGCAGTTCTCATGTAGATCATTATGCAAGACTGCGAAAAGCAGGAAGAGAGACAATAGCTTTAGGCTCACCTTTTAGGAGGGAAAAAGGAAGATTATTATTTTTTTTCTGGAGTGATTCCTGAACTCCTAAGTCAGATGTCAGAATTCCTTCTAGCCATGGGATTCCAGCTCGTACGTCATTTGAAGTGTTGCTTATATGCCTCTCTACATCACCACCGACACCATAGGAGCTACACACCAGATCTCCTGGTTTACAAATCCTCACAGAGCCCCTGGCCCACAGGGAGACACTACTATCCCCACAACTGTGGAAACTGAGGCAGGAACCAAGCAGGTGACCTTATAACTTCACATGGAGCATCGCTGACAGTGCTAGGTGACAAGCTGTATCTCGCGAGTCTGTGATCCGCAGTTCTGTCAAAAAAAACCCTTTTCTACTCTTTTCTGAGTCAGCCTGGGTAATGAGAAGGAGGCTTTTGTTGTTTCCATTTGAGGAGCTGGCTGTTGGTTTGAGCTCTCGTGCTCTCGTTAAGGAGGCCACGAGGGGAGAGCAGAGCGCCGATCCCAGCGGGAACACGTGTCCTAGGTTGGTCCGTCTGCAAAATAACTCTTCTGCATGTCATCTAGGCCAAGAGCCGAGTCTGGGATCTGCTACATGGGTATGTTTCCTCCCTGTGGCGGCCAGAGCAAGCGTGGTGACAGTTATGGGGAAGGAAATTGAAATGTTTTGGGGAGTTATGGCATGGAGAGTGACATCTGTGGCAATGGGCTCATTAAGTGAAGGATTTGGTGTAATACATATTGTAACAAGGTCATATTTTCAGAAAACTAGGACTTGCCAGAAAAACAAACTAAATCAGCCAGGCTTATGAATCGGTTTGCTTCCAAACGCATCTTTAATCTAAGTTCTTTTCAAGGTCATCACAACCAGGCTTGCATGAATCTTGGGGCCTAATCCTCATCTGGTGCAAGCTGGAGTGAATCCATTTAACTCAAGGGAACCTCGCCAGTTTACATCAAATAGTAGTTATTTTTAAGGGTAGGTCATGTACAAATATGTAAGTACTTAATTCCAGTTATACTTTTTGAATAAAGCAAATAAATCTGTAACCCACCAGGGTACAGAGCATCCAAATTTTTGTTTCAAGCCATGGGACAAGTATCCTCTATCTTGAGTCACTTATGCTGTAACGTGGAAAACCCGGGGACAGAAATGACATTGAGGTCTTTGTGGAGTATTCCCCAGCCCATCTTTTGCCAAGAAGGGACTTCCAGAAGGGTGCTGGGCTGGTCACTGTGCTTGACAGCGGTGATAGCCAAAAGTGCTGCCAGGAGAGAAACTGGAGCAACTCACCGGTTTCTCCCAGGCTCACCTCACTGATGAAAGAGGTGCAGCCCCCTTGAAGTAAGCGGCTCCCTTTCAGATTTCACCAGATTAGAGTTTGGCCATGGGATTCCAACAATCCCAGGTCTGACAGCCCTGAGAAAGCACTTGGATGGAAGATGTGTCTCCAAGCAACAATGACTTGAGCAAATCCTGGCTTCATTCAGCTTTCAAAACCAGGCAGAACCCCAAATACTGCACTCCAGATTGAATTGTGCAGCTTCAAGGAGGACAACAAACCATGATTTGCCTCACTGCTGGGATGGGCTGGCTCCAAATGGTCCCCTCATGCAAGAGGCAGTACAAAAACTTTGTGAATTACATTTCATTTTTCATCTCTAATTCCTCTTTCTGTGGCCTAATTCCTACCCATGGTGAACTGCTTTGCCCTCAGTCCCACAGATTCCTGTTCATGGGAAGAGTCAGAAGGTAATGAATGAATGAATTCCATCAGGAAGGAGAGACCATTCTTAAGTTTAAGAAGGAAAAAAAAAAAAAAAAAAAAGATGGTTGCCTGCATTGGAAGTGGTTCAGTAGGTCAGGAGCAGTGGCAGGAATTCAGGGAAAGGGAA
Organism: Cygnus olor; assembly: GCF_009769625.2. Classification (NCBI taxonomy): domain Eukaryota; kingdom Metazoa; phylum Chordata; class Aves; order Anseriformes; family Anatidae; genus Cygnus; species Cygnus olor. The sequence continues at coordinate 116,153,646 of NC_049171.1, read as the reverse complement.
AGATACCCAGTAGCAATTTTGCAACTCTGTTTTAGAGAAAAAAGGTTAAAACCCAAGAATGACCCAGGGACCAGCTCTTTTGCTGCTCTTTCAACTGTTGCCTCTAAAGACCCTAGTGCAGTGGTTTCCCAAAAAGATCGAGGCCTCTAGGTATTATCTGAGCTTAAAGAAAAAGAAAGGTATCACCTAATGAAATACTGAGATGTAGAAATACCTGTTTTGTGCTTTTTTTAACATCCTTTCCACTTGAGTAATTGTCTCCCTTAGCAAAAATGGTGCACTGAATATAGGGCAGAGACAAAAGAATATTTAAAAGCTATAATTACTGCTGTTTAATTAATCAAAGTTCTATCTGAGGATGTTTTGAATACCATTTATGGTATGTTTTCTCATTTTAATTTATAATTATTAGGGAGAAGCTTAGCTTTGAGTGTTTCTCCTCTAAAAATGTAGAATAATGTATATAGTACGTGTTTGGTCTGTAGCAAAGGATACAAAATTGGGAAAAAACATGTAGGAAGGATACATTTTTTTTTTACGTGTAAGTAAGGTTTAAATGGAATAATTAAATTTACCATAATCAATAAAATGTGTGAGTCAAGTTTATTGAAGTGGCTATTTCCCATTGCATAATTTCCCTGGGGAACTTTCATTTTTAATTCAAAAAAAAAATAATAATAATAAAAAAACCCAACCCCCTGAGCACTTACTGTAAATATGCCAGCATACGTGTGAGGTTAAGAAAAGCACGAGCCTACACCCAGGAATCAAAGAGGGGCTTACCACTGCTTTGACACTAATTGTAAAAGCTGAACATTTTCTAGAACCATAATCAAATATTAACTGCCATGGGGGACTCATTCAGCAGCTCACAGTAATTCTAATAAGATGCAGAGCCCTTCACCTTCAGGTCACCAGTTCAAACCCACTTTGGGCTGGTTAGTAAACACAAGGTAGATCCCAAGTCCGGTGGAGAGCCAGAGCATCCAGAGTAGATGCCAGAGCATCTGTTGGGCAGAAGTTGGAAAGGTTATCCCTTCCTTTTCTTCCCTGCATCCCAGGTCATCCACGCTTCCCCTGGGATTGATGTGGTCACCTCCTCTGGGGCCCCACCTCATGTCCCTTGGCCTCAGATCCTCCCTTCTGAAGAGCAGAAGGGAAGCCCTCCTCCTTGCTGCCCTTCCACTGCTGCAGCTGTAAGCTCCCCGGATGCCCCCCAGCACCTACCACCAGAAAGGCTGATCTTGATGTGGTGTTTCTCAATACTTCTCTAACATCCCTTAGATGACGAACATTACTTAGAAAATGTAAGCAGCAATATCACCTCTGCCCCTCTTCCATGTGTACAATTCCTCTTAATTAATTAGTTCATTTACTTGAGCACCGCATGGAAAACACACTGATCAAACACATAACTGAAATTAACGGGTTTCACCCCCCTGCCTTAGGCTGCACAACAACAGCTCTGCCAGTAACGGCAGTGTTTGAAAACTGAAGCCGAGTCCTTGGCTCGGCTATTCACCCGGCTTCAGGTAGCAATTCTTGCACTACTCTGAGCTGAGCACAGTTCCAGCTGAGGCACTCGGGACACAGCACTGCCAAGAGCCCCAGGGCAGCTCAAATTTTGTGGCAAACACCCCACACATCTCCCCACGACACCAGGGTCTGGATGGGTGCTGAGCCTACTGTGTCTTTTGTGGGGAGGGCATGGATGGTTTTGGTTCCTCAGTTTTTCAGGCTGAATACCCACCACAAGACGCCTATGTGGCTGAACCAGCCTAAAGACAGGTTGCCACCAGCACGGACAGTCTCCTCTCTTCCTTGCACACACGATCCACTTCTTGTGTGCACGGGCACAGAGGAAGATGCTTCAGGAAGTGGCACTAGCTGAAGATGAATCTTGTATTTCATTTGTGGAGTTAATTTTAGGCTGAATCACTTCCCAAGGCTTGGTATGGCCAACTTATGGCAAGGTCACAACTGCTACTGGTGGCAGTATTGGAATGGCCCTTTCCTATGGCTGGAGGGAAGCTAGACAAGGCAATCCTTGATGCATTAGGAAATCCAGAGCTAGGCATGACTTGAAGGCTGTTTTATGGCATATAGTTACAGTATGCAACCCCATCTTTCTGACTATGATGATATGCATGCTTCTGTGTATGTGTGTGAGTGAACAGAACAGTCTGAGGCCTTAATTGTGTCTCACATTAATGCAGCTGAAAAGTTGAGGAGCTCTACGGAACAATTCATTCATTGTCCTCTACACATCTGGGTTAATGTTTCCTCCTTGGATTAGTCTGTACCAGCATGTTCCCTCTCTGCTCACCACAAGCTAGCGGTGCCAATTTCCCTCCATGGCAGCTCCAGTGACAGCTGTTTACTTGGAAGCTCATGGATTTGATATATGGGTGCTAGCCACAAATTAATGGAATACTTTCCAGATGCAATGTCTTTAAATATTCAAACAATAAGCCAAAAGCACTAAGCTGTTCTGGCCATTTTTTAACTCCGGATGTCTCCTGGAGATGATGTAAACACAATTTCTTGGGGCAATGACCAGAACACTTCAGGGGTTTCGAAGGCGAGCAGCAGCATGTGCTGCTAGATGGCAGCCAGTCGATGGTGCCATTTGTCACCTGAAGCCAAGACCTGAAATGACCAAGAAGGACAGACGAATAAAGAACAAAAAAGAAGTGTTGAGGCTAACGGTTAGCAGGTGGCCTTCCCAGCCCGCTCTGCCTGAGGGCTGTGCACATTGACTTGGACCCTGGGGTTCAGATGAGCTACACTTGGCATAGGCTCCAGAGAACAGCTCCCAGAAATGTCTCTGGAGCATTTCAGAGCAAAAACCAGAGTCTACTGAAGATGGTGGCAGCGGACAGAGATCACATAAATGCCTCTAACTTCTCCTTGCTAGGTGTCATTTAGAAATCCTTCTCAAATAGAGGAGTGGGTACCTAGCTCAGAAATTGAGACCAATGGATCATCTCCAGTCTGTCTCCCACACCAGACCTTCAGCTGAGGCATACTGTTCCTATGATCTCAGTTTGCATTATATTCACCCTAATGATGAGGACTGGAACAAGTCCTCCAAACAACATTTGAGGGTAGAGATCAGCATGCAAAAGTGAGCTAAACTGCTTTGTGGCTGTGTGTAATTTTGACTGTTACCACCTTTGCTCAAAGTTGACAACAGGTCAAACTGAAAACTGCGAAGTAGAACGGCTGCACCGAAGCTGAACGGTAACGATTTATACCACACCAGAACCTGGGCCAAAAAGTGTAACTGACTTCTTGGCCAACTTGCATGATTTTTTCTTCTCTCACTGCATTTTCTTTGGCATTTTCTTCTTTGCATTCTCTCATTTTCCAGAACAATTTAACATGACCTGGACAGTTGAGCTACCAGGGCATGGATTTTCTATCCAGGCATTATGGTAGGAACCTTCTAACACATTTTTATCTTAAAACTTAACTTAACTTAACTTAACTTAAAAATGCCAGCAAACATGAGCTGTGTGGCCTTATACTTGATGAGGGCAAGAGAGAGCTCTGTTTGAATTTGAAACCAGCTCAAGCCTGTTTGAAGGTTTCTCTTTTATTCCCTCCAGTGTTGCAATTAATTAAGAGAATTAATAGTTATTAAAGTTATCATCATTTTTACTGGATGGAAAAAATCAAGTTCATTATCTAATGGGAGAAAAATAAACATAATTTTACAAGGGTTTTAAAGCAACAACAGTAATAACAAACCGCCCCAAACTCTAGTCCACAGGCAGCACAGACATCTGCTAGAAAAATATGATGATTCCCCCACCCACCACCCTCAAATTTAGGGATTTGTGGAATATGGGCCTTGCCTAAAGTTGCTTGGCAGAAATCCCCATGTTAAGTTCTTATTTAATGAAATCATGTGGTAGTAAATCAAATACAGAAACAGGAATAAGTAAATCCACCACATCCTTTGAAAAAAGTATGGTTTGACTCTGTCAACTCAAGTTGCCCGGGCAATGAATTATCTGCATTTGTCAACTCAAAAGCCATCATCCAGCAGTTACCCACCTTTTGGTACAATTTTCTAATCCTCGGTCTCAAAGCTGAGCTGAGAGCCAGCACAAAATGGGCAGGATACTCACACAACTAGCTCCTGAAATGAGTGCTAAGCTGCCCCATCTTTGCTAAGTCCGTGGAAATGGCCCACAATGCAGGCCCTCTTGCAAAGTGTTTACCTCTGAATTTTAAACAAAAGGTGGCAAATTAGTGTCATATACATCATGAGGGAAAGTGGCAGAAGAGTGGGCAGAACAACGTTGATATCATGATAGAAAAAATTAAGAGGTTGGCTTCATGGATTTGGCTGTGTTAGGCTGATGGTTGGACTTGGTGATCTGAAGGGTCTTTTCCAAACTGAATGGTTCTATGATTCTATCTAGTACTGAAGTCAACAGGAGCCTTAACACAGAGCCACTTTACATGGTTTTCCCTGTGCTCTTGGTGCATCCACATGGGTCAGAGCCATGGAGAGATGCTGGGTAGATTTTGTCTTCTGATAAATTCATTATAATTTGATAACAACTATGACAACAAAAAGGATCTCTCACAGAGAGAGCTTGTGAACTTTTTTCTTGTGAGACTTCCTACAGAAACTACGTCTGTTGAAACAACAACCTCTACAGACAACAATTGACGCCTTTTAAAATATGATTCAGTTTTCTGTCTCACCTTCCATATTTTTCTCTAGAAAAAGAGATCTGTTTGATTTTTGGTCCCCAAAACTCTGAGGAAAAAGTTCAGTGAAATTTTCAATTTTCTTCTCCCCCCCTCCTTTTTTTTTTTTTTTTTCCAAAGGAAACCTGTATTTCCTGTGGAAAACCACAACAAAAATAAACATTTCTTGTCAACATTTCCCTAAGGAATATTAACACGTGATTTTCATTCACTGGTATGCCCAAGAAAGCAAGCAGGAGAGAGATCATTTGTGCCTTTGCAAACAAGATTTACAAAGAGCTATCTTGTAAGGAAGTGGTTGAAAAAGGCCTTGCGTCAGATTTTGCTATTGTGTCCATTTTAATCATGACCCACCCCCTGAGATTGCTGTGCTACTTGGATTTGCTGCTTGAAATTAATTCAATCGCTCAGTCATAGGAAAAGCCCCTTAGCTCTTCAGTCTTTAATTTACTGACAAAACATAAGGAATTTGGTACCCTTCCTCATTCCCTAAGACTACACACTTTTAATTTAGTGTTTTCATTTTTATAACCGAGTACTTACAAGTACCAAGATGACGGCTTTATGCTTGCTGGTCTGTCTTGTATCCATTATTGTTTCAGCTTTGCGATTCATTGCTGTGAAATCAATGCAAAGCAACCCCTCAGAAATCTTGGGATTCCCTGGAATCCCCATCTGAATGCCATTTAAGATTTGACTTTGTAATTAACCATTTCTGAGGGAGTTAAAAAATATAAACAGCTCAAACGTGACATTTTTATAACCTTCATGAAACCAAATGCAACAATTACTAGGAACGCATTTTAGCAAAAAGAGAAAGGTTGCCATAGCAAAAGAGCAATCATAGTAATTTTAAGCAAAACCAACAGTAATTGTAGAGCAGCAAGGTGTATGTTATTGACATTAGAAAAATTCTCGCTTTGTACTGGAATAGCAGAACTTGATAAAAACAAGAGATCACCACATGGAAACAGGCTGCAGTACTCAGCAGAAAACAAAAGCAACTGTTGCACTAGAGAGCAGAACTTATGCAAAAACTATCCCTTCTGCTCCCAGTGACAGATTTTCTTTTTTATGCCCTAATTTGCAGAAGTAAAGAATGATAAGAACTACAGCTGGGTGATGCTGTTTGAACTTTGTTGTTGTTGTTAAACAAAACACAATTTGCGATGAGTTAATTTTTTCTTCTTCTAAATTCATAACCCAGTAAAAACAAACAAACAAAAAAACCCGACAACAACAACAACAACAACAAAAACAACAAAAAAACACAACAGGATGAATTCCGAAATCAGGAAATATTTTCATTCTTATGCTTCCTTATCTTTCCCTAATAGACAGCCACATTACAGGGTGGTTCATTTGGGGCTGAAGAAGTGATAATTTTTATTGTAATTTTTCCCTTTCTTGCATTAACTGGAAAAAACAGGGGAAGATCACTGGTGCCAACACTGACCTCCAGAAGGTGCCTTGCTGTTTTGAGTGCCCTGTATAGAAACTGCCATGTGGTACCATGCCTGGTCAGACAAGATGCTCTGGGATTAGGACCCTGGCTTCAGAGGCTCCATTTACCCCTTTCGGAGCAAAGTAGAGATGAACTTGGAATAAGCCTTCCAAGATGACCCAAATCCTCTTCCTTTCCTAGCAGAGATCGGTGCAGCCACCAGAGAGGCTACAAGTGAGAGCTGTGTCACGTTACCCATGGCGAGCTTCAGAGCGCTGCACACAAAGAGCACTACGTTTTATGGCTCCTGCAGAATACTAAGGGATACTAATTTTACAGGTGCATTCTAGCAAACTGCAGTCCCTAATATCAGAATGCCATTAAAAATAATGCACTCCTTATGCCCGGGCAGTTAATTTAATATTAAATCAATAAAACATTTACTAGGGCTGGTCAGGGGCCTGGTTGCTGACAGCAGACTCAGCTCACGGCAACAAATGTCTCCTCACCCTTTGCAGACAGCTGCTGGTTTATTGTAGAAGACGTCTTTGGTCCTGACAAATCGCCTCCCTAAGCCCTAATGAGTGCAGAAATTCAAAACATTTGTGGGACATTTATTAGCAAGAAAATACACCAGCCTTTTGGGAGATTTGGATCGACAGCAACAATCATCCGTGGGCCAAGTTCAGTCCAGCTTGCACAGGGAACACAAAATGACTTTCCTGGCCACACTGAACGAGATTGCAGCTCTTCCCAGCTGGTTTCATCCCTGGGTTACGGAGGCTGGGGTGGGATCTCTTCCCTAAGATGGATTTTCACTGGTGGTGTCATTTCAGTCTCCACCAGGATCCCGACAAAATCCTAAAACAATGGAGGTCACTGGGATGGGATCCGCCACATTCCATAGTGCTGCTGAGCACAGCCAATCCCCTGGCACAGCCACCTTTCCCCCCCTAAAAGGTCACTTCCAAATTAACTTGAGCACAAAATACAGGATTTTGCCAGCCCGCTTGAAAGGCGATGTGCTACAGTGACTTTAAGGGGTAAGGCTGGGGAACCATTTTTCTTCCTTCAGAAAATGTCAACCTTTTTATCAAGAATCTGAGAATCAAAGTAACATTTTTATAGCAACCGCCTCCTCTCACAGATCAAATACACATGCAAAGAAGAAGAGAAAAAGAAAAAAAAAACACCAACAAGAAAAAAAAAAAAGACCAAGTTCTCCAAATCAGCAATCTGGCAATTCTCTGTGAGGAGCTGACATTTCTGAGTTAAACAGACACTTTCTGTCCAAACTCTATTCTGCAGAAAGTCCGATTCCCTAAAAATTCCCGCAGCAGTTGCTTCCCAGCATTGTACACAGAAGGCTGGTCCTTCCCCGAGCCAACAGAGCTCCAGGGACCCATGGCCCAAGACTCCCCTCCACTTTTGCTGAAGCAAGCCACTTTGGGACACTGACTTTCATGAGAAGGACCACTCCGGGTGTAGTCCACCCAGAAACGCTCCCAGCAGACTCCTTTTCCCTGCCGCCTCCGGGAGCAAGGACATGGGTACCGAGATGGCTTGTGGCAGAGTCTGGTCCTTGCAGGAGGTGTCTGCCTGGAGAACAAGGTGCTTCCCGTGCCTGCCCTAAACCCTGAGCACCTGGGACAAGTTGGGGCGTGACCAGCTCTGACTTGTCCTGACACCACTGGCATTATTTGTGTGATGAGCCTCTACGCTGTACTTACGGGAACGCTTTAGCTGTGACCCACAAAGCCAAGCCCGGTCAGATTTAATATCGAACTCAATCCCTAGTAGCTTCCCTTAGACATCAGCATTCCAGCACATGTAATATGATGAAAACAAATTTCATGCCATGAAAGCAGAAATATGGGTGAGGTCTGGGAGCATATTTAGGATGTGGTTTTCATAAGCACTCAGCGCTGGCTTAACTCTGCTCCTATTACAGTCAAGGGTAAGAAAGCCCCACTGACTTCAATGGGAGCGGAATTAGGCCAGCACTGAGTGGTTTTGAAAATCCCACCCTTAGCTTTTATATAACATCGAAAATAAGAATCACATGCAAACCTTCAGAGGGTAATTGGCCCATTAAAATGCATATCGCTATTTCTTTTAGCCACCACGTTCAATGTGAAGATCTGCGGCACTGATAGACAGGGCCTGACGATCCCCGGGGAACGCCCGCCGGTATCGGGGAGCGCCCTCGGGGCGAGGAGCACAACACCGAGGGGAAGTCACGGGGCCAGCTGAAAGCAATGCCTTGACACTGTTCTTGGTAAAAAAAGAAAAAAAAAAAAAGAAAAAAAAATCAAAAAACAAACATGCTTGTAGAGTTGTCTGTTTTGGGGGGAAAGCAGAACTTCCCATTGGATGAATCAATCCTGCCAACAAACAGCCCACCCGTACATTCTTTTGTTCTTCCTCATTTACAACAGAAATATTTCTGCCGCTAGAAAACCGACCAACCTCTTCGTTTTCCCCCATCTTTCCAGTGAACTTCTCAACAGTCGTATAGGAAAACGTAGAAGAAAGCTTTTTGCAGCAGCAGCTGTGGCCGGGGAGGTGCAGATGTCCTGGCTGGCTGTTGTGGTCCTGCCACGATCAGAGCACGAGGGGCAGGATTTGCCGCATCAACCTGGATCGCATTATTCACAGGCTGCCCATGATCCAGAGGAGGAAGAGGAGGAACAAACCCCACTGTTTAAAGGGCTGTAAAACCCTGAGCTGCTCCCCGAAGCGCAGCTGTTTTCCGCAGGAGGTCTCAGTAGGAAGCAGGGAGCGAGGTGACATTGGAGGCGTCATGCAGAGGCGGCCGCCGTTGCCTGTCCCCAGGCGCGTGGGGCCCTGGCATGCCCTCGGCGCGGCTCTGAGTCAGGAGTGACTCACTGAGAGGACAGACTCGTTCTCAGGCACCCAGGAAGCTTGAACGGAGGAAGACAGTGAGCAGGACATGAAGGCATCTTAGTTGTGCAAGAGGAGGGGCTGCTGGGTTTATTCGCTAGTACAAGCAGCGAAAAAACAGGGGAATGCACTATTTCATCAGGGCTTTGCCATCACCAATGGTGACAGAAGGATACGGCCGCTGTCCTGTTGCTTTCTGACCCTAAGTGCCCCAGCTGCAGCTGACCGTGGGACCTCCTGGCTTGTTCTGAATGGGAAGCGCTGTCAGCTTAATCCCGATGCTGTCAGCGGAGCATTTATCAAGCCAACGTATCAGGCAGGGATAAAACCAACACGCGTCCTTCGGAGCAATGCGGTTAGTCCTCCCATCGCTCTCAAAGCACTGCTCATCCCTCTCTGCCCTGCCCTGCTCCTGGGCATGCCAACGGCAAGCACAGCTCTAGTCTCTGCTCCTGTCACTGCTGAAGCATTTGGCCTGAAAGAAGTCACCGTCTGCGAGCCATAGCAGTGCTGGGAGCACGGACAGGAGTCCTGGGGGAGAGGTCACCACCTGGTCTGGGTTCGGGCTCCCAGTTCACCCCTGAAAGTGCTGTGGAGGTTTCTCAGCCTCTTCCTGAAACTTCAACCACGGCGAGGAGACCGAGGTGCCTGGCAGAAGCCCCCAGCAGCCGTAACCCAAGCAGGCTCCTCATCTGCCACGTGAGAAGTGACCCCTGGAGACTCCGGGCTATTAAGGCAAAGGATGCTTTTATCATACATTTTTGCCATAGCAGACACATGGGGCTCTTTGCCAAGTTCCTTCATTCTTTCCCCTGCTTTATTTGCACAGATGTTTTTGCCAACGCTTGTCATCAAACTGGGGAGGGGGCAGTTGAAAAAAAAAATAAAAATAAAAATGACCGAACAAGTTGAAGAAATTGCAAACAGTAAATCTGGTGCTCGCTAGGCTGAGCCCAATAAGTTGCTGAGGTTGTACTTTTCAGATTCAGTTTTAGGCTCTTGTAAATTTTCAGTTATTTTTAACCCACCTCTCTGAGAGAGCGTAGGAATGAGAAAGTAATCGTTTCATCAACTCAGGCTATATAAATCTCCTTGGGGTTTATTATTTGCTGTTTCATTTTACTGGCACAAGTGCTCCTACGAAAGTACAATAACCTCCTCGTTGATTTACAACTTGGAAGCAGGCACATGCTGAAAAACCCAGCACGTAGCACCTGAGGAAAAGTGCACCGAGTTAATTGAAAAGCTTCAGGAAACTGGAATTCCTTGCAGTGATACTGTCACATGCGTCAGTCACCAGATGTAACTCCAATTTTCTGCTTTCATAATAAGAATTCAATTGATATCCCCAGAAATAAAAATCTGCAGCCAGAATAACAGCACATTTATCATCAACAAGTCTAAACCTCAGAACAGAGCTGTGTGCAGCCCTTAGCCTTGGGGCTGTAAGCACTGTGGGTGCCTTTTCTTCGTCTTTCTTATGTGAGTGCGTTTTTGTGCCTATACCTATACATACACACCCAGACATATATATCTCCTGGGGAAGTCTAAGATTAGAAAGAGGATGTTGTCTCTGGAGAGCTACTCCCGTAGCCTGAGTTAACATCACTGCCCTCGTGCCTTTTTTATCCATTTTGGTCTTCCACTGGTCTCACATCTCCGTTTCTCCCTCTCACACAGACTTTCTGCAGCCTCCCCACACCCGATCCATGCAGTCGTTCGCTGGGTACAAGGGGATATTCTCCAAGAGGCCTTTGATTAGAAACACAGACATGCTGCGAGCTGCCTCCTCCTTTGTGCATATACCCCCCCACACCCCGGTGACAGCACCTTTATTGCCATTTGGACATCTACGTATTGCAACCCTGCCCTGAAGCCGGGGCCAAAATAGAGCGGTAGGGAAACACCAGGCAATGTTAACATATCTCCCCACTTTCTAGAGAGGGTACTTACAGACTTGCTCCACAGGGGACCATAGCCACATGCTGCTGAATGGCATTTTTTGGACCCAGCTTCAGGGGTTTCCAGGTCAGCTGGTGTCCCACGCTACCCTGAGCTGGGCTTTCATTTCATCAGCACTGGGCTCACTGTGCATTTTTGAATTAACTGCAAAAACCCCACCCCAAGGTCTAGATCTCCCCTGGAAGGCAACGCAGAGCATCCCAACCAGGTCACTTTGATTTCTATACAAAAGAGAGAGGCTCTGCGTCGTGCTTTGGTGAGCCCTTATCTCTGTCTACAGGCTCAGTGGTATACGAGGTCCCCAGCAGGGATTTAGCTGTCCTCGTAAAGCCGGCAGGCACTTGTCTAATGTAAACATTCCCATGGAGATTTCACATACATTAGGGTGAAAAAAAAAACCCGTTTGCTGTTTTCCAACTGCTTTTAGGCAATGCCTGGCTTTATATACTCAGACTGGATGGAATTGTTTTATGAATCCTCCTTTTAAAAAGGGCAGCTCTGCTTCTGGATGGTGCACAAATGACCACTTACCCCATGAAATCTGCAATTCCCTTCCAGACAGAAACCCTGAAATGCAATGAAATCAGTGACCTCGCTAAAATCTTTCATAAATTTTTCATTCAACACTCTTAATATATTGCACCCATGTGCATGCACATGAGCATATATCTATATACCTGTATAATACCTAAACAAAATCTATTTTATAGTATTGTCTGCTGTATGGGGGCAAACACTGAAAATCACCCACACTCAGGCATTGCAGCACTCTGCCTGAAGCCAGCTCTGCAGCTCTCTGTGCTCCCATCAGTGGCCCCAGGAGGAACCATCAGCTGGGTGCTGACGCCACCCTGCAAGCGGCACAGCGCACATCACTGATTTCCACATATTTCACATCCAACAGACCACTGAGAGCCATCAGGGCTTCTCCCAGACTACTGGGCATTCCTGTCCTCAAACTAAACATCCTTACTCATTAAGCACCGGTGCCTGAGGCTGCTGCAGGCTCATGCCACGGCTTCACAGAGGACCCTCAACCAGAGCTTGGGACCAGCGGCAGCACGTTTGGGACACCAGCACCTTCCGAAACAGACCAGGTTGTTCTGCAGCTAACGTGCACCTCCCTGCATTTGCTCTGAGTCTATGCCAAGCTAAGTTTAGAAAAAAAAAAAAAAAGTAAAAATTTATAGCAATTTAATGATGTCAGCTAACTTTTGTCCTGTGACCATATTTAACAGTCGTGTCTCTGTTAGCAGCACACATATTGTGCTCAGAAGTGAAGCAACAAGTGTAAGAGGCCAAATTACCTCTCAAATTTATTACAGGCTGATTTCTCCCAGCAAACCCACTCCAAAGCCGCTTATGTTTAACACCACCAGCACAAAAAAACAGTTTGGAAAACAGCCCCCCCATGGCACTGTCAGAGGAGTACCAAGAGGCTGCAAACCTCCCGTCAGCTGCCACGCGAGGGCTGTGATGTCCCCTCCTCCAACTGCTGAAGAACCCAATCTGTGTTGGCAATGCCTTTCAGGTAAGAAGCAAAGCAGACCTCTCTCATCTGAGATCCCCTGATTTTCTTCTTTAACCATTTGTCCAAGTCTCACTGGTGCATGTTTTTCATGAGGCAAACCGTGTGAAGTTTTGAAGGATGCACCTCGCAGGAACAACCGATCTCCAGGAGCAGAGGACTGAAGTAAGCCCGCAGAGAAGAGTAAAGTAAGCTCTGCGAGAAGAGCCAATCCAATGAGTCAAACCAAAGTACCCTCATATTAACCTGCCTCTGAAGTTTAGGTAAACTTCCTGATCACTTAGACTTTCAATTTATTTTTAGGGAACTATTTCCAGTAAGTGGTTCAAGATGGATTATAGTTTAACTGGAAGCTTGGGAATAAAAAGATGGTCACAGGAAAGCTGGGTTCAATTCTTGCCTCTGCCACAGACTTCCTGTATAAATCTGGATGCATTGCACCGGGGGGGTATTCGCCCATCTAACTCAAACATCTAATTTCAATGCCTATATTAAGAGCTCAGGCTTCCATTATAGCCAGTTGAGTGAGCTGGGCTGGGTGATTCAGAGCACTCTCAGGAGCAGTGCACTTACTGGCTCTATAGGGAATGTAGGCTCCTAATTTAAGAGCATAAAGCAGACTCCTAAATCCCCTCTGCCCTTTCGACATCCCTGGGGCTCAGTTTCTCACCTGTGAAATGTGTTTTGGATTAGTGACATGAAGAAAGTGGTACCCAAATTGAGTCTGAGCACTGGTTCCCTGGCGCAGCAGCTCAGGAAAGATGCAGCAGAAGCACCAGGCAAGAGTGAATTTCTAATTCAAAATTTTTCATTGGCATTTGTTATTTATCTACTTGCTGATTATTTTTTTTTAATATATAAAGAAGTACATGTTTTAAGTACATTTTTATGAATCTGATTTTTTCTCCCTTTTTTGTCTCTCCTGATTGTTCTCTCTCTGAGGTCTTGAGTGTGACTGTAAAAGTCCTGGTAACACTTGTGGAAGTGTTTTCACAATTTCTGAGCTTCAAGAACAGGCCTACAAAACTAAGCATCCTTCCCATCAGTGCCCTTTGAAATGAAAAAAAAAAGCTTGTGCATGCTACTGAAACAAATTCTTTCATTTGAGTGTTTTTCCCCAGACATCTTCTGTACGGGCTTTTTTGTCCACCTTTAATTCTGAATGACTGAGGATGCTGTTCTTTACATCTGTAGAATGACAGCATTTGAGAACACTGTTTTAAATGCCTAAAAAGAGAGAGGAACAATGTGCACAACCATCCTATATTTTGCAAGGAACTTTAAAACATGAGGCTTCACATATATCAGATTTGGCCCTGAACAATAAACATGTTGTGCATTCCTGGGGCTTTTTTTTTTTTTTTTTTTTTTAGGACTGTAAACTTTCCCTTGACAAAATGTCCCACTTGGGACTGATGCTATATCAGTATCTGAAGACTGTGCTACTGAGCAGCTACTCAGAATCCTGGGGTGATAAATTAAAACAGAGGAAACGGATCGTTTCTACTATCAGGGTCACTGTTGTCAACTCCTAACAGGGCAATTGACTTGTCAAGTTGTCTCTGAAAGCCCAAGCTCAGATTTCATTGCCTTTCACATTTTTTTCAGAATTGTATACAAGGATCTCTGAGCCTGTCTTTCACCTGGCGCTTTGCGAAATTCCAGACACCAATCCTGCTCATAAATGGCAGAGGAATAGATGATGAGACTCCCACCAAAGCAACCGCGTGGGACTATAAAGTACAAGAAAAGATACAATAGGGATGTGTGTGCGAACAGAGGGGCATTTGCTTGTGTGTCATTATTAGACATGGACAAGATCTTAAATGGTGAAAGGTCATTTGGAAAAGCCACAGCCTACCTCTAGCATCAAGAAAGAAAGAGAAAGCTCTGACACTCTGAGGCTCACTGTATTATTTAGAGTAACAAACAAATCCACCTGTCAGAGAAGCAACAGAATAACTGTAAGCAGAGCAGACCCACTAATAACTCTTCCTACCTGCATTTCTGTATTTATATGTAATACACACTTTTAGATATATAAACATATACACACAGAGAAGTTAGGGACCAAAATGAGAACAGCACTGTGTAAGAGTATTTGCTCAGCAAAAGAGAGCTCCCCTGCTTTAATCAGCTTCCAGGCTAGAAGAAATAGGCAAGGCAGGAAAAGCGACTTGCTTGGATACAACATCACAGGGTAATGCCAGAGAGGAGAGGAGAAGCCATTTCAAGTGCATCCCTGTAATGCTTGGGTCATGCTGTTACCCAAATTAGAGTTTCAGTTTTCCAAAATGCTTTGGAGTAGTGCTGAAACTCAAGTGATCACTTAAGGGAAATGCCACAATTATAAAAAACACGCTTGTTCCAAAACCAAAATTGCTCAGTGGTCAACTAAAAGATTTCTTTTGTTGTTAAAGATGTCTTTTGCTGGTGCTGCTGCGATTAAATTGAAAGGTTTCTGCTATGATGTTGACATCCTTGTTTTTATTACTGATTAAATATATATATATATATATATATATATATATATATATATATATTCCAGAACCAAGCCACATTCACTTTTCCATAAAAGATCTCAGCTTCAATGAAAAATCATTTCTGGAGGAAAAATGTTCTGCTGGAAAATAGTGACCAGCTCTCATAATCATGGCTGAAAATCCAAACACACCCAGATGTGCTGTAAGCCCTTGTTATCTTTGGGGCAGCCTGAGTTTTTGTGGCATCCTCATGCGACGGCTCTTTGAATGGAGAAAGGTGAGGCGAAAGCATGTATAGGGAGTTTCTCTGCTTTGCCCTGCAAAAATGCCTCCTCCCTCCACCCCCAAAAAGACCACGTTGCCTCCCAGTCCCCTGCTCTACCACCTCACCCCCAGTTTACCCTCTTGTCGTTTCCTCTTGCCCTCTTCCCGCCGTATCACGTTTCCAGTTCAGAATCTGTAGATCCACAATTGTTTAAAAAGCAGCTCAAACTTCCAACTTATAAACATTGCTTCCTCTGTCTCCTGAATTTATTTTAATAGCTGATATTTGAGCCCAGGGGATTGTTTTAACTAACACTGTATAGTCAGAAGGAATCACTTTCCTCCAGGCTACCTCTAGGTCAATAGCATAAGGCAAGACCCCCTCACATTTCATTACCCAGGGATCAGATCCCCTTTCCCAATCCATCACTCTGAAGCTCGTTCCTCCTATTCCTCTCAGATTTGCCCGTATGATTCATGCGGTGCCAAATCAACAGTATATTTGCTTTTTTCTCAGTTCATTGTTTTTATTTGCTTACATGTTCCCTGTCGTAGTTCAACTCATAAATCAACGCTGGTTTATTTTCTACAAACCCGTTGAAAGTTTGAGCCAGTTTCCACTGTTATGAAAGACTCCCAATACTACACGTCCTTTAACAGGTGGAAAATGTCTTAAGAGGCTGTTTGGATGGGAACGATTTTCTAACTTAAGGACAAAGTAGTATTTATTTATGACTTAATCTAATTCCAAAACAAAGTAACAGTTCCCTGCACCGAATTATCTCCTTATGATGCTATCCCACTAACATATGGTTTTATTATTTAAATAAAAAATGTAATATTGAAACCATTTCTAGCTATTAAACTTGTGTAACTGATTACAGTGAAACAATGTTCCTGAGATACTTTAAGAGACCATTTTCCCTTAAGAAGACCGCTAAAAGCCTGTCCTAGCTAAATTTGGAATTGTAAAAGCAGGCAAAGAAACAAAAACCAAGCAATCACCCCAAACCCTTTCCTTAACCTTTACTTTCTGGTTCAGAACGAAGAGCTGTTGTTTTACTGGGTTATCAGAGGAACAAAACCAGCCCTTTTCTGGTGACCTAGATTTGGAGAAGACGACCCTGTGAAGAGGAACCCCCCAGCCTGAGTTTGGTGTGCGTTACCTTGGTCAGAGCTTGGCTCAGCAAAACAAGCCCAGACAGCTCCTGCCAGGGCCCAGGCTCACCCATGCCACCCGGCCAGGCACAAACAGAGCAGAGAGGTGCCTGCTGCTGTGGTTATAGCCCATTTCCCTTCTGCTTGGTACAGCATCTGCTGGGGGTAAAACCACTGCCCTGGGCGACAATCACCCCCCGTCCTAGTGAGCGGACAGGGTGGTTCTCTTCTTCTCCTCCCAGCTCCACGCCGCAGTGGGATGCAGTCCCCGAGACCATCTGGTGCCTCTTCCTCTCTCTGGCTGACTTCAGCTCTCAGCTGTCAGCCAAGTAGAGTGCTTCAAGACTGTGTGCTTCTCTAATGTTTCTTCCTTGCATGAATGACATTAGCCACTGGGAAAATATCTGCTTCTTGGTTAGGACACTGGGGATGCTCACTGGCAGCTCGGATGACAACCATGTGTTGCGAGTCAACAGCTTCAGCGAGTACACAGCAGGAAAGGAACTGAGGTTGAGGCATGATGGTTCCCTCTTGCAAATGCAGCTCCTTGGCCTTAGGAGAAAGGACCTACACCTCGTCCTACCGGGCATCAGGAATAGAGCCTGAAGCACTGTTCCAGCAAGGACTGCAGCCTTAAAATGGAGAAGACATACACCACTAGGTTGGGGCAATGTTTGGCCCTGCTGCCAGACCACACTCAAGACAAACCAAAGTGAATAAATAAAAACAAAGTCCAGAAGTCAGAAGCTTCTGAAATTGCCAGCCTTGAGGTAACACTGCACTTCTGGACTGAACAAATGATGTTGCAAGCAGACTTTAAACATGCTGAGAATCAGTTCTTACTGAATGTATCATGTTTAGTGCATTGAAAATATTTCCTATTGTGAGTTCTGATGAAAACCTTGGCAATTTTGTGTGCTGTGAAAGTTTAAAAGAATAATTTAGAATAACTGAAAGATTTCATTTCTGTAATGTGTTATTAGGATTTCGACACACAACCATTTTCCAATATTTTTACTACAATGAGAGTATGTTTCTATACAGCACGCTGTTTTAGATGAGAAAGTCATAACTTTTACCTGAAAAATGCTAAAAATTTTTGCTTTAACAATTTTGAGACATTCTACCTTGTTTTTTCTTCAAATGAAAAATTGTCTGAAACTGACCCTTTCTTGTAAGGCATTTCAGATTTGACACATCAGCAGTTTCCAACCACAACACATTTACTTTGAAAAAAACTCAACCAACTTGGACAGTCGCAATGAACTTGTGCTCTTTGCCTGTTCACTTCCAGCTCTGAGATCACCAGGGACAGATCCAATATTAGGTTTCCATACGCCAAGAATTGCTTTGTCCTGCACACAAGCTGCCGTCTTGGAGGAAACCCAATTCCAGCCTTCAGCTTGGTGGAATTAGCAACCTAGCCCTGTCCTTCAGAAGCCTTAACAAAAAATCCCTCAATTAATCTGCTGTGAAGCCATTAGAAATAGTGTCTTCTTCCTAGCCACTGCTAACATTTTTGATCGAAGTCAGCTCTCCGCTCAGCCCAGGTATTTGCAGAGCCACAAGTCCAGCCATACCCTTTGATAAACAGGACAATAAACACAATGGACAATTAAGAAAGCAGATTAAAAGCCATCATCTATTTCTTTCAAGAAAAATCATTGCACTTTTCATGTAAGTTTTGACAGGCTCAGCTCCTCCTTTCTTGAGTGCCACATACTAATCCTGGCACTTGAGTGGGAAGCATTGGGTAGAAGTGAGACCAGACCCTTTCAGATGAAGGCAGTGGGAGCAAATGGCCAACGGCCCGGGTTCACTGCCTCGGGCTGGTGGATCCACGTCTCCTGAAGCAAGGCCGAGGAAGCTGACATGCCACAGCCAAACACACCATTATGACAATTACAACACCTAATACAATTCCATAGGCCAGAATTAACAGGTTGTCCAACTAGATGTTTCCTAACATCTTAAAATGTATTATTTACTTCTACTTTCTGTTTGCCAGAGAATGAAGCTAACTCTCCCCACAAACCCTAATTGGACTAGTTAGAGCGGCTGGAAAAAATAATCACATTTTCAGGCACACAAGCCTTTTCTGTGTAGTTCTGTGCACCCAAAAGCTGTTCCAGCTGCACGAGCTGACCTAGTGAACAAGATTACCTTTACCTGCGAGCCTTGTCTGCCTTATGTCTGTAGACAGTCCAGGCTACCAGAGCAGCACTGCTTTAACTGTGTGTTTAGACATTCCTGGCACAGCGAGACTTTAAGTTCACTTTTTACCTGTGGAAGTAACAGCATACTGGAGGCAATTAAAAACACACGGAAAAGGGCACTTTCCTCCTATTTGTCCCTTTCAGAACCTCCCCCACTGAAACTAAAATTATATAAATCCAATTAGGAGGGGAGCTCGAAAGGTTTGGATTTTTATACACTCCTCTAAAAGGCTGGATTACTCGCTGCAGCCCAGGAGACACACCGCAGGATGCCGCTGGTGGACACGGACCCGGGACAGAGAATTCCTGCTCGCTGCTATGAAAACGAGAGGTTTGTTGCAATGCACACAGACCCATTACTACTAATTTCCTCCAGCTTCTGAGCAATTTTTGAATTGTTCGTCAATTTTTTCAAAGTGATTTACGGGTTTGAGCTAGAGAAAGAAGCAGGGGTTTTGTAAATAGTTCCTCCCTTTCATTCAATTTCAGCGCATTAATTGCTCATTGTCTGTAATTGGAAACATAAAGTGCATTCCTACTCAGATCGCATGCAGACAGCTGCCCTGATGTGACTCTTAATGTACAATAAACTTCCAGTGTGGTACCATGGACTTGCTTGTTTTAATAAAGCTAATGTATGGGGACTTTGAAATACACGAGTACGTCCAGTATGCACTTTTAGATGAAGAAAGATTATTTAAGCCTCCACTTTGAGAACATCCTTCCTCTCTGGAGGTGAGTGTTTTAAGGAAATTACTTGAATTCATATAAGTATTCCCAAGATCTCACCCTTCCAGTTTAAAGTCAAAGTTTGGGGTAGTTTTTTGGCATTTCTACATCAAGGCAGGCCCCAGAACTCCCTTAGAAAGGAAAGAAGGAAAGAAAAATAAAGAAACGTAAATGGCTGTTGCTTAAATACCAAGAGTTTTCCACTTAACCAGGCTTATCTTTATTTCTAAGCCCATTTAAGTGCAAAGAGGCCTAATGCAACCACATGATTTTATTGGCTTGACAGCCAATTTCCCAGGCTATAACTTGCCTTTAGGAAATGTGGCTAAGAAAGCCAGGAATAGGCCATTAACTTCCCCATTGCTGTGAGCAAGCAGAAAAAGGATGGTTCCCACAGACAGAGGGGAACAGGAACGATTCCACGCTCCATACCTGGGTTCAGTTTTAAAGAGCCTTGCATTTGACTAAGAATCTTGCTTTTGATTTTATAGTGGGAACTACTTATAAAGACCACAGCTAAATGAAACTTTTCCAGTAGTTTCAGAGAAAGTCAAATGAAAACAAGTTATTTTGAGTCAACGTTTTCTGGAGAGAAGTAAGTAAAGAGAAGTTTTCAGAAAGAATATTAGGGATCGGAAACCAAATCCCTGGAAGGACTATGGACATGTTTGGGAAGCTTCTTCATGCCAGGAGAGGCATCCGAGGGCCTGCAATTCACTTTGTTTGTCACACAAATTAAGCTGAGGATTTTACCTGAAGCAGCACAGGAAAGGCCCAACTCATTTCTTCTGCTAGCAGATTCATGCGATTGCAAACCTCCGGCAGCTGGAGTGGGAAGCCTTGTCCCAAGCAGCATGGCTATTTGCAAAATGAACGTCTGCCTGCAGTGCAGCTCCCTCCTTCAGAGAGGCACGGCTCTGCTCTGCTCCCCAGAGGGGCTGGCACGCTGAAACTTGCTGATAGCGGCTTAAATTTCACCGCTGTCAACCAGGCCCGAAGAAGGAAGAAGTGCTCGGATGGGTGCTGTCACTTTAGTGCAGAGAAGACAGAGAAGATGCTGAAGCCCTGAGTCTGGACCACGCACGGTGGCCTGCCAGATGCAGCACGCCAATAAGCCGAGGCAACACAAAACAGTTAAGATTTCCAGAGAGAACTGTGTTTATTTTAAAGCTCACAGCAGCCCTTTAAATGAAGAAATAAAGTCCTTCATCTCCAAATGCATACAGACCTTAGCCTGAAAGAAAATGTTTTTGGGGACCTATTATTAAAATAGAGACCACATAGTAAAGGCTGAAACAAAGATGTTTTTGCTGCCAGTGCTGAATTCATTACCTGTATTTCTGTCACTTGTAGGACATGGCTCTGGCTAGGTGCTGTACAGATGAGCAGAAAGCAGCCCCCTTTGGACTGCTCAATCTCTGCAAGGAATGCAGAAATACATGCACTAAATGCCCACTTAGCACCCCCCACACTTTTTTTTAAAACAAAAAATATTGGCTTATATTAGCTTATGCAAGTACCCTGTCCTGGTTATTGTAGACTTAGACTGTTTTTTCATTTCCAGTTGCTGAATAGTAAACAAAAACTGGCATGCTGCGAGAAAAACGATTGCCTCAATAGAAAAGTGCCCATTTATGTCATCCCACAATTATTTCAAGCACTATAGTTGAGGTTAGTCCCTCCAAGGCATGTACAAATTGCAAATACACACAAATAATAATGCTCGTACTTTTGGAAAATGTGAAACCCTTTGTTTTGGAAAGGTTGTTCCTATTATTTGTGGCTTGCAACTGTCATCATTATTCAAGTCTTGTCTTCTTTCATGATTGTTCTGCAGCTACTGGGTGCTTGAGAACTTCCCCAAAATTAATATACTTCAAAGAACCAGACATTTTGTATATAGCTTAATTACAGCCTATATAATTAAGTTTTAAAATGATAAAAACTCTTTTGTGCCATAAGTGTACTCAGGCTTCGGCTCACAGACAAGCTACTACATATCATCCGACGGAGAGAAGGGCCAAGAAATTCCATTTCATTAATTGTTTCCTCCAAATCTCAAATGTAATTACATATTTTCCAGGGACCTTTGACATTTTCACACTGTGGCTTGGAATTTGATCATACCCTGAAGTAAACTGCCTGGCTGGTCAGAAACTTAGGAAAAAATATGACTAGTGAGGTAGGCTTGGTCTTTTTCAGACTCTGGAGAAAGAGGAGGGAGCTGTACAGGTCTGGGTCAGGTTTTGTTAGCAGAGCCTTGAAAGGAACCAGAAAGAGACGAGGAGATGAACTCTCAACTAACCGCTCTTACAGCAATCAGAAAAGGCACTGGAAGAAAGAAAAGTCTTTTTTTACAGCAGCCATGGCTGGTGCATGTAGGAACTGAAGGGATTTTTAAACCTTGTTCATATTTAATCTCCCTGGGTTTTGTGCTAAGTTTCCAGACTCTTCTTCTGAGCCCAAAGCCCAGACATGGTGAACAGACAGATGTGACCCATACAGATGCAATGCTCCAGCACTGACTGCTCCTGGAAACATCCCCTAAGGTGGGCGCTGCTAGGAACAGGCACCAGGGGCTCGATGCCATCAGTCTCACTCTGGGTGGGCACATCCTTGCTCTGTCAGAAGCCACAGTGATTTTATTAACGCGCAACTCTTTACTAATGAGTAAAGCATGAATGAACTCACTGTTGGAGAACTCAGTGATTGACATCAGTGGGCCCAGCCCACCATTCGTGCTATTCAGGTGACTATGATGTGCACACGTGACACAAACACAAGGTATAGGTAAAGGTATGCTAGCAAATAGTTGATTTACTGTCTTGCAAACAGTATGTTAGACCTCGGTGCAATCAACCCGATATTTCTGCAGATGCTAAATTGACATGAAAATACGATTTTTAATGTAGCACCAGGTGGTGTTTTTTTTTCTGCCTCAGAATGCTTTTCATGTATGGCTTTGGATGACTCGACTCCCAGACAAAACATCTTTCTTCGAAATTTTGCTCTGCTTTCCTTTACCTCTGTGAACGGGAGAACAGCACCTTATTAGAGACAAAATTGATGAGTCTCTATGAATCATTGCTTGGAGTTTGGAAAGGAAAAAAGAAATTTGGCAAGCCTATAGTCGGTAATATGTGCTTCTAAAACCTACTCTTTGAAAGGGCCAAGTTATTACATTGTGAAAAGTAGTTACTCAGCACGTGCTGTAACTTTTCATAGGGATTTTTAGGCCAAATTTAAAGAGTGCTAATGATTTTGAATGCCAAACTTGAGACCCTACAGCAGGATGAGGTTTTAACAAGATTTGAACTGCCCTCCCTCCCCCCAGGTTATGCCTCCTTTAGAGATCTGGATATCTGGTGCCTGAAAATTAAAGCATATCACATCTGCAGTCATGGAAAGTCTTGGCCTTCCCATCCTTTTCAGTGTATCGAGAGTGAACTCCCACCAAAGGCAGTGGGAAAGCTGCTGGCACTCACCAACCTATGTTGGCATGCTGGGAATGTCATTCGTTATTAAAAAGAGGGAAAAACCACAACTGCAAGTGCCTTGTTCGGCAACCTGAGCGCATGCAGTGACGGGGCACACCGCTGCCCTGCAGACAGCCTGCTTCAGCTACTGGGGGTGACCTGGCCACGGCAACTGGGAACTAATTTATTCTGCTTCTCAATTACCTCACCCAAGTCAGCTAGCACTGTGGGGAAGCCTGACGAAAGGTTCTCCGACAGTGGCTTGTACCGGATGCTTTAGAAGATGGCATAACCTGAGGGGGACGTGCGGTAAGGGCCAGCACCTACTCTTTTATTCCTCTTATTCATTTATGATTTTAATAAATAATTAAAGATACTTGCGAAGGCAGACTAGAGATAACGTAATTAATATTAGAGCATAATTCCTAGAGCTTGCCAAATAGCATGAACAGGTGCTACTGCAGGGAGGGCACAGAAGCTGAGCCTGATTCCTCCACTTCCAGCACTCGGGCTTGCTGCGAGCCTGCGAAGCTGAGCTGTTCGTAAAGCAGGCAGGCCACAAGGCCAGACCTCAGGGAGCCCAGCCCTGAGCCCCCGAATCACCTCCAGGTCCCCCATCGGCCATCTGGCTCCCCAGCGGTGCAGCCCCACTGCAATTTGAGCCCATCTTTAACGTTTCCCAAAGAAAGGGGAGACGAAAAGAAAAGGATCATTTACTTCCTCTAATTGAGAAACAAGATAGGAAGCCAGATAAGGCAAGGAAAATTGGCATGACTCCACAGACTTCAACTGATGCCAGAGAGCAGGGTGATGAGCGCGGCAGAAAGGATAGGAGCACGCTACTGCTGCTGCCTTGTGACAGCAGTACCAGTCTGTTAACCGATGCACTTCATCCTCGGGTACAAAAGCGCTTTACAAGGAAGGCAGCGTCACAGAAATGAAGTTGCTTTGATTTACCCAGAAGGAGCTAAGCCAACCTTCTTTTCCTTGTCATTCACAATGTGACTTTTTTCCTTGCTAAGACAAAAATAATGTAGTGCTAGTTGTTGCCAAATAGCCACTTTTGAAACTTGGGCCCAGTCATTTTTAGCTATGCAAACTTGGCACGAACCAAGTGTTGCCTATGGATGGAGTTTACAGTGTGGGAAGCTTGCCAGAATCCTATTGCAGCCTACTTTGAGGTCTGGTGCTTCACCTTCTCACCCTACAACAAAGATTAAATAGTGTTCTAGCAAGGAAAAAACAGAAAACACCTGATGCTATTTTTTTCCCTTCCCTCCTTTGGATTCTAGGAATTAAGAGTACACAGGAGATGAACTTTGATAATGCCATGAGCAAAAACATGGCTTCGCCTGAAGCCAGCAGTACTTCCCCAGGCTGTGATTATTTATGTACAACACACACATAAATGCACATGCACACACGGGTGTCTTTACAGGAGTCTGGTAGGAGTGCTCTCCTCTCACCAGTTTCTTAAGGGCACAAAGAAAAAAAAAAAGCTGTTAAAAAAAAAAAAGAAACGTTGTGAAACAATCCAAAGTTACAGGATCCGTACTTTTTAAAGGATACTCAGCAGCCCTGGGGTTAGCAGTGGCTGCTGAACAGTGACTCAGAGGAGGGACAGAAATACTCAACAGAGCTTGTACGTCCTCTGATCGGGGCAGAATGGGGTTTCCCCCCCTCAAAAACTATCCCTCAGGGAGCAGACAATGAACAGTGGCGTCAAAGGAGTTGGAGAAGCTGCAACCACTCCTTTGGGCATCGCACGCCCTGCTTCAAATCCTCTTGCTGGTGAGGGACCCAGAAGTGGAAGCCCGATCACTGCCCTCCCTGGTCCCTTCTTGCCTACAGCATCAGTGAGAGGTCATCGGCGCATCCATGGCTTTCCGCTCTGCACAGGGGAAATGCGAAGGGACAAAAACCCACAACGTGCCCTCAGAGAGGAGAGTTACATCCCTGCTCGAGCCTACTTCGCATTTCCTATGTCTGCCACAGGACACAGGAACAGAGCAGGATGGGGATGTTCCCCTGGACCAGCTCTCCTTCGCCTCTCTGAAAGAATAGCTGAAACAAGAGGGGAGGGTGTGGGTGGGAGGGGACCATGGAAAGATTGATGTAAATTCATTTTTAAAAGCCAAACAGATGAAAATAGTTTTCACAGCCCCACAGCTGTTCTATGTATTTTTTTTGGACCAAGCCCGAGCAAAATGCGGTGCAGATAATAGCCCTTACTTCGGGTAGATAAGCCCCATGTAATCAAACCAGCAGCACAGCCCCAGTGTCTCCGCGTCCTGGCAGCTGGTGAGCTCAGTGACAGATGAGCATCTTCTCTCCCCCTTCTTGGGGTCCTTGTCCCCCCTCCAACATGGTCTGTCTGGGTTAGGTGCAGTCTTTGGTGGGCTGCTGCCTGCCCACTGTGCTCTGGTTCCAGCGGAGCCCCACGTGAGTCCAGCGCTGCCCTGGGCTTTCCCTGCTCCCTGCCCACACCTTTGGGCATGAAACAGAGCGGACAAAAAAATGAGAGAAGGAGCAGGACCTAAGTCCTGAAGCCATGTTCTTTGAGGCGACATTGCCAAGCCTCGGACCACAGCAACAACAGACGGACTTACAGTCACATTTATCCTCCGTTATTTTCCTATAAACCAACTCTGCCAGCAGCTGGCCAGTGCTTTCTGCAGCTTCTGCAGAGCTTTGTGGAGCAAGAGCTTAGACTGGATTTCAAAAGCTGCAAAAATCTCTCTGTTTGGGAGCCAGACAACACATGTCCAGGAACTCACTGTCGTGCTCCGCGTCCCAGCGCTTGGTAGGAGGCAGAGCTGCCTTTTCCGCAGGAGGGCCCCGGCACCCCACGGGCATCCTCTGGATGGGGATGGAGCCTGCTGCGAAGTGACGGGGTCATTTTGTGTCAGTCCTGAGTGATTTTCCTCCTAAAGTCAGCCTGAGCCCGACCCTCGTCCTCACCGGGCTCTGGGACAGCCTCCGAAAGAACTGGTGGGGAATATGAAATGCTGCGATGCTTTCAAGAGTCCAAGTTGGCACCTCCTCCTGCCTAGAGGTTCCTAAATGGCTTTGAAAACCTTGCTCTAAATGTTTTATCTGGGACCATTTCATTAAAAGGGAAGTGTTTAAAATGGCTTTTATAAAAATTGCTGAGGCTCTGAAAGCAATACCTCGGGCAGATGCAAGTGGGGTGTACAAAAAGCAACTGCTAAAGGCAACACCAAGTGGAACAGCTCATGGGCTTCAGAGCAGGCTGAGGGCACCTGGGCTCAGCAACTTCCATTCCTGAACGTATTTAGCCCAGATCCCACCTGAGGCCCTTCGGATGAGGAACAAGAGGCCTGGGGGTGCTCCCCTGCACGCAGCCCCCTCAGCACAGGGCTATTGCTGCGTGGTTTTTATGCACAGCGGCACAATATAAAATCCATTTAGAAACTGGGCTCACTTGCTGTTATTAAAGAATCCATCAGTGAATTTCATTTTTTATTGGTTCAGTTACAAAACTCACAGCGGTGTGTTGTGTTTGTTTTTCCAGAGCACCAATAAAAATCTTTTTGATTAAAAAAATTGAGAGAGGGAGAGAGAAAGAAAGAAAAAGGAAAGGAATGAAAAGCTGACCTGGCGTAACCCATGAGAGCACTGAGCCTCAGCGGTGTTATATAAAAAGCGCCAAGAGGCAGCAAATCCAATTGCTGAGCAACTGCTCGACTGCGGCTACAACCAGCAACAATCCAAACCCGTTTATGACAGCATTTTTGTTTCATAAAAATAAGCACAATCAAGCTCTGCTATATTAAACCAGGTTTTGTCATAGACCAAACACTGAAGGAGAATTATGGCATATGTAGAGCCCCAGGAGGAAAGCACAAAGCTCTCTTTGCTTTTCCATGGTGCCAATCCTGCCATACACAGCCAGCAGGGCTGGCTCCAGGTATTTGGGATGCTACACTGCCATACTGCTCCACAGCTGTCAAACAATCTACACTAGACATTTTTCCTTCTCATTTATGGGCACGCAAACATTTCAAAATCTGCTGCCTTTGTGTGACCTGCAATCCCATCTGGCCTATATCTAATCATCTGCAACCAATATGGAAATTGTGAGCAAGGTGACAATTACAATAGATCCCATAAAGACAAATATCCCAAAGATGGTAGCCACACCACATCAGGTGCTATACAGTAAAATTGTGGACTCGTCCCAAGTCAGGGCCACTTACTCCTGTAGGACTAAGCACAGCAAAATGAGAGCCGAGCTGCACTGGAGTTGGCATCCAGTTTTCCAAAATGATGCCTATGAAGAGCAAATCCAAGCAGCTTAATTTCCATTTATATGGATTGGTTGAAATTCTATGCAACTGAAAATATATTGTAACAGCATTATTAGGATGGAGCTGTAATAGGAAATCAATTTTCTTTTTTTCTTTAGAGTGAAAATAAAACTAAATGCATATAGTTCATATTACAGGGAATTCTACTTAGCAGAACAGAGCTGGTTCATTTTTTAAAAAGAAAAATAGGTGAATTCTGACTTTTTTATCAATTATTTCTCAAAATACAATTTTGTGTAACTCTATTTAGAGAGAACAAGCAATTATAGAAAAAGAAAACAATTGCTTTAAAAATACATAATTTTCCCCATCTCAATTACGAAAACAAATTTTCAAAATATCAACTAAATTTATACAGTTCAGTTATTAGATGAAAAAATGCAAGTGGGATAAACACCAGCATTCAGAGCATTTCATTTCTGTTCCTTTTTTTTTGTCAACCCTAGAAAAAGAAAATAGATCCTATTTTATTCACAAATGCTTGTCAGATATTTTATCTGTTACAGCTTGTGGGATGTTAATGTGCTGCTCGCTTTGGCTGCTCATTACTAGGTGCTGATTCTTGGCCAGCCACCAGAGAACCAGGAACACGTCCCACGAGAGCATGGGTGCTGGTGTGAAGGCACGGGTTTTGGTGTGAATTCCCACAGATATCATAAACTAGAGATGCCTCCATGGTCAAGAAATGGGGAACAAATGTGGCCGACGCGAACGGCTGTCCAGAACAGGAACTGATGTTTGCAAACACTCTGTCATCTCTGGCTATCTTTAGAGATGGTCTTTAGAGGACCATGAATCCTGCTAAAAATCAGACAGCTGATGTGTCGCTAAGCCTCTTGGATGCTTTCAGAAATCCCTGCTCTGGAGCTTGTCTAACTTGGAAAAGAAACGAAGGGCAGCTCTGATGGAATATATACTTATCAATGTCTGCATGGGTGGATGCTGATAGCGCCTTTATCAGGTTCAGCTTAATCCCCTTGGGAAACAAGCCATTAAATAATCCCTCGGAGGCAACGGAGCGCAGGAGCACACACTCGGGGCAGCGCTGAGCTTCGCAGCCTTGCTCCCCGCCTCTGCAAGTGCCTGGCCTTCAGATAAGGAGGTGTTAACCGAGTGGGAAGTTGGTCACAGGCAAAATCTCCTAACTCTTGGGAAAAGTCACACAGCTACACAAGAGCAGCAACCCGTGTTGCTGTTCTGTCTTCTTGTGGGTGGGAAATGAACAGCCTGAGCAAATAACATGGTGCAGGAAACCTTTGGGGATTAAAACATGATATGCTGTGTTTCAGCGGGGATTTAGATAGGCCTCCCGGAAGAAGGAATGTTTCCCTCATGGCCTCTAGATTACCTTGGTGCTTTTGTTGCTGTCTTCTTTCACCATGAGCTTTCATTGGGAGGGAAGTCATTCGCCACTGGGATGCGTGTATAGAAAGCAGCAAACTCCAAGCACTGCTTTTGCAGGGGCCTTTTTCTTTCCACCCCATCGGCAGAACAGATCTTACATGGACAGAAGAAAACTATTATGCAAAGCCTGTTCCTAGGACAGGAAAAGTCCTCTCCCATCCTCATTAACATTGTAAAAAGTATTTCAGGCTTGCAAGTGCTATAGGAAGGGTTTGACAGACATGACTGTTGACCCAAAATATTAGCGAGGATTGGAAAACAACCGGTTGAAGCTTTCTGAACACGACCTTCAGCGTGACTGCCAAAGAAAGCATCAGCACCCGTTAATTCATGAACCAACATGCGATTTGCAGAAACACTTACATGGCTTAAAAAGGCTAAATCCTGCTTTCAGAGGGGCTTAATCACCACAGACTGATTTAGGCATCTCAGTATGTTTGAGGGTCTGGTCACTGCAAGCACAAATTTCAGTGGAAATGAGCAGTTGATTATAAATTTTGAAGTCGGAGATTCCTACTAAAGAGGCTGCTGGGGAGACCCAAAGCTGCTGCAAAATACCTTCCCTCCACCACAACCTCTACGCCTCCACGCAGGCCACCTGGGCAAAGAGCTAGAACAGAGCATCCTACATCTGGTAACAACAGCTGAGGTGGGACACGCAGACATCCCCAGCTGGCAGCAGCATCTGGGACCCTGCTGATAGGACAGACCTGTACTTTTAGGAAGTAGGTAGCTTCCTACTTGCGTGTGAAGCAGTTAAAACACAAACTTCTTGCCCATAAAAACACAAAAGATCTTCTAAGACTGGGCTTGCATGCAAAACTCTCAAAAAATAGGACACTTAGATAATACAGGAACAGCATTAACTCAGCACAGAAGAGAAAATGAGGAGTTTCAGTCCACGCTGGTCAGATAGGATTTCAGTTTTTTTGCATTTTGTTAGAGCCACACCACAGCGATGTACCACATTAGCCCTAGCCTAGGAGGCTTTCTCTTGTGTGGAACACACACTTTGTTTGAAGCCATCGTTCTGCTTTTTGCTATCATAACTGTGAGAAATTAACCACCAAAACCATCTGCTGTGAACATCAAAGGCTGCTATGCCAACATTTTATCAAAGATGCAACAGGACTTGTACCCCGGCAGAGATCATAATAAACATCAATCACAGCAAAAAGTAACAGACACTCAACATAAATTCACATCCTTTTCAGTACAGGACCTGACATATTATTAGTTTGGCACATGCGTAGGTCAAAAAATTGAACTGAAAAGTTTAACCCAAGGAGTCTTAAGTTCAAAACCCCTCTGAAAGTGAAAGCTGTGAATTAAGTCAATAATAATCACAAATCAAGCTTCAGGCTAAGTAGTCTGTCATTTAAAAGCCTTAAATCAGCAGCTGGAGTGGCATTACTTGAATTTAATGGGCACACAGCAAAGTGCTGTTTAATTAACCATTGCCAGCCTGACATTTCAAAATCTCCTCAATTTGCCATTTGCTTTAATGTATATTAATAGCTAGAGCTTGCTGGAAATGCTCTGTTGGGAGAAATTTTGGAGTGATGAAAGCTCAAAAATTTTCTCCATGAAACTTTCCATTTTACTAACTACTACAAAAATCACAGAAAAACACCTTAAAATATTTTTTTTCATTTTGAATCAGTTCAGTATTAATGGAAAATCCCCCCACAGGTAAGTTTATCCATGATGACACATTACCTGATGTAAATCTAAGTTCCAGTTACTAAAACCTTGACTTTTTTTTTTTTTTATTTAATTGAGTTAGGCTCTTTGCTTGGACTATCCAAAAGGAAGCACAGAAATCCTCCTACCTTGGTCCATTTGGAAGGTGTCTGGAGGAACATGGCTTTTGCCCCATGATGGCCTCCCGTTATCAGTCATGTCAACGAGCCTCTGCAGAAACAAGCAGAAACAAAACTCAACAGACTGTAAAGAAACCCTTAAAACAGTAATGGAAAGACTGTGTGTGACAACCAAAATAGCTGGAGGCTTCTTCTTTCAATCTGCAGTAGAAATGGAGAGGCTGAAAGGCAGCTAAGATCACCCTGACGGTCTTCCCAAGGATATCTATGGCACAATTAGAAACACTGCATATGATTTCCTTAGTATCACCAAAATGGCTTCCAAAACCAAGGAAAAGTACCACTTCCAAAACGTCAAAGCATTGTTTTTGTCTATAATGCCAGCTGAGCAGGCCAGTGAACTCATTCCTGCTTACCAATAAACTTTTATTTAGTTTTCCACTGTGAGATTAGATCATGCAGGAAAAGTTCACCAAATAATACTGTAAAAAGAGATGAACTCACGCAAGATTTTCATCGGTCACTGAAAAAAAAAAAAACTCTGTCAAACTACTAGAAATGAATTAACTTTGAATACTTGACTACATAAACATTTCTGCAAAAACACTTTGGGATGAAAAAAATTATTTATTGTGCCCTCCAGGGAAATGTACCTCGTCAATTCCTTGTTACTAAATCACTTTCTAACAGTTATGGTGTGAGGTAAATTGCTGTTTAACCCTGATGAGTTTAAAGACCTTGATGCCTAATGAATTCTCCTATTCATACTGGAGGTTACATCTGCACTAGAGCTCTCTTTTAACAGCCTGGTGCTGAAAAGATCTGATGTAATTTTATTTACCAAACAGGTGTCAGCAATCATATCCAATGATGTCAGAAGGCTTGATGGGAACTTGCTCTAAGATGAGTATCAGAGCCAGTGCTCCACAGTCATAAAAAGGCTCTCCCCTAGGTAGTAAGAGCCTTGGAGCACGTTCATGATGCTTGATGATCAAGTGAGGGCTAGTTAGTGCTGCCATGAGCAAAAGCAATAACCAGACGGGTTAATGGCACGAATCCCGTCAGCGCAGCTCACCTGTTGAGCTCTTGGGGGTGGCTCCACGGGAGGGCCCTTTGCTCATGCAATGCAGCGCCCAGCAAGGGCATAACCCCGGGTGCTGCCCTCCTCTGAGGTGCACCCAGGGCTACTCCGAGGGAGACAGTGCTCAGCGGGGCTGCACCACTTCAGTGCAGCAGATGGGCACAATGTCTCCTTCAGCCTGGTTAGTGAGGCTGAGAAGCCACAGTGATGTTTTACATCGGGAGGTAAGGAAAGAGCTCCCAGTGCTGCAATGCTTCGCTGGCATAAACTTGGCTGTAGGCTCCCTGGATGACCTCCGAGCCAATTTTGAAGTAACCCAAAGGCTGCTGAGCATGGCCCCATGGCCACCCCCTCTGGGTAGGCCACTGCCGTGTACAGGGCTGGGACTTGACTTGCTGTATGCTCAGTCCCTCATGGAGCATCAGTGTGCTGGGGGGTTGCAGAAGATTTTGGCTATGCAGCACCATTCCCTTGGCAGGAGAGAAATTTGAGGCAAAAAGGCAGAAATGCTGGACTCTGGATGCCTGATGCTAAGGCCATGTGCAAGATGAGTGTCCTTCATTTGTAGAGCTTGTTATCCTCCTAAACTAAATAATTTTAACTGTGCTATTAAGTATTTATATCAGATTTGTTTTTAAGACAAAATACGTCTGTTTTAGCTAATGGAAACACTTTGCAGAAAATATAAAAAAAAAATTTAAAATCTACAAGAGAAAGAAGATTTTTGGCTGAAAACCATCCCATTGCAGCCTCGCGCTGAAAACTTTCCAGGTTAGACTAAAAATGTTTAGTCTTTAATGACAATGTTAAATTTTCCATGGAAAAAAGGAAATGTTTCCCAGATATGTTAATAAGCTACAAGCTATATTCCTCGCTGCTGGAAATGTATTTGTTTGACTATATAATTTCAGGCACTAATTTTGCATTCCTGTGCCTAGAGTTTTAAACAGGAGATTGCTTATTTTCATCAAAGCAGTAAAATCGCATCAAAACTCTGCACGGGCATTTATGCAGATATAAAGCCATCCTAATTTGTTCAGCTTAACTCATAAAATGAAGACAACACACAGTGGCATTTGAATTCAGAGCAAACTTGCTACTAGTTATTAGGTCTCCATGCAGACAGCCCTACTTGGCACTGCTGGACGTTGGTAGTTTGGTCTAACACACTCCCCAAAACACGCTGTATTAAATCACACACTTCTTCAGACCTGAAGAACAGCCCATAAGCCTGCAAGTTTGTGTCTACTTTTTCCAGCTACATCAGTTGCATCTAATAAAACACATTACCAAAGATCTCATCTTGTTTACATCCCACAAAGGCAGACTGAGGGCAGAAAATGAACATTGAGTCAATCGATTTGACTGGGCTCTGTCAAACCAGGCTCCTGGCAGTTTTTTGGTTTTTTTTTTTTTTTTTTTAACTTCAATAGAGCATCTTCTACTCCATAAGAACTAATTTTCCAGGTCCAAGCCTACGTGTTTTTTAGTTTTTTTCCCCTTTCAATGTTGTTACTAGGTATTTAGCTTTTTCTTCCTTAATGGCAATTTAATAAGACCCAGCTGACAAATGCTCATTGGAGTGACCAAGCAGCACCTGAAAGAGATGGGATGTAACATTCATATAAAGTGCCTGAGTACAATCATTGTTATTAAAAGGATAACCAAATGAATTCGTAATGATGGGACACTCATTTCAAAGTGTTTCCATAGCTGTTACACATCAGGAAAAATAGGGAAGTTACCTCATTTTCTCCAATCCTAAATAACCTTATAAACTCACCAAAGAAATTAATTAGCCAATATTTCTTGAAAATTCATAACAAAGTTTCCATTTTTCCGTCAGATAATTCCTTAGTGCATTCTGGTTTTTAACTTCCTTCAAGTCTGGATCATTTTGATGTGTGAACAGACATTTTGTGTTTCCATGGGTTATTTCCACAGGTTCAAATATCTTATGTAATTGACATTTTCCTGCTTACAAAAGCTGTCAAACTTAAAAGTAGCAGTTGATTGATAAAACATGGTTTTTGTCTGAACTTAACTTCATTGTTGGGGCCTATTGCTCAAGCTCTGAATAACTCCTCTCTTCAAAGTGACATGCATTCATTTTTTTCTTCTAAGCATCTGTGCTTTAAACTACATTTATAAACTAGAAAACAGCAGCAACTTCTTTTTCTTTTTTCCTACAGGTAGATCTCTTCAACAATTTCCTTCCCTTTATAATTGCTGCTCTTTAAATAAGCAGTGCAACTTGACTTTAAAGTAAAGACTCCTGAAGTCAACACAATAATCATTCAGCAACATCTATCCTTTCCAATCCTGACTTTAAAAAAAAAAAAAAGAAGTGGGAGAAGAGAGCACTGAGATTTATGGCATCTACAGAAAGCTATAGCTATGCGGGCTGTAAAG
Source organism: Cygnus olor (assembly GCF_009769625.2). Classification (NCBI taxonomy): domain Eukaryota; kingdom Metazoa; phylum Chordata; class Aves; order Anseriformes; family Anatidae; genus Cygnus; species Cygnus olor. Next base: position 116,119,703 of record NC_049171.1, on the reverse strand, counting down.
CAAGCTGTGCAGATAATTTTTAATAGTAAAGGACCATTTTGTCTAGCTGTGACAAAGGCCCAACAGCATGATCCAGAGCCTGGTGGGGCTTTTTGGTTGGCTTGTTAGGCTTGGATGTTGCTTGATGAAGAAAAGAACAAGCTGGTGTCACACTGAAATGGCCACAGTGATTGTACAGGCAGGGACGTGGAGCTGGCAACCTACTTAGCCTCTGTGCAAACCATCACCAGTACAGTGGTTCATGATGGGCAGCCATCTACGTTTCCCACCTGAATACTGCTTTATGCTGCAAACACTCAGCAATGTTGTAACAGCACATCACTGTTACTCTTCCTCATGTTCCAAGAGCCAAGACAGGCGTCACACAGCCCCTTCGCTGCCCACGAATCCCTCGCATTTCAATTTTCTCCAGGAGACGGCCTCCAACAGCATCTTCTCCTCTCTTGCATAAGCCTGCTCTGCTCAGAGACGTCTCTGTCACAGAGGGGCCTTAATTTTGCAGCCCTGTAACCAGCACAGTCTCAGAATTATTCAGTTGTCCTGAGCAGGGACGGATTGAAGCAAGTGCCAATTTTTTTTTATATTTTTATTTCTTTGCGTCAAGGCCCAGATACAGCAGTTTCACATGCTTTTGGCAGAAAAATGTTATTGCTTTCTGAAGCAGTTGTTTTTTCAATGACATGACTTCCTGCAGGGGCGTTTTAATTATTGTTGGTGTATCACCTAACTTAGTTATGTATTGCTTTGAAGTTGTTCTTTGTATCTGATAGTAAGAGGATAGAAATAAACACGTCGGTGTTTATTCGCTTCCCCTTGCCCTGCATTGGCTTGGTGCAGCCTTCTCTTTGGATTACACAAGCACGGGGCGGGTGGAAGAGGAGGTCCCAAAGAAGAGGCCAGGCAAAGCACATGCACTGACACCTTTACGCTGGCAGGTGCTTTCTCTTAAGCTGCCCATATTAGCAGTCAAATGGAGATCACACGCACAAACCTCCAAAGCTCTGAAGACAGAAAATTGCTGAAGACCAAGGGCTGCATCGATGTGTTAAATGGCCATTCCTAGGTGAAAAAATAAAATAGAGTTCCTGAACCAAATACATCGCTGTTGTGCTGGGGTATGCAAGCCACTGCACTGTGGCAGAGAAGCAGTATTTGCAAGTGTTCGCGTATAAGTGCATGAAGTGATATCCCAGCCACCTGCAAAACAGAGGCAAGGAAAGCTTCCTCGTTGTATTGCCAAGGTAGGATCGAAGGGCTCGACGCTAGCCAGATGGCAGCAGAGTATGCACAACCTACGGCGAGCTGCTGAAATACATCCCAGTCTCCTGTTACTTTGATATTTCGGATGTATTTAGGTATCGAGGGCTGGGGGATGACACCTCACTGCGCTCAACTCAGTCTTCACCTTGAACTGGATTCACCTCCTCCCCATCCAGGTGACAGTCAAGTTCCTCAGATTTCATTTGCTTTTTCCTGAGTTAATGACCAGAAAGTTTTCTTTTTACGAGAGAAAAAAAAAAAAAAAAAAGCAATTCATAAAAAAGATGGTTCCTGAAAGGCAGCGTGCCAAGAGCAAGATAAAGCATTTCAAACCATCAGCTGCAAAGTACATGCATTAGGAAGCTGTGAACTGGGCCGCTCATTTTGGGGGAAGCCTCTCTCATCTTGAAAGAATTTGGATGATTTTTATAGTCAGACAGGACAGATCCTTCTGGGATCACTAAAGCCTTCTCCCTTCCTACCAGAGGCACCAAGAGAAGGCACCATGAGAACAGCTTTCAGCAGAGGCAGTTATTATTAATGGTTTCTTCATTAACAGGGCAATTTCAGTCCCATTCTGCCTCTCCCATTGAGGACGGAAGTTCTCAACTTTCAAAAGCAATCTGAGCAAGCCATGTGAGGATTTCGCCATTTGTGGCTTGGGAAAGTAGAGATGAAAGACTTCTAAGACCTTTTGCTTGGATTTGTTTTCTACTGTGTGATGATTATGACATTACTCACCACATGTGCCATCTTCCCATCCCAGGAGACTGTGCTGGGGAGACCCGGTGCACTATATAACTCATTTTGTACTTCAGGGCTTTCAGTTTCCATCTAGTTTTTGCCACCAAGGCCGAGGTCCCAACTGGAGAGCTGTTAAGTTGGATACATAAGGCGATATTTACACCGGGAACTTCTCAAAGAAAGGCCACAATCCTGCTTCAGAGCTACATGGAGCTATAAAGCCTCGTGTTTCTTTAACAAACTGTTTCTCAAGGCTTTATTTTTTGCACTGAATGTTGTGCCGTGCTGAACAGATGCCTTCAGATGGAGGATGCACTCATACCACCTCTTGCGAGAGCTCCGTGACTGCACTCGCTGCTCCTGGGAAACAAAAGTCCAAATGTACAGCAAAAAAATCCTCCAGCCAGCTCTCCACTCCCACTTCCCAACCCTGCACACCTGGTGTTTAACATATACAAAGGCAGAGACTTTCCTTTTCCCACAACCTGAAAACTGGAGTTTAGCAGCAAAGCTGAGCGGAATGGGAACCTGGCAGATCCTCTGCTTTCTGGTCTTTCTGCCTCCTCCTTTGCTAAGGCTTGTTTTCAAATCCACAGCCTTCCGCTATCCTCCAGTGAATAAACCTCATTAAACACGAGGACAGAGGCAACTCCTGGTGCCGAAACCTCTCGGCTCATATGCGCAGCCTGCCCACGCTCGTGGCCACGGCCTGAAAAACCGTACTGAAATCCTCTCGCTTCAGATCCACAACAATCTTTGAACCCAGACAGATGTCCAGAGATGAAAGGGGGAAATGAAGCTGCTGAGTTCCTTTCCTGCCATGACAGAAGCGTACACACCAGTCGACTACTTCCTACAGCCAGCCCCACCCTCCAAAATTCTGAGAAAAAAGGGAAAAAAAAGCTCAGCTAATGAGAATTGCAGCACTGTTCACGCCACAGTAGTTAAGGTTGTATTCATTATAAATCCCCTTTTCAAGGTTTCTGTCACTCAGCCATAAAAATCATACTGGGTTGAAATTTAGCATCCAAGCTTTCTGCCCAAGGACAATATTTTTGACAGAATTTGGAAACAATTGGTTTGGCAAAGCACATCTGAAGTTTTAAGGAGTGCAAAAAAGAATAGTGGTTAGTGGTGTCAGATGCTATTATTTTATGCTCTTATAACTTAAAAACAACTAATTTAGGTTCTGTGGTTGTTATTACTCCATAATTTCCTCCGAAATATTTGGCCCGTTCCTAATAACAAACTCCTGCAAATTGCTAGCACTGTTTTAAATAGAAAAATAATAGCATTCCTGGGCCAAATCTTCAGCTGCTATAAATTAGCTTAGTGTCATTGTTGCCCTTGTACAGCAGCTGAGGTGTTGGCCCCAGGTGTTCAGCAGAACTCATTTTGGTGTGTGCATGTGTCTGGCTGGCTCCATTAGTCTTTTGCTGGGCAGTTCCCAGGAATTTAGAAAGCAGATGGTTAGGTAATGTCTTTGGGATGTGACAGAAGCGGTCCTGCTCTCATCAAAGCCTGTTGCTAAACATCGCTTGACTTCATGCGCTGAAGTCAACACCTCCACCTAGAATGCGTAAAGTTTTCTTGGGGAGCACTGCCACACCAGGAAGCTCTGCCGGCTGCATTCAAACCCAACTTTAAGTCACTGCAATGAATCACACGCATGTTTAGCCTCTCTTGTTTTGCCTTTGGAGCTGCTGCTACCAGAGAAGCTGCTGTTTAATGCATCCTGAGCATAGCTCACAAGAGACCATATATTTTGGAGGCCACCGCATCCCAACGCACGGTAACTGAAGGGTGTTAATGGCCACAAGTTGGGTCTTTGGTGCCTTGGGAAGCCTGGTGTTTGCTGTTATGTGAGTGTTTTTTTGAGTGGGATCTTGAACACTAGGGGTAGGATTTGGGTGTTTTCAGAGGCTGGTCATAATGACAACTCCTTTCCCCTCCTCCTCCTCGCACTTACATAAGCGGTATTTTCTTATTGAGAACTAGTGTTTGAATAAACAAGTACTTGGGAAATGCCTTAGGTAAGCTCTGAGTAACTAAGCAGTTCCTCTCCCATTTTTACAGATCTTCAGAGTGAAACCCGTGCTCATTGCACTGTGTCAATGCAATGTTTTCAATGTTTTAACTCTGCACTTCTGCCCACTGCAAGCCATCTGCAGCTCCCCCTACAAGTCACTCACCTCCCTCTTCCCTCCTCTTCGCTGTGCACGGCAATGCACACACAGACCAGCTAGTGGGTTCTCCTTGGGGGCTGCACATCCTCAGCAACATTAATAAAATCAAGTTGGATGGAGCAGCTGCCCACCTCTGACACGTACCCAAGAGGACCCCTTGCAAAACTTTCCAGTTTTTGAATGCTCTCATGCTTCCACATGCAGTGGACAAGGTCACAGTCAGCAGGCAGACCGCCCTCAGAAGTCAGATGAAGATTGTGAATATAGCAAAACGTGTTAGAAGTTCAAAAAAATATTTTGTCTTGTTAAAATTTCTCATGCAGTTGTCCTCCAGTGAATGTGGCTTGGAACCTAAAGGTCTTCTGTGTAAAGTATCAGAAAAAAAAAAAAAGCAGCTTTCTAGTTGAAATAATTTGATAGTTAACCTGAGAAAAACATACCTAGGTCTGCACTTCTAAAATTTAGGTATTCTTTCTGTATATCCCTCCCCCACCCCTCTGGTTAATGTTCACATTTAAAATCTGCACTGCTCAGAGAAATGGATTCAAGGAAGAGCAGCAATAAAGATTAACCAAGAACCATGTAGGTATTTCACGTGGATTCTCACCTGGAATTCACTCTTTGTGCCCTTGGATCCCGGCCCACTATTCCCTACCCCACCAGACCCCCTGTGGTAGGGCAGAGCTCTGGGCTGGCTGCGGAGTCAGCGCAGCTGCCTGTGTTCAGGGTAAGAGTGAGACAACAAGGTAGCCAGAGCTGGGCTGACTCTCTCCTCCTGTCAAGACGAGAATTATTAGGTAATCCCACAACCTGTTAATTGCTCTGTGGCCATAACAGCCTCCTAGGCCTAAAATGCCATGAGTTTGTGAATCAGCTTTCCCCTTAAAGATTGCTTATCTAGATAGAAAAGAGACAAACAAGGAGGCTCCAGCCAATTACAGCGATGAAACTGCATCGTTTTTCTCCTGATCTTTGAAGCAAAAGGGCAAGGCCCTCGAGCAGGCCAGAGCTGACTCCCACGCAGCCCAGGCAATCTGCATTTCTGCCTATGGAGGTAAGACAGCAGCAGAAGCTGGTGCTCTTCAGAAGCAGCAAGACTACTTGCAAGGAGCAGCAGGGCAACGCATCCCTGGGACACAAGGGACTTGCATGGGACCGGTGTTGGTCACCAGGGACAAACCTATTCACCTGACAAGGGAAGTAAATTGCAGTGTCAGATGTCAAGAGAACCTCCCAAATACTGTTTGGAAAGTACGCGGACTGTTTATGTCGGGGCAGGGGGAAATGTATCCATCCCTTCTTGCAATGGGTTAAGCAGCTCTTACCTATACGATAAGCTACTTGTGCTAAGATGTCAACAACTGACCTAAATTATTTAAGATGCAGAGCAAAATTGGCCTCTGCTATCCAAATTTCAGCAATTAATTTAGGGAAACAAAAAGAAAAGAGGCCCCTTGTCATAAAAAGGCATTATCTTGCCAGCCTAAGGGATTTTGTCCCCAGGCTACTCATCTTCCTGAATGATACAAAAAAAAAAAAACAAAAAAAAAAACCACCCTGATTTTTGAAGATGAATTTGAAAGTGGCATGGAAAGAAATCCCTTCCTGAGAACAGGTTAAGATTTCTGTGATAAAAATAGCAGGAGTCTGCTTTTACACAGCAGCTAACTTGCTCCTGTCAAGGTGGTTTTTAAATAGTGTTTCGGCGTACAGCTACAGAAAGCCCCTCTCAGCCACCCGTCCAGAACCGTGCCTGGCTTCTTCCTAATCCCTGGAACAACAGCAGCAGACTCCTAAAAATACTGGGTTGGGGGGGAAGCTTAATCAACTCCTTTCAGAATAATATTTGTAGACTCCTTATTTCCTCCTGCAATACCATCATATTTAATCATGAAAGTCAGGTTAAGGTTTTACTTGGCGTCTGTGTCTATTGTGGTGTCGGGAATCAAAATTTTGGGCCTCCAACAGCTGTGGAGAAGGGCCTTGAATATTACATCATTTATCAGTAGTGCTTCCAGAAAAAAAGGAAACATTCCATGAAAAGATAATTTACTTGTCTTAATAATGTAAGCAGAAATTAAAGTGGAGAAATCCCCTCTGGCAGTGTTTTTGACAGTTACCTTCATTTTCATCATTGCTGACTGCACATATCTACTTTGAAAATGAATACAGTTTCCACTTCAAAAGGAAAAAAGAAAAAAGAACACAGGAAAGGAGTGTGAGAGGGACCCTGTGATGTAAAAATTCATTGACTACAATATTTTCTGGGAAGTTTACCTGCTCTGAAGTTCAGACAGAAAGGGTACCTTTGAGAGTATTAGGGAAATGTTTATAGCACATTCACCAGGAGCACACGTCAGGGTTTTGGCTCAACTTACCCACACTGAACTTTTAAATAAATGCGCGTTTCGGCAAAGAGAATAAAAGTGACGGGTCCAGAACCGTATGGCATATCTCTACATATATATTCACTTCTTCCTAGTCGGAATAAATTGGAAACAGTTCAGGAAAAGAGCTACAAGGAGTGGTAACCTGCCTCTGAGGAGGTGGCTCTCAGTTCCCGTGCCACCCGTACCGCTGCCATTAACCAGTAACAGCAGGGTCTGGTTTTCTCTGCTCCAACTGCAGCCCTCCGGTGCTGAGCACTCCAGAAGACTGGAGCCCTCGGCTCGTGCACTGTGCTGTAGGTGCAATGAAAGGCACCTGGGGTGGGAGGCGCCTTCCCACACCGTGATAACCAAAGGGTAGAGAGGCCAGCAGCCGAGGGCTGAGCGGTCGGCCTGTCCTCACAGCCTTCTGGGGACACGGCCCCCCCGTAACTGCGGAAAAACTGCACAGGAAGCCAATGGCAGAAGCAGAAATGGAGGCCAGACCTCCTTTTCCTAGCCACTCCACAGCAAACACCGTCCCCTCCACAGGGGGAGGATACACATGGTGTCAAACATGAGAACTGTCCGTATGTGGAGCGCATGTCCCAAACTCCTTAGGGCTGCGTCGATCCAGTCCCACTGCAGGGTGGGAAAGCCGAGTGCCTGCAGCCCAAGTAACCACCCCAGGAAACACCGAAGGGGCTTCCACACCCCTGACGTGCTGTCAGGCTCTTCACAAGCTGAAGAACTCTGGGGAGAGTCACCTGAATGCTGGGCAGATGGCCTTGGTACCGCCAGGAAGGGGTGTCCAGCCACAGTGCGATACCACGGGTGCCCACGAGCTGCCAGACCAAGCAACTTGTGTGCAGGAATTAGCACGCAGCCAGACCTGGTTCTCTGCCTAATGAGGAATAAGCTGATTATTGCAGAGAAAATATGCAACAGGGATCGTGATAAAACAGACTCTAGGCCAGGTATAGTTACACTCAGCACAAGTTACTTCGTAATTCTTGCAGAAGTGACAATGACACAGGTCCCAGCTGCCACTAGAGCTGGTTCCCTTTGCTCTATGCTCCTTCCAGCCGAGCCTGCAGCTGCTGCAGAAGCTGACCTCAGGGCCTGATCTCCCAGCGGATTTCACACTGAGAAATCGACCAAGTCTCAGCAATTTCCACGAAAACCATGGTACCGATCTGGTGTTAAATTAATAAATACATGGTCATCTCCAACAGTTTAGAATGAGGGGGTTACACGCACAATTTCCACCCATGTAAACTAACTTGCACATGAGTGCAATTCAAGAAGAGAGAAAAATATCTGCAAGTCGTATTTAATCTGAAACACCCCACTGTGCTTGCGAAAAGGTGGTTGGGGTGGGAAACCTGAAACCTGTCACAGCCCAGTTAGATAAAACTATGTTGTTTGCACAATATTATTTTGTTTGAAAAAAATCAAGGCAGTTTGCACAGACCTATGTGGGAACTCAGTCATTTGGGGATAAGCTGATGTAAACTTATCTACTGCAGCTATAATGAGGTATTCAGTTTTGCCAGAAGGATGCATTCAAAAACCATTCGTTAGGTACTGAAGGATGAGATTGGCTTAGCGATTGCAATTTTTTAAAAAAGACAGATTTATATTTTGTTGGTCTGTACAGTGCATGTTTTCAAATCTTTCTGTGCAACCACTAGGAACAGAAACCCGAATATAGAAGCCCCGTCAGACAGACCTATTTATCAGGATACTCTGATTATTTCAGATGCAGAGCTTGGCTTCCTCCCCAAAGCACTGCCAAGCTCCAAAACAACTTTCTGACAGCTGCTCTGAGGTGGTGGAGAGGGGAGGGTGCTTCTGGCCTCAGCCCAGCATGGCCTCAAACCCACACGGATGGGAAGGGAGAGAGCGAGCTGCCCAGAGGAGAGCGAAGGTGGGGAGCAGTGTGACAAGGACACGGGGAGCCTCACCCCGCACATAGTATCCAGGCGAGCAGGGAAGATAAACTAGACTTATTTTTATTCCCCCTCAAGGTGTGTTGCAGAATGTTGGATGCTTTAATAAAGACACCCAACGTAACACGTCTGCATTCCCCAGATTCACCCCCAACAACAACAGCACCAGACGTGCTGTGGCCTGAGCAGCCAGCGGCGGAGGTGGCCACATCCATGTCCACAAGGCTGGGAGCCCAGCTCCCTGCCCCAGCCGCGGGGCTGGAGGGCTACAAGCACTTGCCCTTCGAGCAGCCTCAGCCAGCCCCCCAGCAAGCCCCCACACAGTCCGGAGCCCCAGCACCGCTTCATTCCCCGTGTGGGGAGGCCGGCGTGGAAGCCCCCAGCCTCCTGTAAGCTTTAGCTCAGGAAGGGGTGACCAGCCCCAGTGTCTTAACGGAGGTACAACCCCCTGCACAGAAGCCCTTTATGTGAAATCAGCAAACCACTGGCTGTTTTAAGTCTCAAACAAAATACGGGGGAGTTTTGACTGTGGTTTGAAAAGAAAACTGACAGGCAGCCTTCGGAAGGAGAGCAGATCTCACCTAGCAAGATCCCTGCTAGCGCCAGGGATAAGCGTGCTGCTCGCTGCTCCTCCCGAACACGACCAGCCTGGGACAAGCTCAAGAAGCTTTGTAATTTCACTGCGTGGTTTTAAACTTTAGGAACGTCCTGTGCTCTGTAAGATATAAAAGGCCAGTGTGAATTGATCCATCTGACTCAGCTCCCAGAAGCATCTGACACCGTACCAAGGTGAACAGCATGAGGAAATGGCTGATTTTCTGTTGGTCCTACCCTGCAGTGCTCAGCACCCTCTCCAGACAGCAACATGGCTTTGCACCACCTGAAGAACTTCTCCCAACTTTTTAACTCTCTCCCATTTTTCTCCCCCATACTTATCATTTGGAGCAAACCACAGCTTTCAGTCCGTCTCCTTCCCTTTCCAAAGGGCCAGGATCCAGCTGGAAGCTGGTCCAAGCCAGGCCGCTGGGAAACAAAGCGAGGAAAGGAGAGAGCTGGCAGCACGATCCCTTGGCAGCTCGCGCTTCCCGCTAACCCACAGCACAGCTCAGCTCCGCTCTCAAGGTGATCGCTGCCCTGGCATCTGCCAGTGCACCTTGCAGGGGCACATCGATGCCCAACCAGGGGATGCTGTGGCAGCAAAGTCCTCCAGAGGACCCTGGCGGACATCAGTTGGCAAAAGGATGGCTTTTTCTTAACCACTGCCGTGTAAAGCCTCCTCTGATAGCTTTGCTATCTACAACACAAACCATCGCAAACTAAAAAGGACTAGCTGTTCCCGGAAGAGCTGAGATTTTGCTCTAGGTATTTACACTGTTCTTTGCCATAGATAAGGAATTATGATAAGAATTCGAGCGACTGTGTTAGAAAAAACAACCAGGAGGTTTACAAACTTGAGAGGTTCCTCAGGAAGGAGCTCGGAGAGAAAGGTAGCTTTGGGGTTTTAAAAGAAGGGACTCGGACTTTGGATCTGGGTTGCCTCTCCTCTGGCTGCTGGTGGGAGTCTGGGCAACTTGCGTAACTCTGGATGGCTGCAGCTCCCAGTGCTGTGAGAAAGGACTGAGGTGATCAGAAAGTAAAGACTAGTAATGTAAGAAATACCTCTAGCATCACCGAAGTCTCAAACTGTTGAAAGAAGAACATTTTAGAGAAGGAATTCCAAGCTGATATCCAGTACAGGTGCTGGGAAAACCTGCTTTAGACAACCCAAAGGGGTGGTGGCATTTTTGCTGCTAGACGAGGGAAACTGCCACGCTTTTAGGTTGCCTACACGGGGAACAGTGAGGACACCAAGTGTCCTCAGTCCCACACCTTCAGGACAGCCCCACCACATGCACGCCACCCTTGGGGGCATCGGCCCCCTGGCTGTGATGCTCTCAGGGCCCCAGAAGACCCAAGATCTGAGGCAACCTTGGGGTTTTGATGGGCTGGAAGCAGCAAAGTGGCTGCTACCGTGGATGCATTTAGGAGACCTTGAGGAACTATTCCTGTCAAAAAAATAAAAATTAAAATCCCCAGAGCTAAACAGCCTCTTCTCTTCAAACAGCTAGCAGAAATTCTCTTGCTCAACTGCATTTAAAAAATCCTCCTCTTTTTACCTTTAATCAGAGTGCAAACCTCCATAACTAAATAAAAATGAAAACAGGGCAGCACTTCAAGTAGGACAGTGATGCCAAACTCGGTCAGCTGCAGGTTGGCCTGGGAGGAGCCCCAGAGCTGACCCTTCCTGTATCTCCTGGCTGAGGTCCGTGGCTGTTGCGGGGAGCCATCTGCTCTGCGGAGAGGTGTGGAACATGCACTGCTCTCCTCTGCCCCCTCCCCAGAGCGAGGAAGCAATTCAGCTCCCTGGTGCTTGTCTGATCTTTGGGAAGCGCTAATTTTAATGCTGCATTCCTCCTCCTCTTTCCAGGCCCTCGCTGCTCTTTTTGCAGTGGAGATAGCATCAGCTCTGCCAGTCCCTTGTGGCACGTACAGAGAGAGCATGTGCTCCCCGTCCTCTCTGCCCTTCATGATGAGACTTTTGGAGGCTGCCTGGAACAATGGGACTTTGCTTTTGGTTTGAGCATCCATGTACCACTCTTATAGGAATTGCATGAAGTGCAGAAGATGCTGACTTAGCCAAGCAGCCCAGTAGCCTTGACAAACTGTTCCCTCCCCATAAAGTTGTGTCCTCATTTTAGGAAGCTTTTGGCATCGTGCAGAAATAAATCACCCAGCCTGAAATCAAAGGCCTCTCTCTGGACTTGAAAGAGGGCTGGGATTTCAAGCCTCTCCTCCCAGTGCTCTGCTGTGAACAGTAGCAGAGCAAATACTCCTGGTTTTCTTTGCACAAGCAGTAAAGCTCTACTTTTCAGGATTTTGTGCATGTCCGAGCAAATCACATTTCTTTCTGGCTCTACGATGATTTTTTCCACGCCGCCACCACCACCATCCCCCTTTTTCCCCCCTCCTTTGCAATGCCATTGGCATTCCTTTGGAGGACATTTAACTGCAGAAGGGTCCAGCAGACCCTCCCCACCAAGAGCCCTGTTCACAAGTGTCAACCCCAACTTGGAGTTCAGCCCTCAGTCAGAGGAGCAGTAAAGCTGGCAGGCTTAAGTACTACAGGAATGCTAACATCGCAGATCTGAGAGAGTTAATTTGGTCAGAATGCACTCTAGTAATGTTTATGTTTTAGATAAAGTGCCTACAATGTTGCAGTTTGCCCTTCTGACCCCATTTCCTCGTTCGTGTGCAGCTCGGAGAAAGTGATACTTAATTCCAAATCTCTGCTTTTATTAGCTCCCAGAGAGGGGTAGGATTTCATCCCAGCCTTATCTCTGGTATAAACATCCTGTTACCATTCATATCGCAGGGCTATCTTTGGGAAAATGATTAAATACGTTCCACCAGACACAAACGGCGTCCCCCGATCCGTTTTGCACGGTCCGTGGTGACTTTGGGCCTGGTCAAGCAGCAGGAGCCCGATTCCTGCAGAGGGGCCGGGAGTTTTACATGCCAGGGCAAAAACGTGTGGGGGCTCGGCCGCGACGCACGTCCAAGTGCCCTATCTAGTCCCAGCCTTGCTCACAGCAACAGTTTTAGCCAGGAATTTCCTAAAGACAGCTTAGCCATTAAGGTCTAATCCTTCATCCTTTTACATCTCTGCCAACTCACTTTCTCAGCTGCTGCAACCCAGCTCTGACTATTTAATGCAAGTGCAAGCGTGACACAGGTGGTTCTCCTGCAGCTCTGCACCACTTTCAACATCAAAAAAGTCTGGGCACATTCTTGCAGCAGTATTAATAATATTCCATTCACACTTCTGGAGCTTTGTGAAGTGCCAAGCGCTCAAGTGGGCAGACTCCTGGAGGACACCTCGTTCCCACAGGCTTGCTTCTCGTATTGCTGCTCTGCAGCAGTGGTGTGTGAGCCAACGTCCCCAGCCACAGATTTCAGCTACTGAGTCCACAAAAGAGACCAGGAAAGCACCTCTGCCTAGGCTCTCCAGCAATAGGTAGTATTTTTAGAAGGATTTCTACCTTTGAAGCATGCAGGCTACAGGAGTCACAAACCAAAAAATAATCATCAAAAACTTCACCCCAAAGCACCTTCTCTGGAAGCATCTGTACATTACCAGCATATACAGCAAAAAAGGGAAAGAAAGCACCTGATGATGTATTGCAGTTAGTGTATGGCCAAGCTGGACATACGCAGGAGCACAGGGACGGAGTTTCCTGGTGGGAAAGAAGTTGCATTTGACATGCTCATCAGTAACTGATGGCCCCTGGAGACACACGGGGGAATGGCAGCTTCGTGCAGGATAGGCACACGTCCTGAGGCTCACTGGGGACTGGGCTGACACGTCGGCTTCTTGCAGCATCCTGAGAACTTTTCTAGCTCTACCTTCTGGCACTGAGCAAGGACAGCCTTTGGTTTCTTTATTGCGAGTGATCTTGACCAAGAGCACAAGAAGAGTATGTCCAAAGTTACAAGCTCTTGAATTCAGTCAGTTAGGGATACATTTTCAATGTCACAAAGGGCAGGTGGGTAACCAGCTCTCCATGGCTTTCTACCAGAGCTGGGTACCAAACCACGCACCCTTTTGGTCTAGGAAATGGGTATCTTACTCAAGGAAAGCCCTGGATTTCCAGAGATGCTCAGCACACAGCAGTACTCCTTGGTTTGGAGCCACGGTTCAGCTCTCTGCTCCCAGACACACATCTGCACGTACTTCCAAACGGCAGGTACCGCTTGGAGCTGGGGCTCAACCCACGCCCCCATCAAAACGCATCCCAGCTCTGCAAGAAGCTGAAGTCTGGGTCTATGCAACTTGCACAGCTGAGACCTGTCAGACCGGGTCCTGTATTAACAGAATTCAGGGCAAAAAAGCTTCCAGTTCAATACCTACAGTATCACTGGCTAAAAACCACAACTGTTTTGTGTGGAAGTTAAAAAGTGTGTGTAAATACACACCCACCTACCCTCCTTTGGGAATTCTTTTCCAGTGAGTTACTGATGATAAAAAAATCAAAACATTTTCTTCCATGTTCTGTAACCAGCTTCCAATCCCATTCAGGGCTGGAGCTTCGACTTAAAGTAATACTTCGGGAGGTTAACAAAAACAAACCGCCCGAAGTGAAAAATTTACACACAAACTGAATTTCACGCATATAGTTCCAGTTTTTCTTTCGTTCCCGTCCAACCAAAGATTGAAAGATAGTAGCTAAAACTGGAGATTTCACAGATTTGTCCCCCATTTGCTGGAGGCCATTACACATCAAGCAGCTTTCCAATTTAATCTTTTGATTTTAACAGCCTTTGTATCTACTTAAACGATGCATCCTCCAGGGGAGGAGGACAGGGAATGGCCCCTCCGTTCCCCAGCCTTCCAGCTTTTCCTTCTCCTTGCTGAAGCAGAATGGGATGACTTCATGCAGACCTCAAAACATCATCCCAGCATCTGGCTCGGGGGTGCAGGAGCACTGTGCAGCCAGGATGGCACCAGCTGACCAGGTACAGCATGGACTGCTGTTTTCCATACCACCTGGAAAGGGGCTGAAACAAGGGGCCAAACGAGATGTTGGATAGCCTGTGCTTGAGCAACCCTTCTCAAGGTGCCTCTCTGTAAGTACGTGGCCCCAAACAGCAGTGCAAAACCATGCCCTTTGAGATCATCCTTTCAGCTCCAGCCTCCTTGGGGAGTGGAGGTGGCAACATAGGCTCAGAAAGGGAGAAGCTGGCTCTGAGGGGTGCAGCGTGCATGCTTATCTCCCCGGCAGCCAATCCTCCCGTCCCCAACTGGGGTTAAGCTCCTCCAGCAAACGCTGTTCATTTCCCTACTTGGCGTGCGGCCAGAGGAGTTTGCCTTCCAGTCATGTGAACTTTTCAATTTGTGATTCTTACAAGCTGAGCTTACATGAAACTGTTTCCTGAAACGAACTGTTTTCATGCCCCCTCTGTCCTCTCCCCGCCCCACCACTTCTGCTAGAGCAAAACCGAGCCCATTTATTGATCAGCCAACAATAAACAAAGGCTCTGAAAGTCTGAGGCATCCCTTAAAAGCTACGGTGACATGGTCTCCTATCAGATTTACTCAGTTTAACTACACTTCCCTCAAACATTACATCCCTTAATGTGTATTTAAACAGGTCTTGGCCTCTTGGGTACATTTTCTAATGACCTTTGTTTTAACCCAGCCCAAATGAAATGCTGTGAGCCAGGAGCTTTGCTGGAATGGGAACTTGATCACCAGTTCCAATAAAAAACAGATCACATCTTGCATCTTCTAAAAAATCAGCCTGTTTGCTGTTTTTACCATAACTGAATGCAAGAACACCAACATCATGCCCTGGGACATTGTTTGCAGCATGCATCGTTGACATGGGCAGAAGAAAACTACAACACAATTATCTAGTTCGCTCAGGACCAGGACACACCATTAAGCAAAAAGACTTTCTAAATGAAGGTGAATGGGCAGTGGGAAAGGAGATCTGCTGCTGGTTACTGACAGATACAGCACACTGGGTGGACTGAAGTGACTTCAGTGTAGTGGAAGAGTCAAAATCAGCTGAGGGCTCGGAGCAAGGCATCCCTGCCTGCTGCACAAGCAGCATTTTGGCTCACTGTCGGAGCCAAGAGAACGTGAGGTCAGGACAGTAAAGTAATACAAACCTTATTATTTCACAGGCAGATGGTGGAGCCTCATCTGGAATAACATGTCAGCATCTGCTCATTTTTTCCCCAAAGATGAAGTAGATTGGCAAGAATTAAGGATGCTGAGGGGCACAAAGCAAGAAAGTGCAAACTAGAAGAACGTGTTCAGGAGAGTAGATAAAAAAATTGTCCTTTAAAAAAAAAAATCACCCCTTCCAAAAACCAAAACAAAAACAGTAAAACAGTATATTTTTAGGAGATGGTTTCTCCTTTTTTTTTTTTCATTTTTTGGAAAAAAGAAAATTACTGTTTCTTTCTAAAATGGGGAAAATCTTACCGAGCTCTGCAATCAGACCTTAACCCCGACATTTTCAACCCGTGCCAGGTCTCAAAAGCAAGTGAGTAGGGCATTTTCTAGGCATATACTTAGTTTCCATTGATTCAACCGGGATTTAAACATACATTTAAGATTGAGGTTTTCCAGGATTTGGGCAACTAAAGCTCTTCAGCCCCACAAAAGAGCTGAGCAAAGAGTTGCATACCAGCCACGTGCCTCAAGAAGTGCGCAGCCAGTTGACAAGAAGCACCAAGAGCTGGAATTTAGGGAGGCGTAAAATATTGGCAGGCTGGGTTTGGACAGCCCTGAGAGTGAGGAACACAGGCACCACCTCTTTTGATAAATCCTTTGCTAAACTGAAAACTTCAGCTCACTCCAAGGCAAATGTACTGTCATGATACCTAGCACATTAGTGTAGCAGAGAGGATATGGGGACCTTCTACTGTCTGCTCAGCCCCATGGTCTGATCTGGCCAGCTGCTGTAAGGTTTGACTTATTCAAACGATGGAAGGATTAATGGAGGTCATCCCCAGCTTAGCAAGAAACCTAAGCCTAGACTTCTTCACAGCAAACCACCTTCCTCTAAAGGTATGCTGATTATAATCAAGAATGCACAAGGGTTTCTACAGACAGAGCTTGTACTCAAAAAAAAAAAAAAACACAACAACTTTTTCCAATTTAATATTTGGTCTCTGATCTACCTCTTCCCTATATTTTTTCAATAAGTATGTTTTGGTGTTCAACCCAAGGAACTGTCAGCCTGGGTTGGAAATGCTGAGGCCTGACATTTCTAGATTAAATGTCAACCAGATGTTTGTGTACTTCCCTTACGAGCCTTTCAAGAAGCTTCCCAATTTGGTATTGTGTTTCGCTATTAGGGGAAACCCATGTTTGTACCTTACTAGTTTGGGCTAAAAGAGACTGAAAGCCTCAGGGAGGAAAAGAAATCACAGGTACCTCAGCAATAGGAAACATGATTCTAAACTGCAATCCACGATAGTTGGCGTCCTTTTTTTTTCCCCAAAAATATTTTAAGTGCAACTGAAATAAATTAGCTTCAACTCCAGAAACTTTTTTTTTCTTTTTAATATATATACAATAGCAATATTTTCCCTCAACCACTGAAGCAAGGGAAACACGGAATGGGACATTGCCCTTCCCTTAATCTTCTTGGCCGCAGTGCCAGAGGTGGCACTGCTTCTGACAACGGAGAGCAAGATACAGGGGAAACACTGAAAAGAGATTTACTCATGAAAAGAGAGGAGAGGAGGGAGAGGGAGTATTATTGCAGCTGTAACTGCCTATAAAGCCCCTACCTGGGATACAACGGGGCACCCTGGCTTTCCTCTCACCTCAACTTTGCAAACAAGCCTCAGTTCCTGCTCCGCAAAATAGGATTTATAGTGGGATTTTGTGTACGTACGTATGCGTGGTTGTTTTGCCTTGTATGGTCTTCAGGGCAAAGGACTCGCTCTTATTATGCTTCTCACATGCGCTGCAACAGGGCCTCAGGCAGAGATGGGGAACTCTAGGTGCCAATGTAGTCAATAAATAAGGACATAAATAATGCAGTTACAACATGTGGCTGAGAACTGGCTCTCATCCCAGAAATTCAGAGTGAACTTTCCTGTTTTTGTTGGTTTAGTTTGACTCTAGTTTCTTGGTCAAAGTAACAATTTTTTAAACTCAATTTCCAATATTATAGTAGTGAAAGAAATCAACGGGTAGACCTGGACAATAACCCTACAAGCGGGCCATCAGTGAACATCTGAGAGAGGCAAAGAAAGAGTCAGCTAATTGCTGTTCATGGGGTAGGCAGGACCAACATGCCCTCCCACGCCAGACCCTTCACTTATGGCTGCATGCAAATTCCAAGATTCTGCAGGATTTAAGGCCAAATTCTTTTAGAACATGTAACATGCAGAGAATAAGAAGTTGTTAGAAATAAGACCCCCCCAAAAAGAAAAAAACACCAAAAAAACAACAGCCACCACCATCAACCCCACTGGGGCGAGCACTCTGCAGGAAGCAAATGCCTCCATGGCCTCCACGTCCACCCTCCATGTGTGCAGTGGGAGCCATGCTCAGCAGCCAGGAGCTGGTTCCTACCCATGAAAACACAGGCACGGTTTCCCGCTGAATTTCATTACCGAGAATGAGGACCGATTCCACTAGACTCAGTAAATGGCTTCCAGACTGCAGCGTGGTGCGGCTGGGTAAGAGCCTGACCTCGCACACTCACACGGCAGGAGGCTGGGAAATATATTGGGTGACGTCCTGGCTCTGCTCAAGCCTGTGGCAAGATTCCCATTGACTTCAGGCAGGTCCAGGATTTCACCCATTACATTTCTGGATGTCAGGGCAGCAACCCAGTACCGGCTCCTGATCCAGCCTCCCAGGTGTGCTTAGAGCCACTTGTCAGGAATTGGTAACCCCTCTGGAGCTGCGATGCCTTCCCCAGCAGGCTCACAACAAGCTGGTGGCCCAGGGGAGGCAAGCAGATTGATGGATTCTCTGTAAATGTGTCACCCAAAACTGAGCAGAAAGAAAGAAATTTGATAATTTAGTACAACTCCTGTGTTATTAGGGTGTGGATTACTCTGCTTGGTAGGGGGACCCTGCTGAAGGCTTTTGAAAATAAATGTAGTTAATCACTGCAAGGGCTTGGTGACTCATTATCCTGTGAGAAGTCTCTTTTGAGAACACAATGGTATCTGAAAAGAATAGACAGAAGGGATGCTCAGAACGAAGAGATATTGAAGAGAATAGCAAGTGGAAGTGAAACCAAGGCAATTAATCTATCCACTCTGTTACAGAACAATCCCAAGACACTGTCTTTGTATGAATCCAAAGATTGGGAAAGTGCTAAAGTGAGTCCATAAACCTTTTAAAAAAAAAAAAAGAAACTAAAAAACTCAAAACATGGGCTCTACCCATCTCCTGCTGAAGTGAACAAGAACCATTTCAGTGAAGCAGTCAGAGCGTACAGTTTTAACATTGTTCTGCTGTTCATTTAAAACTAAACATCTTGCTTTAATAAAAGTATTTAAGTCATAACCATATCCACTGCTGAGGATACATTGGAAAGCATCTACTCAGGACCAGCCTTAGGTAAATACAGAGTTCGGCTTTCTTCAGAGGCAGGAAAAGAGTAGACCTAGAGTGTAGTTTCTTCACGGTTTTCCGGGCCAAGTCAGTTCTGAAGATGACAGCATCACACAGAGTAACCACCTAGGTCATTGCGATCATGTCCAAGTGTTTGAAGTGAAAAGGCTAATGAACAGTGCCACTTTAACATGAAAAATATTGTCAGAGAACAGACAATCCTGCACCTAAATTGCCAGCTATACGTCTCAATGTTTCCATCACAGGAACAGAGAACATTAAAAACATCACAGATAAGTTGTCTTCTTTCCTAAATATAATAAATTCACACCTACCAACTTCTTAGATAACAGCAAATCTTGCATGAGCAATGAGCTGGTCTCTCACCGAAGAGCCTGGACTTTGTTTGGTTCAAGAAAACATTCCTTCTAGTCACCAAAATCATAGCTATTTAAATATCACCAACTGCGCAACCATAGACGAATCTTTTCTACTTGATGCATACTTGAACAGAGATACACTGCCTGTTTTTGTTTACAAATAATTAAAAGCCCCACCTGTAAGATCTGCCTCGGTGAGTTTACATTGCTCAAATGATTTTCTCCAAACCTGACTTCTTTTGTAGTGTTGAGGCCTGAAGTCAAAAAACTTGTGTGTGTTTATAATTAACAACTCCTAAGACCAGCTTAATATATAATCACCTTAGCCCAGCACACACAGGTAAGAACATGCAGAATCAGAGTTCATCATGCAAGGCAGGAGATGCTGGAATGCTAATATACATGACCAGGGAACACGTTCCAGTGCACTGAGATACATTTCTCTCTTCAGGGACAATCTCTGCTCTTCAGAACTAAAGTTAATTGATGTTTGAGAAAAGGAAGGCTGTTGCATTACGCTGCTAAGAGTTTATCATTCTTTGAGCTAACAAAAGCAATGGCAAGAAATACACCATAGTTCCTTTTACACCCCACTGAGCAAAACAAGGGCAATGCTTTTAAAGTGTTGCATGCTACTGGAGCTGTGTGTCAATCTTTTTCCTTAGCTTCTTGTGTCAAAACAACAACAACAAAAAGAAGTCTCACCGAACTACACGCATCAATCCTATTTGAATAAGCATTAACAACACAAGTGGCAAGACAGAGTGCATGGTTTTACTTGTAGCTTGTGGCCTAAACAGATCCTGACGCAAGCTTTGTGCGACTGCAAGTCATGCTGGGCACAGAGGTGCTGCTCAAAGTTGAAAAAAAAAACAAACAACAAAACCAAAAAAACCCAATGACAATACCTGCAATGAGAATACGTGCATGTTTTGGAGTGACAACTAATAAACTTTTCATAATATTTCGGCTTTTCATTTGGGTAGCATATTCCCCTTCAGCCTTGAGTTTTCCACTGTGATGGAGCCTGGGATGAATTTAGCAGGAGTAGGGGAAAGACAGGAAGGGCTTGAGAAAGTAATGACCGAGCTGTTTTCATAAACTGGTGTGTATATATATATATATTTAATGAAAGAAAAAAAAACACACACACACAAATATTCCTACAGATTACAAATGTTTCAGTCCTTTAAAATGAAATTGAAAGGACAGTGGTAATTCCCAGCAGGTGGTGAGAAGACTCGCTGTTGTTTGCAGCTGGTACAGTCACCTAAATCCCCGTCTTGTCTGAGCGCTCAGCATGGTGCCACAGAGCAAACACTAGGTAACAAGTAACCTTAAGACCCTACCACCGAAGCAGACAAGGAAAAAAAAAATTAAGAAATGCATCGTTGTCACCTTAGCAATAGAGAACTAAACCAAAGAGAACACCTTGTTTGAGGCTGAAGAATGAACTGCAGGCAGAGCCCAGAGCAAGCCCCATCCCTCCCAAGTGCCGTTGTATTGCAGAAGGACAGGGAAATAGCTCAGACCTGTGTCCCTACAAAATCCATCCCTCCGCATCCCTCCTCATCTGCACATATGCAGTAGGGTGTATTCCTCAGACAGGCCACACTTTGGAACTGAAGCCACATGCACCAGACCTCCCTAAGATCCTTACAGAAGCTGAGATAAAGCTCCTGGTGGACACATCGATGCATCCAGGCAGAAGTGTCTTTATGCTATTAATTTGTCACCAAATTACCATCTATTCAAAGACAGAGGCATTACAGGACCCTGCACACCAAGGTTGCATCTACCCCCTTAGCCTCCACATGGCCTTAGGCAGGACCCCCACACTGCACCTTGCACAAGGGCTCCTGCTATCCCTACTACAGCACAATACCTTGAGTACTGCTGCCAGCCCCACACAACACTTCTGGTGGCAAGATAGGTCTTCAGCCCCCCTCCAGAAACAAAGAAGAGAAGTGGCTGCTGCCTTATCAGTGGCACAAATTCGCAGAGTCCCCACTGGCCACCTGCCTCGAGCTGTGCCACCTGTAGAAGAAATTAACCGTGCACACGCCTTTGCTGCCTCTCTCAACTGCTCTGAGATCAGCTGCTGAATAAACGGCAAATCTAGTTAGCTGCATTTGTTCTGCTGGAATAAACCCCAGACATTTGTCCTAAAGGCACAGCAGTATAGCTGGTTGCTATGGCTTTTGCTTAAGCCCTGTTGAGCGCGGAGGTGAGTGCCCTGCACCTGCGGTGTGTGGGTGGGTGCCTGGGTGGCTCTCTGCAGAGCGAGTGCAGATGTTTCTAATGAGAGCAGGGAAGGAGCCAGGGCACCGCAGGAGACCTCCCGCCCGCCCTGCGTGCTTCCCTAGGCACGCATCTGGATTTGGGCTTTGGATCACGCCTTGGATGTCTCTGAGAAACTCCCTTTGAAATGCTGTTTTCACATGAATGAAAAAATGAAAACCTTTTAAAATGACCTCCCATCAAAATACTACAAAACATTAAAGAAAAGAATTGGCTGGAAGTGCTCGTTTTGAAAGAAAAAAAATGCCATTGTGTTCCATATTTGACCCAAGCTGATATTTTTAACCACTTAAAGTAAGTGTCAACTTTAGAACTATCTGCTTTAAAAATGCTGATGAATTTTCTTTAATATTTGTAGAAACAAAACACCTTTCCCTGCCAAATTAGTTACAGATCAACCTAGGTGACATAGCAAAATATGTGTGTATTAAAGTATACATGATATAGCTCCACAACGAAATTCAGGAGTTCCTTCTTATCTCCAGAAATCTTGTAGTGTGCTATGGTCTGCCCACCGACCTCTCAAAATCAAAGCACCCTCCGAAGCCCTACCACTGTCTATCTGCACAGCAGATCACCATATATTAGTGTTTCCAAACACACTGTGTCAGTCCACCCTCTACTTGTTTGGAGTAGAGAGTAAGCAAAGTTAGATGGCTTAGACAGACATTAACATGCCCCGAACTAGGTTTAAAGTCTTTGGACAGTAAAACGCGCTTTATTTATAGCGCAGTGCTTCTTTCACAGTTCAGGCATAGTTCAGTCTCAGTCATATAAATAATACTCTGACTATTTTAATAGAAAAAAAGAAGTGCATAGACCTACATGTTACACCAAGCATGATAAGCTCTTTAAGGGCAGAGTAATTTATTGACCTAGCCGGAACATTTATGGGGTAATTAGCCAGAGCTACAATGATATTGGATTTTACGGACGTTAAAGAAAGCATGCAGATGAGCTGCATGGCAAAACATGTAATGTCACACAGCTCTGAAGACCGTTCATCCAGCACGAGTACAACACAGCTGCAGAGCAGGGGCACTGCTCTCCAGGAGCTGGGGATTGCAGGCAGGCAAAGCAGCCTGGGGAGCATGATAAACCACACCTGGCCCTGTGTGGACATGGGTGCAGGGAAGCTCCTGCGGTTGGCCTCAGCCTCTCATCTTCCCTGGCAAAATTAAGACATGAAAAGGTTAAGTTTGCTTGGATGACAAATGTGTGCCATTGAAGCACAAAGGCACCAGCCCAAGAAAGCAAGCTCAAGGCTGCTCGGCCCAAGGATGGATGGGTTCCTAATTATCACATATTTCAGGAGTAAACTAGATCTTTCCTGAGATTAAAAAACATTAAGTCAGTCCTGGTTTCCTGAGACTGAAGTCAGTCAAAAGAAGTGATTGCCTTGTTCTCTCAGCAGCGATGGTTTTGTGGTAACCCCTGAGGGTGAGGCAACATCTGCTGCTGGAGGGCACCCAAGAGGCTGCCATTGGGTGTGGGAGGACAGCAGGTCTGGTCCTGGTGAGACCTGGTTCAGGGGAACAGGCTGATTTTCAGGGATCACCTCCAAACTCAAGAACGGCCCATCCCCACAAGCAGGAAAGCAAGCAAAGGTAGCAGGAAACCTGCAGGCATAAACACAGAGCTCCTAACAAAACTGAGACATGAAAAGGAAGCTTATAAGAGGTGCAAGGATGGACAAAGGACCTGGGAGGAACACAGAGGGTGACTGGACCCTGGAAGAGGTTGCCCAGAGAGGCTGTGGCGTCCCCAGCCACACAGGAATTCAAACCCTGACTGGACACGGCCCCGAGCAACCTGCTCTGGTTGTCCCTGCTCTGAGCAGTGTGGGTGGACACGACGATCTCCAGGAGTCCTTCCAGCCCCGGTGAGTCTGTGGTGTTAGCCAACAGAAAATGCTGAGTGCAGCGATGTGTGTGAACTGCCACCCTGTTGGCGTGCCGCAGGCGCCTGAGTCAGAGCAGCCGGGGAGGTGCCTCCATCCACTTCAGTCCCTCTCAGGAGGGTCAGTGTTTACAGCTTGTTTTTTCCCAGGCGCAGCCAGACACCGGTGGGAATGCCCTGCCTTTTGCACAACCACCCCGTGGTCGGAGCACTCAGCTGCATGTGGGGAGCTCTCCCAGGACTGTTTACGTATTTTATGATAAACAATCTTGGAATAAACCAAAACAAAAGAGAAACCAAGGAAAATAATCTCAGGAGCTGGGATCAGAAGCCAGGAAGCCTACCTACCGGCTGGGTGCCCTTTCCCTTCGTCCCCTGGCACCACGAGGCTGCATTCAGCACCGTGCTGCTACTCCATCTCCATCACACGGGCAGAGGGTGCAAGAACAGAGAAGTGCTCACCTTTCTTCCCCTCCTCCTCAGGGTATCTTCCTCCTGAGCCGAATGGAGACCCTTCACTTCCTTGGCCAAGTCTTTGACCTCGAGGCCATGAGACGGGAGGCAGCTGGCACAACTTAGCTACTTTTGAAAGAAAACAGCCAAGAAGGCCATGACCTATGCTGAACCCAGTATCAGGACTGCGCTTTGAATGCCTCGGTGGTGTCAGGTCTTTCAAGAGAGATGTTGCAATACTTTATTCCTAGAGATTGGCCAAAAGCTGAGACACAAGGTGGGCTGAAGCGCACACAGAGGGCAGAGCTGCTCCCTGGATGTTGTGGTCAAGGACAGGCATGTCCAGAGCCTGAGCAGCAGTAGTTTCCTGGATTGCAACCTTAGCTGAAACCTTCATCCTTTCGCTGTGTTTGGCCCTTACAGATAACTTGGGGTGTGCGTAGCTGTCCTTCGTGTCAGTTATGTGCACAAAGAAACACTCTCAACCTCCTCTTAATCTGGTCTACGCTCTGTTTTCCTACCTGTAAATTGGATATAAGAAGCACACAGTGCAAAATGCCCCAGCCCCAGCTGAGCTGAGTGCCTGATCCTGTGGAGACTTCACTCGGGATGTCTCAAGGTAGATAAACACTTGCCAGGTCACACCTTACATCTGCCGAGGACAGCAGAGGTGACAGGGAAAAAATGCAAGGGCTCTCTTCTGAATTGTGCTTCCGTCCCCAAGACCAGCCCCCGCCCGGTGAGCTGCCATGTGGCTGGTGAGGTCAGTGGGGCTGTCGGGAAGGATGCGTGGGCACCTGGAAGCAGCCACTGTGACCCTGCGAGGAGGAGAGGGTCTATGCATTTGGGGGATAAGCAGAAGCAACTGGACTCCTAAAGGACTCTGCAATATATACATCAAATCTCCTTTTTTTTCAATTTCCCAACTGTGCCATACAGCCCATTTCAGAGTGAAATGCAAACAGCGGGGAGATCTCCCATCCTCTTGCTGCTGTTCCTAAGCTGCTATTTGGGTCTGGCTTTGCAGCCGCACATCCCATGTCACACCTCAGCATACTGACCTAGCAACAGCCTCGTCTGATTTATGGGTGCAATGGACAGTAGAAGTGGTTCCTGTTCAAAAACTACATGACAAAATGTAGCACAGTCATTAGAATTTAATTTTAAGCCTCAAACAGCACCAGAACTATTCTTGTGCTTCTAAGTCAAGCACATGCTCCAGGAGTTACAGGTCTTTGAGTACAGCTCTCCTCTGTGCTGCTCAGATTTTCAAGTGGTGTTTTTAAAGGTGTTTGACCAACTACAATTCTAAACTGAAGGTAAATATGACTTTCAAAGGCTTCTAAAACAATGCTTTTGTTGCTGTCAGTGGGAGTTAGTACCCATACCGGTCAAGAGCTTTGGGTTTTTCCTCTGACTGAATCAGATTTAAACCCTGAAATGAACTGGCCTGGCCACAAGGAGCTCAGAGACTCAGTTCCTGAGGGACCTGCAGCCATGTGCCTTCTGAAAATCTCACTCTGAGCCAGCCAAGAAAGCACCTTCAGGGCAAGAACACCCAAATACGCAGCCCAGGGTCTTAGCACAAATTCTTCCCCTGTAGTGCTACAAGAGGGCATGGATCTAAAATAGCAAAGAGAAAACATTCACCTCAACCTAACATCTGTACTCATTAGGACAGACACTTTGGGCCTGTTAATTCATTTGAGTTACAACTAATTGCAGACAGGAAAATCAGGTGGGAATCACCTAAACAAATGCATGCCTCTGCATCCAGGTTCACCTTCCAAAGTGCCTTCATGGCCAAGAAGACAAGGCTTCTTTATTGATCCCATTTTCCTGCACCAGGGTGAGTAGTTCACGTGTGGTTCGGAGCATCAGCCTCTGTAGGTGGCTACATTCAGGTGAGATAAGCTCTCTCTCCTGCAGGGATGCCAGATCCTACTGATATGAAGCAGGGTAAGACACCCCAACACTCTGAATATCCCACCAGTCTCTACCATTGATTTGCACACTAGTAAATGCCATTAGTATATGACCTTCTGTCTTTGTATGCGTCTGCTTGGTGTCTGGTTTACTGAGGCACTGAACAACATAGTATGAGCAGAGCTGGCTGAAATTTCTCACGAAAGCACCAGTACAGCAGGCACAACAACTTGTAAATGCATCCATATATGTGTGTATTAGAACAGAATTCAATGAAAAAAAAAAAAGTCAAGACTGTCCAAAACATTTTTTTTGAAATTTTGCACTTTGTTTCAGTTTTTGAAGCACTCAGCACAAATGGTTTTGACATTATTGCTAAGATCATTCATGTTCTCCCCCCTCTTTTTTTACCAATGTGAAGTGCAGGAAAGTTGAAAGTATTCTCATGGGTTTTGATCACCTTTCACATCTTGTACTGCTTTCCAGTCAAAAAGAAAGGTGGAAAACAGGGAAATTTTAACTGAAATGCAGGGACCTGGAAATGCAGCTAAACCATGCCATTGCATCTGAATAAGGAAGCTAAATGCTTTGGTTTGTGCAAACCCAAATATATAAATCTTTCATTTTAATGTTTCATTTTATAAAATAAAAAAAGTTTTCCTCTATTTCCTTCTCAGTCTGAGTGGAGATGAAAGGCCCTGCTGTATTAATCTATTCCTAGATTAAGTACGTCATCTGTGAAGGAAAACCGTATGGAAACGCGTGCTCTAAATGGCTAAGCATTAATTGGAGCAATTTCCCCGTAGCTAAAAACGGGTGTTGCAGGGCCTTTTATTCCCCCAAATTCTCTTCATCCTTTTCTTTAAATAGCTAAAGTGTGAATGTCACCTGACATTTCTTTTTCTTTGGGGAGCATTTCTACCACCCGTGACCCTTGGCTGTGTCTCCCAGAAGCTGCAGTCATTTTCAGTTAAGGGTAATTGGCAGCAGAATACACTTTGTTCTGTATAGTGTTAAAAATGGGCTACTTTGTTTTGCCAACCTTCCTGAACTTCCTTTCAGTTCAATGAAGGAGTGCAACATTTGTGTAAGAAAGAAATATTGTCTTCAATGGGAAATGTATTCCATGTGTGTTATAATTTATATTATGACAGATCTTTCTTAGCTTACAATATTGTTATTCACCGGCTGGAAAGAAACTTTATCAACTCCTTTCTTTCTTTTTTTTTAAAAATGTGTTCTTTGAGGCAACCATAATTTTTATTTGCGGAAATATGTGATAAATTTGAATAATAAATTTATATTAAAACTCCCATTTGTATTCGATTTCCTTCATAAATCTGGGTAAGATGTCAGCCGAGCGGTTCATATATAAAATATTAGAACAAACATTGCCTGTCTAATTGAAAAATCTGTCTTCATCAAGGACCTGGAGCTGAGCTTAAGAATGAAAGATGGAGGCTTTATTTAATGCAGTTCTGCCCTGACTGTCATGAATGCTGTCTTTTTCTTCCCCTTCACCACCTCAACAGAAATAGCAAAGCTCTATTCCCCAACTGGTCTTAAAGAGGGAAATACAAAGATACGCAGAGAAAGGAATGGTCACTTGTGTCTGCAGAGTGGTTTAACGTACTTATGTTCCCGAGCGCTAATCCTCCTGCACTTAAAGGATGGGAGTTGCAATCCCTACTGCATTGGCTGGCCCAGGTTCAAAATTTGCAGCTAATGTAATAATCTTCCAAGGTCACTCCAGGGGGTCACTCCTGCTATCATCAGAGGATGTAACTACAACAGTTGAGAGAGATAAAGGCAAAAGCAGAAAGGGAAATGAAAAAAAAAAAGGAGGCTGGGAGGCTTTTGCAGACCAAGAGGGGAAAAAAAAAAGAAAGAAAGAAAGAAAAAGAAAGGGAAGGGGAAAAAAAGAGTGTATGTGTGTTTTCAGAACCGCTGGGATTTCCCATGCTGATTTAAAGCTCAGAAAGTGAGTGTGAAAACCTGCCAAACCCACCAGCATCCCCTGATCCAGCCAGGCTTTCACAAGAGTGAGTACAAAGTCAGTCAAGGCTTGAAACGGAGATGAGGGAGTAAGTGTCCCTGGAGCAGATGAGCACTAGAGGACCATGCTCGCCCCTGCTCACCCTTTTAGTTTCACAGAATCACAGAATGGGTTGGGTTGGAAGGGAACTTAAAGACCATCTAACTCCAACCCCCCTGCTTTCTTGATACAGTTTGCTGTATCAGTAAGAAAATGCCCGAGTGTCTGGCCTGAAAATTAATAATTCAAGGAGGTCCCTGAAGCTCTTCAAGGTTCACGTGATAAATATGGGTATGAGGCTTTTCTTTGCTGGACTCAGGAAGCTCAGAGGTGAATGAATGCAAAAGAGCACTGTTTTTATAGAGCAGTCAACAAAGGAGATAAAACCCTGCTTTCTAAAGCAGGATCCTGCCCAGGACATAACAAACACAGAAGCTCCGGGAGGGTGGAGGCTGCAGGGCTATGGGCAGAGAGAAGCTGTATCAAAATGTGGACTTAGCCGGCAGCAGACAGATTTGTGCAACACTTGGAGCTGGATCAGATCAGAGAAACAGCCCTAGCATCTCCTGCAGATGTGAGCAGCTGGTGGGGTGCTCATCTACAGGTTTGGAAAACTGGGTTCGGTTTTTGTCCCATCAGATGCTTTCCCTGCCACCTTGCTCAAAGAACTCAGCTCCTCCACGCCTTGGATTTGGGTTTTCTGCAAAATACACTTCACTTACTTCCTGCTACGATCCTGGTGCTACAACCACAGAGTCAAGGATCTTTGCACTGACCTCAGTGCTGCTTTGTGTCCAGCCCTAAGTAAAGGAGTTGGCAAGAGGAACAGCTGGTATCTGGGGGAAGAGTTTTGTTTCGTTTTGTTTTTTGTAAAAAAGGGAAATTGGATTCATTTGATTCACTTTTAGTAAATAGGAAGGAATCCAGACAGGAGGCAGAACCGACAAGGAGAACTAACAAGATGCAGCATCCACAAGAAGCAAGAACTCCATGTAAGCAGTGGTCACGAGGCTATTCTGATGAACACCAGCAGTGGACAACATTATTACATTAATCATTGTCACATACTGCTGGTCCTGTGGCCACTGAAAACATTATCTGCCAGCTTTTCAAGTAAATTCTGGACCCTTGGGCAGCAAAGAACTGGTGACACTACCAAAGAGTTCAAGCTTTGGACTCCTTCGGGACTCTTTGGGACTCTAAAGCACCTTGCCAGCGCCTTTGCAAAGAGAAGAGGCAGAAGCAAAACAACCAGGTTATCACTTCAAACTCTCCTTTGACTCAAGAACGCCCCCCCCCCAAAAAAAAAAAAAAAAATCCTAGTAAAGCGTTACTACCCTAGAAACAGAGGAACAAGACAATACCTTGCTTCAACACCCATGATGCAACCTATGTACAGAAAACCACAAACTAACTCAATCTGTCAAAAAATATCAGCCCATCAAAGGAGAATATACTTCAATTTCACTTCTCTCCCAGAAACGAAACCAGCATCAGCGTGAACTCTTGTAGTTCTGGAGAATATGTCCCTCTTCATGGTAGCTGGAAATTCATCTAAGGTGTAAAGCAGCCTCATTTGTTTCCCATCATAGGTTCATGGCCCTACTGATTTTTCATGTAGGCAGCAGTGCTGTGGTGGAATTACAGCCTGGCAATGCCTTTCACCTTTCAGGGAAAAACTAGGGAGGGAAAGGGTGACTTGCTACGGAAATATTTTTTCTTCAGCCAAAAAGATAAAGAAGAAAACCATTAAGCCCAGCATGAATTCTCAGCAAGAACCTTGGAAAACTGGAATGAATGTTCTTCAACTCCTGAACAAATTTGCAAATTAAAATGTCTCATTTTCTCATTTTGATGAAAAACAGAAGCACTCCAAGGAAAGTAGAAACTTTCTGCAATTTGCTTGCTTGGGCATAAATGAAATAGCTTTTGATAATCATTTTTAAGAACACTGTTTTTGCCGGCCTTTGCTCTCACCATTGCTTTATTAAAAATGAGGGAAGCCTCTTATTAAAAGATGTGTAAAGAAATAAGCAAAAAGCAAACCACCAACCCTGTATGCCTTACAGAGATGTGAAGGCAGTGGGTTCCAACCAATGTTGGAGGAAAATTCTCCTTCATGTCACCTGGGACAAAATTCAGCCGGCAGTGAAGATTTCAGCAGCAGCTGGTCTGCAGCCTGAGGGCAGAGGCAGTGGTAACCTGCTGGCTGTGGGACAGGGACCGCATTGCTCAGCCTCCTGTGCCTCTGTCCAGTGCCTAGCTCATGATCAAGGGGGAGAATTCCCTGCAATATGGTAAATGCTGGGGTATAAGCCTTGAAGTATGTTTCAAGAACACCATAATAGGGTGGGAGCTGAAATGGCTATCAACTGCTGTGCTTCACCAAGAAAACGTGACGCTCCTACAGCACCCAAAACGTGATGGGTTTGGGGTGCAACGCAGCACCACAGAGCATCAGGGGCTTGTTTCGTTCTCAGGTCTTGTGACTATTTTTAACACTATATTTATGTGTGTGTGAGCAAGAGGGCCAGAAGAGGTTAATGCTGGCTCTAGAGGTTCCTACCTGGGGAAGATACAGTTGCTGATGAGAGTGGTGTGAGCAGTTCACCATTTCAATAGGATACTGTAATTTACGTAGTGACCTGTCTATTAACCCTGCCCCGCTCCCGCTGCACTGGCGGCATTCAGGTTGGGCTGAATAACCTCCGCCATTGTCCCAGCCTGCCATGAGGTTTCTCAGCTCAATGCCACACTTGAATGACACTCTGTCATTATGCTATATTTAGGTAATGAAAGGTGTAATTAGCTTTGTTCTGCTGCAAGCTGATCCGACCCTGTATGCATTATAAAAGGTAATAAAATAGGTGCACAGATATAAAAACCTGAATAAGCATATTATTCGGCGTAATTTCATGAGCCAAAAACTGATGAAAGAACTGGGGTAGAGGAGCCTCAGCCTCTCCAGTGCCCAACCTGACTTGTCATGAGAAGCCAGGCAAAAAGCTCAGCCAAGGTAGGTCAAGGCATCAACAGGGCCATATTTAATCAGTCCCCCACTGCTGCAGCTTTTATATAATTGATGGCATTTTGTGATGATTGCTTTCCTATTACAGTACTGTATCTTATCTCCCCATTGTGAGGGAGAGGTTTTATGTTAGTGTCAGCAGCCCTCCAGAGCCAGTATTATCCAGGGCCCATGCCCTTTGTGGGGCTGACGGCTTGTCATTAATTGTTCTGCCTGGCCTTTGTCTGGGACTTCGGCCATCTGCTTTATCGCACCCCATCAGCCCTCAGCAGGAATGAATGGAACTGATAATATAAAAGTCCTGGCAGCAGAGATACTGGCCTAGGAGCTCAGGATGCCAAATTAGTCAGTCCTTGGGACATCACACATTTTTCTTAGCATGAGTAATTCTAGCTGGGGAAAGGAGTTTTGCAGTATTTGCAAAAAATGCTGGTGTGTTTCATATGGAGGCTATGCTTACCAGCAGATCTTTGGTGATTTATACCAGGTGAATGGCAGAGCCAGCTTTGGGCAGTGCCGTAGCTCTTCATGGAATATCCTCCAAGCTTTGCTCATCTCCAAGAGAGTGGAAAATCGTGCACTGGTTTATGCACTCTCCTGCAGCCAGGCCTTGGTGCTGGAGATGAGATACTTCTCCTACCCCCTTTGCTTCAGCTGCAGCAGGACCAAGACTATGCAGCAAAATATGCCAGCAAAATAATCCCTTGTCTGCTCTCTCAGAGGCTGGTCTGGTACCTGTGGGTGGCTGGGAGCAGAAGAGAGGCTTGAGCAAAGGACATGAAGGCCAGAAAACGGCAGAGAGGCCAGTACTCACAGCTTGCACACACACGCAAAGACCTGCAGGCGCTGGGCGACCCTGCCATGGCTGTAGAGCCTCCGAAGATCAAGGGAGAGGAGAGATCCCACCCACACCGCCCCTGCAGCCCTACCGAGAAGAGCAGAGGTACAAACCCAACAAGCTGAGGAGCTACAGGACTTTGAAAAGCCTCACACACATTGGGAAGGGACTACGCCATGCTGTTCATTTGTAGACTATGCAGGTTCAACCTCTTGTGCCCACCTCAGACATTGCCAGTGGACGAGGTTGCACATGGGTGTCTCGTGGTGTGTTCACCACACACGATGGGGGAGCTGGGAGCGTCTGGCCCAAAGGATGAAGAAAACACACCGTGGAGGAGCAGACTGCAGGGTGTCCTACAACACTTTCACATAGTGCCCATGATCAAAGGGCACTGGAGACATGGGAAAGGCACATCCCTCCCATGGACTCCAGTGGGCTTTAAAACAGGGCCTGTGATCAGTAGCATATGAAGTCTCCCTACAAAAGTCTCCCACAATAAAGATGTTCCACCTGATGCAGATGCTTGTAAAACGTTTCTCAAGCAATTATAAGCAGGTAATGCTTAAATTGCGTGGGAATATATGTACATAAAGTGAAACGTTTCTGTTTTCTTTTCACTCAGGAACAGGACTATGGGTGTTTGCTTGTGGTGGGAAGAAGGAGTTTCTCAGGCATATTTCCTGGGTGAGACAGGAGCAGTTGGTGAATATAACCAAAGTACAAAAGGCAAATATTCCAGTCACTGCTGCCTGCTATGGCTGTAACCACCGAACGACGTGCGAGCACTCATCCTTCCGTCCTGCTGTACCACCACCTAGGGGGTCCCTAACCCCTATTTTGTTTGCTGTGTACAAAGGAATAAATATATATTTTTTTCAATAGCACGAATCTAGTTCTCTCACGGAAAAAGCACTGACTCTCAGGGAAGCCCAGAGGCAGCACTAAATGCTCCCAAGCATGTTGCCCTTTGGTAACAAAGGTAAGAATGACACAAAAAAGAGCCCTTTAAAATTCACAGTATTTTTTTTTCTTTTGCGTGGTATTTAATCAACTCTTCCAATTATCTTATTTCCCTATGGCACATTGCCTTTATCAGAAATCAAGTTTTCCTACCCGCATGCCCAGTTCCCCCATTGCAGGACACATGTTGAGGCCAGGAAGCAGCCGGGAGCACGGAGGCAGGCAGGGGGGGCCCAAAACCAAAGCCACCGCTGCCATCAGACAGCGCAGGAACTGCAGCAATGAGAGCCCTGTGTTTCTTGGGAGGTCAGCACAGATTTTCTAATGATCCTCTCAGGTCTTAAATCTTTTGAATTAGTTCATCTGGGGCTTGAGCTGCTATCCAACAAAATCAACAGACCGGTTACAAGCAGCCATAGCGCTCAGTTTTGTGTTTTTTCCTTCTTTTTTTCCCCCAAAGAGCCAGACAAAGCCACAGCAAGATCCTCCGCATCTGCAAGCCCAAACCTGCCGTGGGCCCAGCTGGACACTGCCTGGGAGCAACCCACAGCAAACAGCTCCCCAGAGCCGCGGCGTGACATTGCTGCCGCCCACACTTTCACTCAGGAATGCCTCTGGTCTTGGGAGATGATGGATATTTTCTACTGATGCTACCCCGTGGAAAAACAAACAAACACACACACCTTCTGACAGCCCCGTAACCTGCCTGCTACCGGGAGGTGGGAAGCCACACCCTGCCTGCCCAAAATTACCCCTGGGTTAGGGCAGGCGCGGGGCGCACCGGGTACCCACTCCCATGCGCTGCTCTGCCACGAACTTCCTCCTCCAGCCTGGGAACGCTGCTTACCGCCACCACGTAGGTATTGATGGCAGCATGAACATCTTCCCATTTGCTCTCCGTGAAACTGGGGTGATGGCTGGGTCCTGCCTCGCAGGGGGGCATGAGGCACAGACTGCTGGGATGGGGGCCACACGCATTCCTGAAATAGATTTCCTTGGGGTCAAGTTTCTCTCGAGGTGGCGTTTTGAAAGCTAAACGTAAAGGGGTAATGAATTACCTCTCGGGATAAACCCGGTCCTTAGCTATTCATATCTTAGATATGTCTCATAATGCTTTTATCAGGGCCGGCTCCTGTGCGTATTAAAAATGCTAGTAATGTCCTGTTAGACTGGGTTTCTTTGGCCTTAAGTGATATTGTTTGCTGAACACAATGAAAATGTGACACTTCAAAATAAATGTGTTCTTTCCAAGGAAATCTGGCTTGGCTGCCTGATAAATTCTGCCATTCAGTCAGTTGCTGGAATTTAAAGAATCCCTCCCCATCCTTCAGCTGGTATTTTCTTAAAAGTAACTATCAGGAATTATCAAACGTGGGGAATTCCCAAAGGCCCTAACATCCCAGCTGGATCAAAGCGTGGCGGTGATAAGATCGGTGACTGCATACATCCCTATTCTGTGGAAGGTAGGTGGGCGGAAGAATAAATACAGTAGAGGCCGTGCCAGAAGCTAATGCAACACAAACACTCAGCTACCCCAGATGCATTTTCGACAGGTTTTGTCTGTGACAGACTGTCTTCCCACCTGCGGAGGGAGGTGCAGTTCAGGAGGAGTTAATCTAGCACGAGGTCACATTCAGCATCTCCGCTCCTCTGCCAAGCCTCTGGGCCGATAGAGGGGCTTTGTGCCACGACCTCCCGCTCCATTCCCCTTGCTGAGCCAGGCAAGAAGGCAGAGAGCCATCAGAGCTACACTGGACACCGACAGGTGCAAGCCTAGCGCTGCAGAAGACAGCATGCATCTGAAGAAGATGCACTGAATGTGGTTTTCCACAGTTCCTGCAGAGTTTACATTCCTTTAGGGTACCCACAAAGCTGAAATTCTTTAAAGTCCTTTAAAAGATATCGGGTCTCCGATAGCTTCCTGCCAAAAGGTAGCCCAGACTTCACGTTTCATCTTAAATCAAAATAGCTTTAGTGATTTCACATTTCTGCAGCAGATGTCGGTATCTGCCACGGAAATGTGCTTCTGGAACACAAGAGTCCTGTTTACAATCAAAGTTGTTTGGGTAAACCTTGCAAACACTACTGTATGTGTATTCATATTCATGCAGTTATTTCAATTACAAATAATGATACCTGCGGATGGAGGGACTGGCACTTACTGCCTGCGTTGTTTTCTCTTTTTCTTTGAGTTTTTCTTATTGGATACAAGATAAAAGATACAGAATCCTGCACACTGCCCTTGCAGCCTCCTTTGCCCCATCAGCCCCACAACCCCAGGTTGCAGTGCTACCGTCCGCACACGGGAGGAACTACAGTGCCTTGTCTTCCTTGTTGAGGTATTTATCAGATGTACAAAGACACATTTTTATCAACCTGAGTTATTAGGAGTCCAAAGTAAAGGGGAAATCCTAACAGTGTAAGAGAAGGATTTAGCTGAAACACCACAAAATACAAGCGGGCACTGCTTTGACAACTGCTGCTGCTGTTAGAGTGTGTTTGCAGAGATGCTGCCCATTCCCAACTAGTTCTCAACATTCTCAGTGGTGCTTGTCTATCTATCTGGGAGTTTTTTGGTCATTGCCTGGCACTTGCCAGACAGGAATTAAATAAAGCCAGGTCATTTCTTTTCATTTTACTAGCCTAACTCTTACTGTTACAGCTCTGAAGTGGGTTTGTGCAGAATGGGAATGTCAGGGGAAGCGATTTTTTATTAGTGGCTTTTGGAGGAAATGTATTAATAACTGTGCTACTATTATTTATTTCACTAGTTTGAACTCACATAGAGAGACACATCCGGCATCAGAAATGGGGCAACTCCGCGCTGGAGGACAAGGGAGTGAATGCAGGAATTGCTAACGCCACCATCTGCTGGAAATAGCTATGTACGTTAGGGCTTTGACCACTGCGGCTTTTATGATTATTTTACTGCTTGTTTTAATGCCTGAGTTTGCATTTTTCACATACTGATTGCTTTCAGGTACATCAATTCATAAAGTACTAGCAGAGACTTTCCAAGGACCGGGAAGAGGGATTGTTAGGAGTTTCATATTCTTTGGGGTCGCTCAGCCTAGGCTCTGTTAATGCTGCCTATCTATTCAGCTGTTTGGATGCTAATGGGATCAGTTGGTATTTAAAATGTGCTCAGTGCTTCACATGCAGTGCACACATCATCTCATAAATGTGACAAATATAAAAAGAAAACCACTGCGCAGAGTGATATTATCATACTGAATGGCACAGAATGATATTATCACGCTGAATGTTTGGGTGAAAAGGCATTAAAAATTCTCCCTGATGAAAAATGCGCTCTGTTATTTTTTGACATTCCAGTTTGTACAGAAAACAAGAAAGCACTCATGCTCAAAGACAAATGTGATTTTTCCAAGATCTTATATCAGGCTGCAGTCTTCTGCAAAGTGCTTTTCAGAGGAGGAATGTGTATGGAAATGGCAGTGACAGACAGGTAACTATTAAAGATGACAGAAACAGGATATGGTGCCAGGAAGTATTTCAAAGACCCAACCAGCAAAATAGGAGTCTAGCAGCTTTAAGCCAAATTTGCAAGTGTGCACTAAAGGTAAGCATATGCCCGAATAGTAGACTGAATAAGGACAGACTTATGCACATATTCAAGTTCTTTGATGAACAGTTTCTTATTAGTGGGTTTAATCTTATACAGCTGAAAGTGCCGCAGCAAGTTGCTGGGGTGTTAATAGAGAACACCGTCACTGACCACACTCAGCCAGTGGCTGGAAAACCTTGTGGAATGGTCTTAAAGAGCATGCCAGAGCAAAATTAGCTCTGCTTCATATTGTATATATTTCAAAACACGGCCAAACTGTTAATAACAAGATGAGACATCAAGGCATGCATCAAGGATAACGAGTTAATCATTAAGTTATTCCTGTCTGTTTACATTGTCAGACAAAGTAGCAGTCAAAACATTCAGAACGTTGCCTCAGTGCTAGAAAATCCACAGGGAAAATACCTTTTCGGCACTTAAAATAACAATTTTCATGCTACTGAGTCATCAAAATTAGTTCTGCATTGTTAAACTTTAAAGGAATTCTGCAGATAAATGAGTCAACGAAGTGACTCGGAGAAGTACAGAATGTTCAGTGTCAATTGTGCGATGAAAACAAGTTATGATGGAAAACAAAACAAAAAAAAACTTATTGCTTTTGGTACTTCCTTGACTTCCCTAACATCAAACACTACTCTTTGTATGTTCGAGTAAAGGATATTTAACAGACTAACTTAATGAGAAGGATCTGCTTAACAACCACACTGATTCTGAGAAAAGATTAGAGCTGCCTCCCTGTCATAGCCACAGCAACATTCCGGTGAGGACATTTTTCTTTCCCTCGTGAGGATCAATGGTATCTCATTCAATGCCACAGGATTGCCAGAAATGGTCAGAAATGACAGGTGGAGTTTCTTGCTGGCTTGCTCAAGATTCACCTTCTTGTTTCCAGTAACCCGGCTGACAATTCAGAAACCAACCTGCCCTGGTGAGCCTCCAGCTTGCACAAAGACTGTAAGGACAGAAGGATAAAGGGAAAGTACAGGTGTCTGCCCTCTGGTGACTGAGCAAAACCACTGGAAAAAGTCCCCGTAGGAAGCTGCTCCCCAAAATGTTCACATCGGTCCTGCTGAGGTCACCTGATTGTAAATGAGACCAGCAACACCTGGACTTCCGCATCCCTCATGTGCAGGGAATGGCACTGGCAGGGCCTGAAGGACCCACCCACAGCACCTTCTCCCAGTTTCTTAATAAATGTGCAAAACCAGAAAAAAATTTGGTGCTCTGCTCTGTGTAGTTCAGCAGCTCTGCTCCAGGATTTGCAAAGATATTTAAGGGAACTGCAGAAGGATTTTGGTGCTTCCTCCTAATGCAGCTGCTAAAGAGTTATGGAAAATGGGAAGATGTTTATAAAAAGGAAGATGTAAGTCTAGAGCAATTTTCTGTGTTTATTTATGGAATCTCTGTAAATAACACCTACTTTGTTACTCCCACCTTACATGAGCATAATGTCCCCAGCTGAAAGATCTAAATTGTTTGGGCAAAACATAGCAAATTATTTTTATCAGTCAAATGTCCTCATTTCCTCAGTGAGGCACTCTTCTAATGAATTCCTTAAGATATTCTCCACTTATTTGCTTCATGGACACTGGATGGCAATTTCACTTTTAATCCTGTACCTGGTACAGCAGCACTGCTGGCTGCAAGACAGTTACAGATGGATAAACCTCTGCGTTGTCCAGCCATTTTGGAGTCTCAAATGGCAACTGCACCATCACAGGCTACAAGCACCTACCCGAGCGCATTCGCATTTCTTGGGAAACCACTACAATGTGTCAGAGATCCTGTAGTCGAGTTCCTGTAGATGTGATCATTTGTAAGCATAGCTTTTCAGGCTGTCTGCAGAAAGCTCCTCTGGATCCAACAAGCAGGGACTGTAACAGCTTAGACCCCTGTCCCGAAGATGCAGAGCAGCCCTTGGAGCCCCTCGGGTCACAACGTGAATTTTCGTGAGATGGGGTCAATAGCAGCATGGGCAACAGGAGCACACCCCAGCCTCCCTGAGCTCCTGCAGCTCCTGCACAAAGGCATTTCTTTGTCTCGCGGATACCTTGTTACCTCCCTGCAGGGCCATGTTTCTGCACGCAGTGTGGTGGTTCCCCTTCACCCTCGTGCCGGGCTGCAGAATGCGGATGAGATAACTGGTCCCGGGCAGCCCCAGGCAGCCACGCAGGTATTAAGCCCTCAGCCTGCAGTTTTTCAAGCACCGAGAGCAGGTTTGTGATTATCAGCAATTACCTAACTGGGTTGGGTATTTCCACTCCTACCCCTCTCTTGTTTGGTCACAAGACGTTTAATTAGAGAGATGAAGAGAGTTTCATTATATCCTCATTGCTGCCTTTCAAGGGTGAAGAATTGCAGAAATGCAACGTGCCC
Source organism: Cygnus olor (assembly GCF_009769625.2). Classification (NCBI taxonomy): domain Eukaryota; kingdom Metazoa; phylum Chordata; class Aves; order Anseriformes; family Anatidae; genus Cygnus; species Cygnus olor. The sequence continues at coordinate 116,081,275 of NC_049171.1, read as the reverse complement.
AATTTCCTTGCAGTCAAGATTAATTTGAAAGCTGTCCAGTGAAAGTAGATTTCTTCTTAAACTGTAACATACTTGCAGCTACTGGGATAGTGGAGGCTGTAAAAGATCTAACAGACATAACAAATGAAGTTTACTTCTCCCAAGTGAGAACACATTCAAGAAAGCTTTCAGAAAACTTAGCAGCAGGATACAGTCTTTGTCGGTACTACCTACTGCAGTAGATTCCTTGATGATAATGCTTATTTCATGGTCAAAAACATTTTATACATTAATTAGCATGCTCATCTACTGGGATTTCTGAGTAATAGCTGTGACAAAACACTAGTTTTTTGTTGTTTTATTTGACAAAAGTAAGATTTTTGCACTGAAATGGAGAGTAATATTCTTTAGTTCTTTCAGAGCCACATGGATCAACATATTCCACGTGGAAAGCAATCTGATCATTCCTACAGAAGACAAACATAATTTGTAAAAGAATGAATGAAAACCAGGTTTTCAACTAGAATTATATCAGAATGTTAGCAAAGCCTCGAAGTATTTCATAAGCCTGGTTTTGCTTTGTAGAAAGATAAATCAAATGTTGAAAACTATCAGTTTGTAAAACTATTTCCTAGCTATTTTGTGCTATTCTCTAGAAAAGTTATTTTGAGCACCTCTAAGACTGTCACAGAACAGGAGTTTAAACAAGATTAAGAAGATAATTCCTGACCTTTGAATATCACGTACATTTACTCGAGTCAAGAATGATTCACGACAACTGCAGGGATCTACAAAAGGGACTCCATTTGCAGGAATGTTCACAATGAATACTGCAGCAAACCCCACTGGTGTGCGGCTTCCTATGATAGCATCCCATGTTTCACTACATTTCACAGAGCACGGCCCAGTGAAGGGTGTCTGGGAGACGAACTATATTCTGCTTTGAAGTAATATTAATCACCAAGGTCCAAATCCATGAGCTGACTGCCGTGGGAGAACACTCCTGTGGTCCAGAAAAAGATTCACGCCACATGAACATAACGTTATAAGCAACCATATAACATTATAAGCAATGACTGCAGAACCTTGGAGCCCAAAGTCACTGAGAAGCACTGAATGTTTTGGTTTGATCTGATATTCACATCATTATTGAAATCTGTAATAAGGGAGTAGGCAAGTGCCTGTGTGTCCACAAGCAGCCAACAGGAACCAGAGGCAGAAGCATGGGGGAGAGCCAGACATGGCACCAAGCACATAAACAGGCTGTTCCCTGTCCACATTCTTTTTCAGACCGGGATATTTTTTTCCCTTTCCCAGTGCTGCATCACTATCACACTTCCTGTGAAGTTGCAGTTGACCGGACATTGTTTTATCAGAAATAATGTGGGGGCAATAGTGCTGTACTGCCACTGGGCACCCTTCCTGCAGAATATGCTCAGATTCAGCTGTACTGATCCTGACTGCTGCTCAGACAGCAATTAATATTCGTACAACCAAGACAAAACATACCTCTAAGTATTTCTGTGCATAACCCCACCTTCACATTTGTTTTTCTGGTTTGAGAGCTTAAGCCTTATTTTCCTTCTTATCTGTTAGCTTTCTACCAGGATATGCTGGTTATTGTTGTTTTCTGCAGTTTCATAGAGTCAAGGCCCAACAGATGGGGAGCTGCCTGGGGTGCTGTGCCCAGATACCCACTTCTCAGACAGAAGAAGATGCACTATTCAGTGCCTTGAGGAACTCACTTTATCTCCATCTTTTGAGCTGTTATGGGTAAGTGTTCACAACCTTAAGTAGTTTATTTTATAAGAGCACGTATCCTCTCAGGAGATACTGTAAGATAGAGGCAGATTCCTAGGCTGGTACGAACAAGCAGACGTTCCTTTTGAACATGTACAGGGAAACCAAAAGCTCTCATAATCCTACAGGACCTCCAAGAGAGATTGAAGTGTTCATTTCCCCCTCTCCCCAAAGCAGCCAGCGCTCCTCAATGCTGACTTCTCTTGCTATGCGAGAAGTACTCATGGGTGACTCAATCCAAGCCATTTGCAGCAGAACGACACATTGCCTTTTTCACTCAATTGAACTGATTTCACGTTCCAAGGGCCGCAGGAGCCAATGGCACCCTGAGTGGGAACAAATCCTAGTTTTTGCCGTTCCTTGCGTTGATGCAATGGGACCTGACAAGGCTGATCCCTGATTTCCGGCCCTGCCGGAGCCTCCCCAGCCCACCACGGGGACGGGGACAGGGACGGTGCCCTGCCCGCCTTCCTCCCCACGCCGCTCCGCGCAACCTGCGCTCAGCCACACGGGAATTACACTTTGTGAGTGGAAACATCTCGCAGGCCGGCTTCCCGCAGACATTATTTACTCACTTGAAATGTCAGCTGGGCTATTTTGCTCTCCTTCCCTCCCTCCCTCCCTCCCTCCCTCCCCTCCTCCTCCCTGATCCTCACCTAGCAAAGCAGATGAAATGCCAAGAAGAAATGTCACTCCGGCGAGCAAGTTCGCTTTGGGGCATAAGTTGCACTTTGATAATGGTATTTGTTCTGTGGGTGGTCAAATTCCCCTCCACCTCTCCTGTTTGGTCCTAACCATTATCTCATGCAAAGATAAGGTTCATTAGTCACTCCTCTAAGCTGTGGACACTGCCGAGCTCATGAAGAAGCATGTTCATTGGCGATAGTGCTTATTAATGATTGCTGCTTTTGTGGCTCTTTTAGAGTTATTGTGCTGCTGTCTCTGTATGGAAAGTCTTTTAAAAACTTTCAAAAATAGGCACGCTTCTGAGGCACGTGTATGTGTGCAACACATGCATATGCATAAGCATGCATATGTAGTTTATTATTGCAATTAAAACTAATGAAGCACTGTGTGTCCGAATGCAAACAAAAGCTTACTAAAACCCATGAATTTCTAAAACCTAAACTTAACTCAAATTCATTTATACCATTTATATTTTCACAAGCTCTGCTTCAGATTCACATAGCATTCTTGTTTGCAGCCTAAAAGAAAGCACTGTCCCGTGGTTCTGGTAGCAGAAATAGATACTCCGATTTCTCTTGGCTAAAAGGAGGCTTCCCATTTCTATAGCTTACGAAGATAACACACAAACAAACAAACAAACACTAAAGGGATTTGGTATAATTTCTCTTAAAATATTTGTTTTCTTTATGCTGGCATAAGTTATTCCATATGGGGGAAAAGGGGGCTCCTGGAACACATCCTGCATCTACCCTACGATAGCCGTGAAGCTTTTAAAATACCAGCCCAGTCAAATGCCTGAAACTTTCTAGGTAGGGCCAATATGAAAGAGAAGATGAAAAAGAGGAGATAATATAAGCATATAAAATAAGGAGTAGTACAGGGAAAGTAGGCTGGAATACCTATTTATCCTTTTTTTGTATAGCATTAACAATGAACTTTCAACATGAAAGGAATACTTTTGCACATAACACAAATGTAGATAGTGCCACTCTTCACCACAAGATTACATTGCCATCATGAATGCAGAGAAAATAAAAATAAAATAAAAATAAATTGTATCTATAGGAAAATAAACACAATAGATGCAAAGGGTAATATTATAGAAATATAATAGCTACAAATGGTAAGTATTTAGGAAGTAAACAAAAGCTTTTGTATGCATTAAACCTTTGAGTTTTCCATTTTTTTTCTGTTATCTCAATATTGATTTTTAGCCTCATGAGGGAGAAAAGGCATATTTGGTGACTTTCCTGATGCCCAAATTATGAGGCCATATAGCACTGGGATCTAGGCACCATCTCCTCTTATCCTCTTAACTGTTTACACAGTGAATGATGTCTTTCGGATGGAGAGCAGATTCCAGTTTGCATGCCCAGTTGAGTCTTTCAAAAGCAATCAATCTGGTGGTAAAACAACAATATTTAGCAAAGCCTCTGGGGATCATGAATGTTATGCATGAATTATGCATATATGCATACACAAAGGCAAACACATGTATGTTTACCATAGGCTTATCTACCCAGGCTTACACAACGAGGTTGGAAATAGGGGAATTGAGTGGAAAGTGACAGCTGGCAAAATTTTTACCTTGCCCTGTGCCTATCTGAATACAGCTTTTTTTGCTTTAAGGTCATGGAAATGTGTTTAAGTAGAGTGCACATAGGGAAGTCTGTCTGAATTGCTGCCATCACTAGAAGAAATCTATCTTGTTCCCAAAAAGCACAACAGTCCCCTCCCCTCTCATTTTGACAACCAGCAGCAATGTTGCCCTATCTTACAGCAACAGCCCACCCTCCAAAAAGCGAATCTGAGATAATCAGCAATAAAGCTGACTTATCTCTGGGCTGTGACAAATATCAGCTTCTCCACATGCTCACGTGGAGCATAAACTTTCTGAAGCACGCTCACAACAGACACACAGTGGAAGTCCTCCCAAACCATCCAGGCTCCTCCTCCCCTGCCATCAAAGCGAGATGGGTGTCTAAACACCCCGATGACCTCAGTCACTGAGTCAGTGCGGAGACAATCCCTGGCCCAGGGATCCAGCCCTTGGGTGCAAAGGAAACAGAGACCTGGCTACGATAGCACTGCAGCTGATTCACGCCATGCATGTATACATATAACCTTTTTCCATACAGGACTGCAAAAAGAGAGAGGAGAGCGCAATACGTCTGGTGCCATCACTGCCATCCAGCCTGCAGATACTGACACATGCTGCTGTCTTGGTAAAGTGCTCTAATGCAAATGCTACGGATTTAGCAGTGGAGAAGCTTGGTGAAACAGGCTCCCATGGAAAAAAAAAAAAAAAAAGATAAAATGAGAGGAAGATAATCGTGCTGAACATGAGCACATGCAATCGTAAGTCCACAGCGTCTATATAATTACTGCACAAGCAGATATGGTTATTGCTGACACTTAAAGGCAGCATGAGTGTCATAGCAACTCTTGGAAAAATTAGTTACTTGAGATTTTGTCCAGGGGATTTGCTTGCCACAGCGACCACTCAGCTAACAGGCTCCGGCACAGCACACTGCAGCCCAGCAGCACCCTGCTCGGGGAAGGGGGCAGCACCTGGTGGGGCTGCGCTGCCCCGGCCCCGAAGGCCAGAGATGGCAGGACAGCCAGGCTGCTGCTGCTTCTTGTGCCTGAGGGTGGGTGGCAGGGTGGTTTCGCCGTGTGCGGCTACAAAGTACAGCTTTCCTTGTATAGCCGTGCTCAGGCGAGGAGCATTTTTCCATTATAGCACGTGTTGTACAGTGTTCCTATTCTCGACATGACCTCGGTCATCGCTATTATTTTCACAATGTATGTTTGCAGCAGTGTGGCAAAACAGGGAGGGAGAAGAGAATGGGAATCCCAACTGAGCAAAGCACTGGAGTTTCTTTAGTCCCTCCCCGCACAACGCCCCACAAGCCACTCAGAGCCCTGCCAGGAAATCCCATCTATGCTGCTTCACCACCCAGGAGCGGCGGTGAGCGCTCACTGGTTTGGATGCTCTAAGTGCTGCCCCTATGGTTTAGGAGCAATCACGTACCCCTTTTAATCCTTTGCAAGTATTGCATGCACTGAGAGTTTGAAAAGAAAAGATGTGTGTTGGTGGTCACATCACCAGGTGCAAGGACAAAAAAATCTTCCTCCAAGTTCTCACTGCCGCAGGCTTTCACCATTGCCTGCTCCGCCCACAACACGGGACTGTGCACGGACTGAAAGCTTCTCAGGAGCATCCCTTCTCCCATATCCCTTAAGAGAAATCCCAACAAGACAGTTCACTCCTCCAGATATGAACACCAAATATGAACAGACCTACACAAGTCCCTCAAGTGCTGCCCACGTGTCCCTGCTGATTGCCTTTCAACTCGGAGCCAGAAATGGCACCTGGGGCACTTAGCTTGCCATGATTTTTAAGCAATCAGTTAAAAGGCTAGCCGTGTCCTCGGATGCAATAAAGAGGAAAAAGTCCTAGTTGTCTAACTGAATTGTGGTTGCACTGCTAGGAGCTCACAGACAATGCTTTTGCACAACACTTTTACAGGCTCTGGGGCCAGTTACGAGCTCACCAGTTCATGAACTCCCTCTTGGCCAGGACCCAGAGCTGACACCAGCTGAGCACTTTTCAGCCTTTATAAAGTAAATTATACTTCAGGAGGCTGTCACATTTTGCACAAATGAGGAAAACCTGAGATGAAGCCATACCACAAAATACCGTGCCAGCGCAGAGTCACCAAGGCAAACCCCGCAGTTCTCAGCTCCCAGCTTTGGAAGGCAGTCGCCTGGGTGCTGTTCCTACGGCCACAGGCAATGTGTGCAGCCATGAAACGCTCTGAAAGGACTGGGGTCACTGGTGCTACTGGGCTTACTCTATCTGTTAGCAAGCGGTGCTTACTTTACAGGCTCAGTTTGAGGACAGCCTCTGGTCCACTCTGTAAAGCAATTTGAGATTGACGCCACTGGCCATGTAATGGGTACAGTTATGAGTCAGCACCTTAAACAGCTTCCCATTTTTTATGTATTTTTAATCTTAATACCAAAAGAACGGCATGAAATCCAGCTCTTACCCTCACCTGTTCCCAGCAAGACGAGTCTAACTCTTATTTGCAAAGAGCTGCCAGGTCACAATTGCACCTGGACATGCGAGATCAGCTTTCAGCAGCTCCTCTCTCAAAAGGAAGAGTTAAGTACTCTTACGGTGGGAGCACAGGTCAGTACTTAGGAGATCTGGTCTCAGCCCATGACAAGAAGGTACATGACCTTCAGCATGAGTCTTGACAGGACTCAGTTCCTCCCCCATCAATGAAAAAATAAAGCATGCCTTGACTGTTTCATTTTAATACCCTGAAAAGATGTTACTTTATCGAGTAACTGTAAGAGGGAGGTGGAAATTGTGCTCTTGATTGCTGTTTTATGAAAAGAGAGATTCATTCTCTCCTGAATGGCTGATGCAGAAGTGAAAGTGAGTTCAGAGCAATAAATGTGGCAAAGACCTGAATTTGAGAAGCAGTCTCTCAGTACTTTGCGGGCTGCCTGACCTTCAGCTGAAACCACTACATTTTTCATAATCCATCCAATATTTTTGGAAAAAAATAAAGCAACATAAGGTACCACAGCTGGATTTGCCAGGTATGAGACAACACAAAAATAATGTAACTTTGAGGACACAAGAGGGTTTGTTGCCACCTCCGTTGGTAGTTATAATAATGCCTTGCATCTAACAAGCATTATAGTATCTGAAAGCGTTGAGCAGGCACTGTAACTTATCCTTAGTGCTGCAATGTTACCTCTCAGCTCCACATAGGTCACATCTGTTCCATTCAGGACTCTTTCATGCAGACATAATGAAGAATCTTTCTTTTAGTGAAAAAACCAGATGATGTCTCTTTGATGGCCAACCCTGACAGCAGCCCTGAGACAGGAGTCCAGAGACAGGAGAGAGGTGGGACGGGCTGGCCTTTGCAAAGATCCACAATGTGACTGTGTGGTGGAGCTGGGCTGGACACCTCCTAGGGCTTCATTTCTGCTCCCTCGGACCACCCCAATGAAAAAGCTTTTCTCTGCCATGCGAACAGAAAAAAGGTCCCCTTACACAGCTCATTACACAGAAGGGCCCCGGGCTTAGCCGCAGTCCTAGAGAGGACAGTGCTATACATGACTCTTGGCCAGAAACAGATTTCCAGGACAAGCTTGCATATTTTCATGCAGACATATCTTCTCCAGAAAATGGGAGAAGGTATGTCTGTATGAAAACATATCATTGACACTAGTGAAGACTACAGAGAAACTCAGCACAACCTGGGACAAGCAGATGAATGGGAAGACAACATTCACTGATGACAAGTGTAGGTAATGCCAACTACAAAGGACAATGGAAAATTACTCATACTTGCATTTGGCGTATACATTACCTGTCATTGCCTGTGGCCAGGGAGAACTAAGCTTAAATAGCTGAAAGAAAAATCTCCATACCTGGTACAGTGAGCCTAATAAGTAAACAGAGTACTAACAAGTATGAAGGATGTGACAGAAAGCTGGACTGAACATTTTCTAGGTAATGGGGTTTCTTTAATGTGAAAGGAGCTAGTGGCTGCCTTCAGCTGGGTCGATGGCCTATAGCAAATAAAAGCTCTGCACAAAGCCAGTGGGTGTCAGATGTCTCCTTTTTGTGTGTGAAAGGAGAAAGTCATTTATGTAGCAAGGTAGCTGGAAACAATAGGAGCCACTGTCCATGCCAAGGCCTGATCTGGAGACAAATGTTTGGGAAGAGGTGGTTACCCTGACTGCAAGTGAATGGGTGCGATCACAGCTTGGCAGGAGCTGTGTGTGTGTGTGTGTGTTTGTGTGCGCGTGTGTGGCAGGAGAAAGGAGCAAACCCAAGAGATGACAGGCTGAAGAGCAGCAGAGCTCCCTGCGGCTTAGAAATGATTGGCAGAACAGACTCGAATGTTACGAGCAACAGGACTTTCCACTGTGTGCTCCTGTTGCTTTTGGGGCTCACGGAGTCATGAGCATTCTTTGCAAATAAACAGGTTGTGTCAACGTACATACCTGGCTTGTGTCATCCGTTCCTCCTCCTAAAAGAAAAAAGTCCTGCAAGGCCTTAAATAATGATTCACCTCTCAGACCAAAGGGAAAAATGTTTACTTTATTTGCTAACATACCTTTACGTACCCTTAAAGAAGAAGAGCAAGTAATAGATTCAGAAGAGGGTGTGTGGTTCGGGAAGGAGAAATGGAATGATAAGCAGCTGAGAAGTTTCTATAGAGAGTCTGGAAAGGGTAGGGGTGTTTCATTTGCAAGTCTGGCAAGTAAGTGGGGATGGGACAGGAACATTCCCTTTAAACGGTGGAAGGGGGTGGGGAGCACCTCATACATATTTTGCATCCCTTAACCCAAGGGCAAAAGAACATTCAGGGAAAATAAAAAGAAAGAAAAAATGAAAACTAATAAAAGGCAACACCTTCATACATAACCAACGTGGAAGATGTATTGCTACAGAAAAGCATTGTGACCAAATGCTGAGAGACCATCGAAACAGAATTCAACAGCTGTAGGAGTAAGGACTTGCAGATGACCAGCTTGTTCCTAGAGGGACTGAAGCCCCTGGATTTCCAGACATAAACAAAGCACAGGCTGGCAGAAAAACTTTCCATAATTATCCACAAGGGGTTTGTTTTGGTACTATCCTGAAAACACGTAGAACTATCAATAGGTTAAAGAAGACACTGGGCTGAAGTACTGGCCAAGAATTAATTTTGGGACTGCAAATGAGCACGTGGTTTGCATTAGAATAGCAGAATATCTCTAAGCATAGGGAAGTTATAGGGATAGCTCTACAGAAGTGTCTGAGCAGATACCTCTAGTCCTATTGCACCACGTACTCTGTTTTCTTGTAATATGGTTACAGTTTGGGACTAATCCTGGAGGCTTCCTGGCTTTCTGGAGTGCCTTCCTGAGTTCCCAATACAAATAGGGTGTCCCTTGGAGAACACTACTTAGCATGAGCGAAAGTGGCAGAACCAGGTTCAAAGCACAAAGAGAAAAAAAGGCAAAGTAGCAAGGGGTTCCCACTAGATCCACTTCTAACTGCCCAGTACACCTCTTACAGACCGGGGTGTCTTTGATTTATTCTCTCACACCCACAGACCAGGCCTCTGGAAACAGGAGAACTGCTAACTGCACCTGACAAATAGCAGCTCCTGTAAAAGCAGCAGCTGAAGTTAACACACCTTGCTTTTGTCTGCAACGAAAGCCTTAACAGTGAATCTACCGAGTTACCATTTTAAAAAATCTGCTGGCACAACAAGAAGAAACACACCTGTGTCTGTATGCACATCCAGACGCACGGGGATGGAGCCCTACAGATCTCGGAGGTCTGCATTGTGCAGCTATTCTGGCCAGGAAGCCCTTTGGGCACTCTCTCCCTGTTCAGACAGCGTGAGAAAGCAGAGATCTTGACACCAGCATGTGCAGAGAGCTGCAGAAGAGCTTTCCAGTGAAAGACCTGCTACAGCAGAAAGCATCTTCCCTTGTCCTGGGTGGAGCAACAGAGCCCACTGCTAGGAGCTCCAGATGGGGAGCTGCCTTCAGGTGATGCTCCATCTTGGGCAAATGCCTGACCCTCACTGCAGAGCTCCTGTCCAACAATCTCAGGCAGTTCTTGTTACCCCCCACAGCCCCAAAAATGCACACAAGAAAGAAGCCCCTGCCGTGGGCTTGGAGAGCAGCGTCCCTCCCGCTGGGAGGGGTTCTGTCCCCGGCAGGAGCAGCTGCCCAGCAGGACCTGCTCTGAAGGTAGGGCTGACCTGCAGACTGCCAGCAAAGCCTCGTCCAGCAGAGAACTAATTTAGTCTCTTGTACAGTTGATGAATGAAGAATTTCCTCTTGGGACTAAATTACAGGCCTTGTCAGGGTTGCTCTTTCGTGATCTGTTATTTAGATGTAATTTTCCAACAGGGCTGGAACACATAGCCATGAGCGAGAATAGTATTTGCTGTGAACAGCTGCCACACACCGTCCTTCACATCCCACACCCCTTCCACCCTCCCCGGTACCCCCCCCTCCTTCCCTCCCTCCCTTTCTCCCTCCCCTCCATATCCACATGCGAGACCCACTAGGCACAGCTCGCGCTGCATTTGTTAGATCCTCTCCGAGGTCCTTAATTAAACCACAAGAATGGCATTTGCCCACCTTCCCAGCGCCCCTGTTGTACAAAGAGTCACGTCTTGTTTGAACATGCTTAAAAACAGATGAGAAGGCTTTTTTTCAGACACTGATGATTACAACCCTGTGTCAATCTTTTTCCCCTTTGGCTTGAAGATAGACTTGTGATCCTCCTTTGGCTTTTTGAACTGTTGGAAGCTGTGTAAACACACCGCATGTTAGTAAAGCTCTGTTGACCTAATGGCTGCAGAGTGCAAAGCGATTACGTTAAAGCTCCCGTATCTCACAAAGCTGCAGTCTCACCTGTTTTGAGGTCATTAACGATGAGGTCTGAAAATGAAGGGAGGAACATTCTGGCTAGTCATTACCTAAAGAAGAAATGGCTGGGTAGGACTATTTAAAAGAGTTTTATAACAGTCCGATAATTGTTTTGGGCTTTAATCCCAGGATGCTATCTCCAATTAAGAAGCCGACTATTTTAATGCAGAGCGGTAAATCTAAATGTTGAGGGAACACGTTACAATGCCGTCCATAGATGCATCTGGGAGTCACTCTGCTAGACGTGCATCATAAATCCACGGGGCATGGAAGCAATCCAAGACGCAGGACTCTATTTTATCCACTTACGCACACTCACGCCTTTCCTCTACACAAATCAGGCTATGCACTCACAAGCAGCAAGCTGTACAGCCTGCCTAATTCCAAGCCCTGTAGGTGAAGAGCTGGGATCCATGTTGTATAAGTGATGATGACCCAAACAGCCCGAAATAATTTTCAAACGTAATGCTGGTGTGGAGCCTAAACAAATCAAGGAGCTGCTGACAGCAAATTATATAGTTTTAGAATAGCATAAAGGAGCTCAGAGGAGAAAATGCTGTGGGATGACTTCTGAGCCCGTCTGTACACAGAGGTAGAGGAAGGACCTTATTTTATAGCCCCACCAATGACTTAGTGCTTTGACACTGTCTGAACGTAAGCCCCGTGCAATGGCTTTGCCAGCCACATGACTTGTGTGTATGGGGCCAGCAGCCCCTCTCTGTTCACATCCTCGGGCCAGCACGACGAGGATGGAGCTCTAAGTGCAGGTGCAAGGAGATCCTGCTGCAGGCAGATGCTGAGCAGAGACCCCCTGGGGAAACTGATATCCCATGGTCTTCCCTCTGGGTGAAATCACAGCAGCCCAGCACGGTGTGGCTGGACGGGCACAGAACAGGGACGGCACTTTTCTCTAGCCAGCACAGAGCCCTCATTCTTCAGCTTTAGCACCGAGGTCCTGCTGTGCACAAGAAGGAAACCGTGGAGCTCTAGGCTGACCACACGGGGCAAGACCAGACTCCAGGAGAAGAATGAGGACAACAGCCCCCAGGAGTACTGGTGCTCTCCCAAAAGAGGCACCTCACCTACACAACCCATGGGCTGCCAGCTTACAGGAGGGAGCCGAAAGGAGAGCGCTGCTCTCTGGGAAGGGGGATTTCCATTCGTACTTGGTCCCTCGCCTCCCTGACTCCAACAGGCCTCACCACAGGTCCCTGAAATGCTGCTCCCTGTGGGAACCCCATTTCTCCCCTAATCCTCAGCCGCACAGCCAGCTCTAGAGATGCGACCGTATTTATGGGCAGGCAATAGAAATAGTGCCATCTACTGACAAGTACGAATATGGAGCTGCAGAGAGTCAATGAGGTTATTGTGACTGTGTCATGTAACATGCCATCACAACCCACATTTTCATATTCTGGGATGAGAGGGTGGGAGCATAAACGTTACAGCGCATTTACACCCATTCCTGCGCCTGAACAGCGTGCTTTAGTGCGGCAAGATCCCTGCAAGAGAGCACCAGAATCCCACTTGCAAACCTCCTCTTGTTCTTTCTCCATGCATAAATCTTCCACCATCTGATTGCCATTTTCTTAGACGGGTTTGTGATTTGAAAGTACCTTCACTGTCTTCGTACGTTGGCTCACTGTAACACAGACCAGCACCCAGCACAAATTAGGGACCCACTTTCCTAAGCAGCTGGACAAACAACACAACAAAAGTATGGATCTGGTTCCCGAAGACCACCAGTCTGAGCATACTGCTCCGTCTGCAGTTGGCTTGTGTGCAGTTCATGAGGAGTACTCTACATGTAAGCAATTTTTACTAGACGCGCAGATGATTTTGCTCTTGTCCCTAGAGGCATTAAATGACAAAATACTTCATCTCACCTATAAGTTTCAGTTCTGTTAGAACATTTTATTTTTCTACAACACTATGACACAGCACTTTGTCTGGGACCAAGCAAGGCTTAGATGCACAGAAATAGGTGCATTTCTCACAGTTCTGGCATCAACACCCATAATCAGACAGCAATCCTCTGGACCTTTCATAAATCTAAAAGGGACTTCTGCAGCATCATTCAGAACTTGCAAGATGGGGTGATCTGCACAGAGAGGTCAGATTTGCAGTCAGGCTTGCACAGCCGCACACACACGTGCCCATCAGCAGAAGGCCAACACAACACTCACTGTACCAGGGCTCAGGATGCTGAGTTTAAGCGATACCCAGGCTTTCTGCTGAGGAGCATCCACACAAAAAGAGGTTTTTCTTTTCAACAACATGCGGGCAGTTGTATCTCAATGTCACAAAATTAATTTGAATTTTTTTTTCTAGTTTCCACAACTCCCCAAGAGAGAGCCCTGCCTTTTCTCAAACCTAAAAAATATTCTCTGCCTGAGAAGAACCAGGCAGGAGGCCTGCATTTCTACCTCTCAAGCTCCCATGGTTTCTTGTGTTGCCTGACATACTCTGCCCTGTTTAAGAGGAAACCAACAGCAGCTCCTGCACACACCCAGGAAAGGATCAGAATACAGCTTGGCAGCTTTGTGCTGAGCCCTGGCATTCACAAAGCCCAGTCACACAGCTACCTAAAGCACCTTGACGAGGAACAAGACTTGCCTTTGCACAGCCTCCTCCCCATGAAATTTGTATGTTTCCTTCTTCTCAGCCCCCTGGGAGCATACCTGCTCGCCTACAGGTTGGCTATCCTTGAAGAGAAGTGCTCCAAGTGGTAGATGAAGACCCTTAAAGCTGGGAGCCGATGTCTATATGTTGGCTACACTTGTGCTCTTTGTACACAGGTGCCAAAACCAATGGTGAACGGCTGCTCACACCCAGGCCTGGGAAGGAGCACCTACAGGCACTGGCAGTCACATCCCTGAACGCTGATGAAAAGAGGGACAATCCCATTTTCCACAAGGTCTCGTTACCAGAAATCCCTCTCATCTTACTTTCCCGCACCTCCAAACTCGGGGGAAATGAGGCTCCCCCAGGGAACAACGTGAAAAAATCATTTTGGAAGAGCCTCGGCCGGTGCTGGTGCATCCTCACTGCTTCTCTGCTTCACGTGCACAAAGCTGCCTCAGATGTCCTCACAAAGTTTCTGACAGCAGCTTCTGGCAGCCCCAGCCACAAGAGTCCCTACGTCCCAAAGCCACCAGAAAGCACAACGCTCGCCACAATGTCAGAAACAACGTCAGGACTGAACCATCTAATCCCTGAGTCAAGTGACACATAGGAGAGACCACTGTGTCAATACAAAGGGAAAAGACCTTGCATCGGTTTGTATTCTCTACTATGAATTTCACACAGTGGTTGAAGAGCCGAGGTCTTACAGCTTACTGCTGTTGCTTCTCAGACTCACTTTTATTTTCCTGAAGTCTTCAGGTGGTTTCAAGGTGCTTTTAACAGGTCCGAAACAAAAAGTCAGTGACAAACATCCTCAGATATTGAGTTTTTTTGTTTAATCCCACCACTTTTCAGGCAGTCTCAGAGCCGACACATGCCTGTTAAGGGCATTGGCAGTGCTGCTTGAAGCGTTTGAGAACAGCTTTGATTCTTTCCATTAATGGCCTCTTAAGAGCTACACCCTGCAGCTGCCACATTTCTTGCAGGCATAAACCCTGACATTTAGCATTTAGCACTGCCTTATTTAAGTGGGGTTTGTTCTTGCTCTTCCCCATCGAGCTCAGTTAATAATTCTCTGGTGATTTTATCTCCTTTTTATCTGCTGCAAACCTCTGGGTGCTTGCAGTATTTCCCCAGCTAGCAGCAATGCTATCAATGCCAAATATTTCAAGCTGTCAGGACATTACCGAACCAAAATTCCTTGTAGCCACCGGTAGCCTAAAGGTGAAGCATTTAACTATACTGCATTGGGGTTAACGACCCTGATGGTGGCCGGTTGCTGCTGGTGGCAGCGTGGGGACAGCCTTTGCATGGTCCCTCCCAGAGCAGCTCCACCTCCCAGCTCCTGAGTGGGCCAGGACCGCCGGGACTCCCCACTTCACTCCACATTCCTCTGGGTTTTCCTGAAAATGTGATCCGTGTTACGTTTTTTCATGCTTCTCGGTTAGTCCCTAACAGGAGAAGGGGTGGGGTCAGGTCCGTTTTTAGCATATTTTTCCTTTGGTTTTAAAGTTTATTTAAACTGACTCACATTTAATTGTCCTAAGGTAAACAGATGAATCACCCAGGGGGGAATACACCTCCAAAGGTCAGGGTTCAGAGCAAGCTTTTTTTCTTTCTTTCTTTTCCTTGGGCTTAAATAAGGAAAACTGGGTTGGTTGGAAAATAAAACTATTTTATTTGGGACTTCAGCAGACAGTGACTCAGATTTTTTAGTTTCCTGAACTTTTACTTTTATATAAGTAAGACTCTTGATAAACAGGTATTGGGCCCACACCTGCCATGGAAAGAGCAGCGGGAGTTCAGTGCAGCTTGTTAACAGAAGCTCTCTTGTTCTGCCACTGAAATTAGCTGCTTGGCTACAGGGAGATTCTTGATAACTCCTAATTTGAGCCCTTCAAACCAAGTATGCTGCCAGGTCCTTTTTTTTCCCCCTTTGGAAAGATCATAATCAGTCAATGAGAAAACACTACTACAAAAATAACAGAAGGAAAGAGCGGCAAGTTAATTTTGCTACTGGAAAGTTAGCTGTGATCCCCTGAAATCCCTCGACAACTTGCTACTCTGATATTTCTCTGCTATTAAAACCCATTCACAGTAACGGGTTGCTATTTCCAACCTCGCCTGTCTGTGCAGGATGTGTCTCCAGCTCCGTGTGGATAGCGTCGGCTACAGAGGCACTAACTGGTGCGGTGTGAGGTTGCCAAAACCCAGGCCGTACATTTGTATTTCCCAGCATTTTTACTTTGATCTGGTTTTGGGGCTCAGAGTTTGCTGGAGTCTATCTCAGGTCATGCAACAGCACCTGTATCCCTGCAAGAAACACCTTGCTCATTTGGGTTTTGTTGTTGCAGTAAGAGAACAAGACGCCCGTCTTCCGCCACTGCAGAAACATATGGCTGTAGAAACCAGGCTAAAGTTAAGAGGGATGAAGAAAAGATATGTTTGCTGCAACGGTTGCAGCTGGATTTTGGCTCCTTCTGGCTCATCATTTCTTTTCCCCACCAAGCTTGTTAGGGTTAGGACCATCATCTAATCTGAGAGAGATTTGTAAGCAGAGAGGATAAACTGAGGTTTTCCAAGCGCTCGTCCCAATCCGGCTCTAGGATGAGTGACAGGACCCTTTGGATGTGCTCCCTAGACCATGGCCCGGGAGCCATCTCCCTCCCTCTTGTGCTTCACCAAGAGAGAGGCCCCAGAAGTGCCTCCCGTTTCAGGAAACGAGTGCATCATTCTGCCAGCAGGGACGGCCAGTTGGGTATGGCAGGGTTTGCCCACCAGCTCTTCATCTGCAGGGCAGCGAGTGCTTTGCACTTCACTCCCCTCCTGTAAAACAGTAACGTAACACTTCCACTGTCATCCCTCTGAGATACTCCACTGCCATGGGTACGGTAGTCTGGAATACTGGAAAGAGAAGGAAAAGAGCCCGTGTTTCTAAATCATCCAAAGGGTTCACATAAATGGAAATAATCTCATCAAAAGTTTGCATAACCAAATACGAATTTCATAAATTTCTTTTGCTTTTTTTTTTTTAATTACTTTTTTTTTTTTTCTCCAGCTTGCTAAGAATACTTAATGTGAACTAGTAGCTGAGATTCTTGGTGAGAAATAAAGTAGGTATGCCAGTAGCACCTCTACGGACAAATCCTGCAATATTTTGGTAACATTTGGTGAAAGAAAGAAGATTTCATTGCACAATTACTCTGGAAGAACCTGAGTTTTCAAAACCCACCTGGCCAAAGCCCGAGCGACCTGCCCTGCATTCAGTGTGACCCTGCTGGGAGCAGGAGGCTGGACTGGAGACCTCCCACTGGCCATGACAGCCGTGGCAAGTTGGTTATACTTATGTACAAAATAAAAGGAGAATATCAGTGTATGAAGCAAGGAGGACTGGGTGATTAACGTCCTGGGTTGCAATCCAGAAGGTCTGAGTCAAATTCCTGGACTTTGTGTTTGATCTTGGATGAGTATTTTACAGCCAGTTGCATCCATCTCATCCATTTTCAGGCACTTGGCTCAGAGACCTCTTGGTTCCTTTTGGTGCCCTTTGAAGGTCCCCAACTCCTTGTATGCAGGGTTGCACAGCCCATCCTGACCAAAATCACTCCTAGAGTCACCTTCCTCCCTCAGTCAGTGATAGAGGGAGTCCAACAAAACCCAAGACAAATCAGGTACCTCATTTAAGTAGGCAGTCTTAGGTGGGGTGCCTGACCCGTCAGCATACATTCCTCTTTTTTTCCTCTTGTTTCCCTCCTCTCTTTAGATTGCCCACTCTGTGTGCAAGGCACAAAAAATCTCAGACAAAATATTTCAAATGCAGCTGGACAAAAGTAGATATTGCCAGTGAACACCTTTACAAAAGTAAATCCGTGGGGAAGCTGGATTGAGCAAGCACACGTTCCCGAGATCCTTTAGGTGTTCCCAACCATTCAAACCACATCAGGACCTGGACGTTTCCTCAGCTGGAATTAGCTGAAGGATTTCAAGACTATCTAAACAATTTTTGTTTGCCAGGTCTCCGGACATCCACAAATAGCTCCTGTTGGAAACAGGAGGTTTTGGTGCAGCCCAGGATGACCATTCCTACGCTTTCTTGTCCCTCTGTGCTCACCCCAGATGCCTGGGCAGCAGAGCACTTTCAACAATTTCATCTCAGAACAGAAGGTTTTAAAATAAGTTTTATAAATGCAGAGGCTAGGAATCCAGTTTAAGGGTACTAAACTTGGAAATAGGTCCCCAAATGCCCAGGAATTTATCTACCTACCATCTCTGGCATCTCCTGCAGCCAGGTCTGAGCACCCCTAGGGGCCTACAGGTACTGAAAGAGGTGGAAAGTCACAGCCATAGTTGCTTATTATGCTCTGCTGTGGTAACCATCATGTACTACTGAGCCCACAAACCTCTCTCTGACTGTACATGAAGCCCAGCTGTCGTTTCCATGTGAAAAAACCCTAACCATTTCCGTATTTCATTCCCTAGCCCATTTGGGTTGCTCAAAGCAATCCCTAAAGCCACCGTGTCATGCACCTGAAGAGAATCGCTCGATTCCAGACCCACTGAACATCCTCCACATAACCTGTTTATAGTTGTTTTGCACTTGTTTGCTGTTTCAAACCATCTTAACCAAAAGCGTGGGAGGCCCTCATGATTTTCCCTTCCTCGCACAGAAAGCCTCGGTCTTTGCAGAAACACCTTAGCCCCCTTGCAGTGCCTTTTCCCCACCTCCGGAGGAAGCGAAAGCCTACAGCCAAGCTCTCTCAACATTTTGGAAACCTCAGGGAACACACAGCAACACGGGGCTGTTTGTATTTATGCTGTAGTTACCGGAGCCTCTTCAGGCTTTTCCCCCGTGCTCTCTCCCTCTTGTTCTAGCTCTTTTCTTTCAAACCGGGGATGTGTATTTGGTAACACTGGAACTGCTTTGTATGTTTCTTTAGTTCTGCCTCTATTAGTAGCTTCCGTCCGCTCTTCCAGCCCCGAGCGCGGAGACCTGGCAGCGAGGAGATCAAACAAACACAGCTGCTCCCGTGTCCCTCCCGCAGCCAGCCGCTTGCCCGCTCCCCGAGCCCATGACGGCCAGGGTGCAGGTGGAAGCGGATGGCTTTGAGGTCGAGGTGTAAATACCCGTAATTAGACATGAATTACATTTAGTACCCATGACGGGGTCTGGTGGGAAACAGGTGGGGCAGAAAGCTGAAAGATGCACGCTGGAAAAAATTCTCCTTACTCGGCTTGATCTCGAGCCCATGGAAGCGCATGGAAAGAATCCCCTGGAGTTGTGATGGGCTTTGGACCAGGGTTTTGTGCAAAAGCAAGGGGAGTGCAGTAGGAAAAGCTGCATACACGGTATGGATTGGCAATTCTAGCAGCCTCCTCCTTGGCAGGCAGAGTTAAAGGCGAAGGGGTGTGGGGGGAGGACATTAAAAAGAACAAAGCGAAAAAAAAAAGACTGGAGGGCAGGGGGGAAAGCAGAGGGATGGCAATTTACATCTTCATTTCAAAGCCGCTCATATGCTCTGTTTTGACACACCTTGCAGAAAGTAACAAAACAGCCTGGGTTGCCAGAAATAAATGTTACGGCTCTCACGTTCTGGGTTCTTTTCTTCTCATTTTTCCGCAGAGCTATGTCAGATATTTCTCACAATTTGACCCTTGAGCTGCTTGGAAGACTTACCGAGTGCCTCAAATGCAGTCATTTCTGCAAAACTGATGTGTAGCATTAGCTACAGGAGAGTATTCCAGTGATGTGCAAATAGGCCAAGGAAAAAAAGTGAATCAATAAGGTAACCAAACAGGAATGTAAACTGAATGGAGCCTTTTATGCAAAGGTGAAAGGTTCAATTTTTTCCAGAATTATAAAATATTGAAAAGCTTGTGTCAGAGCCCCCATGTGCAAAACCTTTTGATAAGCAGAGATGTTTTTAAAGCTACCCAGGCCTCAGTGCGTTTGTCCTTGCAGCTCTAAAAATGTTGCTCTTGGAAACCCATCTTTAAGTATAAATACTTCGTTGGAAAACATAACTTTATTGTAGCACAAAATCTATGGTAAATCTTGAGTAAAGTTTGTGTGATATGGTTTTGGGCTTGCCAATGTTATCACTTCTACATGGTCTTTTTTTTTCTTTTTTTTTTTGGTAGAAAGCAAATCATCTGCTTTGGGCTATCCTATCTTTAATCTCTTGCCCTTCCATCTAAGTTTATCCACACTCCTCCTTACAGTACATGTGGGGGCAGATCCTCAGCTGATGTAAACTAACACAGTGGTTTTGATACCTACTGAAAATCTAACTTAATCTCTTTAATGGACAACCAAGTAGCAGCCACAAAGACCCCACGCTCACAGATTTGCCTCAGCAATATTCAAGGCTCAATTTAACATTTTTCCTTCCAAGATGACTCATACCTGTGAATTTGTTCCTCATTTTTCATGACCAGAGTGCCATGTTTTTCACTTGAACAGTCAGGGAAATCCTACCTGAAAGTTTGTGTTGATATTTTAAATCCTTTTGGCTTCTTCCATGCTGACACTTAATGTTGCAGCAATTCGGTCAAGAAACAAGAGCCGCTCAGTGACCCAAACAACTGAAAACATAATCACCAACACCAGAGTCAAAAGAAACATAACGGGATACATGGAGTAAAACACTATTTTTTCCTCATTTTAAATCACCAGATAACTTCCAGGTAATGCCAAATATGGAAAAGTGACAGTCTATTCAGAAATATTTCTGAAATAAGAAGGCTAGATGGCTTGCTGGAGTATTGTCAGCCTGTATGCTCTCTGCTGTATCGTTAGGTTTGTCCCTACAGAAGAACACCAAAGAGAAAACAAGGTAAAGACACGCCATAGCCTCCTGCAATGCCTGCTGCCTTTCAGTACCTATCTGTCCCCAGCCACCAGTAAAGACCCTGTTGTGCTCTAGCAAGTGCCACCCAGTGAAAACATGTCATTCCCACTAAAAAAAAAAAAAAGGCCAGATTTGGACAAAGATAATCAAACGTAACTGTGCTTAAGATGCATTCATTTTATTCTGATTTAACACTGACTTATTTTTTTTTTCAAAGGGCAGTGCCAGATATGCCTAAGTCTTTCCAGGTCTGTAAAATATCCCTACACGCTCATGGTGGACCCCGCAGTGCCTACCTCAGGTTTGCAAGGAGCCCACAGCTGCTTAAATAAATACACAGCCCACTTGCACATCCTCAATGAGCCAGCAGCACGTAGGTTGGGTGCCATTTGCACATCCCACAACACAATAAATGTCTGGTTCAGCACTGCTGGAGGCTGACAGCCAGTGGCTCCGTATCTACAGATGGGCTCTCTTGAGATGGCCGGCGGTTGATGCCCACCAAGAGGTAGCACTGGGCGTTCACGCCACTGAGATGGTTGCCATTCGGGAAACTTGCCTGGCTACCAGCACGGATGGAAAAACAAGTCACTGGAAGTCTGCAGTGTTGCACTAGCACCAAACAAAGAGCTGAAAATTTTCATGACTAGCCTTCTCATGGCTTTTAGTCATACCTTAAGCCAGGGAACAGAGACACATGCGATAATTAAAGCAAAAAGATCTTTTTGAACCTTAAAAGATTGAGTTTGAATTTGAATTTTAGACAAAGGTTCACATGAGTTTTTATTTCATCCAAGCCAGTTCAGCCGCCCTTCTTTTTCAGACAGGCTTAGATTTTAATCCTCAATACCTGCAAAGTTATTTATGCTACTTTGTTTGTTTGTTTGTTTCCAATTAACTTTTAATTCATTTTGGGGTCTGAGCAGGATATTTATTTTGTAAAATGCTGGGTGTAACCATTTATATAAACAAATCTGCCTAATTTATTTTTTCCATTGCCTTTTGATGTTGAATCTGTTGATTTCCATTGCTTTTAGCACCACATGTGAGGTGAGACTTTCCTCCATGTCCTGGTAACCCCATTCTGAAATAGCCATCAATGACCTGAACGCCCATTTAACAACCGATTAATTGATCAGAGAGCATGGAAAACAGCAGTGCTGAATGACAGCCAGGGCATTTAGTGTTAGAGGCAGCTAAAAGGTTGGGCCATTTTTAGATTAAAAACATTTCTTTTTAACCAGTTGAAAACATCTGCAGAACATGACTGTTTTCAACAATCTGTCCTGCCATTTTTTTTTTAATCTGAAAATGAAAATCACCATTTCAGCCCAAATGGACAATTCAATCTGGCTTTCAAGCTGAGAATACTTGGGTTTTGTGTGTTTTTCACCAATTTTTACTTTTCACTTTTTATGGAAATATTGTCATTTTCTACAGGAAAGATAACAGCAATGACAATAACAACAAACACCTGATTTTCCAACACTGTATTTGGTACACAGCTTTATAGTCCATTAAACATAGGTCAGAAATACAAGAGAGAAAAATCACTAGCTGGCAGTCTGTTGGAATAGCTCGCTTGCCTTATGCTGGGAATATGGCCCAGTGTTCCTAGTAGCTGCAGGAGGAGTCCCTGATTGCATTAAGGAACACATTTATTAAAACAGAAAAAAAAAATCAAACCAGGCCACTTTTTTTTTTTTTTTTTTTTAATTCCCATAAATTAAGTCTTCCCAGTTTCGGGTTCTCCTTAGCTTTTATGCAAGCATGCTTTAGAATGGTAAGGGATAAAAGCTTTCCTTTCTCTTTCCCAGATGAAAGGCAGAAATGTTTTGCAGTCCTTTTTTCACCATTTCTGACTGCTAGTGGTGAGAGAAAAAACGTAGGAGGTGGTGTAATGGCTTGATCCAAACTGGGCGCAGGCAGCAGAGCAGTAGGTGAATAGGAAGCTGTAAGAAGCCTTCTGCCTCCTTACAAGAGTATTTTCCATCTCACTGTGACTCTCAACCAGCCATTACCACAGCAAATTTAGGGACAGCTGAAGTCCCATGAGGCCCACAGCAAAAGTTGAGTGTGTGACCCCCCTGCCTACTAGGATACAGAGCAGAAAAATGTTCCTGGTCCTCCTGTAACCTCAAACCACTCCATTTGCCACCTCCAGCTCTCACTAGAAAGCCCTTTCTAAATGGCACAATTGAGACCCAATTATCGAGTGGATAAAATTGTGTATGAGTTGTAGAAAATGATTCGAGATTTACACAAACACAGATGACAGCAGAGGTGAATTACTCCTCGGGTCTGCAATGCACTTTACAAATGCAAGGCACCACATGACTAATTATTTTTCTCTCTATTTGCTCACTAGCCGACTTCTGAATACCAGCTAATAGCCAACCATCGTAAAGAAACTAATAAAGTAACACCAGAAATACAGACATATTTCCAGCTATCTAGAGACCTCTTTTCTATCATAGTGTGTCTTGAGTCAGAGCAGAGCTGAATTGTTAATTCAGGTTCAGCATTTTCTTCAGCTGAAGGATGACTCAACACTGTCTGCGAGCAAATGGGTGGTCTCTGAAGGTGAAGGGTGGCCATCAGCCACTACAGCAGATTTGTCCAGCTCTGCTGTGATATAGATGAAGGAGCCCGGACTGCAAAAAATGAAGCTTCAATGTAGCCTAGCCAGAAGGGACACTGAGGCACTGAAAACTTTCTGCCTTTCTTTGAATGCTGAAGTAATATATGTGTATCTTTCCCCTAAGAGCACTGACATAGGGCTTCTTTACAGCGGGGAAGAAAGAAGGCTCCATATCCATGTCACAGTGAAGTGATCACTTCAGTATTTATGGTAAAGACACTCAAAACCAGGCTTAGTCCTCCTATGGAAAAAACAGCAGTAGGGCTAAATAGAGCATGTACAAAACTCCATGTTGCCATTTGGAGTTGTTGGGATCTTTCATGTTCAAGACTACAAGAACAAACTTCTCCTGACACATCACGGTTTCTGCAGGCACAGGTCTCTGCTTCCCCACTGTATCCTCGTAGAATGGGTTTGTAGGAACAGCACTGTGCCACAAGCATGAAGGGATCAGCTTATTTGCTGGGACAGGATGTTTATTACTTCCTAATGCCTTGGTCACACACACCAATTCCCCTTCTTCTCTTCTGGCAGTCAAAAGGGGCAACAAATTGATGCAAGTGCAATTTATGACTACCCCACAGCCCCTCTGGAGTGCCTACGCATATGTCTTCTGGGAAAGAGAATGAGATCCACAAAGTCCTCACATCCTTCAGCTTTAAAAGGAGAATGGTTCCGGCTTGTGGTGTTTAGGGTTTTCAATAGTTGTGGTGAAAAAGGAAGGTGTGTAATGTGTCTGTTTGTTTGCTCTCTGGCTACTTGAATGGTTCTGCCATTTTCCCAAGAGTTGAAAGGCCGATACTATCATAAGGATGACTATGAAGGTATACAAATTTCATTTGTGCTGGCAAATGAAAGATGCACTTCCAAACACTGGGTGCGTTCCCAAACTCTCCACACCTCCCAAATGCGGTCAGGAAACCTCATAAGAGCCGACTACACTGTTAATGGTCTGAATCCAGTTGGGCCACAAACGCCATGAGAAGAAAGTTTCTCATGCCACAACGAACAATTTTTCCCATGTAGACAAGACCTTAATTAATCTTTAAAGTGTTCCAGTTTAATTTTAGGTCACAGTTGGGGCTGGTTCTTACCGTGGCTCCCATCCAGCAAAGCTCTTAAGCACATGCCTAATTCTAGGCATTTAAAGTAGCCTCGTTGACTCCTATGGGATTGCTCACATGCTCAAAACTATGCAGATGTTTGAGCTTCTGCTGGATCAGGGCCTGCCTCCGAACTTGACTGTCCTCCTCCAGTCACAACAACAAGGCAATGGAAGAGAAACTGCTCCCGAACCGACCTTCAAAGTTTTGTCTGAAGGCATACTGGAAGGGCCAGACAGCTGGCGGGCTTTGCATTAGTTTGCTCACCACAGTATAAATTACTTCCAATTTGCTTAATGACTGTTTGGAATCAGGACGTCTCAGCCCCGCTAATACAATGCCCCTTGGGCAATAATCCTCTTTTTAGAAGAGTCATAGTCAAAGCACATTTTCAGCAGAATAAACCACTTCACACAACTCCAGGTGAACTATGTGCTGTGTAAGTACCCGAGCCCCAGTGAAGATCGCAACAGCAAGTCAGTGTGTGCTTGCTTTATGTGCTTGTTTTTAAAGAGTGTGGTTTACTTCTTGCTAAAAATAACATTTCTTAATGAGGACACATCAGCCAAAACATTGATTAACTGTGGCTTTTAAAAGCTTACTCAAAAAGGTATGAATTTAATTAGCCCTCGTCAAAGTAAGAAGAATTAGTGTTAAGCTGTTTTATAACTTGATTCTCCTGGCTGTAGGACAAAATGAAAGGAATCGCTTTCTGAAGGGAATGATTGGAAAGGTGATTACATGATGCCGTCATGTTTGCCTGGGCTCCAAATATAAATTTTGTTTTAGAAAAACAGAAATATAGAAAAGGCAGCTGATGGCCCCAATTTGTCATGTTGGTGTTGCTGTAAGCTCTGACTCTCCAACTTTTGCTACATTAAATAGCATCATGAAGCAACACCATCAGTTAATGTGAACGTGAAGTTCAAACAGAAGATATCTATTTGTTTAGAAGTCTGCCTAGCAAGCTAGCTGACTTCAAAAAACATATTTTCTGACCTAGACAAACCTTCCTCTCATATTTCTATAGCACACCTAACAAAATAACCCATATCAAAGTTCCTCCCCTGTGAAACATCAACACCATTAAGAATCAGATCAGAAATGAAACCTAAGTAAGGCCCATTTTTCCATTAGTATTGCTTCTTGAAAAACATTTGGGATATTTAGTCACCTAATTTTTTAAAGCAAAAAGCAGATTAAAAAAATTGTCTGAGAGGTGCAAGGGTTCTGAACAGGAGTCCTAAAACTGCTAAATCATTATGCAGAGTAAAATGTCTCATTTCCCATTTTGTAACCATACTTCAAAGGATCGTCTGAAGGTGCTGAACATCCTGATGGGAGCTGACAGAAATTACCTACCTCTTGTTTTACAGAACAACTCCATGCTTGCTGCTCTCACTCCCAGCTAAGACCCTAATACACACCCTAGGAGCTGACCCACCTCCTGAACACCCCTTCGGAGGCATCTGCTGCCAGTCAGATGGGGAAGCCAGGTGATGCTCCCCACATGGTCCAGGGCCTGTGTGGCACCCGCAGACCTTTCTCTGATGACTCCAAACTTGCCCAAGCTGTGCACACAATGAGATCCAAGTGCAAGCACCTTGGGACTTCAAAACCTAACCCGTGATGTTTTCGATGGTTGGGACAGACTCAGTTCTTCATGACAATCTCTTTAGCCTTGAAACAACTTCAGTAATTTAAAAACTACAACAAGAAAAACAATGACAGAACAGCTTCGGAAGAGTGGCTCTA
Source organism: Cygnus olor (assembly GCF_009769625.2). Lineage (NCBI taxonomy): Eukaryota > Metazoa > Chordata > Aves > Anseriformes > Anatidae > Cygnus > Cygnus olor. The sequence continues at coordinate 116,055,365 of NC_049171.1, read as the reverse complement.
AAGAAAAAGAGCCTACTTAAACACAGCAGGTTTCAGAGAGCCTGTAGCAGCAAGTGGGAGGGAGAAAGCAAGGGGAGTAGAGTTGCTTTAAAATACTACAGTTAAAAAAGAAAGGATCTGAAGTCTAAGGCTGCTCAGAGAAGAGGAAATACCCCAAGTATTTCTGGGAAACCAGCTGCTGGAACCAAAGCATTTCCACTCTCAGGGGCCCCCAGGGCTGGTGGAACATGCTCACACTATGCTGAGCAAAACCTGGAGCTTTTCAGGACAACTGTGACTTGTTTGGTTGATGTAAAAGATAGGCTGAACTCTGCAAAACGTAATTGAAAGCAGTAGCCTACCACGGGGCAGACCCCATTTTCAAATGATTTATTGTTATTACTTAAGATATATGCCTAATTGAGAAAGCCATGTGATCTCAGATGAAGGAAAGCTCCTAGCCATAGAGATCTTCTTACCAGGGCTAAAAATCCACCACTGCTATTTATTTAATCCTTCTCATCTCCATTGAAATATAAATACAGTGACTTCCAAGAACACATGCAATCCAGCTTGGAGGAACAATAAAGGTAAATAGTCTGATGGTTTATCAGGATTCACCAGATGGCTCTGATGTGGAATTGGACCCTTCCAGCTTCTCCAGCCCCAGGCGGAGGACAGGGAGCTCTGACTGAAAGCTGAAAGTTGCACGCTCTCCTCTCAGAAACAGGAAGAAATGCAAAAAGGCGTTGGAGAGCAAACACCCAGCTGCGCATGGAAGAGTCCACGTTTTGAACAGCAGGCTGTAGAGCACCAGTGCAAAAGCAAAGGCAATGAAGATGTGCGGTGTAGGCCTGACACACAAAAAAACCCTGTACAGCTGCACCAGTGCTTGAGCTAATTATTCCTAATTAGGGTAGGCACAAAGCCATGCTGTAGCACTTGTGGAAGGAAAGTAATAGTCTTGTACAGGCCCACATGGTGCCAGGTACACCTTGCTTCTGCAGCCATTTGTAGCAAACTACTCAATGGATACACACCCACTAAAAAGAGTCAATCCAGCCCCTCTTGCTGGTTTTAGGCACAAGTAAAATAAAGAATGTGGTTTTTTTTTTAGGTGCTAGTGCCACTAATTAATTGTATAATGGCAGGTTGCCTCTATTAAGCAATCAACAAAGGGAAAAGAAGGAAAGCATATCAAAAACTCGTATCAGCAACTGCGAACCACAGAACCACAACTCTGTCACTAGCCTGGGACTCCTAAGGCCTACAATGTCATCAGAAGCCCTTGCTGGAATTACAGCACCATAGTTCAACATTTCCCTAGCTTTACCCTATGATGGTTATTATTTTCACCATTTTTATATTAAATATAGATCAACACTTCAGAGCTATACCCTGTACTCGCTGCAGCTGTTTCAAGCTATGCCTCCCTCTGCTGTTGCCTTCGCAATGGCTGCTACCACTTCCCGTTCTTCGGGAGCCATGGAAATGTGTCACCTGCGTGACACCTACGGCAGCCTCTTCCAGCCTGCTCACGTGCTGCCTTTCTCACTCTTCTGTCCGCCCCCAGGGCAGCGCTTCCCTCTCTAGGAGCTTCCTGTTTACCTCGAACCAAGGAGATGCCGGAGCAGTGAACTGCTGTCCTGGATACGTTTGCACAGTTTATCTCTTTTCACATGTAAATATTCATGAGGCAATTCCTAACCTCATGGAAGCTGCTGATAAATCTCCCCTTGCCTCCCTGCAAGAACTGAACATGCAGTGTTCCCCCTGCAGCTCCTCAGCCCATGTATTTGAAGGCTAATCCATCCCCACAGGGCCACGAACACAAGGCAACACCCACAGCCAAGCAAGAATATTCCATAAGATCTGCTGCATTGGGTGTTATTGGAATGGATGGCTGAAGAAATGATTTATAACGTGAAATACTGCACTTACCAGTTACTTTTATGTATATGCATGTATATTTACATATATATGTTTACATATATATATTTACATATATACACTTATATATGGCATACAGAGTTACATTAGTTGGCTGAATCCCCTTGACACTTTAATATTGCCATAAGGAGTCAACAATAATACATCAAAACATGTAGTTAGTTGAGCAACTCCCATCACTATTTTTTTTACAGAACAGAAATTTGTAATGTCTGCATCTGGCTTTCTTCCCCAAAATAAACAACCCTTGCCTTAAAGGTCTTCTGATTTCTGTGTGCTTTCATTTGGGTTTTTGACAGCTGAAAACTGGTCTACTGTAGCTGATTTTAAAATTTAAATCTAGGTTCCTGGTAGCATAAAGACACGGTTATGGTTTTGCAATAGAAACTTTTCTAGAATCATAAGACTGAAAAACGTTTCTTTACTTTTTATGTAAGACATTTTCTTCTACTTAAAATGGAAATTTTACATCAATAAATGGGTGTGTCTTTGAGCTAGTGTATTGTGACAGTAAGATTAAAGTCTAGGAGCAAATGCTTCACACAACACACAAGAGGAGTAAGACTGTAAGAAAAGCCCTATAGCTGCCTTCCATGCATCTATGTGGCTCTCCAGTACAGAGACTAATCTCCTAATCTTGGAGGGGAAATTTCCATGGAGAATTTCCATGGGAATCCTTATCTCCAGTTCTGCAAACATGTTGTCTGGTGCTTTGGGCTGGAAAAAATGGGAGTAGAGAAGGAGAATTGCAGAACTGCAAGACAATCAATGGCATCATGTGAACGTCTGTAAGGCCCAAATACTGGCCTTCAATCTGAAAGGGGGTTTCAAAACCACAAACCTTACTAACCAGGTCAGCACAGCTGTTTGCAAAAACACACCGTGTATCTCAGCCTTTCTGATCATGCGTACCAAGCTGCTGAGATCTGCTGCTCGTTCAGGGACCAATACCATGTTACTTAAGCAGTCACCTCCTGGGAGTCTGGACTCAGGACACGGGCAGTACAGGCTCAGCTGCCTAGCAAGCCTGATTTTCTAAATATACCACACATTTGGCTTGCTGACAATGAGGAATTACATTATTCAGAGACTAAGTAGGCACAGAGGATAATCTGGAGGACACTGTTGCTGGGAAGGGCCTAAGGGGAAACTAGAGAAGAAAGTCCTTCAGTGACATAAGGAGGAAGAGGAGAGGTCCTACAAGAATAAGAGATGCAGAGGGGCAAGAGGGAATTTTCTGTCTGATAAACACATAGTTTTATACTGAAGAACAAGGAACAAACAAGGCTAATAGAAGTCACAGTGCAGATCATTACTAAGCAAACACACAGTCACAGCCAAGCAGGTTTATTCTCTGGCTTACTTAACTCTGGCCCCGCACTGCATTCATCTGTGGCTGAACTCAGCAACTGCCTCAGGAGGGTGATGGGAGTAAAGATGCTAATGGGAGCCTAGAACTTCAGGTGCAGTTCGTGTCCTGACACAGGTAAGTCCATGTTCTGACACATCTAGAGGTGGCTGCGCAGCCTTCTATAACCAGATGATTATATCTTTACTTAACCTCAGTTTTCCCAATGTAATAATTTTTCCCAGGTGTTTCAGTTTGAAAATATCTTATTTTAATGGGACTGATTTTCACTGTGTAAAACAGTGAAAAACAGTCCATTGGAAAAACCCTCCCTTTACATTTCTCCCTCTCCTCTGCGTTTCTGTCCTCCATTCCTGAGAGCCAAGCAGGTGCCCAGGCTATGGTGCACCCAGTCCTGGCACTCTCCCAGGCATGGTCACAGGGACCCCACGAGAGAGATGTGGTGACGCAGCCAACTTTTTTGTACAGGAGCAGAAATGGAGTTTGTGTAGCATCTGGGCTGGACCAGCAGCCAGCCATGCACCACTCAGTGGGTGTTTCGTGACTCCAGACTGAGCAATGGAAATGCAATAAATCTCAAGTACCTGCACTTACACCTTTTACAACCAACTCCTACTTCCCAACACCCACAGCTATCCCTTGTTTCCTTTATTTATTTCAGTCAGGAACTTCATAATACACTAATAATTCTAAAAATACAACTGCAGTTAAATGGTATGTTAAAAAAAAACAAACAACAAACTTGCTCTTAGACTGGGTATAAGCCATTAGGTTCCTGATCCAGCAGTCTTGTCCACATAGGTACAGAAGCAGTTTCTTGCACAGGGCTAATATCATTTACTTGTTTTTCTCTGGCTGAGATTTGCAACATGACCTAGGAGTTACCGATTAAATGAATGAGAAATCTGTGTTTAAGCCTCCTATTTGTCTTGGAAAACCTACCCTTAATGAATATCAATAATAATATTATTATATGCACTTACAAATGAATTTCCAGGGCAGCAGATTAACATAAAAAGAAAATGCTGTGCTATTTGCTGTTGCTATCTAGCTCGGTACCTATCTCATATTGCTCTAATATCTGGCCTGTATTAATGTAATATCCACACACCGCTGCTTGTTTATACACACATGTTCATCACTTCACACAAACACTCGAGGACTTCCATATTAATCCCTTCTATTATATTCAGCGAGGATCTATAAAAATGAATTAAAAGACTCATTTTTCTCCCCTTAGGAAGATTCCTTCTTGCTATCATTTCGCCATCAAGGTTATAATTAAAGACACTGGCTGCTGTGGCCTGTATACATAATTGCAATATATGATCAAGGATTGTAAGCACCAGGATAAATGCATTATCACGCTGTCTAATTATTATGTTATCTGACTGACAGGAGGCTGTTTTATCTCTATCTGGAGATGAAGGACATATCTGACAGACGCCAGGACTTTGCTTTGATGTCAGATTTGTATACGAAAGAATCAAAGACTCGAACCCTTTCCAAAATGGTTCCAATGTGGTTTAATCCCGCCAGACAATTCCCGGCCTCGCTGCCAGAGCCTGCTTTGAAGTGGTGCTGCACCGCGCACTGCTGGTGCGTCTTCCCCAAAGCTGGAGCGCTGGCTGGAGCCCCACGTGTGGAGCAGAAGGCCCATGCCCTCCTCTCGCAGCACACCCACCCCCTCATTCACAAGATCACAGGGCAGAGAGGGGATGTGGTGGGGCTGGCAGGGGGGAGGGCAGAAGGGACACAGGTTAAAGTGCCATCCCCGGGACGCGCCTGGGGCGTGCGGCCAGCCGCTCCCTGCTTTTGGCCTTGCTTGTTGTCAGTGCTGTCTATGGGAGCGCAGCCACCTTGGGTTCATCATGCCACCGCTGCTGGCACTCCAGCAAGAGCGTGTCCAGCGTCACCTCCACCACTGGGACCTCCACGACCCTACTGAGAGCTCACACGTGGGTAACCACAGTGCTTGGTCGCACAGGAGTAGAAAATTCACCTTCTTTCGCCCTTTCCACTCCTGCATGACCTGCCTGTGTACCACTGAAGCAGTTCTCCATCACATCAGTGATAACAGCCAAGCGCTGTTAAATGTCAGTGAGAGGAGGGAAGGCTGGGGACGGGGATGACTGCGGAGAGACCCCAGCGGTGGGACAGGCAAGGGCAAAACAGGCTCCAAGACTGGGAGGACCTACTACCTCTGCACTTCAGTCAAGTGGCTCAAGTCCAAGCAATGGCACAAAGGTTGATTTTGTCCCCTTGTGCACATGCACCATGATATAACCCCTAATTACATGATCTCTTTTTCTTTAAGTCCTTTTTTCTGGAGTGCCTGGTTGCCATCTTCAGCCTGCTGTGCTAAACACAAGCAGGCATCCCCACACAGCAGAAAAAGCCTCCAAGATTGCCGCACCAGCAAACCATTTCAGAAATGGTTTTCATCGTTTGAGTGAGTGCATAATTACGATAAGATAATGAACCAGATTTGTACCTTTTCCAGTTTTTTCTTGCAAAAAGAAATCATGCCAGGAACTTGGAAATAGTTTCTAAGCATTTCTGTGGTACAGGAACGAGAAGATAGTTTTGTTGTCAGGATTTTTGTTTTTTAATTTGGTGAGTTTCATCCTCCTTAGCGCATTCTTCACACACCCTTTGGCCATGTATCAGTCATAGTAGAGACGGATGAGTCCTGTGGACTTCAGAAATGTCCTAAGTCTGGAGCACTCAGCTTTGCAAATGAAATATTCTTCCAGCATGGGGTTTTTGTACGTTTAATCTTTCAGTTTTTTAAAGCAAAATAAACTAACTTGCCCCATCCCCAAGACTTCACAATTTTCCTGGGAATGCTCCTCCATAAAATCCAGACAAAACACCCCATTTCTAGGAGCAGGAAGAAGGAACCATTTCAGCAGCAGGGGCATCTCCCCTGGCAGAGGAGACGACTTATCTCCCATCACCCCAGGACCGTTCCCGCAGGGTAGATAGGAACTGATTTTTCTTTCTAAATCTCAAACCAGGTCTGTACCCCCAAGATCTTCCACTTCCCCTACCTTCCTGTTGTTTTAACTGCTGCAGTGATATATTAACAACCTGACGTTTAACCCTTGACTACTTTCTCTTTGCACCTATGTTTGGGTTGGTTTATTGCTGTTTTGTTTGTTTGTTTTTTTGTTTTTGAGGGAGAGATACCAGTATCATTTACAAATTGGTACCTGTGTATTGACACACTTAATGTCTCTCTAACAACTGCCTGTTTCTGTCTTCAGAGATATGGGTGAAGGGCTCCCCCAGTTTTTATCCAGCCATAGATTATTTGTGGTCGCTACTTTCAGTCCTTAGTAACTCAGACACAGAGGTGTTCCAGGTGCCTGAATCTGACCATCAGGACTGAAGAACCCAGCAGCTTTAGGGACCAGAGCCAGTGTGTACACCACAGCAAAAAACAAACAAACAAACAAAAAACAACACAGACATGTAAGTGTGAAGTCACAGCAAAACCAAACAACAACAAAAAAACCCCTGTGGATCAATCTACCTACTGCAAATGATATTTCTCCCCAGGCCTCTGTGCCTGACATGCAGCCACAAGAGCTTCTTCTCTTGCAGGTGCAGCTGTAGGAAGCTTGTACCACTCTAACCTTCTCCCCAGCAACACCAAAAACTCTTACCATCTCCCTGCAGGCTCTAGAAAAGCAGGTGGCTCCTGCTGGGCTTCTGTCATCAAGTGAGTGTTATCACACAACCTGCAAAGAAGCCTTCACCTGCCAAACTCCAAAAATCCTTTTCAGCCAGAAGCAACATCCTGCCAGTGCCACGGGGGTGCATACACATACTTTGGGCAATATAAACATGACAGCAAATACCTAATCAAAAGAGAAGTGAAGAACAAATAAACCTTTGCATCTTACAATCATTACAGGTAACCTCATAGTTACCAGACTGGTACAACACCAAACTGATCAGAGGCCATTGACACAAACACAGAAGAGGCTTGGCTCAATCGGTTTTCTCATATGGCACAGAGAGCACATCTCCCCCATCCAGGCATACACATCAATCACATTTAAAGACTTGGGATATTCTGCTGTTCTTCTCCAGAAGTATTCCTAGAAGAGCCTGGTTATATTTATACATACATATAAACATTGTAAGACTAAGTCTTTAGAAAAGTTTGATTTTTTTTATGGATGCTGTCAGCCCTATATAACCTTTTTTATCTTTTTTTTTTTTCATTACAGATAAAACCTAAGTAACTTTGAAACTTTGATGACATCAAAGTGCACCTTCCATTACTTTTAAATTGCACTTGTAAAACCTGTTGACCATAAGCAACTGAGGTACGGTTATAAGTGTTTTATTGTCTCTTCCACTTCTAGTAACAGAATTTTATTGTGCTGTTGAACTCTCCATATAGGACCTTGTCTTTCAAAGCAAAATGGAAGTAAAAGGGGCAACAATCAATATTTTTATACATATATATATATACAAACACACATGAATGTATACATACCCACTAAGAGGTTAATTACATGATAAATTCACATTGCCTTTATTGCTATTTGATCTGCAAATGTGTTTGCTTAACGCTGCCAGACATTCATTACCACCTATTTATTTTTAAAAGCTTTGTTTACCATGCGATAGGAATCTTTCTAGTATCTTGTCCATTCTGACTGCCAACCCTCTGGAAGTCCTGGCTGAAATGCAGACTTCAGACAAATAATTCTGATTTCAATGGAAGGTGAATATTAGCAATATGATAACATTGAAGAAAAAGTCCTTCAAGTAGTTCAGGAGTGAGGGAACCCCCAAAAACTTTAATGAAGGTTTTGTGGGAAACCACATCACTCATTAACATTTGAACTGGAACAACACAAGGCCAAACTTTTTCCAAACATGAGATAAATTGGAACAATTATCAGCCACAGCTCGTACGAGAATTCAAATACTCTTATATGCACTAGAAGTGTCTGACTCCATTAGGAGAGTCTCTGATTTCAGCTCAACTATTTACAGAATAAAATACTACTTACTATGGGTAAGGCTGTCAAAACCTCAGAAACCATACTTACTGCTGGACGTGCCCAAAATTTTCTCATTGAAATTTTTCTTTCTTTTATAAAGAAATGGCTTTTCCATACGAGCACTTTTCTCCTATTGAAGGTATGGAACAGGTCTGTTTGAATGGATATTTTTATTACTGAAAAAAGCAAGCTAAGAATTTTCAGTTTTTAATAAAAAAATGAAAATCCACTGAAAAGAGCCCCAAGAAATGATTTACTTTTTGGTGAAGGTCCACTTCGATTGAGCATTACCTAGTGTGGAAATAGCCACCTAGTCATTTTAATCAAGGGCTAGAAAATGTTATATCAAGCGTCTGTACCTATTGCTAAGCAAGTAGGAACAAGACATAGATATCTAAATAAACTATCACTTCATACTGAGCTCTCCCAGCATCCTCAATCAGCATCAAAAACTACAGAAGCTTTTCTTTCATTTTCTGTGTGAGCTAAGAAGGTTCTCCACTGCTGAAGAAGTGTCCTCTCTGCCTTTAGCCTTTACCTGACTCCAACAGTGGAAGAAAAAAAAAAAAAAAAGCACAGAATACAAATATTTAGGTAACCAAGCACGGTGATTGCAGGATTTCTTTGTCAGAGGTATCCTAACTACTTATTTAAATCCCTCAACTAAGAGAAGGGTTCATGAGTGACATCTAGAGGTAATTCTTCAAGATTACTGGGGTGACTGCCTACAGAGGTTCAGGTATTCAGGTACCTGCCCTAAGAGCTGACACTTGCCAGTGCAAGTAGTGCTTATGCATGCGGGGAGAGCTGAACTGAATACTGCAACACAGATTTTAACATGTAGATCAGGCCAGAAATTTTTCAAAGAGAAATTGTTTTCTGTAGAACCTCCCACCCAGTGTTGCAAAAGAAAAGTGAAATAGCTTAAATGAAATCTTTCCATTTGAGTCAAGTATGAGATCACTCCTCCCTGCAGAGCACTTCAAGTTCAGGTGTCTCCTTCCTCACCCCCTTGTGCAGGTCTGAGATCCCTGGCCAGATCTCATCTCCTAAACAATCAAGCCTTCCTCTTTCCCACACAATACAGCAGAAAAGATACTTAAATACAGGGTAGGAAGGAAGGCTGAAACACCTGGGCTACAACTCACAAAAGATCATGAGAGCTCATAGAGGAGTATGGTATAATACAGAAGGACCTAAGCCAAAACACAAATGCCATCTTTTGATTATTTTTTAAGTGAAAAATGCTTCCAAAAATACTATGCCGCTTTCAGTTTTAATTCCCAGGACCTTTGCACCCTTGTGGCTTTTGAGATGCCAGTGGTGCAGGCAGGGTTTCAAGGCAGCTCCCCTGCCCGTGGGGAACCTGAAGCTTCTGCTGTAAGAGCACATGCGTCAAGTGGAGCTTCTCCTGGTGACATTGCTGGCGCCCCCCATGGTGACACGCGGACCGTGCCATTCGATAATGGAGCAGCTGCCTTGCCTGCAAGACCTCGCCCCTCCTGTCTGGAGATACCCCCCTCAGCTGCCTTCCTATCTATGCATTGTGGTGTTTCAATACTCCTAGCCACACACAGATTTTGGTAGCACCAGGAAGGCTGTCATCTCCTCATAATTTAGGACAAGAAAAAATGCTGATATATCTGATTTTTTTTCAGGGTAGACATTCTCGTTCACCTGTAGTGAAAGGCAGGCTACAAGCAGACATCCAGCCAAGGACAACCAGATGATTTGATATCACAAAAAATAACAGACCGATAATTTTGCTTGACTTTTGTCTTTTTGGTCATTTCTGACAACAAGAAAAAGGAGGGAGGGAAAGGCTCAATTTAAGAGAAACGAATGCAAAAGCGAGGGATATTAATGAAACACGGATGTCTTGCACAACACTGTAGTTGTAAGCTGCTCCGCACAGGAAAGGAAAAGAGCCAAACAGATAATGGAGCCCCTGCCTGAAGTCCCGTGGATACGCTGCCGAGCATTACAGTATCGGCTGGGGTGTGCCTGATAGCTGGAATGCTCTGAAGAGCAGGTGGCTCTTCAGCAGTTAATCTTTCTTTTTCATCATCTGCATTTGCTTGGCATGTTTGGACACATGCATCTCATTTCTGTGCCATCAGGGAGCTCAACCGTAGTTCACCTATATCACATACCAGCAAAATGGTGGGTCTCTGCTCATTTGCTCAGTTTGGAAATATTCGAGGTACCTAAGGAAAGCCTTTAATCTGTCAGTTAAAATCTCATTGTGGTTTAATTCTTAAGGAATAATGTTATTTTCATAGTGTGCCAAGAGCACTATTGGCAGCGGTAAGGCAATTATTTATGTGGGTTATCAGTTCATAGAGCTGATTAAGTAACCTGAAATGTGATGATAATGGCTTCCAGTAATGGCTCCATATCAAAAGGATAATAAATATTATTTGCTGCTCTTTCTTATGAGAAATGGGATATATTTCAGTCCTGTTGAAATAAAAGCAAAACTCCTATTGTTCTTTGGAGAAGACTCCCAATAGCTCTAATTTTACATCATGTCTACTTCAATATGCTTATTTTTCTGCATAAAATTATGAATGATATATTGAATACTACAGATACATCTGGATAACTGATGTTAAATCCCAACCCGCTTTCAGAGAACCAGAGTGACCTTTCTATGGGAGTGACTCAGTTTTTATTCCACTGCAAGGTACAGAGAACCAGCTGTATCCCTTTTGCTTAGCTTTATCCCCATAGCATCACACCCTAACTCTTAGACACATTTTAGAAAACATTCAAAAATGATTTCCTGCTGTATTTTACCAAAGGAAACTAGATCTACATTTTCTTATGATGGGGCTCGGTAAACTGGAGTTGTTTAAATGGAATAGCCTTGCCACAAATAACATTTCTTACGGTGATTTGTGGTTTTCTCCATCATGAAGTTACTCTGACCTATCTTAAACCCACAGAGTGCCCAGTTATGAAATCCTTGTGAGGGACACTCATCAGCAGAGGTTTTTCTCATTCATTTAATTATGGAATGAATAATGCAGAGCCTATTCAGAATTGCCACTGATGTGCAGATTTGGATCACTTGCCAATGGCTCAATTGTTTCGGTATTAGATCACAGAAAGTATTTAGGAAAACATACAAATCCGGATTAATTTTGAGCTACAGGTATAAAGAAATATATTTGTTTTAGAATTTCCAAGAATGGTTTACAAAGGCAGTTTGGATGTGAAACCTTTCTCAAAAATATCCTATCAAGGGAAAAGGAACATATAGTATCATGTTTTGGAGGGCGGGCTGTTGTAATAGCTGCAGAGCTCTTTTGCTCTGAGGATTACTGAACTGGTGTTAGCTGGTTTGAATGAGAGCCTGTAGGCTTTTATTAACTTTTCAGCTTACATATATAATATACTTATGTAACACTGACAGATCAAAATACAGTAAAAAAAAAAAAAAAGATGCTACTCTAACTGTTGTATAATGTATTTGATTTTCAGTAATGCTGAAGAGCAGGATTTGAATGAAGTCACAACATTACAAACCAGGGTATTTTTATAATAAAAGTATCTTTTGTAGATACTGTAATATGTTGCCAGGATCTGTAGGTGACAATATTTTTTCACATAAGTCCTGTTCTGTAAATTTTAATTAAAATAATACTGTTCCTATTATTTTTAATGACACAACCCTCACTTTTAGTTTTTCATACATCTCCCAGTCAGGTCAGCAGCTTGGATACCAATCCTTGACTTTTAGTGCTTAATTTGAGTGAATCAGGGCCCAGTGTCTGATGATGTTTAAAGAAGAACATAGGATGGGATGTGAAACTAGTGTGAAGAACACAAAGACAATCACCTTCAAAAACATTGGACAAACTTTTTAATTTGTAACACAGAACAAAACCTTGGCAACGAGGAAAGGTTTAATAAAATTTTACCTAGGAGGCATGCTACTTTCCAGGTCTAGTGTAACGGTATTAAAATTAATTCTACATCTTCTCTCAAATACATTTTTTTCAACTGACAATGAAATTTACTTCTATATAAAGGCTGTGATTTTTATTGAGCTTTCAAGAAGTGTTGCATGCTTAATGTTAAGGTTTTGGGGGCATATTTTGATATCCAGTTCAACATTTAAATCAATGGGAAATTGGTTCAGAATTTGAGCCTAAATGTGGTGTTGAATGTGGACTCTGGAGCATAAACGTTAGCCATTTAATTACTAAAAATGGTCATCGTTTTTGCCTTATAAGGGTTATTCATTTCAGTATGTAGAAATATGAAACCACACTATGAAATGGTATCAGATATGATGGACAAATTTATAAATCTACCAAAAGCAAGAGGCAATCTTATTTTCCCCACAAGAAACCAGTCCAAATTAATTATGCAGTTCTCCTACACAAGAAATACAGCAGACATAAAAAACATCACGATGTTTCTAAATTATTTACATTTTAAAGACCGTGTATCTATTCATCACTAAAACTGACCTTCTTGAACGTGTGTCCTTATTTGATTTAACCAGACCTCATGAACCAAGCAAGGAAAAGAGGGTGAGAGAAATGCCCCTAAAACTGTCTGGCAGACTGCAGGGAGGACACAGACAGTCCGGCAGACACTGTCCTTCCTGGGTACATCAAATCTGACTGACTGCCTGGGTAAAACATTTACAGCACTGGGCTCTGGATTTGTACTCTATCAGTGGAAACACGTTACAAATCACCCACTCATGCTGGGAAGGCGTATCAGCACAGGGCTGGACAAAATGAATTTTTTTGCAATTTTTCTGAGACAACCCCAGCCCGGGCAGTCACCCCATATTTTACACTTTTGTTCAATGCTTGTACTGCCCTTGGTAACTGCATTGAAAGTGAAACAATTCTCACATACACGTCCCCATCAACAGGGAATAGAGACACTTGAACTAAAGCCTGAACTAAACAAAGGTGTGCAAGGATGCACTTGGAGGCACAACTGTAGGCATCCAGCTAGGTCCATGCCCAGCTCCAGCCTTCGTTCTGCTACTCCACTGCCTGCGATGGTAGTGGCTGTTTTGTCACATGAATTGTCATTGTCAGAGCATCAGCATGGCTGGATTAATGAAGTGTGCCACAACCAGCTACTTGACAATGCAGTACGACTGCAAAATAGGTTTAAAATATCCCATCCTGTGACTCTGAAGCTGTGAAGTTACAACACAGATCACATTTCGTTTGAAAATCCCTGCACGATCTGCCAGGAAAACCCAGGCTATGTAGAGTTGTGGAGGAAAAATATAAGGTATGCTTTCTGTGCTATCTAGCTGTCATAAGAATAGGTTGCAACAAAGCTTCATGAATACTACCAATAATTATGGTGACACAGTTGAACTTCATACAGGTGATTTAAACTGGGAACGTCAGGAAGCTACAGGTGGCTGACAAAGGAGGCTTCATTTAGAGACCAGGGACTGGAACAACTGGGGGGCCTTCTTCTGACCTCACAACATTTTTTTTAATCAATGAAACTCCACTGATATCCATTGCTAGGCTACTCTCAACTGATGCTTGCCCAAACAATTTCTGAACTGGGGTCCCGATCTTTATCCTCCAGTCACCACTATTTACATTTTGCTCAACACAGAAACACCAAGGTGCATTCTCTGGGCTCGCTGATCACTGTCCACCCCAACTTCTCCCATCTCTCTTCTTCACTAGTGTGTATCCTCTCTGCTCCCAATCTCTTTTCTCTGCCTGTAACTCGGTGATTCATCTGTCGCCTCAGGGAAGGGCACCTGACTCCATTGCTTAACTGCTGTTACAAGTTGCTGCACAAATCACCTGGCATTGCAGAACTGCCAACAACTTTCTAATAGAGCTACAGCGAGCAGGTTTGCAATGCCAACATTCTTATGAAAATCTCATTTCATTTTATTAAGGGGTTATTCCAAGTGTATTGCAGTGCTGTCCAAAATGTCACCTTCAGTATTGCTGCACCAGCAACAACTTTCTGAGTACTCACAATCGAATCTGGGCAGCCAGCAGAAACTACACCCAGTTATCGGAAGCTTCCTTCCTCAGTCCTCTTACAGAAAAATGTCTTTCTATCCATATTATTTTTCAGTTCAATTTCCAGTCTTTTAAAATTATTTAATTAGGAATCTGTGTTTTAAAATACTGAATGAATTAAATGCAAATTAAATACACTAGTGCAGTGTTCTTGGCATAAGCCCATCTCGTATATCCAGGTATTGGGAGCAAGCTAGAAGATGGCAAATCAAGCCTGTTTTATGGAGAGCATAGATGTGTCCCATGTCACAAAGATGTGTCCCATTCAGTCTCTGGTTTCCTTGCTAAGACTGTTAGCTGATGTGGTGATTCCTGGGCCCCCCCCATGTGCGTATGACCTCCTATGTCAGCTTTTACTCCCTTGTCATCACCATAAGACTTCTGCCCCCTTCCTTCCTCTCGTGTAACTCATTGCTTTACCAGCTCTCAGCCTGCATGTTCTCACATCTCTGTAACCCCCAGAGAAGGGATAGAGAAGTTGGGTGGCCAATTCCTATGAAATACAGTATTTGCCTTCCTCTCCTCCACGTTTTGACAGCGCCACAAGAAGCAAGGATCTGCCCTGTGCTGGGTGCTGTCAGTGACTGGACAGGGGCAGGTGGGAAAAGAGGGTCCAACTCTCCTCATTCTGCCTCACTCACAGCAAACACGATAAATACCAACATGGAGTGAAGAATACCGAAGTGCAAGTCATCCCTTCAGTTCAGACCCAAAGTTGAAATGAATGGCTCTGCCAGCTGACATAGATTGATTGCTAGAAAAATAAGGGACAGACTCAGATATCCTCTTTCATGATGACTGTGGCACGCTGTGCTTTTTGCAAGCAGGAGACTTGTCCTGATACACATCACAGAGCTCCTAAGCTAGCCTCCTGCAATTGCCCAGAAATAGCTGCACACTGATGGACACTTGTTTCAGAGACAATCCTTATCTCATTTACTGCAGGATCCTGCTTTGTTTTAATTACTCTGACAGGGTTGGCTTGTCAAGTCATTCTGCTTGTTTATCTGTATGTAAGTAAAATACATGTGAACATCCACCCCAAGGACCCAAAGCTGCAAATGCCCATAAATAACTTCAGCTGAGCAATCAGTCTCATTGGGTAAACATCAGGGAGGAAGAAGAGGTACTTCCAATATTGACACAAGGACAAACTGGTAGAAACTGTCCATGACTAACCTGAGGCTGAAAATGAGGCAAGAGTTTTTAACTTGCAACTGAACAAGGTAATGGAAAAGCTTTCCAGTACAAGTGATGAAAAGCGAAAACTCAGGAAGCATTAAAATAAAGCTTGGCCATTCTCTGAGAAGCACTACACGACTTGCTGTCATACTACCGGACTGGAAGCAGTGACCCATGAGGTCTCTTTCGTCCCAGCGTCTGTACGTGACTGAAGTTACTCAGAAGCGTAAATGTTTATAGGATGGGCCTGGAGCTTGCGTCAGCATAGCTGGCAAGCTTTCATGGGTGTTTCATTCAACCCACTGAACTCACAGAAACACTGAAGGACGTGTTCCTAGTAAAAATGCACACACACACACACACACTACATATCTATACATTTTTGTAGGACAGTTTGAAGATACAAGTTACTAGTTACATGTATTTCAATGTATACTGTAAACATTAACCTGCATTTCTTGTGCAAATGATATACACATTTATTCACACATGCTAACAAGCAAGCCAAATAACTTTCACTGAACTCTAACATGGATTATATTAGCGTTCTTGTTAAAAGAAACTGAAGAAACAGAGATGATTTCTTCAGATGCCCATAGGGTATTTAGGAACTTTTAAAGGTATTAACTGAGCATGATCTAGGCACTGTGCCCCACACCTTGCAACACGGATTATGCACCAGAGCATTAAGCATACAGGTTGTCACAGTTCAAGTCACGGAGAAGAGCAATAGGATTCAGCCCTAAGGTGGCTTCTGCTTCATATGACCCTACACAATCTAGGGCCCTTGATAGTATTACCTGTAGCCTATACTGAATCAACAGACAACTTAAAAAAAAAAAAAAAACAAAAAACACAACTGAATGCACAGAAGTGAACAACCAGAAATCAGAATGTTCCAAAATGAAGTCTGAACCGGTAATCTGAACGATAGCACTTATACACAGAACTTCATCCTACGATTTCAACAGTCTTCAGTACATTGTGTAGTAACCTGTAAACCTACATTCGGCACCTTGTCTTTCTCCACTATTTCCCCACTGACATTTTCTTAGCTGCACGAGAAAGCATGTGTGAGTAAGATGATCATGAAGACGACAGCGGTACATCTAAGACAAGCCTTGCTGAGGACAGAGTTGGTCTCCATCAGGACAGAAGAGCTTTCCTTGAAACCATGTAAGAGGCAATGCTTACAGAACATACAATATATTTAGAACTGATTTCACCATAACATAAAATCTGTAAGAGGAGCTGAGTCATCTAGTCAAATTATATATGTTAACAATTATTTTTTACGAGAATGAGATGGGTATTCCCATAAAATTGAATAAGACACCCTGATTCTGTAGTCACCCATCATCGTTCATAACAGCCTGGATATAAAATACTCACACAAAGCAATTTTCTATTTTCTCTGCCTTTGTGTCAAGATAACACTGACTCAATGTCAAGGAGAATCTGCCTCAACATCTTTTAGCGTTGGTGATTAAGAATAGAGGGGGATTTCCCCAACCATCATTATTTCTAAATGCAAAGATTTATTCACTTGTTTACTTTTATTCATCTCTTCATCTGATCTTTTGATCAATGGAAATGCTAATGATACAGCCAGGAGAGCCCACGAGTAACAAATCCATTTAGCAGGTCTCTTTCTTAGGTTAGAGATTCCCTGAACCTGAAGTGAGTTGCTCCCAAAGAACTAGTGTGGATGGAGGCCTTTTGGCCTGGGTGTTTCCTGTAGGAGAAGATTTCTGACTCCTGTTGTGGGCGAAACTCCTACTTGTCCTGCCCCAAGGGTGAAAGATACTGCCAGGGAATTACAGTAATAAACCTCCAGGTCCCTGTCAAGTTCCAACCATCCCAATGAGTTATTATTCCCTTAGGACTCAGGAGACCTCAGGGAGGTTGAAAACCACTGCTGCTTCTACGGCTGACCCAACCCATAACCGCAAGGATCAGGCAGAAGAGCATCCTTTGCCAAAGCCAGGGCTGGAAACTGTGGGAGCCTGGCGAGGCCATGGCGTGGGCAGCAGGGAAGGCTCCCTGCCCTGCCAGGAGGCAGGTGGTCCCTGCTGCGGTGCTTGCACAGCCCTGTGTGATCGCAGCCCGCTTTCTGCCAGGCTGCAGACGCTCCCACCTGTTTGCTGGCAGGCTGCAGGACAAGCAGCTGCACCGACTGCAGCTGGAGCATGGTGGAGGTTCGCCAGGAAGCCCAGCAAAATGTCAGTCAGAGCCAGGCTGCTCCTACACGTGTACATAAGTGCCCGGAGAAGAGCTCAGGCAAACCTGTAGCACAGGCAGGGTAGCGGCAGGACTGCCCGCAGACACCCAGGTCAGTGCCCACCCGCAGCTTGCCAGGATCACCATGCAGCAGGTTGCACAAGGGGAGGGGAAGGTTTAATGTCCAAAACGCCCAGTCTGCCCGCCGTGGCATGGGCTTAGCTCTCAGGCCAGATGCAGGCAAACTCAAACAAATAAAAAGCAGCAAGGAAACACACCCTCTGAGCTGCTGGGGCACCTTTGTACCAAGGTTTTCACAGTGCTCTGATGACAGCAATGCCTTAAAATTACTAAAGGTAATTTTTATATTACCTTTTTTTTTTGTTTTCTCCACCATTTATAAAGTCCACATTCAGGTGCTTCATGCAAGAACCCAGACTGAAGACAAAAACTATGTTAATTTGAAGCTGACCCTTTACCTCACCAGATGTCTACCATATCCACATCATACATGGTGGCAGCAAGGTCACGCATATTTGTAAAGTAATGGCAACATCAGACTGAGTAGTCATACAGACAAAACTTTCCACACGATCTTACAGACACACACACGCGCGTGGAGGAGAGGCTACCACTGATCTCAGGTAGGATCTGCTTCTCTGTTGATACTCAGTCCCCGTGAGAGCAGGATTTTTTTTTCCAGTCCTCCAAGAATTTGTGGACTCCCCCAACCTGCCTTCAAACAACAGAAAGTAGCACATGCAACAACTGAAGGAAAGCCTGAGCAAAATTATCTGTAACCACTTAAGATACAAATATGCCAGAAGTTCCTAAGTCATCTGATACTAATTTCTGAAGAATTCAAATAGGACTTGTGCTATTGTACATGCCAGAAACCATAAATACAATGCTTTCTCTTATCATTCTCTTCTCTCACTTTAGGCAGCTTGATAACATTAGCTCAGTATCTGCTCTATTCCTCCTTCCTTCCCATAACAGAGCATAAGGAACCTGTGAGACCTTTCTGCTGATTTATGTTCAAAGCTGGAGGTGAAACTGCTGTATTAGAAGATCACTCTGAATTTAGAAGCCAGGCCACACAGGCTTTAAAGGAAGAAATCACAGAAGGTGGCAAACAAGAGAAAACTTAGAAGAGGGATAAATTAGCAAATGGCAGAGTTCACCAGGAGGTAAGGTCTGCGTGCTAGCCTTTGTGTTTACACGCTTGCTTGTGCGGATGCAGATCTGCTTGAATGTGCTCCTGGTGAGAGAGCAGCTGGGACTCTCAGCTCACACTGTCCGGGCTAGTCTGAAGACAGGAATTTCAGATAGTGAAGGAAGAAAACAGCATCTAGAGTCGTAAAATACTCAAAATAGGCTGATGGGCAAAATAGGTGACCTCCAGAGCTGAAGTTTTAGCTTTAGAAAAGCCTGCATAGTTCAGTGCTGTAAGTTTCTGAAGTACATTACAGATTTTCATTTAAAGCTAAAACCTGAAAGTCCACTGATTTATTAAACTGCAGAACTAGAGCCAACAGGTATTTAAATATTTCTCTTCCTATCAGACTGGAATCCACAGAGCACTTTGCCTCCCATGAGGTTACACAGGGATGTTTAGTCTGACATTAGGTGTCAGGAGAATCAGCTGAGGGTAGGTGCACAGGGGAAAAACCAGCCAGGGAACGAGACCTGTAGCAAAGGCTGAGTTGATCAGACTCTCCAGCTGCCTTAAGACATGCAAAATTCAACATAAACAAGTGGTTGTATTATTCATCACATAGAGAAATTGAAATAAGATACAATAAAACATTTTACTACCAAGTTATAAAAGAATCTGAAGCAAATATCTGTAGATATTGGAAAATACAGTTATGTTATCCTTGGGCTAAAGCAGATTTTGAACCTAAACAAAGGACTTTTTCCTCTTAGAAAATGTTAAAAACAAATTTATGTTCACAACCTTGATTTTTTATTTAGTTTTCTTCCAGGTTACTTAACTCTTCTTAAAATCTCTTAAAATTTAGGCCGTTTTTCAGGTTATAATTTCAAAACAAAAGACAACATATTACCTTTGTATAATATTGAAGTAAAACACTGTGTATTTTCCTAAAGGAAAGACTGATACCTGACAAAAAAAAAACAACTGTTTTGTTATTTCTAAATGTGCCCTAGAAATCTAGCTAAAACTGTTAGTCAACAACAGGCATACAGAAACAGCTCCTATGGCCCTGTGGTGTACCATAATAAATACTGCTAATTTTTTTATTAATTACTGCAGTCACTCTAGCAGATGTTAAACTCATAAATAAGAAAAACCAAACAGCTGTGACACTGTCCCAAAGGTTTTGGCACTCTTTCAGGAACGGATGTGGCAGGAGAAACTCCTAATAGGAGAATCCATTTCACAAAACTTCCAGCCCGAAGTCCACAGATCAGAGTTTTTTGAACCAGTTTCAGCTGAACATCTGAATCAAATAGGTCAAGATTTACTAGATCCACTAACCTACTTTCCTTCTGAAACTTATTCCTCTATTTTTTTAAGACCACTGGCATACTCTCTAGACACTAGTATACTTAAGGTGCTAGTATAGATAGCATACTTGAGAACACCTCAGTGACACTGATGAGTTTTACCTCTTAAAGTTACTCTAGCACTGAAAATCCTAAGAAAAGTCCTTTTCTCTTAGCTTACTTAAAGGCAAAACTTGAGAGTGGACCTTTTGGAAAATAAACAAACAAACAGAAAACTTTAATTTCTACTTCATTTGACACTTTGCTGTAAAACACACCTACTAAAATCATATTTGCCATACCAAGCGTATTTTTAAATGATAGGATCTGGAAAACTCAGATGAAGAAATCCATTTGCATTTCACCCTGCTTGGCAAGAAGTAGCAGCTCAAATCCAGAAATGTTTGGGACACCATAATGCCAGAATGCAGACAAGTTTAGAACAGAACAGAAGTAGAATGGCAAGAGCTATGCACCTCTGACTGTGTCTCAAGAAGCCCAACGTGGTAGCAAGCAGCCCTGTTGCTGTGTTCTGCATCCCCATCTGGTGTCCTTTAATGGTTTTAATGAAAGCTCTTACACATGGTTCTTAAAACAACCCATCTGTTTGCTGGGGTGAATTAAAAGATGTAAACGCAGTGTAATATGCCAAAGAATATAATAGTCTCAATATAAGATCTGACTGTGTCAACCAGCAACAGGTTCCAGCTGGGGCAGCCTCATGGAACAAAGATAGCCCTGGGCTTAATACTGAGTAAAATGCTTCTGAAGTCCCAAATCAGGCGAAAGAGAAATAAAGCTCAAGACCTTGACCAGATGCGCAATACCCAGCCGAGCGCACAGTAAGCATGCTTCCACAGCAACATTGTATCAACATGGACAGTCCTGATACAAGCAGACCTCTGTTTTGGATGGCTAGTACAGGGGATGTAGTACACACTCACAGATAACGCTTCAGCAGAACTGATCCTTTGAAGTGCCTGTCCCTCTCGGCTGTTGTGGCCACAACCTGAGTTAGCTCACATTCTGTTTTAGCCAAACGGGGACAGAGTCACAGCAAGGCAGCTCTGAACTCTGCAGCTCAGGAAGGACCAGATATCCTAAAGTACTCCAGTATGGCACTGATACAGTCAGGGCTGCAAAGCCCTCAGAATCCCAGCTGTACTTCTCTTTCTGAAATCTTTCCAACCTCTTCCCACTAAATACAATAAACAGATGCAAATTAATTAAATCTACACATTAAATAGTTATTGTGCTAAGGTCCACAACAAGTATTTACCGCATTATAGTGTTTAGTACACATTGTCAGGAGAGGAGGCTTAAGACAGACATTCCTAATGACCAATCATTTCCAGTCCTAACGACCACTTTGTCTTACTCAAACCACCTAGACGCATGCTGACATGTACATTCTCCAAGTCCCCTGTTCCACAGGTTTTTAACTGGGATTATCTCAATTTTTAGAGCTTCCAGCTTGCTGAAAAGATGCGGTTGACTCTGCACATCGCATGAGCTTAGTGTAATCATGCTATTCAACAAACACATACATGAATTGGCCTAGATAACACACCACCCTTTCAGGCTGGTTGGTTTGTTTGTTGGCGTTTTTTTTTTTTGAAAACAACTTGCTTTTCATTTTGATTTCTTATTTATCACAGCAAATTCCTGACCTGTGACTAGAGTTTGCAGGTGTTAACATAACACAAATTATTTAATGTTTTACAAATCTGGATTAATTCAGACTTACCAGAGGCTCTCTTGCGATGATTTTCCCTCGAAGGTTGATCGAGATGACAAAACGTTTGGAGATGATAACTCCTATCTTTCTATTACAGCCTTGATGGTCTGATAAAGACTATAAAACTGCAACCATTAAATCTCTGGTCCCTGAATTCCCCTTGAGCATTTTTCTTTGAGATCACCTGAAAGAGATAAACAGAGATGTGAAGAGCATGTGATGGAACTGTTCCAGCATCGATACTGATAATATTACTTGGCTTTGCATTTATGCTAATATCAATAAGCGGGTTTTATTAATACTTGATATCATTTCTTGAGATTGTCTTACAAAATAATCTATAATGCAAGCTTTCACTTCAGAAAAAAAATACTTCTTGCATGCATATGCCCTGTATTAGGTAGGAGAGACAGCCTCTGAGAGACGATAATCAGAGAAATTAGAGAGGAGCAGAAATGGAGAAAAATGTTATATATATATATATTTAAAGGTATATATATGTATAAATTTATCCTCATAAAAATTGGTCAGAAACATCATGGAGCCTAAGCTGTATATCTTGACCAGTGACCGACGCTCCTAAATCTGCGTGGGGTAGCTATGGAAGTGTTTTTCCCCTTGTTTTTAACTAGGTTGCACAATCTGACAAAGTTCAAGAGCCACTGCTAACGTTTCTCTTTCCTTTTGCTTGTCTGAGAAAGTTTGCCAAACAATCCCATTTTATCCTAATACCTTCAAGTCTTTCTCTGCCTGACGCTGCAGGACCGACATACTTAAAATACTACTCTTCAAAAACAGCTACTTCCTTTCTGCTGCTATACTGAACCCCAGCTAGCAAATAGCATCTACTTCTCCCTGTGCTACACGCACACCTTTTATTACCTTCCTTTGGACATCACAACTTCCCTTCCCTTCCCCTAAGTTTGCCAAGGAACTACTTTGATCCAATGTGGTCTGTGAGAAATGATGGGCAGGTGGGAGCAGTAGAGAGAACTGAGAGCTGGTCACAAGTCAATCCTGCTGGAAGTTTTCTTTTGAAGAGGGGTTATCATTTATTATATTATGAAATGAGGTACCAATATGACTGATGGTTACATTCAACTTAGCAACAGAAAAATAATACAAAGCAAAGTATTTAAAACTTCTGTGGCTCCCATAAGCTTAGTGGGAGCACCTCCGAGGTTTTGGCCCACTGTGGTGCTGACATCCTCACTGAATATGAAGCATGTGGAGAAGACAAATGAGTTTCCCAAGAGATGACAGAAATTCTGGAGCAGAGAAGGGACCTGAAAACGTGTATTACACCCTAATCAGCTGAATGTTAAAAAAATCAAAACTACACAAAGATTTTAGATTCCAGCCTGGTAAATATGTTCTTTTGCTTGCCCCAGAAGCACAGCAAGCATACACTAGTCTGCCATAATTCACACACAGGTAGTCTGAGCTTTTACTTCATTGCCTCTGAGAGCTGTTTGCTAGCTGAGATTTATCTCAGCTAAAATGTTTTTGCACACTACTGTTCAGGCACGGCTATAATTTATCAGGTGTTCTCCGTCTTTTTTGCATGAGGAATGCAGCAAGCACTGAGACTTATCCTCCCAAATGTTCTAGGTTCACCTGAAATCAGCCTTTCTGAGCTCATCTTAATTGTGTCCTCGTGACTCTGCAGTAACTTCAAAGAGCGCCGTGAAGACCACACAGCTCTTCCTGCAAACAAGCCAGCAGGACAAGCATAACCCCTACTAATAATGTCGTAGATGCTAGACCACACAGAAGACTCCTGCAGCGCCCTTTAGGCTTAAACATGTAGGGGGTCTGAACTACTTGCTGCTTAGACCAATTCACAGCAGCTCCAAGAATCCCCTGCGCAAGGCATGCGGTGAGTTTCATGCCCATATGGATGGGTGTAGAGGTATAGATCTTCCCTGTCGATCAGATAGCCATGTTAGTTTTGCCTCAGCTTGCAACAGGCCCTCCTCAAAGCTTAATGCAGCAGAGAGAAAGGTTCACACCCGAGTACCTGACAGCTTGCCAGTTAAGGCAGTCTCTCTGCCACTGTGAAGTCTTCACTTGCTGCTTCACAGCAAATCTGGGGGCTTTAGCCCTCGTCATTCCTGATGGCAAGAGGCTGCATCATCCCTTGATTGCCTGAATACACTAAGACTCACAAACCATCATGACATCCATCTTTAGAAGACTCTGAAGATGCCCACAAATAAGTTAGGAAGGGAAAATGGCTGGCTTAAAAGCCCTAGTCTTGTCAGGTCACCAAGTACTGTAGTACAGTTAAGATTCAGGAAACTGGGAACAGTTGAACTACGGAGTTTCACTAACAAAAACTTGTGGAAAAAAAAGTGATGCAAATGGCAGCCATCCAAAGAGGGGCTTTGTGACAGAGGTATACAAGTGACAATTTTTTGCATAATCCTATGTAGGTCTTGCCATGGATCTTCAGGTCAGCAACTTGAAGCTGCAGCAGAGGCTCCAGGTTTGGTTGCTAAAGGCAGCAGACTGATGTGCTGTGCAGCTTGGGCTGAACAAATGAATGGGATAATTCATCACTCTTCCCTTGACCAGCTGTCAACAGGTGACTTGCAGTTGTCTTAACATGAGTACTCACTAATTAAATTTTTGTGTTTAGTAATAGCTAAAAGTAGTTATTGTCTGAGAGTTCACCACAGCCAGTACGTCTGGACTGTGGTTGCTGAAATTCAGCCGTGGAGCTGGGCTGGTTAGTTTTGGCTGGACACACAAGCTATAGGTATAGTTTTTTTCAGTATGTTCTGAATTTCTGGCACAGGAGCTTATGATTTGAGCTAATCATCATTTCCTCATCGCCCTGGTTTCAAACAAAACTTTTCCTTGTTTGAAATTGGGAGTTTTATCGAGGGTAAATGGAGGCAGTTGGGAGGGGAAAGAGAGAGGGTTAACATTTTTCAGAGGAAAGACCGGCAGGGCTGGGATGGCTCTGCTGGGGAGGGCAGGAAGATGAGCTGCTTCAGCTCAGTAGTCAGAGGTGCATCTTCAGAGCACAAGGATGGAAAATCACAGTTCTGGATCACTTGGATGCTTTGTCCCCCTGTATATGTCCCATGATATGGCAATCTTTTCTTGCTGCAAACTTATTTTCCCATTCACTTTTCCCAGATCACAGATGTTGATACTTTTGATCTTTGTCCTAATTTGGTATACACTAATTAAACTAAACACTTGAAATTCTGCAATGTTAGAAATACCTTTTTCCCACTCATTTCCAAGGCTGTCTGGGACCTTGCATTGTCCTTGAATGTGACACAAAGGTTACTTAACCTGCTCAAATACTTACTGGTAAGGAATCCAAAATAAATCACAACTGTTGCTAAAACAAATTGGTCTGAAAACCCTTTTTTTTTTTTTTTTGCAGTTGCAGTATTTATGGAAAATGTTGACATAGGCATTTATCTCTAGATTAGAGCCAACTACTCTCACAAGGAAAAGGACACAGTCATTTATTCCTGCTATTAGGAACAAGCCTTCCGCTTTCTGGGATGGTGGTACATTGAAAAGAAAGAAATAAAAGAATCTGTGGTGCACAAGGAGAAGTTGCAGTTCGTGTTTGAGTCCTTTGCCACTAAAAGTTCTCCTTTGCACAGAAGCCAAACAGGGCAGACCCTGAACAAGATCCCTGCCAAGACTGTGATTAAAGACTCGCTCTCTGCACCTGCCTGTTATTTTACTGCTACACACCTGCAGACGGGTTTCAGGAGCCTCATTATTGCTCACTTGTCTCTGGCCTCATTCTGACAGACTTCACAGACAAAATACCACATTTCCCTTCTAATGACCATCGCAGTAGTTCCCACTCTAAACAGCCTCTAACAATTTCTCTATTTTTTCCTGCTCCCTGCTCACCAAATATGTAATAATGAATAGTGATAAAGAAGACTGTAATTAGAGTTAATGCAGTTCCTAGAAAGATAAAATTTAAATCAAATCATAAAGATCCAGGACTCCAGGTAAAAGACATAAAAGAAGAAAAAAAAAAAAAAGAAAAAAAAAAAAACAAACCACAAAACAACAAAAAAACCCAACAAGGGTATAAGTGAACAGGGTGACCTTTTAACATTCCCAAAGCATCTATCTAGAAATTTATGAATGCTTCTGCACCTGGAGAGGCCTCCTTTGCAACTTTCAGCTTTGCAAGGGACCTGGCATTGACTATCTTCTTTGCTGCTGGTGCTGCCACTGGCCAGACTGGAGCCCTTGCTGGAGTCAGGCAGGGGATAAACTGCTGAAACTCCAGGCCTTCTTTCAGCTCTAGCCCTGCCTTCAGGCTCTCCTTGGCTGCCTTTTGTATTTCCCCACAAAATGTATTTTGAGCTTACTGTCTCTTTGCTAACCAAAATAAAATAAGATAAAAACCCATTTCTGCTTAGACCTGTGGTGTCCTGGGCAGAACACAGCCCATGTGTTGAGGCACAAGTGGCCACAAGCGGCTAGAGGGCTTTGATTCTCACTCTGACTGGTTCTTCTCCCAAGGAAATACAAGTACGAGTAGCTCTTGAAGGAGGTGCCAAGAACCTACTTGATGATAACTGATACAGAATAAGTGGCCACAGCAAAAAACCCTGCCTAGATCTAGTGTGCCTAAGGAAGTGCTTTAAAACCTGGAATTTGTGCATTTTCTTTCCTACAGTATCAGTTATGCTTGTAAAAATATGCTCCTGCCAGTATCACCTGTATCCACGCGTTAGGAAGCTAAGCTGCAGCCCTCCCATTAAGATACCATCCTGTTGCTTCCCAAGGGGCCTTTTCACAGTGCTACTGAAACATGGGTGGGCAGGGATGATGAACGAGATGGCATTTTAAGAGAAATCAGTATGAAACTGTAACAGGGAAATAAAATATTAATGCCTTTGTTTTTTCAGACAGCTGTTGTTTAACCCTTCAGCCATAGGGCACTCGAAGAAGATATTGTACAATGTGCACTGCCAGAGGCGTGAAAGGAGCAAACACTATCAAGTTCTCATTGGTTATCTAGCCAAAGGGTAGCAAACCATCTCCAGAAGAAAGTCTTGTGCACAGCTGTGGCATACAAAAGTGACTATTTATTTAGATGTGTTGGAACAGACTGAAGTGAAGGGTTCTGATCCAGCTATCAAAAGCTCTAGAGTCATTATTACAAGCTTCTGTGCTATAAACCAGGACCAAAATGGGAGAGGAAAAATGCAGATCTTGGATCTGTACCATCAAAGAGAGAATGAAGTTTACCCTGTGAGTCACAAGTCACAACCAAAGAGTGTATTAATCTTCACCCTGACACATTTCTTCCATCCATCAGATCTAGCATTGTGCTCGTCTAACAGTGAGGATACATCATGTCATTCATGACACATGATGACTTCCAGATGTTCAGAGAGCTGTGTTACCCAGTGGAACAAATGGGTGTTTACAGTAGAATAAGTACCAAATTGAGCAAAATTGAAGATGAAATTACAAGTTAATTAGTGGAAGAGGGCTGAAAAGACCTGGTATACAGGAGCTCATGCTTGTTGAGTGGGTCCAGAAGTACAAATGGAGAAAGCAAGAAAGTCTGACAATTGAATTGTAAAAAAACAAAATAACAACCTAAATAAAAACCCCAAGAACAACAACAACAAAAAAATAAAACCAGAAAGCCACCCTGACAGAAGCTGGAATAAATAACATCACTGCCAAGCTCTGATGTAGCTCTTCTGGTGGAGTTCCTGGTGACAAATAAAATGAGCTCTGAGTCAGGTGCTTGTAAATAGAGTCGCATGTAACATCTCCCAGGGCTGACTTGTCAGTGCCTCAGAGATGCTGGAGTGTGCATGGCAGTAGGTAGGGAAAACTACGGGCTATTCGTACCAGAGAGACAGTCCACATTAATGCAAGGAGTGGAGAATGGTAAACTCTAAAACCAGATGTTGCTAAACCCCAGTGAGATTGAAAGTAACTCCCTGTTACAGGCTGTCCACCTAAAACGTTTTGTGTTCCCAAAAGTCATAATGGCGCTCCAGATCTTTCTGCTAAAGCATCCTTATTCTCCCAGAGATTTCAGCCAGCACTGAATGGCGCCATGCAAAGAGCAGCCCCCCAAAACCCCCTCCATTCTCCTGTACTTGTCATAGCCAGGAGGCAGGAGCAGCCTGTGGAGCAGACGTCGCGACCCAGCAACAGGGATGCCGATGACCCAGAAGAGCTCATTGGAGCAAGAGTTCACACAACTGCAGAGGGCTGGACGCCAGCACTGGCCCTGGATGCTTTCATTATTCTGTGCTTGAGCAACAAATTCATTTTCCATGAAGCACTGACTAGGCCAATTTTTAATCTGGCTTGCAGTGCTGAAAACAACCTGCAAAAAACAGGTGGCAGTCTCCCTTCGCACAAGCCAAAAAATAGATAAAAATAGACCTGAATTGCCATTGAAAATATGGTAAAATAATCCTTTTCCATCTGCTAAAGCAAGCCTTGGGAGTAAGTGAATTAACAGGTCTCCACTATCAAACACACTGAGCTAGGCATTGCTGGTCATTAGCTAATATTAACATGATGTCAATCGATTGCCTCTATCTCTTGCACACATTAATCAAGCCAAAAGCGGAGGGTGCACCTTGTGTATCACTCACAAGCCCTGCTGGCACCCTGCCCATTCCTTCCTAAATGTTCACAGCAGAGTTTGCTTGCTGAAGATCCTCTGTGCTGCAAACGCACCGTAGCAAAGTGCCACCCCGGCAGCCACCCGCATTCCCTGTTCAGCCTGTGCCCTGAATTATCAAACGCACTGTGCCATCTCCTTCTCTTTGAAGTCAGCCACAAATGATGAACTCAAGATGCAAAACCCAGGTCATTTATGGAAAGGGATCTTACAAAGAAAAGGATGTCCTTCCAGAAGGATTAAATCTGAAGGCCATAATTAACAGCATATCTCTGCCGCTGTGACGACAGGGTAGCACTGTCGCCCCTGCTGGCCTTCAGAGTGACCCTGAAGGAAGGTTCCTCAGCGCTGTCTCCTTACCCCAGCCTTCAGCTTATGGCTCAACGGGGTTGCTTCTGCAGGTAGCCTGCTATAAATACCCCCAAGCACCCTGGCATGGAAACGGGGACTTCCCCTCAATCCAAACACATCCAGTTCAATCAAGTTAGGATACGACCTGTCCCATCTCGGAGGAAGAGAGTAGGTTCTGTTTAAACATGGGGGAAAAATGATTCAGGCCTTGTCTCATTTATTATTTGGAATAACTGTACAAATGAAGATTTTTTTTTAAGACTATTTGGCATCTTTTAAACATCAGTTACTGGCTAGCTGCTTGGTCAGCCTGAGCCCTGCCTTTAAGCTGGTCGTTTCTCATGTGACCATTCACCAAACCGATGGGGACAGCAGTGCAATAAGGCACCCAAAATCAAGATTTCCACCTCAGGATATTATGATTTTCATTTCAAATCAAGATTAAACACCCAAAGCTTTTTCCCCACAGAATCAAAAGTTCAGAACATTTTTGTAGTCTGAAATGTTGAAACATTTTGACTGAAAATAAACATTTTGACATTTCCAAGTCGCAATGTATACATACGGTTTGTCAACAAAATTAGGTTAGAAATTGCAGAGGAAGAGGTTTTCATGTGAGGTTTATCTTGTACTTCCTGCTTTTTAAAGAAATATTGCAATCATGTCCAGGCCAAAACGTTAAGAAGTGCTCAAAACCACTAACAACGAATTGCCCACTCTCTAATCTCAGTTTTGACCTTGGTTTGGATTATGCCTGCTTTTACTCAAGCTAAC
Organism: Cygnus olor; assembly: GCF_009769625.2. Taxonomy (NCBI): domain Eukaryota; kingdom Metazoa; phylum Chordata; class Aves; order Anseriformes; family Anatidae; genus Cygnus; species Cygnus olor. The sequence goes on along the minus strand of NC_049171.1, from coordinate 116,025,568 downwards.
TCCTCTACTTTTCCAGCTGCACACCCAAATGCAGAGATCTGGGCCAGTGAAGACTTCTGTGCATGATCCAAGATTAGAAGAGTAGGAAAACACAGCAATACCATATCACCTTTGTGTATGTTTTCTTGGACCAGAAGTTTCATTTTGCACCTCTTAAGGGTGAACACTGGATCCCATTTCAGGTTTCTCGTCTGTATTTAGCCCAGTTGGATGGAGCTGACAGATTTCAACATCAAATACCTTTTAGAGCTGTGTGAATTCCTTCCAGCTATTACTTTTCTTGCATGTAAAAAGACTCAGCACTCATATAGCACCTGAATGACAATCCTACTACCAGAACAACCTGGATAGTAAAGGATCTGAAGGAGTAAACTACTTCCAGTTCGATTCTTTATAACTTTTTTTCTTTTTTTGGGGGGGGGTTGCAATGCAGAGAGCAGCTGCCTTCTGGGGACCGGGGCATAAGAGTTCAGGCAACAGCATTTTTTAAATCTGTGCCCTAAACTTGAAACTGAACTGCACAGTCAGAAGACTTAAACTTGTCTTGCTTTTATTTCAAATTCCTATATCTATTCATCTTGCTGACTCTGGCAAGAAGTTGAAATGCCCAAAATAATTCTCTTTTCTCAATATTTCTGGCTTGCTTTCAAGCGCAGTAGCTGGAAAGACCAGAATCAAGTCATTTCCATCTACTCTTGTATCTTACAGTGAAAGCCTATGGGAGGTACCTAAACCGCTGATGCTTGTGCAACAAAGTGTTGACCTGAAAAACATGGTGTTTATTTTGTGACTTTGGATGACTTTACTCAGAGAATAATCCTAATGCATGCATGCATACATAATGTGTGTATATGCATGTATGTTATATAATCCAAATATGCAACCAAGACTCCCATGTCTTGTAGTCCATATTACACTATATTTATCAATTGATGTTCCTGATTTCTTTCTGAAAACAAGCTGACTTTTACTTTTACTCTGCCGGAGACAAGGTAAATCAGACACCTCACTATCAGACTCTCACTACAAGTCAAGGTAGTTTGATTTTGAGAATTTTAAATTTCAGCCTCCATTTCAGTCCTGAAACTTACCAATAGTTTGGAGAAGGCACAATGTAAAAAATATTTTCATGAGGTATATACCATTTTCTGTACCTTGACATTATTGATAGAAAAAACAAAGAATATAAAATAAAAGAAATGTTATGGGCATAAGTAGGAACACTCCTACTGAAAAAAGCAGCTATCTTATACTAGTAAGTATTAAAACATACAGATATTTAACTTTATACATGAGATTAGGAACATTACTACTGATTTGAAGGTTAACTTTCAGATAAATGTGTATGTGCTTGCTGATTTCTCTCCACAACAGAAGAATTACCTTCTTTAGAGAGAGATCTTTCATCCATTATTAAATACAGTGCTCTGCTTTTAAGAAGCACAGACAACATTCCTAGTCCTAAATGTTGTGGTGCCCTGTGTATCCAAATTAAAAGGTCTTGAATCTCAGGGTTGAGCTGCTGTTGAGAATCACGTGTTTATACCACTCAGAATCACCAAGCAACAATGAGAAGATGCAAAATCAGGATGCAAGTTTGAAAATTTAAGCAGCTTTTTTCTAAAAAATATAAATTTCATATCATTAGCTTTTCAATTCTTTTTTTTTTTTAATCAAAAGAACACTCAAGATCCAAGTATTTGATGTAACATTCAAGTATTTTGCAATACAAGCCATCTGAACTTCTCTCATTTTTGCCTTTTACATAACACTTGTACTATTTTACTCCTAAACTCATTTCAGTTGCAGAGGCTTAACTTCTTCTTGATGGAAAGAGACAGTGTGGGAGGACAGGTGGATGAGATGTAGCATTTAATCTGTTTGATCAAGCTGTCTCTTAAATCAAGGATTCCTTGCTGAAGTAATAATGAATTGACTACATCACTGTAATAATAAGCTTCGCATTGCGCTAGCATCATTACTTTCAGACAATGTTTATCTTAACTCTTTTATAGCTAAGCACTATGCCAACATCTAAGGGAATTTAAATTGTTGCATAAAACCAAAATGAACTACAAATTATTTTAGGGGAGAGGATAGTACATCTTGTATCTTTGAAGCTTTGGTACAGAATATCTGCGGGAAGTGGAAATTAATGGAATGGATGAATATAACATATACAACATCTTTTTATTTGGCCCAGTGAATCCAAAAGAGTCTAAGTTAATAAGTGCAGGACTTTAGAGAGTACACATGAAGATCTTTCAATTATATGTTCAACAAGTAAATCAGTAGACTGCACTAAGCAAGACTGCCTCTGAAATTCAACTTGCTTAAACTCAGTTATATTCACCTCTGAATTTGGCCCTTGGAATGGCACCTACTACACAGCATTTCATAATCTTGTGGAAACAAGATGAACAGGTCTTGCTAGAATTGTCTGGGAGACTTAGCTGCAGGTCACTAACAATATTAAACATCTGGATAAGTGGAACAGCCCAACAGATTCCCAGAAAATGAGCAAGCTCTGCTATGAAAACATATGCACTGCATTTAAATTGTCATGAAGAATACTAATCTGGATCATCCTGAAAAGTTGACGTTCCAGGTCTTATCAACATCATCAGAGAACATGAGTGCTATTGCTAGTTGTCTGTTTGCTGTAGCTCTAAGATACATTTTACTGGGGAGCCACCGAGCAGAAAACAACCTCATCTTCAAGAGCTTGTGGCTTGTACAGGAGTGGGACCACGCGTCTCCTGCAGCATCACACACCACAGAGCCAGAACACAAAAAAGATCTGAACCGTGGATCCCTGTTTAAGGTTCAAATTATCCTACCATGTGAGATTTACATGTCATCACACTGTTTTCCCCATATCTCGTCTCTGCCTCTTCATCTGCACATTGGTGAGAAAGGAAGGGAAGTGCCTACCTGCAAGGGGAGAGGCGGCATACAGCAAGAAGATCCACAGGAGCTGTGATTTTTTTGTTACCCAGCTGTGCAGTCTCCAGGGGAAGCTCACACTGGCAACCAGGGCATGAATGTGGAAACTGGATCACTGGAATCTTTCTAAACTCAATCTACCATCCCATATCCTCATCCTAGTTGGAAGTGCCCTGACTTCATTTTCCCAGAGATAGAAGAAATGAAGTTTTATGTCATGTAAAGCTAGGAGACTTTCACTAAGCAGACTCATGGCCAACTTCCTGGTCTCTTAGGTAAGCAATATAGGAAATTATACTGTAATTCAGAAAGGTCTGAAATAAAATGACTTTTGGCAATGCTTAGGCTTGGGCTAGTATCACAGCAGTTATTTCTGTTAACTTCAGAGTACCAAACCGTGGCCAATTAATGGAAAAAAAGACAAGACTCAGTCAGCCGCTCTGGGAGTTTCTCTTTGAATGTTCAGGCTAGATTAAGGAAAAGAACTTGCCCTAGCCTATATGGCCTTGTAACGCTACTGCCTGCTATTTCCAGTTGTTGTTACAGCCAAGCTGGCCTCACGGCTATTGTTAACAGTTGGTCAATGTTTCCACTATAAATGTCCTTTACTGCGGATTTCACATAAGTGTGTGATTTTAACTTACTCTGGACCGAAGCACAGCTTTTCTTTACCTGGAAACGGATGTGTTCTGCTCTGTTCTTCAAATCTGTACCATCGTTTTGTTATTAATGCAGGACATCTTCAAAACAGAAGATCTCTAGCCCACATTCTTATGTAAGATTGTAAGGGTAGATGATCCCATGTGGATAACAGACTCCTTCATACCACCAGCCAGTGATTTCCTGATTTAGTCCCTAAGCAATACTGGCAGCTCCCTGCACACTATCTGAGAAACTGCGGTTATTGAGCCTTATTATTCAATAGTGGGTGGGTCACTTCTGAAACTCTGAAGGGAAGGTGTTATTAGTTGGAACTATTTCAGTTTCAAAACAAAAAGTCATATTTCAAAACGGGCTGTGCACATAACCAGGGTACAAGACACAGCGTAGTCCCCAGAGCTGATTATGAAAACAATTTCTGCCATTGGGCAGGGAATGAAAAGTCACCAAAATCAAAACCCTGCACATCTGAACTTCTCCATAAATTAAATACTCCATGGGATATCTCTAGAGCAACTGAATGCCCCTTAAAATGAATAAAAACCAAGAATTAGTTGTGAAGTCCCCTCATTATACACCCACACACATCTTTCCCTCTGAAGCAATAGTTCTCTGCTGTCAATCTTTTGCCTCCCTCTGTTGGGAAGAGGCCTCCTCCACAGCAAGGAGAAGCAAAGTGCTGGGAGACGTAGCTGCAGGTCACTAACAATATTAAACATCTGGATGAGTGGAACAGCCCAACAGATTCCCAGAAAATGAGCAAGCTCTGCTATGAAAACATATGCGCTGCATTTAAATTGTCATGAAGCTCTGCTGGTTTATTCACTGCTCTGCCTTAACTGCTGTGGTGGGATACGGTCAGCCTCCCAAGCTCTTCCCCTTCAGGATGAAGCATCAGGGAGACCCTTTTCTCCCCCCAGAAAAGAGGTACAATCAAAGAGGAGACCCAGCAGAAAATACAGATCTGATGTCACATACATTTCACTGACAGTTACAAGAAGGGATGGTGAGGGTACCTAGGAATGGTTACAAATTTGAAAATAGCTTTGCCTTCCACACTATAAAACCAAAAGCTGTTAACAATTTTTAAAAGGAAAAATCAAAATATTACCTAATTGTTTGTGGTTTTATTCTCAGATAGTTATGTGGTGGAAATTAACCAATTTGTGAGGTTTCACTCAGAACAAAGCAAAAGCAAAATTCCTTTTCAACAGCTATTTGCCCATCCCTATTTCCAGCTTTAAGTCTCAACACACGCACGCACATACATTTGCTCATACGCACACCTGGTATTCCATTAGGATTGACTTGGCAAGGCCCCAGGAACAGTGGATTTTGAAGCCAACACCCATTTCTCATGCACAGGACAATCCCACACCTATGGCTATGCTTTCAAACTATCTAAACATACACGAGGTATCTGCAGAGCTCAGTTGCATCAGAACAGCTTGAAGTGTAAATTTAGACTAGTACAGCTGCCTTGATGGAAATCTGATGAAATTCTAACTGCATCAGAAGGATTGGGTTTTGTTTTAGCTCAGCTCCTTTGGAGGAGGTCAAACTAAAGCAAGAATCCCAATTCCTACATGACTTTTAGAGTCGGAATGGCCATGCAGGGCTACCACAACAGCAGAGCTAACTAAATCAGGTATGTAGTGCCCACATATCTCTGTAGCAGGTAAGAATAACTTGCATTTTCATGCTCTTCTTCTCAGACCTAAGGACTGTAAACCTGATACTTGAAAACAGCAGACAAAAAAGTTTGCATCTCGCAGGCTTCCATCTCGCAAGGGTCCAGGGGATCCTAAACATTAACACGTCCATGCACATGCATACAAGCACACAGACCTCCACTTCATCTACAATTACAGCCCTTCAGCTTTGCACTCTGCACCGGCAAAAAGCAAGTTAGCTCTAATCCAGGAGCCAGCAAGTCACGTCCATGCAGTACTATGCTTAAACTAAAACATCTTGTGTTTTAGGAGGGATTTGCTTGGATCGCAGGCAGTATTAACATGGTGATAACATGCATAAATATGACTGGAGTAAGTTCATATTTTGGGCTCTCATTCACATCTACCAGCATCAAGCTACATGGCCATGTCTTGCCATCAGAATTAATTGGTATTTCACAGGCCTGGTATCAAAGAGATCAGGGTTGACTAGGCAGCTTTACAGTACAGCCAGCCATCATGAAATAACCCAGTGAGGATAAAACTGCATATGAGGAAACAGGACTGTCAGCAGTGCAGCTTTGTGTGTCCCCGCTTTGGTCACTGTTCTGCTGTGACAGCAGTGATGAGGCACCTCGTGGAGTGTGGGAAGGGTAAGTAAAGGAAATCACACTGCAAAAGATTCAGTAGAGAAAAATCTCTCAGTTCAGTGGGACCAAATGTGAAAAAGCCCATGTCGGGTACAGAGAATGAGGTCCTCAGGCTGTCACTGCACCATGGTCTCTATTCTGAGAGAGGAGGAATTCACATATTTAGGCTTGTAGTTAAGAGGACTCAGTCCAAAACAGAGGGATGTGTCAGTAATAATTTGGATCTACAACTATTTACCTGTGAGTTTGACTTGGCTCCCATTCTCATGATGGAAGTGAAGACTTTCCATGCTTTCCACTTTGACAAATACCCTCCTGGTATTCGACTTACCTAAAAGAGCGTGACCCTTGGAGGTAATTTTAAGAGATGGGAATATTTCATCCTCCGTTTATCAAGGGCTTCTCCAGTCTATATTTTTCCCCTATTTATAGGATGGATAGTCCTCTGCCTCTGAGGCTACGTAATACACATGGTGGGAAAGCCTCCTAAAACAGCCTAACAAAACAAGCTTAAACAGAGCCAACAAGATTTCACTACAGGCTTTATCAGTAGGTTAATTCTATTGCATAACTTAAATAACTGACAATCAGCTATAGAAGAACAAAAGATGTGTTCAGCAGAAGAGGGGAACTTTCAAGCCCTGTGACATGATTCACTGCTGTTTCCAGATCAAACTTTCAGTGCCATAACAGCACAGAAACAAAGACAGAGAACATCCATGTGACACAAGCTAAGGTAGCACAACTACCTCGACTGAGCAGAAGCCTTTCTGTCCAGCTCCTGTATGAATGATGCCACTTATCCTTTCGCTTTCCTGTCCGTTTGCTAAGGGCCTGGCCCTAACGCCCCGCTTATTTCATATTTCCTTTCAAATTGCAATAGATTGTGCTTTCATTCACTCATTTAATTATTTTTTTATTCAGATAGAAACTGTATGAAAACAAAACCTCCATTAAAAAGAGAAAACAGCAACTTGTGCAATGACTGGAACAGCTTGGAAAGAATAGACCCAAAGAACATATGCTATTTATCTTGTATTCCTCCACTTTTTTCCAAACTTGTTTTTATATAACATGACAGGTTATCACTCCTTGCCTTTGGCTACAGTTGGGTAGGACTGCAAACATTCAAATGCAAATCAAGAATAGTCTACAGCAGACACACTATTGTATTGTCATGGCATCACTCCTACTCACTCCGATTAATCAAAGCACTCCCTTCGGTTTGGTTATTTGGACAGAGTAGCTGGGTGGGGAAGGCACATGTGGGCGGATGGCTGTTTTCCAGCAGAGCAAATGCTCTCCTTGGGAGACGTCCCTTACGACAAGGAATTCCTTATGACATCATGGGCTGCTTGACTCTGGAGTGATGTGCTCAAGCTGGAATTGCTCCCATTGCATTTCATAACAGCCAAGATAGGATGAGCAAATCCTACAAGAATAATCAATTTAGGGGTGTGGCAGTACTTATACCTTCCTTTCTCAATAGTAAGATGTGCTTCAGGAAAGGCAACTTCTAACCCTGCAGAAACTGCAAGAAAAGCCAGATGCACGATTAGCAGAGCTTCATTTTGTTCCTCCTATAGAAAAAACACCAAGTCCAAAAAAATGTTTTCCCTTTCAAGATCATGAAAAGAAATGACCTTCACACAACCTCCTGACATAGCCTAACAGTATTTAAAAAAGGATTAAGTAGTTTTAAAATTAGGTTTATCATGCTGTAGATTTGAAGATAATGTGCCTTTGCTATCTAGAAAACAGCTGACATTTTCTGAGTTAGTGGGGCCGGGGAGGAATGACCAACTTGGGCTCGATGAGTTAAGGAATTCTGGCCTGTCTTATCCATGGGAAGCCCAAGAGACGCTTCAATGAATGCTTCATCACTGAAAAACGTCTGCACACTGTACAGACTGAGCTGGCATCATCCACAGAGGACATCTCATCAAAGTGTAATATGCTCTATAAATCATATAGTGGGCAGTGTCTCTGGGATGAGAAATATTTTTCTCAGTTTTTGGCTAAACTAAGCACAGCAATCCCTGGGCAAAACCCCCGAACTGCGGGGCAGACTAAGTTGTGGATGTACGATCTTAGCTAGCTCCTGGGTAGAGGTTTTGGGGCAGGAGCTTTCACTCCAGCTTTCCGTGGTTCACTTGGCTGTGGACAACTATGAACTGCCAGCTGACACTTTGGTTGTTTCCATTAAAGTATTTCTGAAAGAACAGGTGAATACAGCTACACATACCATATTCTGGGCTATAAAAAACATATTCTGGCATGGTATTACAAGAAGTGAAGCACTGAATCACACAGGATCGAATGGTGGGGGGGGGGGAGGGGGGGGGGGAGAAAGAAAAAAAAAAAACAACAACAAACAACCTTGCCTCAAAAAGTTAAAGCTTTTGTCCTCTGGAGAAGATGCAATCAAGGGAGAGCACGTAGGGCTGAGATGCCATAACCGGGTATTAATAAAATTAAATTCCCATGTAAAACTGAGCTATTATTCCAGGCAAAATATTATGTACTAATGATAATTCTGTGCAAATGTTTTCTGTAATTGAGAGAATTATAGAAGTGTGTACTGTGGCCAAGTCTCTGTCTAAGATCTGTGCATAAGGAGTTTGGAGAGATGGAAAAAGAAAAAAAATTGGCTATTGGTGAAAAGACTTCCTTCTTCTGCACTACAAGACAGGCTATAAGCCCAAACACAAAGTCACAGTAAGAGAGTTTCCAGTAATAAGCAAAATTACAACACATAATTATCTATATCACTCAATGGCTGAGTAAAATGAGCCAAAAGATTTTTTTTCCCTGAAAGTTTCTGCCAGGATAATAATTTCAAAATGAAACAAACCCTGCCCCAAATCTGAAACAAGTGAAAAGGGTTCCTCTTACTCAAGCTATTTCATGTCATAGAGGATAGACATGCTCCAAAGTTGCAGGGAGAAGTAAAACACACCCAAACTTTAATTCGTGTAATTCACCTTTTCTCCATCCCTTGAATGAATAAGGCAAATACCCAAGGCTGACAAACAAGGGCCTTATATCCTCCAGAGATATTCAAGAAAAAAAATAGGGAAAGACAAAAAAAAAAAGCTTGTGACCAGATGCAATTTCAACTCTACCTCACCACTCACTCTCAGTGTTTACTTACAAACCAGCTGATACCAGTTATTCTGTGTTTAGAGAGTGCCAAACAGTGGCTTGTGAGCAAGACCTCTAAGCAAAACCCTAAAACCAGATAATGACCAAGAAGCTGACAGTAGCAGCGTTGACTCACAGGTGCAGTGGGATTTGAATATCACCTGCCATTCAATGCTTGTTTCCTGTGGACTGCATGAAACAGTTTGTTTAGTCCTGGCCATGCACTCCATTTTTTAAAAATATGCTTCTTTACAAAAATCAGAACTCCCCAACAATAGGTGGGTCATGAGAGACCCTGTAACAGTATATCAGCAATTGCTGGAAAGTTTTCACAAAGTGTTTATCACTTTCACAGAGCACTAACCCAGTCTATGCTGTAAAATAACACTGCTTCTCCTCGCTGCCTCAGCCTTCTGGCTGCCCACCCAGCACCCCTGCTGGTTTGGGCCAAACCTCTCACTTGTAAGGCATCAGCAGGTTCCCTAGAAGACAAATCTCTGTTGTAGTTCTTGTGATAGCTCACACTCAAGCACAAGCAGGGCAGGGTTGCCTCCCGCTGTCCTCCACATCCCAGGCCACTGTCCTCCCATATCCCTGGCCGTGTTGTACATCTCCTTGGCATCATGCTACACAAACACACCCTCGCAGGCCCCAACACACCTTTCAGATTATTTTAAGTGTTTTGAAATGAAAAGCACATGTGCAGTCTTACAAACACATACAAGAGACTAAGAGTCCGACAGGAGATGCGGACCTTGTGCCGTGCAATGGGAACAGTAGGTTTAAAAAGAAACTCGCTCTGAGCGATGCTTATTGTTAGATTAGCTGCAAACCAGAGGGATATCTCCGTGCCTGAGAAGCACATCTCTGAAAGGTACACCTACTGCTAATGTTTCCCAAGTGGCTCCCAGGTGTACCTAGGTTAGCAGTATTAGCAGCTCCAGAAGGCAAAAACTCTGGCATGGGAGAGAGGTAACACCACATCACTAAATTCCCCTCTTAATCCCTGATATTTAAGAGATCACTTTAAACCCTGAAGCATGACATTTTTGATTCATGACAGCATATGTTCTGTATTTGGATTATTCATATTACTCTATCAGCTTACAGTGCCATATTCTCTCCAATACGAGCTCAACAGACAGTGTAAGCAGCACTGGTGATTGGCAATTTTAAGCGATTCTTCCTCCGACCATTCCTATTTCTCCTTCTAATTTAACCTGTTTATTTCCCTGGCATTTTCTCAGCCTGCTATATCGTGCTCCACTCCCCAAGGCATGCTACAGCTAAGACTCACCTACACACTGTCACTGGCATCTTAAATCACCACTCTGACTCCAGGGTAGCTATAGGAGTATCAGCATGTACCAACTATCCCTCATTAAAATTCAGCATTGCCGCCGTGGAGGAATTGTGCAACCCCATTGTTTCTGCTGTGTGGTTTCAGGCACTCATATAATCTTATTATGACTTTTGGGTGGTTCGCATGCATATTTGCACTTTAATTTTCAGTGCTGTAGGTTCAAAGAGGAGCGCGCAAAATAATATTGTATGGCTGTTGGTACTGGGTAGAGATTAAAGTCTCCAATAAAAAATGCAAAGTGATCTGACAAGCACCACAGTGCAGAATCAATACTAGAGCATTCATTTTTTAATGAAAAATATAAAAACTATAAATTGTTGCTGGGAAAATATTTTGTATTCTTGTTTTTGAAGGAGGTACTGCCTCTGAAACACTTCAGGTTTGGTACCAATTCCTGTATTCTAAGCGATATAAACTGAAGTGAGACCTCAGGGCCCGTTTCACTGACTGGATCCGCACCGAGACAGACACCGGGTGCCAGCTAAGATGGCTGTACCTACCTGGGGGACCCTGCGGTGCTGCTGCCTCCCTGTCGACCTGCACTGCATCTCAGCGCCTCCACAGAGCCACCAGGGGCCACTGCTGACTCCGCCGCCCCCTGCCCGGCCTCCTCCTAAGGCGAGCCGCGCGAGCAGGCCGTGGGGCTCCCGTGGCACACGGCCGGTTCAAATGGCGGGAAGCTGCCTGCGAGCAGGGCCGGGCCGCCGGCATGGCGGCTGGCGCACGAGCGGCCATTACGTGGGCTGCTATCTCCTCCCCGCCTCAGCCCTGTTGCCCGTTCAGCTCTGGGGTCCCAGCACCAGTAGGGCACGGAGTTGTTGCGAGCGGGGCCAGAGGGGCCACAAGGATGATGAAGGAGCTGCAGCACTTCTGCTGTGGAGCCAGGCTGAGGGAGTCGGGGTTCTTCAGCCCGGGGAAGAGAAGGACCCGGGAGACCTCACAGCGGCCTGCCAGTGCCTGAAAGGTGCTGCAGGAAAGCTGGGGAGGGACTCATTGTCAGTGAGTGTAGTGATAGGACAAGGGGGAATGGCTTTAAATTAAAAGAGGGTAGGTTTAGATGAGATATAAGGAAGAAATTCTTCACTCAGAGGATGGTGAGGCCCTGGCCCAGGCTGCCCAGCGAAGCTGTGGCTGCCCCATCCCTGTCAGTGCCCAGGGCCAGACTGGATGGGGCTGGGGGCAGCCTGGGCAGCCTGGGGTGGTCGGAGAGGACCCTGCCCATGGCAGGGGGCTGGAACTAGGTGGGTTTTAAGATCCCTTCCAATCCAACCCGTTCTGTGATTCTGTTAGTGGTTTCACATTAAGAAATTTGGTAGAAAGAGATGAAGGGAAAACAAGAGGGAAGTTGGTTGTGACAGTTTCTGTGAAAGGATTTATGTCAACAACCGAGGGACAACTTAATGTTTTGAGAATTTGCATAACGCTTACGGAATTACATGCATGAGCAACACCTGGAAGATTGCAAGGAATTACGCCTGCCAGTGACTCCCAGAAAAATGCTTTCATCACACAAACATAGTTGAGGGAGAGACAAAAGAAAGGACTTAAAGGAATCCTGACCTGACAGGGAAAGAGATCACTCTACCTCCAGACCTTACAACTGTGCTTAGTTAAGCTGTTGGCAATACAAGCACTAGCAACTGGTTAAGACATTAGCAGCTCCAACAAGGTACAGAATTTGGATTTGGATCCTCAGCATTATTAGTCACCTTCCCTCTTCAGAGAACGTGGCCATGGCATCTTTGAGGTTTCATGACATGGCCAGATTTGCTTCTGCCTTCCTCCAGTTTTCCCCTGATGAACCTCAAATAAAATGTACTGCCTCAGCACTGTCTTAGGAGGAAGAGGCCCAGTGTTCTTTCCACTGTATTCTTCATATAAAACATCTATATTTACATACACTTTTATTTATACAAGTGTATTTACATTCTTCTTCATATACGCTTTTCAAATATAACGCATGTAGGGATCTAATGGCATAGACGAGAGAAGAGCCCAGAACTCCCAGTCTATTTCTCTACTACAAGACCTTATTCACCCCAGCTCTTGGCTTCTCTGTGAGGACCTCCAACAGAGGCAACAGCTGAAGACAAGTGCAGTGATTTTCTTTGGAATATGAACAGGTCTATGAGGAATTCAGCAGACACCAGTGCTAGAGGGCTTCTGGACAGCAGGTTATACATCTGCCAGGAAAAGCTAGCAGCTTAGGAAGGCTACTTCTGCTGTTTTTTCCTTCACTCCCCCACTTCTTTTAATAAGAAAAGGAGTTCATCACATAAGGTGGTCAGAGCAGAGGAATATTTAAGTCATCAAACTGTGCATCATCAGCACAGTGGATGGTAGCAGTGAAACACCTGGCAGGGCACTTAGCCTTGGCTCTGGAAAGCAGGACGGCTCCGCTCCGTGCTCCCACCCCTCTCATGCACACCCTGCATGGTTTCTTTCCTGTCCCCCTTTCCTCTTCTTTTGGAAACACTGGAGAATTAAAGAGCAGCAGCAAACATGAAGTTGCTCATTTTGTGGTCTTATGTCAAGGTGTGTGATCTCAGGGAAATTAAAAGTACACCATTTTTTGTCGCAAGTTGGCAGGTACAGCTTAAATGAGGCTGTTGCAGTGGAAGTGAAATAGACAGTCTAAAAGGGGTGGCTGGCACAAATGACTTAAACAGAAAACCTTGTGTTTACTGGTCCAGGATCAAGCAAACCTTGCCGGCATAGCTGCTTTCCTATATATATTAACCTACTTCATTACACAGTCTTTAACCATAGTACGTGAAACATTACCAATGGGAAATCCATAAAAGTTGGAGCTCGGAGAGTGGAATGTCTTGATTTATTTTTGCCTCCCTTCTCCCAGGAGTCAATCAAAGAGTAAACAGTATTTTACCTTTCCTCAAATTAATTATTTGTAAGTTTTCCCCCTTCAGGCTTCCCACTCAGCGCAGAATAACATACCTACCCTCACACAAAAAGAATCTTTAAATTCCAGAGGAAATATCTTAGCACCTTTTGCCTGGCCCAAAGAAAATAGTTCATAACCCAGTAAAATCTTTATTAAGAATAATGGGCACGGAAATGGCTAGAAAAGTAGTTTCTGAAAATCCAACAGCAGAACCAAACAGGAAAATGTCTGGGTTTTGCATCTGTATTTTACAAACACCCATTTTCTAGTCAACTATCTGCTTCCTTGCCATGTGAATTTTGAACTTTACTTCCTCACACCGATTAAACCTTTTGGGTTTCAGTGGCTGCTTTCAGAAAGAAAAATATGGAGGTTGTTTACAGATAGAGAAGTATGACAAGGACTCCCTAAGTCAGTATAGAAGCTCCAAGTAAAATCACTATTGAAGGAAATGGCAACTTTCTCATTAGTTACAGGGCTTTTGGAATTCTTGAAGCTTTTCTACATCATTTAAACCTGTGCAAAGGATATTTTCACCAGCATTTATATTGCACAAACAATTTTTCTCCTATCTTTTTTATACAGAGGCAAGTATACATCTAAGCTTTGGCTTAATAAAGATAACCCTTTTGTACAAGGACTTTAGAGTCCAAAGTTGTGATAGATAACCAAGCAACAGGAATGTGATTAAAATTGGAAAGATTTGAGAACAGCTAAATGATTACATCTACAGGGTAGTTTTTCTTTCAAAATGTTTAAAAATCAATGTAATTTCTCCTTTGTAATTTTTCAGTACAGCTCCCCAAATGGAAATATTTGAGGGTACGTACCTTTTCCTTGAATGTTATACACTACCATGTCTAGTTAAAAATACAACTTTTTTAAAAGCCAATTTTTAGAAGTCCAATAGCAACAGTGATTTTTTTTCCCCTGAAATATTTATAGTTCCTTAAGAAACAATTCTTTCCTAAGAAACAAGTCAATCATTTCCTTTCACATTCTATAAAATCTAGATCAGAGAAGATAAGTGCTGTTAGGGGGATGTGTAATCTAGCAGGCAGGACACACAGAGCTCTGGATTAGAAGCTGAAGCTCATCTCATTCAAATAGGGAATACATTTTTAAAAAACAAATGAGAGTAACTTCTCCTGGGTGTTGTAATTCTATCATCACTCAGAATCTAAAATCAAGATTGGATGCCTTTCTGAAAGATGCGCTCATGGCTCAGTCACAGATTAATGTTATTGATAGTTCATTTACTTGGTAGACAAAAAATATAAAAATAGCAAGGTCAAATTCTTTGAATTTTTTACACCACAGGTCAAAGCAAACAATCATATTGGTCCCTGAAGAATTTTGAATTCATTGTCATGATCAACAACAACAGTAACAGTTAACATGGGTCTGTATTCTTTGATTTAAATCCTGTTTGCAGGCAGTGGAGGGAGCATAAATCCCACCAGAGCAATGAGTTGTTTGAATCTTTTCACAAACCAGGTTTTAGGAATTCTCCCAGCTCTGACCCCTTACCGTGGTACAAAGCAGTCGACTTCAGTGTCAGTACCACAGAGGAGAGTTTTTTTTTAGATAGATGCCAGAGATGTACTGCACATAAAATCATGCCTATCAGCCAGATTTCTTCAAAAGTAGATTGAGGAGACAGCTGAGAGCTTTGTGATAACAGCCTCTTTCTCATGCCAATATCCCTAGCACTGGGCAGCAGGCAACAGTGCTCCCCATGGATATCAAAGAAGATGCACGTGTGTCTCGCTTCACATATTTTCTGCCTTGAATTGAAAGAAAGCATGAAATCCTGGCCAAGCCATTGCACCATAAAATTTGTTGGCCAAAGGAGTGGCCAGTACTTTGCTGGAGATACGCCGAGTCAGCTGCAGGTGCAGGGAAGCCTCCCCTGCTCTCTGCTTCTAGCAGAAATGGGGATACATCACGGTGACAGTCTGACTGCACAGGATGGGCTGGGGGAGCCAAGCTCCTGCCCCACGTCTCCTCCAATGCTATGTGCTACCTGCTGGTGGTCTCCAAAGAAAGCGGCTCAGAAACTCCCTATGGCCTCTTTTGACTGAACATCTGACCAAATCTCTGTCCTAAAGCAAAGCCTGGCTCTTGATAAAATGAACTCTTGCATTAGAGATATAATAAATAAATAAATACATACATACATAAATACATAAATAAACACACTTCCTCTTTGGCAGGCTGGTCTAGACTTTGGGGGAGCCTTTTGAAATTTGAGGGTTGGGGTCTGAATGTTTGTTTTTAAATAAATAAAATTCTTCCATTTCCTAGTAAGGACAACAAAAAGGCAAGCTGAGATCATGAGACTCACATCGGAGATTTAAAGTCCTTTTCCTAAGAGCAAAAATGTGGAAACATATGTTCTCCAAGTCTGGAATTTTAGGTGTTTTTTTTTTTTTTAATTATTTTAGGGCTTTTTGTTGTTGTTTTTTGAAGTCACAGACAGGATCAGAAAATAACAAAGTAAATGGCAAGGCAGGGAAGCGAGAGGAAGGGAGCACAAAAGCCAGTAAGGGCTTTCAAGCCCCTGCAGTTTGGGTTGATGGAACTGTGGCAGACAGACCTGGGCTTTTCAGAGCAAGTGCACGTCTGCAAGGTGGTCCTGACAGCCCCACCCGCCCCGTGTCCCCTCTGATTCTTGCCTGCCCTCAGTTTCTCTGCCCAAGCGGCCAGCTCTTCATGTTCCATCTTTCAGGAAAGCTTTTTTTTTTTTTTTTTAAATGAATCTCATCCTTTAAAATCCAGCTTTGCCAAATTAAAGCCTGTTTGTGCACACACACACGTGCTTTCTCACACACACACAAGCCCTAAAACCAGTGGGATTGCTCAGAGTCATCTGATGTTAACTTTCTAACCATATCAAGTGCAAGGTGCCTCCTCCATCCACACCAGCTTTTGAACCTCTTAATCTCAGGACTAAGTCTGCAAGGAGTTCCAGAAGGGTAAATGCGTTTGGCTCTGGAGAAACCACTAAGGGCTGCACACATTTTTGGCAATACAGAAATCTCCCTAATGGCCAGCTGCAGTTCTGAATCTGCCATCTGAGGGGAGGATAGAGACTTGGGTGTTGTTTAGTCTGGAGGAGAGGAAACTGAGGAATGAATGTGACAAGAGTCTTCCAATACGTAGGGACTTCTAAGAAGAGAAGAATGATTGATTGTTCTTCATAGTCCGTGGAAGAGGAAAGAGGAGGAATCAGCATAATCTCTAGCAAAGACAACTTAGGGCAGATATTAGAAAAACATTTCAGCTTCAGCAGTGAAATACTGGAACAGGCAACCCAAGAGTGTGGAATCTCCTTCACTGAAATTATGCAGACAGAGTTTAGATAAATACCACTTGAACAGGCAACCTAGAAATGTGGAATTTCCTTTGCCAGAGTTTTAAAGAAAATGTTAAGACAAATGTTTGGTGGGTATGGCTTAGTTACACTTGATCCTTTTTCATCTACAGCTCAAAGACCTCCAAGGTTCCTTCCAGCTCTCCATTCCTGTGACTCTGTGATTTATGGGGCAGTGGTAAATATTTGTACAATGTCTGTACCCACGCCCCCCTGCGTGAGGCACTGAGAACAAGCAGCTTGAAGGTACCCCAAGGAGCTAAATGGATAACTCACAGACCAGCCACCCCACCACCAGGTCCTTTCCCATCAGCCAGTAGCAGCCGTAGGAGACCATCCCTCACCAAAAGCTGTATCAGAGCCCTGTCACCTTCTTCTTCACATTTTCCCTTTATTTCACAAATGGAAGAATAGCTACTAGACAGCTAGAGTAAAATCAGTTGCATCCTTCCCAACATGGCCAAAGTTATATATTTGCATTTTAATATTTTTTCTATTACAGACCTCCCTGCGCTACCATAAAAAACACAGCCACTAATCCCCTATTAACTGTATTTAGCAAACCTCAAGTGTTTCCTCCATTTGCAATCTGGCTGGGCTTCAGCCCCGAAGCAAATTTCAGGTGGCTGTGGTCTAAACATTAACTCTGGTCTGGAGCGATTTGAATTACAAACCAAACAGACTGTAAATGGAATCCTAAAGCGCAGTCAGAGCCCAGTCTGGGAACCTGGCTTTGTTCTTCTGAGCCTGCAAACCTACTCTTGCACTGCTCCTCAGGCAGTCAAAAAATGGGTCGTTATTCTCTGAGAGGAAGCACAGGTGTTACATTAAAGGGCTGCAAAGGGAGCCATTTGGTAGCAACAATATAGATTTATTACTCATAAATTTTTAAAATTTCCTTGTGTTTTGTGATTAAAAACACATCATACTTTGATTTCCTAACCACCTCCTGTGTTTTGCGTCCAAATTTTTGACAGCCAGTTAATTATGAAGTTTTGAACTTGTTTGCCAGAGTCTACTGCGCATGCATTTTCTGTGTTGCAGTCCAGAAAAATATCCAGCCACAAATACACCTAAAACTGCAACAGTTAAGAGTTGATGCATGCTTTAATTATTCACATCCTCAAACAATACAGAAGCATCATCTGTTACGCAGGAGGACCACTATGCCTCCATCCTCAGAAAAAAACAAGGACCAAACTTAAGCTTTTGTTAGTACTTCACTCACGCTGAAGATTCAGAAGAAACCTACGGGAAGTGGAAAAGGCATGTGATTTTATGCGCACAGCTGGCATTTTGTAGACTGCTTTTAATAGGATGGAAGAGGTGATCAGATAGACCTTTAAATTACTAGGCCTACAAAAAGCTTTAAATCACAAACGAGCTATAATTACAGGCAACGAATCAGCCTTTTTTTTTTTTTTCAAGAAAGAAGCTGCTTATATGATAAAATACAGTCGGGCACACTAGATGATGAATCACCGAAGGTTTAGGACTCAGGAATGCTTCATAATCATTATGATAGTTACTAGTTTTATATTGCAGGCTGAAATCAATGGGACTGTTCATGTCCTGGAAATCAGGTATGCGTTTCAATAGCTTCCTCAGTCAGACTGATGTCAAAAAAGGATAAGCATGTGCTGATGGAAACTGCTGAACAACGTTCTCCACTACTGTCGCGGATGGTGGGTAGCATGAATTTACTAGCAGGCCCAAGGTGTCTTTGAAGTATCGTTCTGTTATGGGTTTAGGTTACACACTAGTCATTCTGTCTTCTTATAGCACAGGAAATATTTTCTGCAGAAAATAGGGGAGAATATAATGGTCCTCTTTGAAGGATCCTCCTCTCTTCCCATCTTGGCTCTGATATTATACCCATATGCTGACTGCTCTTGGACAATCATTTGTTTTTTTCAAAGGCATCCCCCAGCATTTAAGTAACTCTGCATCTGAAAGTTGCTAACCTTGAGGGATTTTCCACAGCTGCACAAGGCATGACTTCTTAGAGAGATTGCTCCACAGATACTGCTTGTGGCCAAAGTCAACAGAGCCGTTTGATTGCTTTCAAGATACACATAGGTAAAATGAAGCCTGTGTTCTCAAGCACTCCACGCTGTAAGCGCATCTAATAAATAACTAAATCCTATCTGAACTACTTTGTTTGATTAGCTTCCTCATACAAAGAACAGGTAGCGACTGACTTGCTCTTGTGGGCTTGCGACCAGAGCTTTCATTCAAAGCTTGGCTCCTTTGTACCCTCTACAGTAGTCTGCCGCAATGGACGAACACTTCTCCAGAACTGTTCATTGACGACTTTGACTAAAGAAAATGTTTATTTGCACTAGCTAAGGTAACACTTATGTAAGATAAGTATTCAAGCTCTTCCTCAAGCTAAAGGCCCAGTGGAATTCCTTCCAGTGAAGAAGGACAGTGTAGGAGAATATGGGCAGATATCATACAGGAGGGATGCAAATATTTGTGAATATTTATTTGTGTTCCAAGTACTCATTTCCCTCAATAATCTTAATGGCCTTTTTCTGCTTGCTATGTGCTGGCATTACTCCTGAGGATGTTTATATGTGGGAATACATGTGAAACAACTGTTTCCACACCCATATGTGACTACAGATAAGGCATGCAAACATAAAACAATTATTTTCTTTGCCATTTGTCATTCCCCGATCCTTCCATGTCAGGTGCTTAAATTAGATGTTGCATAGATAGAAATACCACCCTGCTATAAAATTGGAAAACCTACCACGCACTGTTTATTACATGTTCTACCTGTAGGTCTCAGAACACCATCTGGCAGGAAGGTAAGTCCTAGCAACATTTCAGAGTCAGCAAACCAAATGCCAGGAGGGCAAGCGATGGGCAAGCTCAAGGCAGAGGAGCTGAGCCTACCTGAGAACTCCCTCTCTTAGCAGACAAGAAATGGTCAATGTTGGTCAAAAATCCACCTGTGGCTTCTCCTCCAGTTGACAAAATATTCCAAAACAGCAGTTCGTTCACTACATCTCTTCAACTGCGTTAACTACCTCTGGTAACAATTGCCTAAAGGCTGTAGCCCAAAAGGAAATTTTATATTTTCATATATGAAAGCAGAGGAAAATAAACAAAACAAAACATACAACAACCATTCTACCCTGGTTTCCGCACCTCAGTAGCGAAGGTTTGCTTAGGAAGCCAAGCAGAAAGCCCTCGCGCTCTACCCTGTGTGAAGCAGCTGTGACTCTGGGTGCTTGGATGGACCACGTGGGGAACATCAGAGCTGCTCCAAAATCGTACTGGTCTCCTGCCAAGCTGTGCAACAGCACCATGGAAAACGTGAGGTGGGAGGGTATTTCCACAGTTGTGCCCTCCAGCAAAGGCTGGGCGCAACAGGTCTGTACCTGCACAGAGACCTTGGCCTGGCTTCATCTCTGACCTCTCTAGCAAGCTGCAGGGGAGCCCTTCTGGCCCGCACTCTGAGCAAAAACTGCTTCAGAGGAAGATAACATAACCAAAAGTGATGCTGTCTGAGACGGTGATGCTTATTTTCACGTTTAGTCCCAGTGAGAAAAGCTCAGATGCCATCTACGTTAGCAAACAACAAAGTAATAGTGGGAAAGCTGATTAATATCTCCTTGTGTCAGTCATGCCTCCTCTCCTCACCCTGCTCCATGGCCCCTGAGGTTACCGGTACCAGCACGTTCATCACTTCCACACCGACCCCTACTACCAAGGAGCTGTGAGCACAGAGGAAATATTTCTGTGCACACTGCCTGGTGTTTCTATTCCAGGCTAACTTTCCTGTTATACAATCAAGGTGTGCCATGATATTCAGAGCATAACTCTGCTTTTTCTCCCTTCCCTGTGGTTTCTGCGTTACAATTAATCTAATTTCTAGTGACCTGGCAAGAGAATGCTTTCCCTGTAATTTGGCAACGACATGTCGATGCGAAGCATTGGATTCTACGTGCCAAGAAAGGGATTTTCTCAGCTTGGCTGCAGGTGCTAACAACAGGATGCAATACGACCACCAACACCAAAGACTTAGTGTATTCATAAACGATGGAAATAACAAAGTAGGGTTTCCATTCTAGATTATTCCAGTTGTTTTAGGTCTTGGCATGGCGGCTAATCTCTAGACCCATGCTGATTCTGCTACAGTTCAGAATGTTTTATAATTATTTCATAACTCATTATCCAGGTACAATTATTTTTAGCTTTGGCCTGGATGTGGATGAGGATGACTTTCGGTGAGAGGCCCCAGCTGCAAGCAGCTACCCGGGGTACCAGGCACGGGCTGAGATACAGCCCTTCCTCCAGCACCGGTGTGGGACTTGGGGGAACTGCCTCTGCCCTCCTCGTTGTGCTTCTAAAACATCATAACCTTATTGCCTGAGCACAAACTGACAAAAAACCACAGCCCAGACTTTTAATTTACTTTCACTAGCTTGATAGATTAAGATATAAATAATATTTGCTGGGAACGCATTCCCTAAATGCCTAATTCTTCATTCCTGGGACGTGCACTTGAGCGGTTGTGTTTTATATTCATGTCCGAACATAATAGACTCTGAAATGGATTTCTTTCTACAGCTGTGCAAAGCTTAGGGATTTCAGGTCACAGCAGGCTGTAAAAATATTTTCCTCAGTTTCAGTCCACGGTGCTTTTGAATTCCCAAATTCTCTTCACATTTCAGATTCAAACAAATACTGAAACCAATAAAAAGCTCTCAGTGATACAGAAGTAAAACTAGCCCAGGTGAGTTTTGCATCGTTCACCTGCACCATTACTAAAGGAAAGCTCCAGGCTCGGTAAATGTCTCCGGGAACCTTAACAAAGCAGGCAGCCCATTTGGTCTGGTTAATGTTCAGGACCAACATGGGTATTTGGGCAGGTTTTACATTGCTTGGATTCCACTATGATCATTTTTACAAAATTCTTGTTTTATTTTCTCATCAAACTTGAAGTGAAGAACTTGAGTAGGTCTGAAATATTTTTACTGAGATACCCAGACTTTTTAAATACAGTTTTATTTCTTTCAATTCTTACTCAAAAAAAATGGGGGGGGGAGGGGTAGGGCTGTGTAGGCTGGCTGCATTCATAACAATGCTATCATAAAGAAAAAAAATGCACATTTTTATATACATGTTTCCTTATACAGAAACATCAGCCTCCACTACATTGACTGTGCACCAGGAGACATAACAAGACGCCTATATGTGGCCCACTGGGGAAAAGTGAGAACAGTGAAGGCAGGTGAAGAGGCAAATTCACTGCAGTTTTCCTCCATTCACACTTCTGCTTCCCAATTAGCTACAACAGCAGAGCTGATACAGACTGGCACTGCACTGTAATATGGAAGTCCACTGACTTAAAGGGACATCTGAGTCCTGGTGGCTTTCCCCCAAATCACCTTGTACCACAGTGACAGCAGCACATGGATGCCACTGGTTACAGCACCTCATCAAGCACAAACTATGCTCCAGCATAAATTCCCTCGTTACTCTATATTCAGGTTTATTGTGTTTAGTACTACTTTCCTTTGATCTCCCCCTGCCCAAATAAGTTTTGTTTAGAACAGGGAAAATGCAAACCAGCTATGAACATAACCGCTTCCTTAACTTCCTCTCTTGACCCCTCCATTTTTCTTGCACCCTCACACTCCTTTCCAGCCACATAATACATCTGAAGTATTATACAGGTGTCCGCTTAGATCTAGTCAGAATTTCCAACTGACAGGTGTTATCTTCCAGCTGTAAAACCCTTCTGGTCTCAGTCATTTTTTCAAGAAAAACAAAAACCCTGTTGGGAAACTGAAATAAAATCCTGTTGGTTATGATCAGCTGGCTGTTCGGTGGAAAGACATAAAGTCTTAATGGAGCACTGGAAGGAGATAACACTGGAGCCAGCCAGATATTAACAGCCTGGAGGGGAGCTCTGCAGACTGCCCCAGCCTCCTCCATGGCTGCTTTTAAGTTCCCTCCTAGTAATGGTTTTGACTGCCTGCACCTGAGACTTTGTCATAGACTTTATGGGCCTGCTGCCATGACCCTGAGCTCCGTCTGGTTCCCTCTGAAGCCGGTGGAAAGGTGGCTTCTGAAGTGCTCCACAGCAGCACATAAAATTTTGCACAGAACTGCATGGAAGCACCTCCAAAATGGGCCCAAGCCTGGAGGAGCAAGGTATGGCTTCAGACTCCTCACTGCATACAGGACCTGCCAGCTACGTACCAGCCCTGGTCATTGCCTGGAGGAGAAGCTGAACGAGAGCCCCCGAGAGAGACCAAACTGGCAAAGGAACAGCCACACAGGTTGCATTACTGCCCTGGAATACAGACTTTCATCTTCATGAGCTTCCATTGCCAGTTAGGGCCCTGCTCTAACCCAGGATGTTGCGTTGGGTACGGAAGACGCAAGCTGCTCGTGAAAACCTCTCCCTGCCCGGGCTGAAATCAGCGGCTTCCCCTACATGCATTCCTGCAGGCTGTATCATCACACGGGGAGTCTTCTGGTGCTAGGATGACTTTAGCACCAATGGATGACGCTTGTCTTACGTGTAAGGCAAATAAAGCATCAACATAATGCTACAACTGGTTTCTTCAGGCTCCTGACCTCTTACTTTTAATCAGCATTACTCTGCTAATATGGTCAGTGTATGGACACAGCTCTACAGGCAAAGGGACCTTCCTTCTCTCACAGGAAACAGTTATTTCTGCAAAAGTACTTTCAACTGGAATAACTGAACTTTTTCTTTTTCAAGATTACTCACTTAATTTCAATCCCTCAGCTAAAGACTGTAAATTGTTTTACAGAAGTGAACTTGGCAGTTTTTACAGGATGTTGCCATCTGGGCAACAGACCTTGGGCTTTGTATATTTACCATATTATGAAGAATTAAAATCTGCCTTGGTGTTGTAGCCACCCTGCTGCAGAAACAGAAATTGTGACCCGCGCGGTGGGAGGGGTGTGTGGAAGAAAAGTAGTGCTTGGATTTAAAAGGTTTTGGCACCACTTTCAAGGGCTGTGACAAATTTATAAAATTTGTTTTATTAACCACATTAATGGTGTTGCTGAGTGAACTATTGATTTATTTAGGTCCTCTCCAACAAATTTTCAAAAGGTAAGTTCAGCTATGAAATACAATAAAATCTCGATAAATAAATTACTTGTGTCAGAAATGGGGGGAGGGAGAAGGGAAGCTGTCACAGAACAGGTGCTGATGTTTAAAAAAATATGATTAATTGCTGCACAACATTACCAAATAGAACAGGACCCTTTAATTCATCTGGAAACTGGGCACACAAAACCTTCTGGAATGAGCACCCTGACCTAACAATTAAAATAGTAATAATAATAATAATAATACTTCTATGATTCCAGGTGAACATTTATAGAATAGGATGCAATAACTGTAGCACAGGGACTCTTAAAACCCTTTAAGAGACCACCCTGATGCCCAGCCAGAAGTACCAAAAGCCTGATAAAGGGATTGCATATTCAGGTCAGGAAACAGGAGTTTACAATTAAACCACAACCATCAAAAAATCAGTATTCCTTGCCTCACTTTTTCTACAGTACATATACTCTGGGAAATTTCAGGAGCAATGAGACTTGTGCAGAAAAAAAAAAAAAAAAAAAAAAAAGAAATATTTTGGAAAATTCTCACTTCCAAATATTTTAATATTGCACCCATGTTCTCTTATGTGTAAGAATATCAAACAAACACTACCATGGAAGCTGATGGCCCCTCTCCTGCTGAGATAGAGGTACTCCCTACCCATCTGCATGTGTACACAGCCTTTCCATCCCCAGCTGGCTGACAAAGCCCCCACCACTGCTAGGAAGCCAGGAGGCCAGAAGCCCTGGCACCACAGGTGGCTGCCCACACACCCTTGTGCTAGTCTGCTCTGGGGGGAGGCGCTGGCTGGTGGCACTTTGTGCTCTTCTGACACCACCAGCATGGGCATGGACCACTCTCTGTAAGCGTTGTGGACCAGGCACGGTGTTTTTTCATTTGTTTTTTGCTTTGTTAGGGAAGAGAGTCAGTTCATGGACGTGAGACACTGATGGAGCACTTGCCTTCAGAGATAGATGAGAGTCCCTTGCCCATTTTATTTTCTGGCATGGACCTGGCACGCATGGGCTGAGAGAAGCAAAGGGTTTCTAAATCCTTTAGATTTGTATGAGAACTGGGACTCCAAATCACTTCTGAGGTGCCCACAGGGTTACATCTGCCTTATAGAAACCCTGGTCTGGAGTGATTACCTTAAGTCATACCAGGAGTCCAAGGTGAGAACCAGGAATTAACCCAGCATAACAGCTAAAACCAGTTTACCTGCTCCTAAGACTCTGTCCCTCCTTCCTACCCTGCCTTCAGCATGGAAACACTTCAGAGCTCTGCAGCAATGTGCGGCTGCCTGCCGGAACCCACACACACCTGGGGCTTCCACATTCAACACCAGAGGAGGCAATGTCAAGTGCTAGCACCCGTCAAGCCCATATTATGGTCTGTTTGCTCCCTTCAGACTTCTCAGATTAAATTCTCACCCTGCCTCAACCCACAGAAGCGTTGCTTTCACCTGCAATGGCACCAGAATTTCACCTCCCCTGTTCTACCCCCAAATCACAGACTATACCTCCAGGAATTAAAGAAAAACAGAACAAAATAAATAAAAACCCAACACAACAACAGTAGAACAGCAGCAGCCACCAAAAACTAGGACATTACATAACCCATGCAGAGGGGTCTGGCAGTAACAGCTGGTGTTAACAGCAAGGTTGCAGAGGGGCTGCTTAACAGGAACTACTTAGCCTGGCACTTCATGCACTGAGCTATTTCTGCCACAGACACTGGAAAAATGCATTTGCCAATTAAAATAATCCAAGCAGGTCCATTCTACCTGAGCAGACAAGGAAAACAACATCTTACATCTTACACAAGGAATCACAAAAGCAGAAAGTATTTCTGACACTTGTGATACCCAGGGTGAAACTCTCACCCTGCTGAAGTCAACACCAAAATGCCCATTAATTTCAAGAGGTCCAGGATTTCACTTTCAGCTTCCTCAAATAGTCTTAGCCTCCTTTGGCTTGGGATGAAGGACTGGGACAGCCAAGTAGGCAGCACAATCCATTCCTGAATGAGAAGAATGGGCCAAATTCAACAATACTGCAGGCCCTGCAAGACTTGCTTACATCAGGCCTGGACTGAGCCCAACATCTTGCCTTGCTCCACAGCGTTGAACAACAGCTGCTCTTGGATCTGTGATCTTCATTCACAGTGGCAAAACCTGAGCAGGAAGCACAATCTTCCTAGACGGCATTTATTCCAGGGGCACAGAGATACTAGGATGCCAGATCAAGAGGATTTTAGGGCTGGAAGACAAGAGAAGTATCAGAAGGCCTGTACTACAGCAAAATGTTGATCAAGACATTATTTTCCCATAAGTGATTGCCAGGAGGTTTTCAGTGGGAGCTGTGTTTCCTCTAGGGAACTGAAAATATTGCCTCTGCTGTCATCATTCTCTTAATGATGGTGGTCTACTTAATGAGGTGCTTCTGCAGATGACATCTTAAAGTGCGCTGTTTCCATGGTGCCGAACCACCGTCTGGTTCATTGTTCCCCAGGATGCTGACTCACTTCCTTTGCCACTGTCATCCTGCATGCTATCGCACTGGGTCATGCAAATACCAAAATACTTTACTTTAAGAGCAGTCTCTGCTGGTACGTGTCTTATATCACTCAATACCCCAAGCAGCCAAGAATGTGCACCATAGTCCCCAGTTGTTTCATCTTCCCCAGCGTACTAAGGCAGAGGAAGACACGCTCCGCACAAACCCCACTGCAAGAATCAAACATTGGTCGAGGGGCAAAAAAAAAATATCATTTGAGGTAGATTTCATGCAATTTTGCCACCACAGTGAGACCCGGAGACATTACAGAGTACTCTCCAGGAATCCTGCAACAAAAATTCATCTGCAGATAGAGCCTCCTGGCCAGAATTTGCTGAGCTCAATGTGCAGCCGGCCTACTTCCACCGAGTCTACAGGGGTACTTCAGATTTTGTGACTATGGTTGAGATAAGACTCGGGCTTGACCTCCATAACTCAACTAGAAGTGAGGTGGAAATGGTCTTGGCCATACCAGAGATCAAGTGCTAGATGGCCACCATAAAACTACAACATCAGAATGACAAATACAGCTAAAGTAACTACAGCTTGAGAAAAGGTTGGTGGGAAAATAGATGAGAAAGTGAATGAAATAACCTAGAAAGTTTTCTGAATTCTCTTCCTTGGAAAAGAGCTAATATTTAAATTCTTGGATGGTACTTACTCTGCAGAGCAGTACACAGAAACAATGGGGTTGGTTAAAAACGAGCAGATGCATTTTGGTTATGTTTAAATAACAATGTTCCTGAAATATTCCTCACACATTAATACAGAACTTTCTGGCTACAGTGGTGTTGTTTTAACCTACACCACACAGACAAAATATGCTGAAGATTTATTCTATTGTGAAATAAAAACAAACAAGAGAAAAATACCTATGTTCTGGGTTTTCTTTTGGGAACAGCCAAGATTATTTGTTTGCTCAACAAAGGGATGCCAGTGCTTACTCTTACTATGGTGGTGCTTTTCTATAATACTTGGAATGTCAACAAGAAGGATGGTATTGTGAAATGTGACTATTTCCCAGCTCTGCAGCAGCATCCCAGTGCCAGACGTGGACTGTACTCCCAGCTCCGCTCCCATTGCAAGGCGCTGAGTAATGCTCCCATCCTCTCTATACGATCTGTTTTGATTGCATGTTTGTGAAGTGGGCCTGGACGTCACTGAAAGTATACAGTGGGATACTCATTTTCAGACATAACCTCTGACTCCTGTCGGAACATGAGTCATAATGATCACAAACAAGCAAGCATCAAAGCAAAACACTAGAGCCATCCCAAATTCCCAAGCATTCGGCTACACAAGTTCAGCTTCATTTATAAAAACCAAGACAGCAATATTCATTCTTTGCTCAAAAGCAACAGCAAGGGCAGTGTAGTTAGGTTTATGTCACTGAAAAGAGCTCATAGGAATAAGCATCTTTCCAAAATGATCTGCTAATGCATGGTCCTGTACTGTGTCTTAGCTTGGCTGAAGCCGGAGGTACAGGCAGACTGAAATGAGCCATTGGTTACAGCAGCATAACAATATGACGCCTAAACCCGACATAATTCAAATTCTGGCCATTGCTAGGGATGGAGGGGAAGGGCAAGGAAACCCCTTCCCTTCCCTGACTACCACCTTTAGCTGCAACCCTTCCTATAACATACAGTTAAGGAGATCCATCTCTGTCCCTTCAGACCTGTCACGTTCTCTAGCTCAGCACCGCAGCTGGGAGACCTGATTTAGTGGGCTTTGTTGACAAGCCACACCATGAAGACCCACATCAAATACATTCTGCTCCAGCCATGCTCCACACAGCCTTCCCCAAAGACATCCTGCTGCCCCTGGAGCTCTGGAGAGCCCTGCACATCGGTACAAGCTGAAGGGCAAAAAGGAGGCTCTGCTCAGGAGCCTCCCAGCTGGCTTTGCTGGCCTTCAGATAAAAGTTTGCCCATTCAGGTGCTTGTAATAATTAGAATTGAACATCCAAAGCCTTTTGAGATTCACCCTTCTCTACACCTAATTGTATAAAAACAGTGCCTAGAAACCTGCTGATGTCAGAAGTAAGCACACCGGACTGAACTTGCTGCAAACATTGGTCAATACTTCCTTTCCCAGCGACTGGTACTCGGGAAAAGGCCTCCTCTTGCAAGGATTAATTCACCCAGTTTGGTAATATCATCATTTGGGTTCCAGCCTTTGCATTTTATTTTATCTTAATTTACAGAGTTAAAATATAAACACCAGCTACCTGTAACTGCAGTGAAAAGAGTACAAAAAGTCAATATTTTAAACTCCTTTGCTGACCAGGAAAATTAGCCTGTGCTGCTATTGCTGATTTTAGCAAGAAATCCAAGCAGAAGCTTTAAAAATACATTATGTTTAATTTCAAAATACATTGTTTGCTAAACACATACAATTCTGTTCCTGCCAACCGGTCTATTATAAGGATAATCCACACATGCCTTTCTGGTTACCCTGGAAAAAAAAACACGAAACACTTCTGAATCTGTGGGTGGTTTCTCCCCAGCGCAGGAGAGACGTCAGTGCTCACAGGCACGGCGAGAGCTGCCCTCTTGCAAGCGAGGTGGGTTCTGTTTTTCCAGCCTTGGCCTTTGGGTCTGAGCGTTACTGACGATTTTCCACCCTGATTTTTGATTGAAATGAAGTCCAGATGGTACCATTCAGAGTCAGCGTTGTCTGGAGACTTTTCAGTGACCGGTATGGCTAAATGGGCTTTGAGTCTATGAGGCGTCAATCTGATATCCTGTAAAAGAGGAGCTCACCCCACCTTTCCTCTGTCAAACCCATGCCAGACAATTGAGCTGAAGAAGACCTTTAAAAATACATCCTATCTTGATTTAAAGACCTTCAGTGCAGCTGAATTGAATTGATTCAGATGAAAAGATTCAGTAACCTCAGCTTATATGGCCTGGTGTCAATACTGCAAGACTGGCTCTCCTATCCAACCCTGTCCATGCAGGTCAGGGCCAGTCCCTCTCATTTCCTCCCGGGGATTCAAATGGGTTGCTGAGGCTGGGGAAGGGTCTCCCTCACACTGTGAGAGACTCAGAAATATACATTGATGGAAAATATGTTGAAGCTTTTTCCCTTCCTTAAGGCTGAAACCAGAAATAATCTCAGTTTCTCAAAGTATGTGTACTTCATTCTGATTTTCCTCACTTTTATTTTCTTTTCTCAGCTAAAGCAAATGTCCCTGTCCTTCCCCACTTTTTCAGCTTCTATTCTCTGAAGATTTCATCTTTAACTATTTGAAACAGCTGTGATTTTTTTGAAAGTCTGAAAATACTTAAAACTACAAAAAAAGTCTTTTTTTTTCTTCTTGCCTCTCTCACTTTTGCAAGTCTTGGTAAATTTTGACAAGTTACCAATGACAACAGGCGTAAAAGGCAGGTGATACCGTCCTCCATATAGAAATGGGAAGATTAAAATAATCTACAGTGCAATTGCAACACCAGAATCTTTTTCCTTCAGCATAAGCAAAGCCCATCAGTAAAGGGGAAATATGTATTATTTCCTTTTCCCTCGGTAAGCAGCCTAATGAGCTTAAGCTATTGTAAACCCTGGAATACTATATTGCTTTATTCATGAACAGTTTCAGAAAAGTCAACAGAAGTCACCGAGACGACCAGGAAAACCAGATAGACTCCTTGTTCTTGCTGCGTTCTGCCAGCCTGAATAAATAAACTAAGTCTGACCCAGTTATTACAGTAATGGCTCTGAATTATAGGCAAGGAGCAGAAAACTTATGACATGAGAAACAAATTAGAGGTAGCCGGAGGTATCCTGTGATGGGAAAAGATAAAGAGAAGTTGAGTGGACCTTCAACAAGACTCTGTCACACGTAGAGTAACAGGAGCGTTGGCAGAGCCATGGCACCAGGGCCTGTGTTAGTACTGCCCTGGCGCCAGGTTCAAACGGGCAGCTCGAGGGTGAGACAGCAAGCGTTCCTTTTAGAGGAGAGCACTGGAAGTGTGCAGATTGCTCAGCAGAGCTCTCAGGCCTTGAACACAAGGTTAACTCATGCTGTGTATCTCTTTCTAATTAGAAATGCAAGTTGTACAAAGTAACACGGGCACAGAGGTGAAGTGGCTTGTTGCCTTGAGGGCAGGCTGCGAACAGCCCCCGCGTCCTCTGCACAGAAGTAAGGAGCAACCAATTTCCCCAATTAAGGTAATTAATTAGGTCATTTTCCCAAGTCTTAGTCAATACATATCAATCTGCCCTCCAACTGCATTTCAGGCAGTGCTCCAAGTGCAATGAAGTCAGGGACACCACAGAGGCCGGGTTCGGGCACCCTGGTGGCTGACCTGAGGCGCTACCAGAGGCACCAGCTCTCTGCCTGCAGTGTGGGACCACGTTTTCCAACATGAGAAATGGCAGGTTCTTCAGTACGAGCACCCAAGCTCAACAGCTCGGCTGTCTGCTCACTACAGGTCCCATCAAATGACTTTTAAAGCCAAAGGCTTTTTCAGTGGGCTTTGAATTAGATGAATTTCAAACATGTACCTTTAAAATCTGCCCTGATTAGACACATACTACTGAATAAACACTCTTCCATGACTTCCCGTTTTATATAGGCTCCTATTTTCTCTAAAATGGCCACATTTAACCTTTTGCTGATCTAATTTGTCTATCGTGAGTTCTTTTAAGACGCTGGGCTCTCCCTTGTCTCCAGGTCAGCCTGGTCCTAAAGTGCATGCTGAACTTTCCACGCAAGAATGATCTTCCTGCAGTCATCCTTTCAATCAAACTATTTACTCCAAGAAGTTTAAACATGTGCTAAGCACCACGTGACATCACAACCCAAAAGGTGCACCTCCAGGCACGGTTTTGTTTGGCTATATTCATTTGGCTACGTATCAGAGAGCATAAGATCTTGAGCAATTATTTCTCTTATTATTAGTAGGTCCGTTCCACTGTGCAAAGAACTTTAACTCCATCATATTTTATTTTCTAGGAGAAACACACCCTCCACATGAAAGTATGGAAATTCTGGATATTTAGTTCTCAAAAAGACCTTTTTCAACATGAAACATCTCCCTCCTTATCATAGCAAAAGATTTAAAAACATGCTTGATTTTCAGCACATGCATAGTCCCCATGACGTAAAAGCTTAAATTAACCCATCTGCTTAAATGTTTTTCCAAATCAACATCAGGGTAAAAATTCATTCTGAGCTGAAATTTGGCAGAGATAATTTAAGTCTGGAATCAAATTTTTTAACAGATTTTGAAAAATTTAGTTCAGCTATATTTGACTTTTATAGACCATACAAAGAATCAATTAAAGAGTTTCCAGATGTGTTCTTCTTTTGGTTCTCATGTGACTTAAAAACAGCCTTGCTTCTTCAAAACTGAACTTGCCAAGTGATTAATGGAAGACTAAGTATTTTCCCAGTTTGAAATAATACCCTAAAAAAACCCCTCATTTTAAAATAATAATTATAGCTGTTTAAAAATGATGTTCTGGGCACGTAAAGCATCGGTTTGAATCTTTTTGATGCCATGCATTGCAGCTGTAAGCTGGACTTTGCACATAGAATCAAACAGGAGATATGAACTCATTTTAGCCCCAAGGTAAAATATTTCTGTCCCAGATGGCGCAGGTGAGTACCCCATGAGCTCACAGCAGACTGCCTGATCATTGCTGTGTTGTGCTGAATGAGACAGTGAACGATCAATCCCTGCACAGCCTCTCCACGACACTCCTGATTCTGGGTGCCCGTGTCCTCTTCCACATCTTCTTTCATGCCATATTATGCCTGACCTCCACAATACAGTAATATCAGTTTTACAGTAACTCCACAGGGAAGTCAGAAATTTTCCCCTTGCTTTGTTCCAAAGCCCAAGTAACACCCCCCCCCCCCCCCCCCCCCCAAGATCAGCCTTATGGCATCTATGGGCTTTGGATGACAATAAAAGCAATCAGAAGGTCATGGCAGGGATGCCGACAGCCCTGCCCCACCCCATATCCACATGTCTGTGTGTGCCATGGCAAAAAAGCAGCCCAGAGCACCAGTGGTGTCACACCACACTTGAGAGAATACCCGTTCCCATGGGGGACAGGGGGAAGATGACGTTTTGTAAAGCATGGGAGTTTATCAGCACAGCACGGGCAAAAATAAACCATCAGAGTAGCTGCACTGATGCGAACTCTGCTCAGCTGAGTATCTAGCCCAAACAACTCTCAATAGTCTAAATGACTGTTTTAAATGACTGTGTATTTTATAAGTATGTACATTACCCTGTTGAATTTTTACAGCTAATGGTGTGCATATGGTCACACATATAGACATGTGTATGCATTTAACCCCCCCAAGAAGCCCTTCACTGTGCTGCTGTCGCACTCCTGCTCCCTGCACAGAGCTGCGCGTGGCCGGGGAAGATGTGCTGCAGCATGGCCAAGCTAAGGCCTGTCCCTGTCCTACAGCACAGACCCCAAAAAGGCACACGTGTGGCCTGGCTCAGCAGTGGATTGGGCAGGAAGACATGGGATTAGAAGGACACAAAATGCAGGAGTGCACATCCCGGCTGAGATCAGGCTTATCTGATGCGATCTTTCTTTGGGTCACACATTGACTTGTGCTGGCTGTGCTTGCCATTTGTTGAACTACGGCTCATGAGCAACTCTTTGGATTTAACTGGACTCACTAAAGTTAAGAAGACATTTAAGAGTAATGTAATTGGTTCTGAAGGAATCACCATCCACGGTGGAAATGCCGAAGGCAGAAAGCAGGTCCCCGCGGACGTGGCTCTGAGAACAGGCTGAGTCAGCAGTTCTCCAGCGCTACTAAAGACTTCCTCTACCTTCAGGCACTAATTTGTCTGAAGACTTTCGTAAGGCTTTTGCTAAAGAGAACCAGAAAGCCTATGAAAATGTGCTTTACGGGTAACACTTTCCATCTGTTCACTCTGAGGCAAGAGGCAGGGAATGGCGTGTTTGGAAACACCTCAAACCGAGCGCTGGGGCTGTCAGGTCTGCCCAGGTCTTTAACAGTGCAGCTGTCAGTGACTTCAAAAACCCCCTCCCTCTCAGAAATTGTACTTTTCTTGCTCTTTACCCTACACCCAGCTTTCAGGAGTTCTAGCAAGTTTCCACAGAAGATTCCCATGCTGAATGGACGAGCGGTGCTGTAGGTGCGATATCCCCACCCACTGCTCAGAGGACCATCACTGTGTACTGCTGGAGAGCAGAACCGCTTTCCTTTTTGGTACAACAAGATGCTTCCCTCTCCCCTCATCTACAGCACTGTCAGTCTGGAATAACTACTACAATCAGCAAGATCATTATTTTGGGGAAAAAAAAAAGAAAGGTCACCAAACTCCCAGATTAACAAAAAATAACAATTTAAAACAACAAAAAAAAATCAATGGTACTCTTCTTTTTGGGGGGAATTTCCTTCCCTTTCTACATTTAGACTTAAGCTGATCAAAACTTCTCCAAATCTGGAAATTTCACCTTATTTAGATGCTGGCAATGAAGTAATATTTCAAAAAGACATTTGGGTAAAAGATCACACAGCAATACCTTTCACCGAATTGAATTGAGTCTTCATTCCAGAGGTAGGCAACCCAAGGATAAGGGAAGTATTCCTGTAGCTCCTGTCCTTGAAAGCAGTATTTTGTTCTGAATAACCTGTGTTTCATTGGCCATGGAGCCTTATTGTTATTCCATTATTTTTATTCCCCATTGTGCCTTTCTCAAGCTTTAAAACAAGCTACTTATTATTGGAAATCTTTGGGTACTATTTAACATTCACAGAGGAGAAATGAGCTGACCATTAAGCCTTTTTCACTGCTCTGTTCCAGTCTCAAAAGCTATTACCTTAAACTGGTTTATTGCTCAAGCAACGCTCTTAACCTTTTCTCATGACAAATTAACTAAATCCTATGGCTTCAATTCCTAAATAGCTACTCAAAAGAAAACCAACATACACATTCTGGTATCCAAATGATAAGTAATTGCAGCTGAGTTAGCATTTTGCAGAACCAGGTTTGTGGCTGCTCCCTTGCTGGGTGCAGGAACAGGAATACCAGTAGGAGGAGTTATTTCCTGTCTTGCACACACACGTATGGACATCAGCTATTTACAATCCTCTCCTGAGGCATGTCCACCACAATCACCAGGCATGACCTTTGTGATGAGCAGATATGCTTTCTGATGACATTCTCACAAAATCTATATCATCCTTATCATACACTTGCTTTTAAAGCATTTGGAACCTCCTCACCCCAACATGTTTAAACATGCTTTCTTCCAACTACACAGGCCAGAAACAAAGTCAAAGCTATGCCACATCTGGTAATAGCTGTACCTGAAACTAATGCCATTGATGGTGTCAAACTATGCTCGAAAGATGATAGTCCCGAAGATGTTTATTTTTTTGGGATAATTTTAAGATTTTGGTCCTTTTGTATCCAGCAGAAATCATAGAAGGAACTGACTTAAACCAAGCTATGTTTTTACTAGCAGCCAGATCTCCAGCTGTTTCACCAGCTGAAGACATAGCTGCTGTGTTTCACAAAGTTAGGCTAATTCAGTTGCATGTTCAGTATAGATACGACCTTATCCACTAGGATAGACTGGTAAAGCAGAAGGCACTGGTTCTTTTTTACACTAGTAATTGAAACACTGAGGAGATCTTTAAAAGTAAAGAACAACAAATCACAAAAGAAAGACAGTTGGCCTTGGAAAAGAAAAAAATGGAGAAAATAAAGTTGTGATCTGTGATAACACCCAGCATCAGTAACTAAGAATTCCAAATTAAGTTTCCAAAATATTTGCTCAAAAGTGTATTGGGTTGGGCTTTTTTACTGGATTTGTAAAATTAGTGGGTGAAAGGAACAAAAGACTGGAGAGGACAACCTCCTGTGGACCTCCCACAGCACAGCAACATATGAACTCTTGTCCAGAGGAACGCCCAAAAAGTTTGTCCCACATGCCAGAAGCCATAGAAACCCCCTGGCATCTGCAGAAAACTCTGAGGCTTTTAATACAACATACCGCAAAACCAGGAATATTACCAAGGACTGCAAAAGGACAGAAAGAAACGTCACAGACATTTATATCTGAGGCCACTGAAACAATACAGAATTTGTTATGTGTAAACATGTGGATGAACCAAGGAAGTAGGTAACAGTCCAGGCAGCATGAGACGGCAAAAACACAGTAAAAACTTTCCTAGTGATCTGATCTGAGAAGTTCCTCCCTGACTCCTGAACAAACGTATGAAAATGAGACACCAACCAGATACTGGAAAGTTTGCTTAGGAGCAGCAGGAACATGAGCACACGTCAGTCACCCAACATCCTACCTCCATCCTTCAGCTGGAGCCAGCCTGTGATGCTTCAAAGAGAAGGGAAAAAATCAAATTTACCAACACATGAATCATTAACAACAACAAGAACAATACGTAGATGCCATGTTGTTCAATGGAAGGAAAAGAAAGGGTCCCTGGTTCCTGTGAGCTGCACACTGGCAGGATAAGGGATGAATTAATAGAATTAAAAATAATGTAGTTGAATTCTAGTCATTAAGGATTTTTGAAACAGTATTGTGAGATCTCACACGGTACCTGGGATAAAAGTATCGTGGCTAATGGCAGAGCAGAGCTAAAGGGGAAAAGTACACCTCCACAGCCCTGTGTTGTGACCCAAACACACGTCAGCACAAGGAGCTGTGGCTGGCCCTTTCTTCCTCACATCCCCCCAGTCTTTTCCACTCCCTCTTTGGAGACAGTTAGTGACAAGAAGAGCTGTACTTGAGCAGTGGTCAAGTCTGCTTTGTATTCAAATCTGTCTTTTTTAGCATTATTCTGCTCTAGTTTCCCCAGCCACCAGGTAGGTGCCAGTCTTACAAAGAGCTGAGCAAATAGTTCAGACTGGAGCAGAGGAGCCAGGGAAAGACAGGGATCGTGTTTGCCTGGGATGCACAACTGGGTACGAAAGTAGTAGTGCTGACTGCAGGCTCTAACACGTTATGCACCACCAATTCCCTTGCAGTGTGTTCACTGCAGCATGTTCTGGAGAGTGCTCACTTTGGGCATATTAACAGCACAGAAACAGATCCCAGATGAACACAGAGCTACAAGACTTGTCTGCTGGTGGTCCTCCATGAAAGCCTAGGGTTTTATCATGTTTTCCATGGATGATTCCCATTCCTAGAACTGTCTGTTCATCACACACAATTTTCAACAGCTAGCAATGTTTTGGTTACGCAGTCCGATCCTGCCAAAGGACAGCCAGGCTTGTCTAAATCACAGCCACTTCTCTCATTTACACTTACTGAATAGCTGGGCTCTGCTCTTATTTCAAACCTTCTCTATTTTTCTTCTCCCTTTGCCACTACCAGGCCACTTTGACCTTGGTTACTAGAAGCACATTAGGTAATCCACAGATATGAAATGCAGTTGCTTTTCTCTTAATTTTGTTATACCTTTTCACTTTTTTTTCCTGAGTTAATCTCCATCCCCATTTTTCCTCTTGCCCCTTCTCCTCCCCCAGTTTGTTTTTCTTGGAGTACGGAAGGGGAAGGAGAGATGGAAAACCAGAGGGGCAGGGTCAGCAAAGTCAGGCTCAGCTTTGGCACTCCACTGCTCTACCAGCTTGTTGCTGAGCTGGTGGTTCAGGCTGCGAAGGCTGCACTGTGCCATTGTCCCCCTGCCAATGCTTTCTCCACCAGGCTGGTCCTCGTTAATGAAGCCCAGCTGGGCTTTGCTGACCTTGTACCAGGTACCTGAGGGCTGGCAGCAGCTCCAGGTCAGACACCGGCCTCGGCCACCCGCTGGAGGGGGAACACAGCAACTGAGGGCCGTCAAGCCAGCACGTACAGGCTGCTGAGGCAGCAAGGAAAAGGCAGCAATCCGCAGCGGATGCGGGTGGCACGATTTCCCGCATGTCACACTCGTTACGCGCGGTTTCCCCAAACATTCGGACGTGACACAGAAAAAGTTACAAGCACCTGCAGCTGATGATTCAGCTTCAATAGAGGAAGCTTATACAGTCTCGAAGTAGTGAAGGAAACTAATCACACTGGCTCTAGGAATACAAATAAGCACTCAACAGGTGCCAAAAATGACTTGGCACTTCCAGTCACCTTGCAGTTCATTTCCAGTGCAAGCTGGGAGGCAAATACAAGATTTTTTTTCCTGTTTTGCATGTGTCACCCTGCAGAGAGGTCTTGAAAGATGTCAGAGTACGGACAAGGAAGGGAGCAGCTGAAGCAGCACAGAGGCAGGGGGCAAGCACATCAGCCCTAGCAATCGTCCAGGGAAGACAGAGCCAGAGCCACATCCCTGGGCACCAAAACCAGTGTCAGCCCAGCAGACGCCAGCTTTCCCCAGCTCCAGGCGCAGCAGCCACCGGCTGCGGAGGGAGGCGAGCAGGGAGCAGGTGCACACCGAAATGGCCTTGTGCTGGCTGGCTGTGGGGAACCCTTGCCACCAAAGCTGGCTCCAAGTGTTAATGCTTTAGTTAATAACGCTCCCGAGGTTCGTGCAGGGAAAGCAATGCAAGCAGTGGAAGGCTCACAACATTTACCAGCAGACCAGTAGTACCACCAGAGCGCCTGAAAGGGGCTGCTGGGTTAACATCGGATGACTTTGAAATAAAGAAAACAAATATGAAAATATGAGCCACTCTAATGACTGTAGATCTGGAATACAAATCACAACGGGCTACTGCTGTTTATAACGTTGACCTTGCTTTCTTTTTTTTAAATCCACTGTGAAGGACAGACGTACCACCTACTGCCTCATCCACCAGACGAAGGACTAAAGCTATTTTTGGCATTCGTTATGGTCCAGGTGGCCCATCTGGCCTGATTCACTTGGCCAGTTTTCCTTTCCATCTGGGAATTTTGACCCTCCTGCTTTCCAACTAATTGTATCACATTATCTCCTTTTTGTTCCCCACTTCCCTCGCTGCAAAAGGTTGCAAAAATCTCATGCGCTGCGTTAGAAAGTTTCAATTAACCTCTAACCCTGCTTCAGTGCAGGCGGCTTGGGTTACTTCTCACACCCAACCGTGGGCCCATTAACACGTTGTCGTAAAACAAAAACTGTTTTGACGGGCTGTAATTGCTGCTAAGTGATGCCAAACAAAGGCGCTCTTGTCCCGGGGCACCGGGGCTCAGCCCCGCTCCCGGCCCCACTAGGCCGAGGGGAGCCCCCGAGCCCCCCAAACCTGGCACCCCCGGAAGGGCCGCAGGAAGGTTGGGGTCCCCCCTTCCTCCTCCTGCCACAAATATAATTAGTTTATGTTAGCTGGAAGAGGTCGCGGGCGACCAAAGGGCAGGGCCCTTTTTGTTTTTAGGCAAGATAGTGGAATAATTGCTTGATGCTCCGATCTGCAGGTGCTTTATGAAGCTCGTTTGGCGCTGGCAGCCCGCAGTGTGAGCTGATTTCCCTGGAAAAGGCCAGATTCCATGTGACAGGTTTGATTTGCTGCGATGGGAGTGATCGTCCATTCATGCCACTCATAATTACGCTACCTATTCCAGTTGGCACTTACCTTGGCTGCCAGGCCTTTGGGCTCTTGCTCTCCTCTTCCCCAAAGGGTGGATCTGCGGCCAAGGTGGGACCGAGCCAGGGATGCTGCTTGGATGCTGGGGAAGCCTTCCTGGGCAGCCACAGGACGTCCTGCAAGGAGCCACCTTCTGCAAGTAGCCCCAGCCAGCCTGACCTCAGCGCCTGGCAGGTTTCCTGGGTGAAACAGGTGCTTTGGGGGAGCCCCTTCTGCAGGCATCTACTGTAAGTGCACAGGAGGACCAGGATGGGTGTAACTGGGTAGCGAAGATGCTGCAGGACATCCTGTGTTGTGCTTGTCAAGCACATCCGTAGCCCGGATACACGTGCAGAGGTACACAATACCTGAGGATCCGGAGCACACCCAAGGCAGGTGAAATAAAAATACCTTGGTTAGACTGTCAGCCCTGTGTTTTGGTAGTGGGACACAGTGTCCCAGTCAAGTCAGGGGGACTGCTGACATGAGTAAGTGCTCGCATAAATAGATATACAAATCATGTGGCCTCCAAATAAACCAGCTACACATTTACAGGTGCGTCCTCTTAAGAACTTCCAGAGCCCTGGTATCTGTGGGTGCTTCAACCATTTTCTTCATTTGTATATAGAAATTCTACTCGCCCTAGCCTCAGTTTTTCCAAGCCTGTTTCTCTTCAAATGCCAGGAAAAAAATTGCATGTCACAATATTAATAGGTGCTTTACAATCCCAGAAAGCAGTGCTAGTCTCCTTGCCCACCTGCTACCCCAAGGCAGAATCATTTCTCCCTGTGCTGTTCTAGAAAGTTACTTTCTATCTTGTTACTGAGCACATCCAGTGGTGGAGCCTCCCTGGCACCATACTCATCTTAACACCAGAAAGCTCCTCCTGCTATGCAGCCTGACTCTTTTTGGTTGCAATTTAATCTCATTGCCAGTTGTCCCACCCACTACAGAATGGGCAACAGAACTTTCCCCCTTCGGCAGCAGCCTGGACATGTTCGAAGATCCTCATTACACAGTATCATTAACATCCAAAGCACAACCAGAAATTCACTGCCATGGAGTCATCTTAGCCCTTTGTGTGAACCAGTGATGCTCAGTCACCATTTATAATAAAATAAAAGCCACTCCAATTTTATTTTTTGTTCCAAGCACCTCCTCCATTCCCTCAAGTTTCTAGTGGGCTGTTATTTTTTTTTCTTACTGTAAGCAAGAGCTAAACAGCTTCAAGCATTAGCATTTCAAAGCAGCCTGTACTTGGAAACACACCAAAATAGCTATTTCAGATACTCAGGAATAGCTGTTTTGGTTCATTTCCAGGCTTAGACAAACCTGAAGATTTAACCTCCCGATGCTGCCTGCAAAGGGTTGCTGACCCCAAATCCCAGTGCTAACCTCATGTGCCTGGAGGTACCACCTGGCTTTTAGGAAAGGAAACTCTATCACAGCCAACAACTACATCTCAGACATTTCCACATCAGTATGTACTTCTGGCCTACTGCACTCGTTACTGGTTTATATCTTATTTAGTTATTTATCTTCTGGCCGAAGAATTAAGTTTCTACAAACATTATCTAAGCCCTCATTAATAATGCACAGATATTTCCTAATCAGTGTAAACTGGCACTTCTCCATTGATTTGCACAGAGCTACTTTAATTTATATCAGCTGAGGATCTAGCGTGTTTAAGAGTGTGTTAACAGAAGACAAAACCCGAATACATTTTATCTTCAGTGATAAACATTGTGTTACACAGCGCATGTAGAAAATGCCTTCTCAGAAATATGATCTTGGCTGTAGCACATACTGGGCACAAAAGCTGGAAAAGTCTGGATGTTTTCAAGCAGGGGAGGTTAGAGA
Organism: Cygnus olor; assembly: GCF_009769625.2. Classification (NCBI taxonomy): domain Eukaryota; kingdom Metazoa; phylum Chordata; class Aves; order Anseriformes; family Anatidae; genus Cygnus; species Cygnus olor. The sequence continues at coordinate 115,984,828 of NC_049171.1, read as the reverse complement.
TTGCCTACAGCTATCATGTGAGGTCTGAATTTAGGCAATTTGACATCACCTACATAACAGGTGCCCAGATTTAGCAGGACAGTTAAAGGAGTCAGCATCAGGTCTCTGCACCGCTTTTGCAGTCAGGGGATGAAGCCTCCGAAGGAGACTTACCCAGGTGAAAGCTGGGCACCTCGGAGCAATCCAGAGCTATGATAAGCTAGGGCTAGCTAAAGAAACACCTGTGTATGGAAGTCAGAAAGCAGCACGTCTGTGCCTGTTTTGGAAACTAGTATTACATACCAAGAAAAATGCAGGATCCAAAATGTAGGCACAAAAGAACCCAAAGCGCGTAGCAGATGTGCAGCCCCAGAAATGTTTGTGTTCTGAATCAGTTAGTGAAGTTCAGCACCTGAAGTCACACCTACCATCCCCACCTAGATTTCACCATGCAGGCATTCTAGTGTGCCTTCCATCGGTATTTCACTTGTGAGCCCTAAATCAGATGAAGCCAGACAAATGTGTACAACTGCACTCTTCCCGCTCCTACAGATCAGGATTTATGTTTGTGTAACTCCAGGAGGAATAAGCCACTGCCAACACTGCCAACAGGATAGCTTAGTTCTTCTCTTGGCCCTGCTGGGTGATCTTGAGAAAATCCTTTTTCTTTCTGCTCTTCCCTTTCTTTTCTCACACTTGTCTGTCTTTATGGTGACACAGATCAGTCCAAATACAGATGGGTGATGCTAGCTGGAATTATATGAAAGGTGGCAGAGTCACTTTTTCAAGAAGCCCCTAGTGCTGTGCACTAAATACAGCCACCATAATGGATCTCTGATTGGATCTTGCATGGCAATCACTATCACTGTGAAGGCTGTTCTTTAACTAAAGCTAAAGAAATAACTTAAAGCATTCTCCATGACTAATCAGGATAGCAGTTTAGCAGTGTGGCAACAAATCCCAAAGCAAACACAAAATAAATCATCAGTAATTGAATTTGCTTTTTATGTTGAAAAGATCTCCAGAAAGAAGATGCACTAGTCTTTTTTTTTTTTAAATAAGGTACGTGTTATGGATATTACTGCAATTAGATGCTGCAATTTGTATGAGCAATGAAGGGAAGCTATACATTACATGCATTTTTAATCTTTGAGGGAGATCACACTAATCTCTTGACAGGGACACGCAGAGCAGCGGTAGATAACAGTACGATCAGGGAGAAAAGGTAAGATGGGTGTTTGACTGTCATACCCCAACCTTTTGCCTATATATCTGCAGAATCTTCCTCTGCCCCTTTCACCCATGATTCACCAACATATTCCACTGAACTGCTGAAGTAAAGCCTATAATTAGGTTATTATCTTTAGAAAAGGAGTCTAATTGTAAGACAACAAATGCCAAGCACACAAGAGATTACTTGAGTCTTGTGAACAGATGATGATACCTTCCAACACACACTCCTTTTCATGTGTGGAAAACTCAGATGCCAGTTTCAGATAGGTCTGAATCATTGACATCTACATAAAAAGACATCTGGAAGTAGATGATATCACGCAGTGGAAAGGAACAATAAATTAGCTACAAGAACAGGATTTTCCCGGGAGCAAGGAAAAAAAAAAACAACACACACACAAAAAGAATTCAACTGTATACAAAGTGGACTTCCAGTCCAGAGGTAAAACATATGGGAATCAATAGTGGAGGCGGGAGGACAACAGTGATACAAAAGATGAGGCGAGTTTAAGCAAACTAATAGCTGTGGGAAGATGAAACGAAGATGACTCAATTGTCAGGCAAATAATTTTGTTCCCCTCAGAGCCATGATTAGTAGTTATTTGATACAGATTCCGATTAAGCTGCCTCAAAATAGGTTGGAGAAGCTTACCTATGGATTGAGCAAGACATGTGTGGCCAGAAGTAACGCCCGAGCTCTTATCAAGAATGGCTTATACCTCTGGGACCAGCTCTCAGGAATCTACTGACGACCCAGAGCATTCACGCCACTGGATTCACCAACACGCCTAGTTCTATGGGAGTACTCAGGCATTCAGACAAAGGGACCTCCAGGAAGATCCTTCAGAGACATGGAGCTTGAGTTAGTCTCCTCAGTCCAAAAAGTCACACCCTTCGGATCCGTCACCTCTAACTTCAGAGAGAACTTCCAGGAGTTCTGCCCTTAGGAAGATAACACAGAGCATCACATGGGACTCACAAAACAAAGCTGCTGTTTTTTAAGCTGCTTGTCAAGTTTGCAATAACTGTCAGAGAAAATGTGACTGTTCCACTGAAGCACCTTGACTCAGGTGCTTGATCTGGGGAGGGGGGATTATTTTTTTCAAAATCAAGGCTATTGATTGATGCCTTGGATCAAGCAAACTGGAAGCAAAGCTTAAGCAAATTTAATCTTTTTTTTTTTTTTTTCCAGAAGAGTCACCCATCCCATTTCTACAGCATTTGACTTGGTGACCTCCCACAGCAGTGAGATTGACAGGGTAACTAATACCCTATGCAAAGTAGTACAGTGGAGCCTCGTTAATGTTCCCCTCGCTAATCCACACACCTCATAATTCATGCATGGGAAGCAGTGGTCTCTTCCTCCTTCTCCACTAAAATTTAATAGATTGCTTCAAGGAGGTCTCGTATTACTAAGAGTTCAGAGTACTACAAAACATGCTTCTGTACATGAAGGATGAAGAGAAATCATCACAAAGTCTATCTGCACAACAGTTGACTGAACCTGTGGCTTTCCATAATTTCCTCAGCTGTGACTATGAATTATCAAAATGTTATTCTTTTATTTTGTATTTCCTATTTCATCTAAATAAGCTTGGTTAGCAATAGACATCACCTCATTGTGAAAGGAAGAAGTGACCTATTTTAAGTGTTTCCTTCAAAATTAGAAAGGCCTTAGGAAAATTCCTTTTGAAAGGTTTTTTTTTTTTCACTGCAAAGTTAGCTCATGCTGTAACTTGAGTCCCACCTCACACAAAAGTGGAATTCTTAACTTAAATGGGTGGGCTCGTTAGCTGGCCTGGGCTGGCCCAGAGACAGACACTTGAGTAGTGACTAGATGAGTACCGCTAATTCTCCAGTGTTTTCCCATAACTCCTGCCGGGAAGCACGAAGGACAACAAAGTTTTCCTGGATCCATTAAAAACAGCTTGTAGGGCAGCCCAGTATAGCTGCCTTGAAGAACTGGGAGCCTGTGAATTAATTCTTTCATTGGGATTTTCAGGAGAACAGTTGCATCATTTCTGGGCCTAAGAGAAGTTCAGGCTTTGTCCTCATGGCAAAATAAGTGGGTTACTCGTCTACCCAAGCCAAACAAGCTCACATCCCTCCTCTCCTCATGGGGAGAAGCTCTTGCACAATCTTTTCCCTCTTACTCACTTTGTGTCCCCAGCACAGCTAACCACAGAGTTGGGGACCACATCCAGAGTCTGCAGCAGTGCTGGGGAAGATCCTTCTCAAGTTTAATGGAGAAAAACCTGCCAGTGCCTTTATGCTGCATCTGCCACTGTTAAGTAGAAACTCTCACCAACTGCATGCATGAGTTCCTAGCCTTTTTTTTTTTTTTTTTTCCTCAAAGGATCCAAGAAATTCAGAACTCATTTGGGTACAAAAGAAATTCTGCCTATTTCTGCCAACACTTCTACTGTGTTACCAGAGCCTGACGAAACTCTCCTGCCGTGTATGGCAATAACATCTGCTCTATTGGCTGCACTCACTTAGCTCCACTAAACTTTAGCTTACAACTGCTTGCTTAAAAACAATCAAGCAAAAACTCCAGACTCCACTTTAATAATTAAAATAAATATCTGGAAATAATCTGTAAACACTTTTCTGACATCACACTAGCGTTCTGCATTACAGGAGGACACTCATGCTAAGGCTGAAATTTGGCCTTGGGGCCAAGTGCCTCAGCTGCTTAGTGAAGTCAAATCAGTTCAGGCTACTTCATTCTTAATTTCTTCTCTTGTTGCTGTTGACGGAAACTACTTAGAGTCAATAGCAACTCCACCATCCTGTTGTGTAGGTAATCTCCCAGAACATTACTGATATTAAAATGCCACCACCACTACTGGCCCCCATATGTTCTTGCTGCCAGCCCCTCCTTGCCTGGGAAGAGCTGTCATCCCCTTTTCTGGGGCTCACGCAGTTGTCACAGGCATCAGTCTGATTTCCCTTTCTAAGCTTATACATTAGGGATGTCATAAAAGCAATCTGGTAACTTAAGTGAGTTGTGTTCCGGTCTACTGGGTAACCTCCTAATGGAGTCATTTAGGGCAGGAGAAGGGATTGTTCCCCTCTAGAGCATTTCTCTTGCTCTGACCTTTGTAGATGAAATTATTTATTTTAAAATTAAAGTTAAATGAATGAAAGGCAACACAAAAGCCAAGAACTTGCTTTTGTTTGTTTGTTCTTGAGTGTTGGCGGCTTTCATTTTGGGGTGGGGGGGAGAGGAAAAGGGTGAATGAACATTTTCTATTAGCAAACTGAAAGACAATTCGTGGAAACATCTCCTTTGTCAGAAAGCTGCTTTACCTTAAAAGAACTTGTCAAGAAAACAAAACAAACAAAAAAAGTAGTGTCTACTTATGCAGCTCTTGTCACCAAAATAGGCATTTATTGAGTCCAGACTGGATTTTATCTAGAGTCATGACAAAGCTCATCTGCTTGTTGCTGCTCTCACCCCCAAATCTCTTGTAGTTGCCCTTCAACAAACTAGGTGATGGACTGAAAAGCTGACTGCATCTCTGGGGGCTGCTGAGCCCCCGGGATATGACACAGCTGCTCCCTGCAGCAAACTGGCCTGCTGGGAATGAAGCAGTTTCTAAAGGCTCTTTCCAAAGCCCCCATCTCTGACTCACAAATCCCTCTGCTCTAGTCTATACCACTGCCCTGTTACACATCCCTGTTTATAGAGGTGTGTCAGCTCACAGATGTGACACATCCTGCACACCTTGCTCTCCAGGGTCAGAAATCACACTTGCACTGAGCAGGAGTCCTTGGCAAATGTCTTTCCTGCTGTTGGTACTGGCCCCACAACTTCATACAGAAATTTCTGCACAATGCCTGAATTATGTTTGCTCTCCCTAATGACCTGTTGCACATAAGCTGCTCCATAATTTCTTCTCTGAAGATTGACTTCTGTTAAAGCCTTGCTGTTTGCAACGTGCAAAGCAGGGCTGTTTTTAAACCTTAAGGCATCTGCCACAAGTTCATTAGTAATTGCTTCAGGAAATATACGCAAACTGATAATTCTATTAATCGTTCCTCTGACATCAGACTTACCTCCCTAGTCCTACTTCCTGAAGTAGAACACGGAGCTAGGTGAGCTATGAATACTGCCACAAGCTGTGAGTTTACGGAGCTGGCAGAAGAGGAGGCAGGCTCAGGGCTGAGCTGGATGGGACTCAAGAGCTCACATTCACACTGATGGGGGTGGGATGATATCCCATAGGGCTTCTTGACGTTACTAAAATAATAAAACAAGCCATCCCTTGTATTAACAGGCACCTCCCTTAGAAGTTATCACAAACATAGACCTCTACAGCTCATCTACTCACAATTTATCTCAGAAATGAATTTTGGCTGGTCTGCATCTGCCTATCTGAAGGTAACTTGCAGTGCTTTACAGCCCAGCTCTGCCTCTGGCCACTGTGAAGGAGCAGCTATAATCTTCTCTGCTTCAGAAGGGCCAATTTTATACAAACTTCTGTTATTCTGAAAAGGATTTTGATAGCAAAGCCACAGGTCCAATGTGATTAGTCAACTCTAATCACTCCTCTAACATGACCACCAAGAAAAAGACAAAAGTCAGAGGTACCCATGTCTGCCTCCCTGCTTACTGAGTTAGACCTTCCTCCCCAGAACACTCCTGTTTATTTTCTCAACTTGTTATACAAAACCTATTACTCTTCCAGAACAATGCATACATACACACAGATAATAACTAATAATTTGTGAAGCTCTGAATTTCACAAATTAATGCTGGCTTAATCTTGCCTATCATAAGCTGCCAACAAGTTCTCAGGTCCAGCCATTTTTGGTCCAACTAAAAACAGAAATTTTAATACATACATTGCGTTTCCATATAATAAAGTCTGAAGTTTAAGAAATATTGTCAGTGTTAAAAAAATATTTTAAGTAAGCTCAAACGCTTGTGTTTTTTTGGTATTTATAAAGGAAATGATTTCTGTTTTTCTTGGGAAATTAAGTTTGCACACCTACCTAGGACATAATTTGCTTCTATTTTTTTTAATACCTATGAATTGGATTTGACATGTCTTCCTTTATTATGCTTCTAAATTTGTCCTCAGTAAACGTGTGCTTGTTTAAAATAATTTAACACAGTGGTTCAAAACCACTGGGGCTGCCAGGGCAGAATTTTGAGCTTTATGTTCCCAAGAAATGTGTAGCCTTGACCTTGCCAAAAACTCCGTTTTATGTTTAAATGGTCACAGATTTAATAATGGGCTGCAAAAAAGACTTGCCTTTAACTACATCCTTTACTTTCCTCCTAGTTAACAAAACACTTATGTCTGCAGTGGATGCTGTAAGAATTGAATTAGTTATCTAGGATAATCTGTACACATTAGCAAATGGTGTCCCACTAGGTCAATACAGAAATTAATTGTGGGATTCTTGTCAAATCCACATTGTTTCCTGGCGCAGTTGCAAGCCACTCAATTAGACACCTTTCAAGGCCTTTTGCTGATCTAAATGTAGCTAATTGCTCCAGTTCTGGATGGGGATGATTCATCTCCCAGATGTCTCAGACCTCTCTGCAGTTCTGCTCGGCTAATATCAATACATACATCCAGTGGACAGGATATTCTTGTGAACAGGATATTTTTACTCATGCCTCCCTTTTATATGATTAATCCCAAACAAGGAAGGTCTCCTGAATCATGCTCTTGACACGGCAACTCCTTTACGTCTGCTGGCTTCCCACACACGAGGGACTGGGCATGAATGCAGCCTTTTTGTCAGTGCTCTCCAGGTGCAGCGCTATTCACACTTGGGCTTGACAGCATAACATAACAGTTTTTATTTGCCGGTCTCCTCTGTCAAGTATTCTTTTCTCTTCTGCCGCTTCCTCATTTGTCCATATATCAGTGGCAGGGCTGGCCAAATTGAAAATGAATGAAGCACAAAGACAGACTGTAGTTTCCACAGTGACAGTCTATGGGAAAACAGTGTACGGTTTAGTTTTTTTTATGGAGTCCTCAAAGGTCACTGGTAGCACTTGGAGCTGTGAGTCCCCAGAGGAACAGACATGAGCATCTGGTCCACTGGTTAACAGATTTCCAGGAGAAATCCTCCTGAGCTGTTGCTTAAGAACCGTAGGGGAAAGAAGGGGGAATTTAAAAGAATATAATAGCCTTGAAACCTCTTCCCAGCCCCCTTTGTACATGAGTTGATTCAGGAGCACGGTAGCACAGTGCTGAGGGAGAAAGAAGCAGGTTGTTAGCTCAGCCCCAGCAGGGCAGGATGCAGCTCTGTGTGTGGGAGGTGCGTGCTTCCAGCCTTGGTGGGTGGCTGCAACATGAAGCTTCAACTGGGTCTGGCGCGGCACCTTTGGCCGTATAAAACCTCAGCGAGGCTCCCTGCGAGGAACACGTACTCACCTGCCATTAACACAACCAACCACCGGATGTCTTCATTGCTCCATGCCAACAGCCGCAGAAAAGCATTTCCCCAAGAGCGGAAAGTCGGCTCTCTTCGGGATGCCCACACACAATATGACACCCAGAAAGTAACAGCTCAGCTCACTGCAGCATCACATCTGTGCCTCTGCAGGAAGCGGCGTGCAGTGGTTCAGGTGCTAGTGTGAGGAACAGGTTTTGTTCGGCATGGCACGGACTGTTCCTGTGAGCTTCATGTGCTAGATAGGATCTCAGTTTCTCCACCAGCAAGCTGGAACACCAAATACCCCCTGCTTGTGTAAGCATCAACAGAACCACACAACGTCCAGAGAACAACTTGGGATATTCTATGATTCCGATTTTGCAGCGCTGAGGTCCCTAATGCAGCACTGCCAAGCAGAAATCATTACCATGCACCTCCTTTGCCGGAGCCTTTCCCTCCCTAGTTGAGCACATGGTACCACAACCTCTACAAAGGAGCAGCACTGTCCATGCTTGAGAGCTGGCTCTCTCCTACCTCAGCACATTGGCAGAGACGAGAAAAGAGAATACAACAAACCAAAGTGAATTTTGCTTATATATACACCCATACACGTGTATACACAGAGAGACAGCCGCTATTAGCAGTAGCAGCAACGTGGCAGTAAGCAGAGGCCAGCACTGAGCGGGACAGCAGCTCTGTGAAAATGCACAGCAGAAAGATGGCACCTACTGTCTGCCATCAGACCATAGAGCACATCTGTAAATTTCTCTTGGTTTCCTTTTTTCCTCTCCTAATACTTCCTCCTTTCATGCTGTTGCTTGTCAGCCCTTTTTCTGTCTTCTCCTGCTTTTTACTAGAGTTTGTAATTCTGGAGCACACTCACACTGCCACCTCTTCCCAGGATGGGAGCCTTGCTGGATACAGAGCCCCTAAAAATTCCCCCGTGCACCCTGACTTCTCTGTGGAGTAAGACGGAAGTTCCTCTCAGTGGGATGCTTAGCTGTATCAACCCCTGCCTCCACAGCAGCTTATGTTTTGAGTCATTACTGCTAGGGCTGGGGTGGAGATGGCTCAAGACAGTTTTTGCTTGGTCCAGCATGCTCTGCTCCCCAGCTTTACTGGTTTCATTCCCCTGCGCTTGGCTCAGGCAGATCTTTAAATGTTTCTTTCAATCCTGTACCAGTCAGGTTTGCTATGGACACATATCTGTAAGAAGAGCTCAAGAGGTGTAGCTCAAAGCTTAAACAAAAGCAACACACAATGTTTGTAAAATATATTTCGGTGATCTCATGAGGCCTCAGTCTAGCATTATAAGCAAATCAACTTTCCTTACAAAAACATTCATGTGTTAGTAACTGCAGACATGGTGAAATGCTTTCATACAGTTGGGTCTGTGTCTGATACAGAAGCAGTTCAAGGTCCTGTGGAATAAGTGAAATCTTTCTCGAAGATTTCATTACCCTTCAGACCATCTCTACCTCTGTGGGAGATGTAAACTCCTGAGCATTGAAATCAGAATCTTCTTAAGGTTTTCTGCTCTTATTGACACCCCTGGTATCCCAATTCCATTCACACAAGTAATAGCAACAGAAAAGCCCCCATTATATTTCTGTATACCTTTCTATATACACTAATACTCTTTTCTACAGTGAGCAGTCTAATCAATTTCTGCATTTGTGGTGAGGTACCAAGCCTGGCACTAGCTAGCAGATGCCCTGTTTCCATTCCTGAAGTATGGAAAGGATCTCACAGTCAGGCTTTCAGGCGTTTTCTCCCCGTTTCTGTTTCAGATTGAATGTTTCATGCACTTTTTAACCACTCCAAAAATTAAATAATAGTCAAGTCCTTTGTTCTGCTTTGCTTTTTAAAGAATAAAGCTAATGAAAAGTAGGTCAAGCTGAACCCTGCTTTCCCAAGCATTATTCCTGAAATCTGTTAGCACCTTGTATCTCTATTCTTCTCTTAGCACTGCAGTGTTTACAAGCTCTCTAAGCACGCATTCACATGCCAATTATGCCAAACAGACCAACTCACACATGAGAGATGAATCCCAAGTATGAGCAAGTAGCTCTTTTGGGAAGCTATTAAAAAAAAAAAAAAAAGTCACTCAGATCCACAAATTCGTATTTCTTTTTGGCTCATTTCCAGGCTGTGCCTTAAGCACTGAATAGGGACTAATGCAGAATACATACACAGGAGTTTATTATGTCTCTGCTGCTCAGAGAATTTAATGCCAGCGAGAGCACTGCAATGTGCGTAAGGGGACAATAGGCCCTTACAGCAATGTTTTGAAATTTAAGATGAGAAGTAGGTGTTTTGCTGTGCTCACAACTGTAATCCTTGTTACAACAGGCAGCACTGCAAATCCCTTCTTGACGCCAGCACGGGAGCTATGCCCAAGTACGCTGCTGTGTGATCTGGCGTTTGCATCCAGCTCGCCCATAACATGAGCACAGGTCTCAGCTGCACCTACTTCAACCGTACAACCATCTGCAGCTCCATGCACCCAGAAAGGGCCTGGCCCTTCTAGTCCACCATCTGTACAGTCGCATACAAGGCACAGCTCACTCAAAAGCTCTCAAAATCTATGCAGACATGGCAAAGGAAGCCTCACTCTAAGTACTTAATAGATGGGAAACTGAGGCACAGAACAAGTAAATATGTGGCCACAGAGATCTATGGTACAGCATGAGAGGTTTCTTTCTTTCTTTCTTTCTACTACTATTTCTTTTATTACTACTGCTTTTCTTAGGTTGGTATTACTTGTCCTATGTGAGGAAATACTGCTCTTTCCATTTGGTAATTTTGGTTTTGGAATGCAGGATTTGGCAGACAGATCCATTTTTCTAAGCCGGACGCTATTGCGGCTCTCTGGTCAACAGCTGACCTAAGGGACGTCACAGAGCTATCACAGCTTGGGAAAGGCATAGCTGCTGGTAGATGAATACCAATGCAAAGCCCTTTCGGGATCCAAGCCCTGAAAACAGCCCCCACACCAAGCTATTAATACTTTTGAGCACTCAGAACCTACATAGGGGCTTTGAGGCTTTCATTTGGAACCGTATTTAGACAAGCCATCCAGCAAAGACTGAAGCACATATCCTCTGTCTTCTCTCTATTTTTCCCTACATTTGATTGCTTCCACCTCGGAAAACTTTCATTAACACAGAGCCAGAAATCACAGTACCCCAAGATGACAACCTACTTCTGTAAAGGACACATGCTCAGCTCAATGCTCAAGGGCACAGAACCAGGCTAACACCTGAAAGGGAAAGCTGAGGGAGAGCCTGAGCTGGAGGAAACTTGTCTTGGGCATCAGAACCTCAGCAGCTGTCTGGAGTCAGTTTGTAGCAAAGTTCTGTAACTCACCCCAGTGCAAGATGATGTTTCTACACTATTCTCAGACTTCCTTCCATCCCCACCCCATAACTGAGCATACACAGAGGACTGATTTGCAGATGAAATTAAGTGTTGGTCCTAAATTTGTCCAGAGCACCTGCTAAGGCTTGAAATCCTGATTTTTCAAAATAAATAAATTAAAGTACGCCTCACCTCATGTGGTTTGAAATGGGAGAAGGAGCAAAACAGCAAGATAGAGAACTGCTACCCTAGCAGGAATCTATAATAATATTTTCAGTCTGGTGATATGAGACAGGGCACAAATTCCCTGACAATTCTGCCCATAAAGCAAAGCAAGAAAGTGATACTGCAAAAGTGAGAAAGGGCGGATTTAAATAGGAGCCTGTGAAGTCATTCCCTGCAATACAGAAAATCTGTATAACTAAGGAGATGGCTGCAGCCTGCATTACTTTTCTGCTGTAGGTCACTGATTTGAATCTGACCCAATGGCAGGGACAGGGCCATTGTTATCTAACAATCGCTGAGTGGCTCACCTGAAATGAGCTAAAATTGGAAGCCCAGAGCACAGAGGACAGGTACAAGAATCCCCCAAATCTCAGCCATCTACAGTAATTTCATTTTTGGTGTGCATAGTGCTGGACTGAGACTGGGATGCTTTTACCAAGTTGGGATGAAGGCGCTCTGAGGAACAGGCACATGGAGGAAGCTTGCAACGTCTGCACTCTGCTAATCCTGTGATGCGAACCAATGAAGCTCGTCATCTGGCACCAGCTCCACATAGTGGATCTACGTATAAAAGTTTAAAAAGATTTGATCACTGCAGGAAGAAAAGGATCAAATATGTGGATTTTTTACATAGTTAAATTGATGAAGCACTCAAATAGCAAAACTACAATAAGAACTATCATATAATTGATACTATCGTGGTTATTATTCAGCCTCATATTTTCTTTCTTCATGTCAAATTTTTTTATTGCATTCTGTTGTAATTTTTTTATGAGATGTAATTAAATTTCCACAAAAGCCATGTCTACAGAGGAAGCATGACAGAAAGAGATTAGAATAGTACTTGTCTTGCTGCTGTGCCAGATGCATTAGGCATTGATTTTCTGAAGATTGTGAGCTGTCTTACTTCACCCAGTCCTCCCTGTCTCAGTGAAAGCATGCGTGCAGATATCAATACTCACAGTTTACAAAGGTATCAGTTTATAAGATCACCAAGTTTAGTTTACTTCCACTGCAAGCAAGTTGTGAGCCATCTACGTTATTAGGCACCATTAGAACAATTTTTTAAAAATGGGAACTACCATTTCCATAGCAGATTACTCAGACCCACTGCAGTCATCTGAAAGTTGCCCAAATATTGGAATACATGGTAAGTTTTCCCATTCCTGGATTCCTGTGGAACATATTTGGAATTTTGCCTTGCCTTTTTCATTACAATGCTTTTGCTATCTTCTACCACCTGCCACATCAGTAAGCAACCAGAAAAGAAAGACTTAAGTCATCTTAGGGTAAACTTTGTTATTCTTCATTAATGCTCTATAAATCAGTATTGTTATAAATCAGGGAATGTTCATTAGTCAATTCTCAAAAAATATTTAATTTGGCCAAGAGTGTCAAATTGTGAAAGTAACAAAGAAAAAATTAAAACCATGTGCTAGGAGTGGGTTCATGACTGCATGCTTACGTCAACAAAGACTCATAACTGCACAAACAATTACCATATATCATGTTAACTTTCATTAAATAAAACCATGCTGAAAACCAGTAGTACGACCCTTATAAAACACACATGTTTTCTAATATATTTATGTATGCAGGACAGCATTCTGCACTCAGTTAACTGCAAACTTGGGTTACATATGTGTAAATGTGGGCAGAATTTCTCCTGTTGGCTTTCCATACATGGATACATCAGAAGATGCTGTCGTAAACCCCCGGCTCTGGGAGTTTGCTCTGTAGACAAAGCAACGTTATCCTTCTTTTAAGGCAGGCTATCTTGCTGAGTGATCAAAAAGGAGGACTAAAGATGAGGGATACCCAGGCTTTATTCCTTAGCCCATTACTATCTAGTTATTTGATATTTGATAAGCCATTTAGAACAAAGTCTTTAAACTTGGCTGAGACCTGATCATCATCAGTGTGAACCGATGTGGTCACTGACTAAGAATATATTCCTCTGACTGTATAATACCTGGAGTCAACTGGGGTCTGGTTTTCTTAATGTAAAGTTAGGCAACACCATCTACATTTAAGAGAAGTCAGTAATAAGAAGCTGTTCTAATAACACAATGTGAGTCCTCCTAGAGAAGGGACAACATAGCTGACAAAGAAGCTTTGAGTGTTGATATCTCTATGCATCAGTTTCCTGTGCAAAATAATGCTGACAGCAAGAGTGTGATTTAGTCAGTGCCACTGCTCACATCAGCTCATCCTAGGCCACTAGAAACTGAAAAAGAAACCATCAGAGTTGTCACATACAGAAGTCTTAAGCAGATCTGACTCAGGAGCTGGGGTAACAGAAGAGCACTGTCACTTCCCTGAATGACAGCAAACCACATGAACCACATAAGCTTGAAATTTCAGCCTGAGCCCATTTGTAGGTCAGATCTCTTCTTTTTCCTTTTTTTTTTTTTAATAATACTGATACTTATATTACAGTAGTTCCTAGAGGTCCTAACTAATTGATAGCATGCTCCTACTGAACTAGGCATCATAAAAAATAAATACAACAAAATAAAACATATTGAGAGAGTCTAAAGAGAACCAGCAATTAAAGCAGGTGAGACAGGGAAATATCCATACTCATTTTGCTATATGTGCATGAAGACCAACATATTTTATATTGCCCTCCTTTATCACAAACTTAAATAATTAAAAATATATGCCTGGAAAGTAGATACGGATACAGGGCTTTTGTTTTTTATTTTTCCTTTTTAATGTTACTTTGTGGGCTCTGCAGAATTGCAGAAAAATGCATCCTTGGCCATTGGGGCTGTAGACAACACAGAAGCAAGCCCCCACAAAAAGGTTCAGAAGGCAGAGGGAAACTGAAAGAGCGAGCTTCCTCCATGATTACCTCTCAAACACCTTCATGTTTTGTTAGCCGATCTCTCAGGGCTGCTGTGGGCTGATCCACAGCACCAGAAAGCCTGAGGCTGACTCCATAAGTACAGGCAAAACTCCTTGCACAGACACATGTGCATCACCTGAGTTCATGCACAGTTTTTGAAAGTTCCCCTTCTGTAAGTTTCTGTGCACTAATGATTATCAAACGGGTGGCTGCTTATTTTGTACAGGAAAGCCTGCCTCGTGGAGTTGGTAGTTTAAGTACTTTAAACAAGCATTATCTACAAACCTGGTGCATTTACCAGGGCTTTTATAAAGGGCTTGTTTACCTTCAGATGTGCAGGAAAAATAAATAGACTGGAGGATAATTTAGGCCTTGTCATTGATGATGTTTTATCTCTGAACTTTAGTGCATGATGCTTATTAATCAGCTGTGGCCTGTCACCTCAGAGTCAAAAACTCTTCTGCTGGGATTTTTATCTGATTTTTACCAGAGCACCAATTGTATCTATAGAATAAATTCTGGTTGTGCAAAAACCTCTCTTGATCGGCAAAAGGATGACCCATTCGCTGTCAGCGCAGGACTGAAAGTCCCTGGTGTGCAGTGAAAACAAACGCCTGCCTCTTACAGCCCTGGTGTGCATAGCACCCATTTGCTGATGAGTTGCATTGATTCTGTGAAGTGTCCCATGAAATACGCCTTCAGAGCAGCAAAAAAACAAAAAAGCAAAACCACCCTGAAAGAAGACAACCACTGTGACAGCTACAGAACCTCCTTTGTGCGAGCGGAGCGCAGCCTCTCCCGGTTCTTCCCTTCGACCCGAGCCCTTAGCCATGATCACACCCAACAGCATGGAGAGAAACCATGGCTGTTTGCTAGATCTTGTGGTCACTTTTCTTATTAACCTGGCTCTTTATCTGTTTTCTGAAACTGCAGAGCCAAATTGACACCTCTAAATACCTGCAGCCTACCTCCCATCAGGCAGACTAGTAGAGCAGCAAGAGGCTGGATTAACGTGGCTACTGGTGGCCAATGTATGCATCTGCAACGCAGGGGGTGGGAGGAGAGAAGTCTTTCTGCAAGTTTCAAGATAAAATAAGAAGCTATTTCAAAATGCCTGTGGTTCAAATATAATTAAGTTTTCTTTGGACTTCCCCTCCCTGCCTTTTTCACATTTTTTCTAAATTATCTAAATAGGGGTAAAAAAGGGGGAAAATTCCATAGTAAAAGGAGGAAAAAGCCAAAAAATAATATCTCCAAGGGATGTTAAACAGCAGTCCATGCATATGCAGCCTTCAAACAGTTTGACCTTTCTAGCTGTCTCCACTTTCTCATTCACAGAGCTGCCATCTGTGCAATTTTCTGCATGCACTTCAAGCACATACTGTGACTATAGATGTTGAACTTAACTTTTCTTTTTCCCCCAGTGGAAAATTGGATTTTTAATTAGAGGAAAATGTCTATTTTCCTTGAACATAGTAATTACTTTTTTTCCTCTAGTCACAAAGCTCATTTGGGAAAGTTTTCCCTCAATGATTTTGTTTGTCCAAAGCGTGTGTGTGTGGGGAGGGAGTTTTCCACATGTATGTTTTGGAGTAAAGGGCTGGATTTCCTGCAAATGTTGAGATAAAGAGAGCAGTAACATCTGAAAAATCAAATCAGGTACACAAGGTACATGTTTACATGTGCTGCACACTTCCCTCCCTGAGGAAGGGGTGGGCCCATGGGACTAGCCAGCCCCCTGGGGCTGTTCACAGCTGGCTGTCCCATGTGCCCCACCACCCTACACTCAGAGCCCAAACCTGATGCTTCCTCAGAGTGCTTTTTCTTTCAGATGTGGCATTCATCACATTGAACATGTTGAGCAATAAAAAACACTCCAACCACCTCCAGTAGTGAAAATCCTGAAAAAATCACTGTTCTTTCCCCACTCAGAAAATTCCCAAACTGCAAAATGTCCTGTGCGAGCTGTTGAGCTCTTTCTGCTCCTTCCTGAACTCAGAGCCAACTACCCAGGGGGCTCAAACAAGACCATTTCTGCACTGAATGGGTGGATAATATCTAACGGAGATCTTCACTGACTTCATGTTTATCCATATGCCCTTTCCTGAAGGCAGCCAGAGTCACAAGCTGAACCTCCATTCCAAAACCAAAATCAGCAAGTACTTTCAATCCCATAGCAAAAAGCCCAACTCAGTTCCACTTCAGCAAATAGGAGCCATCTCACTGACTTCAGCAAGAGCAAGCAAAATGGGCAGAATGGACCCTTTCTTCTTCATACCAAGAGGAGAAGGGACACAGAAAAAAACAGGGCTAAGTGCAAGCAGACAAAAATGGAAGAGTCCTTGAAAGGTGTTTGAGGGATGGAGTTACAGTGGGAAGAAGAAAAATGGCACGGTCCTGCAAGAAGAAAAGAAATGTGCAGACAGCAACGGAGACTTGGTACCCAGAGACAACCATCAAAATGGGTGGAAAGACGCTTCTTTTGGTGCCTAAGCCCTTTGCTGGAGCAATCTGGCAAGCAGTACTGCTAGTGGAAGCAGAGCTGCCCTGAACGATGCTCTCAAACCCTGTCCAACCACTGTGTGCCCTGCAGTGCTGGCAGCACAGGGCTGTATTTACCTCCCTGCATCCTACCTTGGACCTCAGGGGGAAAGAAGGCAGACTGGCCTCTTTTTAGCTGTTTATCTACCAACAAATACAACGAAATAATCCTCTGCTGTTAGTCTGAGAACCAGTTTTGGAAAACCTATACTGAGTTTACAGCAATGTTTGTTCACTTACCTCACCCCCTTCTGCCAAAATAGGGTAAAATCCAATGCAAAAGAAACTTTAAATAAGGCTTACAAGCATGCAGCCTAGGAGTGCTTAGGACACATTCCTCTCCCTGCCCACCCAGAGGAAACACTTTTATAGGAATAGCCATTGTCAGCATTTTACATTTTAACAACAAAAAAAAAGTTTACGTTAACATTGAGGGGCTTGAAAGTTTTTTAATAAATTGAATTGCACCTAATTTTAAAGTGGAAAAAAATGGTCACACTATTATCAGGGAAAATGCTCTCCCTATTAAAAACAATACTTAGGCAGAAAAAGTCCTCAGAAATGCAGTGAGTTACATCCAACCTGCTCCACCGTGTGCACTGCTAAATCTCACCCACCCCATTTCCACCTGCACATAGGGTTTGCTTCCTCTTTTATACTTGCCTCTCAGATGTGGAAATAATAAAGGAGAAATAAGACACTGCTATTGTTTTCCAAAGCATACCAGCTTCTTCTAAATTTATTGTCAAGATCTACTTTTTGGCAGGGATAGCAAGAAAGGTCAAACTGGAACACAGCTGCAGGTGTGCAGCTACAATCCACTCCGCTTTGTGCCGAGATGAATGAAAGCATGAGGTTTTTTAAACCCTGCCTAACAATCCAGAGGCTCTTTTATCTCTCCTTGAGGGACGCTGAAGGGGAGCTGCTCAGCTGCTGAGCTATCGGATGTATTTGGTCGTGCTGACTTTGGGACTGGGAAGCTTTATATTACAGTTGATCTGTACATCTGGTCTTTTCTCCTTCAGTTTTCACGCATCTTTGCAGAAGGCATTGGAAAAGCAAATAAGAACAAATTAATCTGAAATCAAAACTAAGATGGCACTGAAAGGGGATGAAAATAAGGTTTTGTTATTTTCATTATTAGAAGAATACAAAGGAGCTCAGCAACAAAACAGTGCGGGTGCTGTAAGGTATGAAGAAATACTAACACTTCCACTACACACACACACAGAAAAAAAAAAAAAAAGAAGACTGATTTAGTTAGAAAACTGAGTTGTTTTTGCATCTGCTTCAAAAGCTTGAAATTCAGATTAAAAGCAACCATGGGCACGTCTGTGCTGTTGGTATACACTTCACCATGCTGGTTCTGCCAACATCCAAATCAGAAACTCTGGCAAGGCCAGAGCAGTCACTTTTCAGAAGGGTCAGCAGCCCCAGGATGGCACAGGGCTCTGCTAATAACTTTGAGCTGACAAATGCTTACGCTGCTCACCTAATTGGCTGGCAGTTGAGGCGACACCATGGTGTTGTCTCTAACCACTTAAGTAATTAGGTTCAGTACCTTAAAAAGCATGTAATCCCTAACTAGCTTGGCAGCTCAACACTTTTTGTTGATTGGGAACTCCAAGTCATTTTGTAAGTCTTACCCAGAAACTTGACTTCAGGTCCCCAACTCTGGGAAACATTATCCTTAAATCAAACCCACAGCCTAGAACTAGCAAATAGGTGTACCTCAGGCTTCTTTTTGGAAAAACCAACCTTTAGGCATAAATAGGCCAGCTTTGCCTCAACTATTACTCTACTATTGCCTCTACTATTACTCTGTGACTTCAGCACAATTACAAGTAGCACTATCCAAAATATATCCTAAATACATAAACACAGGCTGGACTGTGCTGGGCCTTTGCTACAAGTCCTAAGATCATGGCAATTTTGCGAGTATAAAAACCATGCATCTAAGAGCCTCTAGTTTCCAGCACTCCCAACTATGGTCTAAGCACAAATTTTGTCTCCTATTTAAATAACTCCTTGTTCCTGAAGTATTAGTGTCCACACAAGCTACCACACCTTTTTTGGGTGGGGAACTGAGGCACAGACTTGTGATTTGTCCAAGGCTATAAAAAAAATACTAATAGTGGAAATTCATGTCATGGCCAACATCTGGTGTACATTATTTACAAATAAGTTGGCTCTCTAAAAAAAATAATAATTTTTAAGTTTGTTTACAAAGTTGCCGCATGTTGTTTCCACTATTTTATTAAGAGCACATGGAGCTATGCTTCCAAACAGCAGCATTAAAAATAGACTAGGATTCATGGTGGATGAAATTCAAGCTTTGGTTTTGATGAGCATCCAGAAGTTAGGAACTGCCAAACTTCTTTGGTCAGCCAAGAATTTATAGTAAGACATTTATAATGGAAAGCTAAAGTATGAGAAACCTGAACAGAAGTGAGCCCTGGTTTTCCAGCCAAATCTGCCTACCGTGTAATGGGCTGCCAAGGCTCAACATACAATACACCTTACGGGGTGACAGGAGCACTGGAGCTGGGATGGAGCAGAGCATCTGGGTCAGCGCAAGGGGAAATGGATGGTTTCCTTTGGGAAGCTGTCCTTGGTAGGCACTCTAGTTCCCGTGGACTGCCACTGGGCCTTGGTCAGCCAGGGCCAGAGTCTGGTGCCTTTACACTAGCTGAAGCCTTGGCTGTGCTGAAATCTGCGCAAACACCACTGATGGCTTCACACCATCCCTAACATCACCCATTCAGACACAAAGAGTTTGGGGCACTTGTACAGTCAAGTATGTTATGGGTATCTTACCACCAAAAAGCAGGAAGAAGAATGAAAAAATGCCTAAGCAGTTTGATCTGAAGACTTCAAAGAAGGTCAAGTGTGCTTTATTACAGACCAGTTGTTTGCAGCAAAACTAGTCTTCCTGATCCAGGATTTACATCTGGTAATGACACCTCCTGACGATGGCTGGAACACAGTGTTTTCTAACAGCCCCTAGAACGGGCTGAATGAGAATACCCTGAAACTGGCAAAAATGCAGTGTCCTAAATTAAAACAAAACCATGAGCTTAAGTAAAGAGATGTGGTTAGTGGCTAGCTGCTCACCATCACTTTGCTGGCTCATCTTAACTTACAGGATATTATAAAGAAAAGCCTCTTCCCTCCTGTAGCCATGAGCATGGTGGCAGCCTCTGCTAGATTCAGGGGAGTAGCTGCAGGGTTTTCCCAACAGTGGCAGATCCCATATACCTCAGCCACGGTGCCAGAGTGCACAGGGACAGCAGGCAGGGCAGATGAGGGTGTTGGATGCACTGCTCAGGTAAGGATTTGTCTTTTACACTGGTACAAATTTTCCCTGTGAAATAGCCTAGCTTGTGGATATATCAGAAGAGGAGCAGAATAACTATTCGCCTACCAAGCAGTGACTTCTGAGATGTCTGGCTCTTCGTTTCCCTTCCACTCATTGCACAGGTAAAACCAAAGCCAACTGAGACATGCTCACTGCTTACAATGCGTTAGGTACTATTTTGTCTTTTAAAGGTGCTGACCAGCTTATGGAAGGATAAAGGGGGCACATTCAGTACTTAAGAATTCAGCAAAAATGGCAGATTAAAAGAATGAGAGTTCATCAAAAAATGCAGCTCCAGCCACATATTTGTCAACACCTGGAGTTATTCTGTAGGGAAGGAGATCACAACTGGAAAGCTTGTCTGAGCACAAGTGGGTTACCTTTGCACACTTGCATTGATGGGATGATTGTACTTCCATTTTTATTCGATTTACAAACAGGCAGCAAAGCTCAGATGTACAAATACTTAGAAGGTAGGGAAAACACTGCTTAACCCAAACCTTGCTGCATGCACTTTCTGGAGAAGACTAGCTCCTCTCCTGCACATCTGCGTGAAATGTGAGCGTTTACCTTGGAACCACAACCCTCTGTTCATAAGCCTGGTACTAAGACAGACTGAAGCAGCTTGCTGTCTTTTCAGGACTCTGGCTAACGTTCAGTCCTGCCAGGCTCCTGCAGACCTGGAAATGGTCAGCCCTATTTCTGTCACATGCAGAAAGGATTACTGCAATTCTTTCTCCTGAGTCTTATTATTTTTACAGAAACTTCACCCTGTACAAAGATGAAGGCCCTACTGTGAGCTGAATGTCTGGCACTTTAAAGAACAAGAGGCAGTCTGACCTGCTCTGAAATCAAAATACTGATTCCAGACTTCAGCCAGACGCTGCTCTGAAACGTCTTATCAACAGGGAAAGAAAGTCTCAGTCTTTTTCCATTATTTCTCTGCACCCTTGGATGAATTTAGGAAGTAGAACTAGCACCAATATGCATGTAACAAATTACTGAGATTTTCCGTACCTGTCCCTGCCTCTTCTTCTGTGACTTTTCTCCACCCAGCGATCCATTTCTCCCCCATCACCACCATGCACGTTGTGACAAATCCTGCAGCTTCCATCTGCTGTCCAGGTTTCCTATCTGCTGCAGGTCCTGCTTTAATATGCCATGGCCAAGCCCTTGCCAGCTTGAATGTGACATGTTGAAACTGGTGAAAATCAGCATTGCTAGGAAGAGCCAGAGAGTGCCTACACTTGCTGAAGTTGAGGCCACTTGTTTGCAAAAGGGACTTGCAGGCAAAACAGGGCCAGGCTTTGAGTTTCAAGTTTCAGAAAGCGTTAACTTTCCAAAAATTAGTGTAACTTAGCTCCCCTTCAGATGACTTGGGATCTCATGAGCAGGCAAATCTGTTCAATGCAGCGGGGATAAGGACAAATAATTTTTCCTTCACCTGCTCTTATGCCTCACCACAACTGTACAGATGTCCCCACCATTCTCAAGGCTGCAGCATGAAATCAAAGAAGACGGGAAGTTAAAGCTCTGTTTATGAGGAGTTTAAATTTGTTATTAAAGCAGGTTCTGTCCACCTGGCATCATCTAAGCAAACAGGTGAATATCACTCATTGAAAAATAATGGGCTCGAGTCTCCACTCGGCTAGAATGGATTTACACTATTATAACTCTGAACAGCCCTATGGGATGTTTATGCCCTACAAATAAACAGAAGGAGCTTTTCTTTCAGCAAAATACAATCTGTTTCACCCTAATGATCAATGTTCCCACTACTGAAAGGAATCTTGGTCCTACTTGGCTAACCCCAGAATTAGTCAATAATGACTAATATTCAGCCAATATTTTGGGGAAAACAGTATTATATATTTCTCCTGCCAAGGCAAAAATAATAAGCAAAAATATCAGACCAGCTGGCATATGTTACCATAGCTCCATTGACACCGGTTGCATAAACTACAAGTTTTGCAATAGAGCAAAAAAACTTAAACTATTGTACCACTTATGAGAGAGCATACTTAGATTTCAGTTAGCATGTTATCCTAAATCACTGGTAACAACAGTTGGAATGCTTCCAGTTCTTTCTGTGTTTTTTTAGAATACATCAACTCCCATGGCTACCCTGGGCTAATTTTTAAAGTAATAACCCCAATCTTTTACACATAATACACATACAAGTTTAAAAAAAAAAAAAAAAAAAGAAGAAAGTAACAGGCTGTAATTCAGTTTTTGAAGTCAGTAGGGGAGTTCAGAGAGGTGTATGAGAAGCTCAGCTTTTGATATGTTTCCTGAGGATTACTACAGGTGATGTTACAGAAGGCAGACAAGGCTCTCTCTGCCTCAATTTCCTCATCTGCAAAAGAATTATAGCACTGTTTTTTTTTAAAGCAGGGCTGTCTGGAGGAGAGATCTGTTTACAGAATATGACACCACCTAATACTATAGCAAGGAGAACTTATACAACTCTTAAGGCTTCAGTCCAGGGAAGCATTTAAGTACAAATCCACAGCTTTATGGCACCTGTGGCATTCCATGGATTCCAATACCATTTTGTAGATGTTTAAGACTTTTGAATTCAAACTTCAACACGTGATTATCTCCATTTTTTATTAATGCTTATTCCATGTTAGGACTTCAACACTTCCCAAGGAAAGTTTTAGACTTGCTGTGAACTCTTCGCATCTCCCCAACAAATGCTAACATCAGTAGTAGACAGGAATACTGAGGCTAAAGGGGACCAGCTCCAGAGAGCAGAAAGTGTGCTGAAGTTGGTATTGGAGGAATAGAAGCAGAGCACTTTCTGATCCTGCCCCTGTATGCTTTGCATGCTACAGGCCTAGCATATTGCATAACTATGAAAAAGGGTGCAGGTGCAGCACTGTGAGTTGTGCTCCCGTTTTATGGTAAGCAGGACACTCTCAGATCTTATTTCCAGTCCTACAGGCATGGGACAGACTGTTGTCTTTGATGAAATGCCGTTGCTTTTCTGTGAAATGTGGGTCAGCTATAGGGAATGGACCTTAAATTATCTGGAGTGTTCACAGGGAGGAAGAGGGCAGGACTAGCTGAAAAAACAGCAGCAATCAAACAATATGCAACATTTCCTTACCTCCCACACCCTCCTCCCCATCTGCCCCTGATTATTGACTCATTTCTCTTTGAGGAGTAGGGACTAACTCACTTTTATGTAGTATCATATGTTAACACCTGCAAAACAAACAAAATCAAGCCAGGCTGTCTAGTTGCCAAAGGGCAAATCAGGCACCTTCATTTTATCTTACGCATGCACTGGCAGAGGCAATGATGTCTGAGTGTGGCCGAATCTTTACTCAACTGCTGCAAATGCCTCTTCCCAAATTCCCAGTTTTGCATGAAAGAAAGGACCACTCTGTTCAGATGTGCCCAGAAGGTATCAACAGACAAGACCTTTGGCTGGTGACATCCAGGAGGAACTCTTAATGCACGACCTAACTTATGGCCAATTCAAAAGATTGGCGATCATTTCCCTGTTTTAGTTTCTTTACATTCACAGACGTGTGCCCCAGAATTTGCCTTTTCTTTCACCAGGGAACCTCCCGTTATGCCATGCTGCTGGACCAGGGGGAATTTTGCACCTTCCTCACAGGCACTGGGGACATCAACCTCACCACAGAGCTCAAACTCCTGTGACCTGGCGACAGCAAGCACCCCAGTATTTTACTCTAATCCTGGCATGAGACATGATTGGTTAGCTCTTACCCTTGTCAGTGCTACTCCTGCTCAGACACGACCGATCTGCCTGCTGGACTGCAGTTGTGAACACGTTAAGCTAAAAGGAAACATGACTTTGATTCTGATCAAGCCAACGGTAAATAAGTTATCAATGTTTTATGACAACTTTTCCTTCCAATCTTATAGGAGACGAGATCTGGATATGTAGTATTTGGCCACCAAGTCCTGAAATAAGACTAAGGCAGTCTGGCAGAGAAATGATGCTCAAAGTTAGGACTGGGAAACACAGATCTGTATGAAGTTATCAATGCAAAGCCTCCAACTCCAGACGAGTAACATTCCTTACCATTTACAGAAATTGCTCAGAAAGGAAAGGGGCTGATAACAGGGTGGGATGGACAGAGTCACAGAAAATATGGAGCATTGCAGTATCTAAAAAAAAAAAAAAAGACCTGAATTTGGTTAAGGCAGGCCAATATAGTCTATCTGAATTGATAGATCTGTGCCTAAGAGAATTGTCATGGGAAAGGCTATGATGGAAAATGTTAGTGTGTCAAACCTGACATAGCTTCCACTAAAAATGGATTTTCTGAACAAAATCACCCTCCCCCCCCCCACCGATTTATTATTATTATTTTTTCTCCTCAATTAAAAAAAAAAAACAACAAACTTTTCCTGTTATGCACTGGGAGAAATCCCAAGCAATTTCAAACATGGGTGGAAAAGGAAAAGAAATGTCCCCTACCTAATCTAACCCATTTGGGAAATTTATTTAGGTGAGACAAACACCACAAGTGAACACAGAAGCCCTGTGTTAATGGACAGGGTTTGTTGCTGAACTTGCTGCACAGTTTGCAGGGGTGAACATCCAAGTCCATAATCTGGCACAAGGAGATAACAGCACTAAAAAAAATTTGGCTCATATCTAAAAGTGCTTAGCTGAGATGTTCAGTTCCAGTCTAGAAATTTATTTCACCCAACTTGCATTGAATTAAAAGGTAGAGCATAACTAAAAAAAACAAACCCTGAATCTCAGGGGGGATATAGCAAAGAAAAAGCAAGGAACAAAAAACTTTTACAAAGTTGAAATGGACCATACATTGATAGACAAGCTTGCATATTTCTTGTGCAAAAAATAAACTGGGAGGAGACCCGGTAGAAAAAAATACTTTAAATGACAGAGTTGTAAAAAATTATTTTTTCATTAAATAATGTAGTCAGTATTGTGTTATTTTAGTTCATTCTTTTGCTTGTCCTCTCTTAAAAAGACTTTTTTGCTTTTCTTCTTCCATCATTTGTTTTCTTTTTTCTCTCTATTTTTTTTTTCAACTGGTCTTCTTCAATTTGGGTAGTTAAAAAAAAAACAGGAAGACACACCTGTGGGCAGGAAACATGTTTAAAGCCATACAACTGAAGAAATAAAAATAATAATAATAATAAAAACCCTCACTTTTCATATGTCAATTAAAAAATAAATTCTTTTTGTCAAAAAACAATCTCCAATCTAGAAAAAAGTCATTTTTCAAAACACAGCCCGCACAAAAAACAGACGCTTTTGGTCATTTCTAAAAATGAGGTCATGGCTCAATGTGGTCTCCTTTTAAAACTTACCCATTACAGCACCTCTCACTTGGGATGGCTGCAGGACCGACAGTCATCTATCCAATCGAGATCATATCAAATTCCTGTGCTAATAGAAGTTTGGCAGATATCAGGAGAAAGCTTTTGGGGGCAAATACCCACCTGGAGCAAACGGATTTATCTGCACTGCAGAACTGACCTGATCTCACCCAGCTGATGATCCGTCCCTTTGTGATGCAAACTATTGTTATAACTCAGCCCAGTTGGTTCATGCCCTGGCTTGCTCTGACACCGCATAAACTTGAGCGTTTCAAAGGAGCGATGCACGACGACCCTACCAGCTTGTCAACTGTGTCTGATTACCCTCTGATAATCCATAGCTGTTCCTCATCAAAAAAGTAAAGCAGCAAACCCTACTGATCACAACCTGAAAGGCTGACAGGTATTTTTTCCACTCTACTTTGCATATTGGAATGCTGATTTGCTCATCTCCAGGCAGTGCTAATTATACTGATGTTAGCCTCTCTGTGAGCTTCATTCACTTCACAACCTGATTCCTCTACCTGCTGACATGCAAAGGCATGGGGGATACTGGGTTTAACAGGTGGTACATTCAGCACAGGAAACATTCTTACTGGGATATACTGCCCAACACTTCACAATTTCTCATCAGCTGAAAAAAATCATACTGAATTCAGAGAATCGCTAGGTTTGTGTTCTGGTGAAACATTTTCATAGCAACTATGTTTATTTATGGGGCTGCTTATATAGCTCACTGCAAAGAAGACTCAATGATAAGTGAATTGATTATATTCTGTCAATACTGAAAACTTGCACATCAATCATTTTGTCTATTTAAAAGCACATCAGGCAGGGTCAGTCGGTGGTCTTCT
The DNA here is from genome assembly GCF_009769625.2 of Cygnus olor. Classification (NCBI taxonomy): domain Eukaryota; kingdom Metazoa; phylum Chordata; class Aves; order Anseriformes; family Anatidae; genus Cygnus; species Cygnus olor. Next base: position 115,958,691 of record NC_049171.1, on the reverse strand, counting down.
TCTGACATGAGACAGGAAAACTCCTAATTACTTCCTATATACACACAAAGATGTCAAAAAGCAAATACTGCAGATATAACAGACTTGGCAAAAGAACCTCTTAACTGGAGGATCAATCAGTGGGCAGATGGTGTGCCTCTTGGAGGAGACTCAGTTCTGCACGAGAGCTATCGCTGCTGCTGGCAACAGCCACCTGTTTTATTTTGGGGAGGGAAGGAAAACAAAACAGCCTTTCCAAAGCACAAGTCTGACATGAATTGCACTGAAGTTAACAGAAATGCTGCCTGTTAATTTCTGTGAGCTTTGGATCAATTCCTGTGTTTGACAACTGAAATGATGGAAAAGTATCTGGTACCTGAGAACCAAGGTCCTCCGCTGGTGTAGAGATGGGTGTCAGAAGTATCGCTGAGGGTTTTTGCATTCAGAAAGAGACATAAAACAATGTTTTCTGTCATTTGTCCTTAATAATAGCAATACTTTTAGTAATGCATTCCTGAGTGTAGCTAAAAAAATCATAGCCGTTCTCAGTTTGCCCATCTAAACCCACAGATAGAGGGAAAAACAAGTCCAAGCAAGCGAATAATTAATAAATGCTGGTCTCTGTGGTACTCATGGAGTAAAAGTACAGTATTTCCTACTATGGAAATCTCTGATTTTGTACGAGTATATGGCACTTGATGGCTCTGTGTCCGAAGTTCATGGGAATCTAGCTGCAGCATTGTATCTTCCTACCCTGCACACCTCCAGCAAGCACTAGTGCAAAGGGTAACAGCAAAGGAAGACCTACAGCTCAACCTATTTTGCTCATGATGAGGAAATAAATTACTGCCAGACAAAATCGACTATTCTAGGACTTCACTAGAGCTACTGATTTGTGCGCAAAGTAATTAAATACTGCTGTGACACAAAGCAATATAAAGGATTGCATCTTTCTGCATTTTTGTACAATTCAACCATGTTAAGTGATGTATATGTACAATTACTTATATAAGCATAAAACATGTTCATCACTTATGTAAGTATATACCTTTCACACCAGTTCAATTCTGTTTTCAAAGTGGGAAGATAACAGCACATCTCTACTTTGATTGCACTAATGCAAACATCGTGTTGCTTTCTTGCTGCACTATGGGGGGAGTAAAATTCAAATTTTGGCAGCTAACATACCATAAGCACAGTAAGTAAGAACATTCCCAGTTCAAGGGAAAAGTAAAATAGATATGAAAAGTAAAATAGATACAGACAACAGATAGAGCAGTCAGCATCCTTCCGCTGTAAAATACAATTAGGCAGAGGTGTGACAGTGAGGGGTTGCAGAATACTGACACTGGCATTTGGTGATTTATTAAATAAATAAATGAGCAATTAAATACATCCATTGCAGACATGTGAGTGCAAAGAAGAGGGCAACAACTGGATCCAGCTCCTAAAACTAAACCTTCACGCACACTTCCCTGATGCAAAAGGATGAATCTGTTGCAGTCTTCAGAGTTCTTTCAAAGAAGGATATTTCCCCCTAACAGTAAAATAAAATATTTTTCTTCTTGTTTAAAGAAACATGCTGTTAAGAATGAAAAGCAACTTGCTAGAAGTATGTTGATGCATCAGAAATACAGCAGGCAGCTACTGGGCATTACTGGCAAAGGTATAAGCTGACATCACTGACAACCAACCGGAGCGCTTCGCTAGTGTCCCAGATTCCTGAGCTCTTTCATAACCGTACGGGGTATGCTACACCTACGCTCCTCCTCCCTTCCCAGCCTCCACCGCAGCCCCCCCAAGCCCACAGAGGATGTCTGGGGGACAGGCGGCGAGATGGCTGCCCACCTGGATGTGGATCCGGGATCTAAGTCAGCTGCTCTGGTTCTGAAAAGCCTGGCTAAAACAAGCACGGCACTACCCATAGTAGTGTTAGTGACCCCACTTCAAGTTCAGACACTCATTTCAGCTGGCAGAATAATGCATGTGCCCGTGTGTTTGTGTTGCATGAGGGGGAAAACCCTCTGAAAAATAATGAAGGGCTGTAATGGGGTTTCACTAGACAGAATGAAAATGCAAAATTTCCTGTTTATTTTTGTAAATGAATGAACAGAAAAAATGTCACTGCTTAGCCTGGTGCATGCTGAACTTCTGCAAACCTTTGAAGAGAACACTGACAATTTGTATTTCCACTCTTTTTAGTGGGGGAAGGAGCAGAGTTAATGATTTCTCCAAATCTTTTGCAAAATGGTTTCTTTGTGTGCTTTTTCTCTTGGTTCTAAAATGTTTCTTTTCAATCTTCCGCTTTCATTTCTTAAGGGGTGTTCCAATTTTTTTTTTTCCTTTTTAAAACCTGATTTATCAAGAGCTGCTGGTTGGCTGCAGGGCCTGGCAGATCGGTAAGGCAATTCAGCAGTGAATTCAGATCTTTGTCCAGTATGTGAGCAAATGTGTGCATGTGAAGTTTTCATATATAGGTACATTAGTTAAAAGTTGCATGTTTTTTTAAGGACTTGTATGTAAAGTGCACAATTTTAGGCTGATAATGTAACTGCACTTCCTATAAAACACCAGATATACGCAGGAGGCTGTAGGAATCAGACGACCTATGAAGCTCCCACCAAGTTATGAATGGAAAATCCTTTGGTGCCCCTACAAAGACTCCCGGTGATCTCGGAGCACCCTATAGGAAACAGGCACATCACACAACACATATCACACCCTGATGCACTGCACAGCCTCTCCCGTAACAGAGCCAAGATCCAGAAGGCAGCATTTTTCCCCAGCAGTTACAACTCAGGCTGTGGAAATAGCCAACAAATCCATTGGGTGACCAGGGAAAGAAGCCCAGCTTGGTTGTGTCAAATGCAAGCTTTGGGCTTTGCAGGCAAAGAAAAAAAAAATCATTCCTGCTCCTGAAAGGTCCCTTTTTATGTTTAAAAGTTAAAAAATCAAATCACCAGAAGTTCTATTGAGGTAAAACCTAACTTAGATGTTTCAAATTTCCCCAAATATGGATATAGTAATAAAGCACTGACAAAGTTTCAACATCTCTTCTGTCCACACAGAGCTTTTAAGCCAAAATTGTTTGCCAATTTGTCCCAACCTCATGGAGGATACATCTGTTTCAGCAGATTTGCTGTTCATTGAAGTAACTGCTTTGTCCTAAAAACTGATAGACTTGTCAAAGCCCAAACCCAGGACAGAAGAATAAACCTTCATTTTCCCAGAATGAGGAGCAGAACTCTGTGAGGTGATCAGCAGGCAGGACGGGACCTGAAGGTACATGAAGCAGAAGGTAAAGTGTCAGAAGAGCTGTACAGTTTTGGAATCGGACTTGGGCTGGGCAAGTGCAGATGCAGAAACCTCAAATACCATGAAAGAGTCAGGCAGTGATGGCAGTGGTGATTGCAGCTCAGCTTTTATTTTGTTTAACTAGGACCTCATGCTTTTGCACCATGGCTTTATAGGCAAAAATAGCTGGTAGCAGAACAGGGAACTGACATCTAGGATGCTTTCCTCAGCCCAAGCATAGGCATCTACAAGCCATTTATCTCAACTGCCCCTAGACACACACAGAAAAATAAACATTTTTAAGTCATGTCTCACCTCAAAGATAGACAATTAAAACAGGTTAGATGAATTGTCCTTAAGTGCAATCCTACTGATGATAAAGAGAGCCCAAAGGACTATCAGGTGTGGATACCTGCACAGACAATGGCTGAAGATAGGCAAGTTGAGTTCAATGGCACACACACACACACACACACAAAATAAGCAAAAAAAAAACACAAAACAGCTCTGCTTGCACATGCAACAATTTATCCCTCACTGTTGGCATAACTTCACTATCGTTTTCGTCCTCCAGGAAAAAGAGGTGAGAATTCAGTAAGGGTCTCCAGGGGTACTGAGCATTCACAGCTCCTCTCCAAACTGCTCTGTGGCTGGTTCCTCAGCACCCAGGAAGACAGCTCCGCAGATGTGCCATGACTGGCCCCTTCCTATCTGTGCTTTGGCTAAGCCTGCAGGAGCTGCAATTGTAGGTGCTGTAATATACCTAAAGCAAACAGTGAAAGATATCCTTCTATATAAAATCAGGGTCCATCCTACATCTTCAAGATATCCTTGACCCAGTATTTGGGTGAAGATCTGGCTTTCAAAGCAGTAATGTGTCAATAGCAGAGGAAGTTAAAAAGGCAGTCGGATGCAGTCAGATTTCTTTTTTTCCACTGGGCTGTAAATCCCCAAGCAGAGTATACAATTTTAACAGTGCCTTCTCATTCCTAAAGGGTTTAGACTGGGAATTTGCTGTGTCCATAGTAACGTCAGGAAAAGGGATCTCAAGTGAGATTTCCACATTCTACCACTCGCCTTATCGAACCTTTTCTCGATAGCCGGGTTGCTGTTGAGTCTGGCTGTGAACAAGGACCTGGGCTTAATCCCACCTGTCAGCCAAGCCCTGCAAACAGCCTCTCTTCGTTATTGTGCTCCAACCATACTTTGGAGTCTCACGTGGGGACGATAAATATCCCTGGATTAACATCCAAGAGCGAGGTGGGTCGAATGGAAGCGTGAACACCTTACCGTGAGTCTTGGCTGACATAGCCCATGCCTGGGATGGCTTTGTTATAGCAGTCACCATGGCAGTTGGAAGATGAATAATTGAAGAAACAGCTTCTTTAATACAGTCCATGGGCAGCATGTGGTGCAACTTTCTCTCTGTTTCCCCCTCCCCAACAAGAATTCCTCATATCAAACTGGTTTGGTGTTAAGTGCGCATATCTAGGAGGCATTTCTCTCAAAAATTTGGATCCAAACACACATCAAAAATAACAGTTCATCCGTCACGGTTGGGAAGCATGTATGACAAGAAAATATTTGCTTTGCTCTGGTTTTGTGTTTGGTTTGCTGACCGCTTATATCAAAAAGCTAGAACAGCTTTTTCATCTTGGTGTAGTTTAGAAACATTTATAGGACAGATGGTCTAAATTTGTGGGTTTTATAAACTTAATGAGAATGTAAAAAAAAAAAAAAAGCACATATGGGTGCAATATTTTCTGGGGCTTCTTTGAGCTGGCCAAAAAGTAGCCCACTGCAGAGCGGAGTAACAATTCGCATTGGGAACTCATTCAAAGGTTTACAAATGACTGAGCAGAGGGACTGCCACAGGCTTTCTTCACCTCAGTGGCAGTTTCACTTGCACTGTGTGGTATAGAGAAAACATACATTTATTCTTCCCAGCAAGCAACTGTTTCTTTAAACTTTGCCTTTGCAGAACTGTTAAATGAGCTGGCTGCAACAGCACACCAAAAGGCATAAATACTGCTCTATCCTCTGTCCTGAAGACTTGCTCTTGGGGCTTTTTGCTGGGCCCCATAGAGAAACCGATGGCTAAACATCTCTAAGATGATTATTATTTTAGTCTTACATGCAGCTTTCTCTTTATCCAGACAGCCCTATTTAAACAGCAATGACAATGCAATCCGATCCTGAGGTCAGGCTGCAGCATGGGGACTTGGGAGGTCTGTATGGAGGCCCTGGCCCAGCTCCAGGTGCTGTCACGACCTTCTGGCAGTCACAAAGGAGCAAGACCAAGCACAACACTTGTCCTGAAGCGGGCCTCCAAATGGACCATCATGATCACAGCCAGAAGGAAGGGTAGCCCTCTCTCCAGGGATACACCAGAGAAGTCTGGTAGCCTGTCTCTTGGGGCACCCAAAAAACCATGTCTGATGAAAATGTGAGTGTCGTGCAGTTTTCTGTTGTAATGCTTCCACGGAGTGTTCTCCTAGATGTCAAAAAATCACTGCGCAGAGGTGTCACCCTTTGCATTCACCAGACCTCTACTTTCTTCTTTAACTTGTCCAGTACCTTCACAAATTCTTATGAACTTATGTCCACAGTGTGTCACAGCTCAGTGTACTTTGCTGTGTGCAGAGCCATTTCCTCCTGCTTGACTTGAACCCACTGCCCCTGCTTTTCATTTACCAATCTGCATAGGAAGTGACAAGTGTCCCTCTCCACTTTCTCCAGGCGCTTCGTCCACAGTCTGGTGTACAAAAGCCTGCCTCAAAGCAAATCTATCAGCATACATCAGAGTAAAAATCAGTCTGTAAGGTCACCTGAGAGTCCTGTTTTCTCACTACAAAACACGGATTAACAAACACCATCTTCTCAGGCTCTTTTTACCAGTCAGTCTCTCCATTAGAAAAGAACATCACAGGTGAAACACCTGCAAGCAGAAATAAAGCAGGTTGAAGCTGTTTTGATGAAACAACATCCTTTGTGTAAGATAGATAGCAAGCATCTCCTGTTAGGCCAAAGTGCTCCCCCATCCTTACCCCCAGTCTGAAAAAAAAATAGTTAAAAATCAGCTTCCAGTCCTCCTTCATGTTAACTATCAAAATATTCATGAACAAAGCATAACTCATCAAAACAGGCTCCATTAACATAAGACCTCAATTTTTACCTTGAAGAGCCCCTTTCCAACGCCAACTAGGAGTTATGAATCTTAAATTATTATCAGCAAAACATTTCAGAATGTTTGCATGTAAGCTCCCATTTTTACATTTCCGAATAAACATAGCATTAAGAAAAACATAATGCTTAATGCTTAATGCTTAAAAACTTAATGCTAAACATAGCGTTAAGAAAAACTAGGCAGCATTTCACTCAAACGCTTAATGCTTAAAAACTTAATGCTAAACGTAGCATTAAGAAAAACTAGGCAGCATTTCACTCAAACGCGTTGTTTAAGCTCCTCTGAAATGTCAGGCATGCACCATTTCCTTTTACACTCAGCCGCTGCTTCCAAGATCTGCTTTGGGATTCTGATTTTATTTTATTTTTTAAATATGACAGCTCAGACTATAGCCAGGTGTGAAGTTCCTGGCATAGGAACTGTGCAGTACTTTGATTATGAGGAAATCTTCAACATTTTTTTTTCCACCCACTAATATCATCGGGAATTTAAATGAGTACGGCATGCCGACCGTTCAGGCCTTGCTTTCCCTTAGCTAGATTTCAGCCTCTCCTGCCAACCAGCTGGAACAAGTTGGAATCTTACTTAATAAACCAGAGCAGGGGCAGCACAGGGCAATATTCTGCCCCACTTTAATGCCCCTGGGGTTCCTTTGAATTTTATCAGTTAGAGGCAGAATTTCTGTATGCACAAAGGTGGTTATTCCCCGTAAGTTGTCTCTATGCATGATCCATCAGAAGTCAGCTATTCTGGGGGTAGAGAGGAAGGCTGTAATTACACAAATCACCTTTTCGTGCAGGGCAGAAGCAAGCCCGACCACCCGCCCCCAGCCTCCTACGCACCCCCCTGCCAGTAAGCAAAGTGCTCGACAAATGTTCAGCAAGCGTTTGGACAAACAGCCAAGGACCTCTCCGAACATCAAATGATTATTAAATCTTAGAGCGTACTTTCCAAAAATAATTTTCTGCTGCTGTTGTTTGTTTGTTTGAAAGAAGGGTAGTAAAATCCACAGATGTGTACAGTCATAAACCTTTAGATGAGACTCAATTTCCTTGATGTCCAACGATAAAATCCACTAATAAATGTGTACAGATGCAAAAGGCCTATTTGTTGTCCTGTCAAGTCAGGCCATGTGGAACAAAAAACCTAAAAGCAACCAGGAGAGGAACTAATGATGTAGGCTCGCCTCTGCCAAGATGCACTTACTGCAGTTCCTGTGACATTTAAGGAACATAATGATGCGACATTCCTTTTTAACTTTTTTGTTTTGTCAAAAGCGGGTTTTTACAGCTGAAGATCACGTTCCCAAGATAGTCAATTAGGTTATGCAGATTTACACACATGCTGTGATCTCTTTTGTGCAGCATGACTAGTTTCTTTGCTAACAATCACTCACATTTGATGACAAAGTTGGGGCTGGTGTCAATATCTCCCATATAGAGTGGGATTTATTTTTTTTAAAATGCTTTCCATGAAAAGCTCTTTAGATCTCCTGGTGCATCAAGACAGCATTTTTTTTTAACCTCCAGATAATTATTTCTGAATGTGCAAATATAGTTTTCAAGGGGAAAAAACCCACTCTCTGGAGTAACCAAACACCAGATTTCCGCAGTATGAAAGCCATTTTAAGGCACTGTGGTGTGCTTCGTGGTTAGCCCTGCTTCTACTTAATTAGGGACCTAAGTTATAAGTCCACAGCTGCAGGAGAGCAGTAAATAGCTATTGCTGACTTCCTTATTGCCAATATGTACATCATGATTGTAGGGTGAAGAGCAGGGATCTTTTCATAAATGCTGCTTTGTGCGGCAACTGTACTTTGATGTCATAAAAATGCTGTTACATATTTTAAAGTCTTAATTGTGGTCCACTGCGGTGCTGTCAGCTTCCTGGTGAAACACTAAACCTTTCCGTGATTTCTCGGGTACACTGAACACTTCTTTTATTTGCAGATTTTATAATTAAGTCTACATGTGCTATATCCTCAGCTCTTGTAACACAGCCTATCTTCACCGATTTCAATCCGCCAAGCGCCATCAACAGGCCCTCATACAGTACATGATATACATGCTGGGGAGGGAGGGGAGAGGGAAAAAGAAAGGCAAAAGAAAAGCCCAGCAGTATGAAGGGTGCTTGCCTGCTCCATGTTGTTCTGATTAGCAGCATCCGCTTGCTTACTGTTATGAACACTCCCTCACTAAACACCCTGGCCAGAAACCCCTTAATTCAGTGCCTCCGACACAGTGTCCCCACACCAGTGTTCCTAGATAACCCCCAGTCTTTGACTGATCCTCGCTTCAATTTCTGGATAAGCCCTCCCGCCCCAGCACATTCTGGCTTTGTGAACTCCACAGCCACTCTCCCAGCTGCATTCTCGTGATTGCAGATTACCCAAAATTCAACAACTTCAGTTTTCTTACACATATATTTTTAATACCTGATTTTGCTTCTGTCACAGCTGTTGCCATCTCAAGGACCTTTTATCCAACCAGTTCATAGCCTCTTTTTGAGTCTCACCATAGCAGGCAACGTCTCACTGTTACTCTGTAACAGGCAAAAATTTGGCTGAAAATGCCTCAAATCTAAACGAAGCTTGTGAGACCAAAGACTTGTGTCAGGCTCACCTGGCACTGACAAAACCATTCCTGCACACACCCCAGTGCAGAGTGCTGCCCCTAGATGACGGCAGACTCCTTGGGGTGCTGGGACAGACCCTGCAGTACCCACTGTCCCTCCTGAGACGGTGGCTGCTTGGCACCGGCACTGGATCTAGTGGCACAGCCACCTGACATCGAGTGCTGCTTTTCTGGTCTGCAGGAGTTGCAGTTACAACCCTACGCTCTGTACTTTGCAGGTTGTCTGTGTGACCACAGACGTTCCTTCAGAGCGTGCATTTTTCTGTAGATATCAATATATCAGCAGAGAAGAATCCAGTCTCAGAAGAAAGCTTTAAGAAATGGACAGGACATTGTAAAGAAGAACTTGGGTGCTGTCTAGACCCTGCTATTACCCTGATAAACAAAAAGACATCTTTTAGGCTCTTTCCACACCTTTCCCTTCCATTTCCACAAAGACTGCAAGATGCACGAAGACGGGCTCCTCTCGGTATGAGGTATTTGGCAGGAGTGGTGGGCAGCATGTAGAGGACGGTGCATGCAAGCTCCCATCCTACTTCATTTTACTAAATAAAAGCCATCTATTCTCACTTAGGCTGAACGGGCTGTCAGGAAAAAGGTCCTAGATTCTGTCCTTTTTACCAGCAACCCACTCAGGGAGGAAAACTAACATCCCCTGCAAACAGGCTGCTGACCTCAGGTAGTCTTTCTAGACATCCTTGTAACGGAAATAAAGAGCAACGCTAGAAACCACAGAGGGAGGACTTGCAGTTAAGCAGACGGGGTTGTGCAGTATCCCTGGTAAATGCCAGCACTTTGGAACATGTCTTGATAAATGGGTTTGTCTGAAGGGGACCGATGTCTGAATGGGGACCGATGATGAAACAGTGACAAATGGATTTCCTCCCCAGCAGGAGACAGCTATTGTTTGCCATCTGCACAGCATGTCTCACGGAGGCATATTTTGCAACATGAACACTGAATTCACACAAAAAAAGCCCTGTCTGACAAAGGCAGTTGCGAGAGCAAGATACAACTGGAATAAAGGTACAGAAAAGGACAACAGCTGTTTGTAGGAGCCCTAGAACCCGAAGAATATCATGGGGAAGGAGAGGATGGCTTCTAGCTTATACAGCTGCATTTCCAAGCAAGCAGAGCAATTGGAATCAGCCTCAATACCTCAGTCTTTGGACAAGGAGGGATGTCACCAACACACAGGGAGTGCAGTAGAAAAGCTGTCTGGGACACGGGAGATGAGTTAAGACACATCTAATTGAGTTGGCAGTAGGAAGCAACAAGGGGGAAGAGAATTGGGAAGCAATTATAAGTTTGCAATTTGTAGGGGACAATAGACAAATCAGTTACACAGGAGAAGAAAGAGACTTGCCACAACCAAATTGCCAGGTTGTTTCACAGTGACACCCAAACCCGCTTGGTTATGTCTCGACTTTGAATGAGGGTGTGCTGGGTGTCTGTGCCTGGAGGCAGCTCTGCTGGCAGCGTCTGCAGCTTTTCAGAAGGGCTGGGGGCTGGAAGCTCCCGTCTGGGAGTAGCTCAAGATCTCCCCAGGAATTAACACTTCTCCCGCTCTGAATACAAAGGCAGATTTCAAACTTATGTTCTCAAAGAGCGCACAAAGAAAAAGCCAATAGAAGAGAGCAACCATACAAATTCATTCCCCTTTGCTCTTCACTGTCCTGAGATTAACAAAGGCAAGAACACACTGGGATAAATTAGAGATTATACAGACAAATTTTAAAAACCTGGTTAGTCATTTGGCATGCAAAGCAGAATTCAAAGCTTTATATGACTTTCCTGAAGAGAGCCCCCCACATATCACTGCAGATAAAGAAAGTGCTCAAATGCTAGGCAATGAGCATAGCCAATGCAACAAGCCACTAAATGAAGCAAAATTGTTAGGATCAGGTACGCTATGGGCTGCTTTGGATTTTAAACAAACAAACAAACAAACACATTTCTGCTTGGTTGACTCATTTTCATGTTTGCATATCCAGCATGACTGGATACACATGCTGCAAGGCTCTTGCTGGCATTGTTTGTCATTGGGCTATTAGAAATTCACCAGGATGTACCGTAATACAGTCTGAGAACATAAACCATGAAACTGGTGACATTTTTCAAGTAAAAGGTTGAGTTTCACCTCACTTCTGAAATCAGATAGTTCCTACTTCTGCCACAATTTTTCTGTCACCTACTGGCTGGTGACTTAATTTCTCTTGTAAGACTTCTGTGCATTAATAAAATGCAGCTAACACTATTTTCCAACATATTGTCTGCCTGTCGTGTCTGCTGACTTTATAAAGCTCTCAAGACCAGAAACCATCCTTGATTTCAAAAATATAGCATTAAGCACAAGAGGCCACTATGTCAACTGGAGTCCACAGAAACAAATAAACCTTAAAAACAAACCAACCCAAACTCCCTCAATCTATGGTACACATTTTAAAGCACATACAGCAATAAAACTGATGTAGCAACCAGCAGCACGAGTGGCAGCATATCTTCTTCATTCACAAAGCCACACAGAGAGACATCTCTGCTGCTTTTATTTCTTCTGAGAAATAAAAATAATAATAAAAAAAAACTTCAAAACTTTTATGGGAAAGACCAGCAATTGTAGTCAAAACCAAAACAAAAGATACAACAGCCAGCAACATTATGTGGGGTTGTGATCCGCATGCCATTTTGATGAATCATGTCGGAGATGGAACTTGACATAACTGTAAAACCATTATTATGATTTAGCTTATGAAATTGTAAGTTAGTGAAACTGTCTCCATCCATGGACTAGAGTAACTGCTGGACAGTTTTTAGCATAACCAAAGGCCTGTTGAAGGAACATTAACTCCCGAGCTCCTAAAGGATTGCTGCACAGCAGTTCACGCAGAGGTTATCCTGCCAGTGGTATTTACACTAGATGTGAGTGAGTACTTATATACCCACCTACAGGCACGGACTTGTGGATACCCCCAAATTACTGACTGACTGACTCAGGAGGTAACATTTCTGGAAATAATGATTCAGTGCAGTGGGGTGACTGGATAAATCTGTTCCCTCCCACCAAACCCAACACACAGACACCCATAACCTCAGGTCTGTGGTATTTCTCTGTTTGGAAGCATGCAGAAATGTTGGGAGTGTTCAAATATCTTTAAACTGTGTAGCAGATCTTATCTGCTGTGCTGCATGCAGCACCCAATGCTGGCAGGCTACCTGGAAATACCATTCCTTGGATTAAATATCCACCGTCCAAAAAAGTTAGGTTTTCTTCCCCTCCCCCCCAAACTTCAGTAAGGTCTATAGACAGTTCTTCATTAGCTAAAGTTTTAAAACATTGTAGTAGCTTCGGTGTGCCTTAAACAGACCATGTTCATTTAATCTCTAAAAGGACACAGATTTCTAAAACATACTTATGATCCAAATGAATCCCTCCAAGTTCTTACAACGTGCTTTCTTTTACCTTACATAGTACAGAAGCATTTGCAGGCTGAAATCCCATTTGTGCCCTAGACTTCTGGCACGTCCACAGCACAAAGTCTACTTTTCAAAGAATGTAGAAAGTAGACATTTATTCCTCGACAAGTGCAACTAGAAGGCACCAGAATGATTGGAGCTTAAAAAACAAACCAAAAAGAAAAAAAAAATCTCAACTCCATGAAGCAAACACACCTCTAAATCCACTAGTTTAGGAAGAACACAGTAACATGTGTCCAGTTCTAATAAATAGGATTTAGGATAAGAATCTATGGTTTAGGAACCAAAGGAAATGTTGCAGTTACACCTGGGATGAATTCGGTTCAACAGCCCACTTATCTGTGTGTATAAGTTAAACAACTCCCCTTAAACAGCAGGTTATCGAGCAGAAATCAGCAACACCTGTTACATTTGTAAAATAACAATAACAAGCTGAGATGCTGTTCATTTACAGTAAGAAGAATGCCAACTTTGCCAAGATTTGTTTTGGCCGCCGGTAAATCTACGTCTAACAGGCAAGTGATGCATTTCATGGAAAATAAACTGCACCTGGATTTGAGTCATACCTTGTCCCCTTGAAAACCTGTCATATCCTCCCACTTAAATGTCTCTGATACAATAAACACATGAGCATAAACAAGGCCCTGACTCCTTTGCTCTGTCTCTCTCTTCGTTCCAGACAGGAAACATAAAACAGCTAACAGCCCAAGATGCATGAAACCATTTCTAAAGCTACTTTGGGCCATTTGTTTAATGTCATCCAGGATCTCTTTTGTGCACCGGACAATTTTCCTACCATGTGTTCCCTTATTGTGTTACCTACTGGTGCATTTCCACTCGGAAACAGTCATAGAATAGAGACCGCAGCCAGTGTCTCTCTTTGCTGAGGGTGCCTGATCCTGCACCACTGCGGTAAAGGGGAGCTTTAAAAGGGACAGATGGTGCAGGTGGACTCATAAAATGTAGGCACATTAATATTGTTGCAGTGAGAACTATGTGAAATATGTGAAAATGTTTGCACATGGATGAGAACACGCATCATTTGGGAGATGCTACTTGCTGTTATTACTGGCCATGACTCACAAAGGTATGAACTGACTTCCCTCTGACTCTGAAGGTGGTACTCATGACTGGCCCTTTACAGAAAGTTAGGAGAAGCAATGATAGAAACACATATAAAGAATGTATAAGCAAGCATGGCGTATCTTTACTTCAGCTGCATTTAAAGACCCCAGCATGCAAGGTGCCTGTCTCAAGCACAAAAGCAAAGGGGTGACATTTGCAGCTTTAGAGACTGTTGAATTAGGCAGCACGCAGGGAATCACGAGTGACCAAGCGGACTAAAGCGAGCCAGCCCTGTGAGCTGGACAGCCAGGGAATGGGAGGGTGGGGAATAGGGACAGGGCAGTAGCTTAAGCTGATGTCAGGATCTCCTGACACCTGCAGACACCTGCATCCATGGACTTGGTCAAGTGGCTTTTCCACATCTCATTGCTACAGAGACAAGGAAACACTGGTGCTCCCAGACCAAGATGCCTGCAGAGGAATGTGAACAGTGTTTTCAAGAGTTTCTCTGGTAGAGCAGCAGAGGTCATGCACATATTAAGCACATGGAAAACCCTTGGTTTCAAAAGGCCCCTCCTATTAGCTCCCATTCCTCCTGGCAGTTAGCAAACTCCTGTGCTACAGGGATTGTTGATATATAAAAACTCTCACTGCTATTTTAGGTTTCAAGTGTTTTATTGGCATCACTCAGCCAATTTTCCCCCTTTCCCTGTCACATGTCATACCATAAGGCAGGTGCAAGGCTTGCAGAATTTCAAACTTTCACGTTTAGCATATTTTTCCCTTCATTTATACATTGACATTTCCATATAGGATCTATGTATGCCGACACACCTGAAAATGAGTAACTAGATCCCTTTTCCACATTTAATGAGTGCTTCTCTCATTATTCTCCTTCCTGTAGGGCCACACAGGTAGACATAAAAGGGAAAATTAAAATGACTCAAAGTCACTTTAGTAATCCCCAGACCACCCATGTCATTAGCACTAGTCCTCTAGCAAATGCCCCATTTGAAGGGGTTCTATGTCACTCGCAATAATTTAGGTGCAAGACAGACTATAAAACCTCCTAGACTCACCAGCAGACATACTCACTGGTGGTAATGGTACACTGCAACACTCCAATAACTCAGGATAAAATACAGCAGCTCTCCTAACAAGTCACAAACACTGGACTATAGTTTCCCTAAAGCAGCATGTAGATTATTTTGTTTTGTTCATAACATCTTTCCTACACACCAATGACTTTTCTTGAGCTTGCTGGCTCATTCCTCAATTCTGTTTTTGTTCAGACTCTTCAGTTCCTCCCAACAATGCATACAAATGGAAACAACTATCAGACAAAAAAAAAAAAAGTTTACTGCCTAGTTCAGAGAAGAGATTGCCTGGACATTGGTTGTGCATGTATAACTGACTGCTGAAGTAATGTCAGTGCAACCAGGGAACAGGGTGACCTGGAAAAAAGCCTAACCCTTGGTAAGGGAATGTGGGTAGTGATAACAAGGTTATAGAAGGGACAGAAAGGGAAAAGGAGGGCTGATTTGCTGGTATCTGCATATTTATGCAAGTAGTATGGGAAATGAAAAGGAAGAACTGGAAGCATTAGTACAGAACCAAAATTACAGGTTAATTGGCAAAACAGGTATAATGGAATAACTCATACGACAGGAATATCAATATAGAAGGCACAGATTTTTCAGGAAAAGCAAGCAGGGGAAAAAGCCTATTCACAAACAGAAGTTAAATTGCTGGAAGAATGGATAAAAGAGTAAGAAAAATGTTAAGAATCATACGTGGGTTCACTAAATACTAAACTTTGAAGATTATGTTGAAGATTTTTTTTTTCCTACTGAAAATCTACTAGCTGTATAAGATTCCCCAGAGGGGAATTTAAGGCCTCCTGATACCTCTTGTAACACCTGTTGTACTGCTACCTTTCCAAAAGTATGGTGTCCAGGGAAGGCAAAAAGGGCAGGCAGAGGGAGCCTGATCTTGATCATTAAGGAGAAACTAAGAGAATCTAAAAGCAAAAGGCAGATTTGGTAATAATAAACAGTGAGAAGGCAATCAGAGCAAAAAGAGAGAGATTACATACTGCTAAAATCACCAAATTTATGCTGAGGCTGCTATGATTCGCACTGGAATGGCTGTGTCTACATGCAGGTAATGCTCTGATTGATTTTGGAAGCACAGGGCAGAGTCCCAGAGGGGCTATGATCCAGGTGAAGTTGCTGTGCTCAGTTACTACCTGCTCTAAGTTTTCCTCATGTCCTAATGTGAAAATAACAAAAAGTTACAAATACATCACTAATTTTTGTCCATGAGTTAATTCCAACAGGGTAGACTATAACTTCTGTCTAAATAATGTCCAACAAGTATCTGAAACAGTGTCTGCACTTAGTGTTTTTTCAATAACAGCTCTCTATTATGTGGCATTTGGTCATTAATAGCAGAGGTTCACACACAACATCACGTCACCATTGTCATGCCTTGAAGGCACAACACTGACATAGAAACCTTTTAAAACTGTGCTTGATAGCTGGTGTTGCAAAAAACACTCGTATTCGATGCCATTTCTAAATTATCAGAGGGACTGATAAAGTTGTTCAAATTATCTCTAGGACCTTTCTCCTTTGCAAGAACACTACCAGCGACAACTGTTTGTGCTCAGTAAGCAACTTTTCTAAGACAAGGAGCACAAAACAAGCAAAAAAACCCACCCAACCAACCTAAAAACAAACAAACAAACAAGAAACTGTGTCCCTCTGTGGATCACACTTAATCAAGTCCAGGCAGGAGTTTAATTTATGACCTATGAACATGCTGTCATGCTATCTGCAATAACAGTACCTGATTTCCTACAGCAGATCCCATAGCAGCAGATAACAGTCACTTAATCCATTTGCAACAGATACGAAAGAGATTGTGCAAGGTGTTTGACAGAGCAGACAACAAACTTGGATTCTTTAGAAGGTAAATCGGGAAGTGATTTCATCTGAGCTGCCTTAGCTCTTTAACTTCTGCGATAAGACTATCTGAATTCCTGCACATGACTTGAAGATTTTCAGAACATGCATACAGTAGGTTCAAAAGTACACATCTTTTAAGTGCTCTAGCACTACCTGCCTCAATTCCTAAACAAAGAGCCACATTTGGACTTGTGATTTATTTGTCTAATCACGGTGACACTGTTTGAGCATTTCCTCCATTTACATATCACCATTTACTCACAACAAACTCCCGGCACTGGCCTCCGTTCACGAGTCCCAAATAGCTTGCACGTAACGTTCATAGGATGCATAACCTGAGCTTCTGCGGGCACACAGGCTTCTGTTACCACCAACATTCAAGTTGTGCAATCCAAGATATTTTAGCTGTCTCCAGATCTGCATCCTTCCTTTCTCCATCACTGGTGGTACAAAAAGCAGATCTCATCAGCTACATGCATTTTTGTCTCAGTGTAGTACTGCAGCGAAAGAACACCGCCCATCTCTAGTCATGCTACACCTGTGGCGAGTAGCCCTATGCCCAGGATAAGAAGGAAGAGCTTTTTCCCATGTCACAGTTATGAGCTTCCTTAATCTTTTAGAAGAATCTCGCGTATTTTCTATCAATTTTATGATGGTTCTAAACTTTAAAAAGGAAACACTTGAAATCAAAGGTAAGAGGCCTTCTGGTCTGATCTTCTACCACGTCAAGTGTGTCTTTCTTATGGGAAGATGGCACAATGAAGGCAGAGGTGCACTGAGATCACATAAACCACCTCAGACAGCATTTGTGTCTTTGCACTGTCACGAGCACATGCAGATGGGTCACATTTCATCCCCTTGTGCAGCAGTTCCAACCGAGGATAAAATGCTGTTTCTATGTTAGGTAACACCCTATAATAACAACTAACCATCTTCAGGAAGGAGTTTCATTGCAACACACTTTGTGGTTGGGGTGCCTTGAGGATAGATTTAACCTTGTCTTGGGATTTACGTAGACCATAATTATCAATGGCATGGCCACAATGTATCATTAAAGCTTTGAAAAATTAGTGTTTTTCCTTGTATGCTGGTGACTTGCCTTAAGTGGAATAAGACTTATTTTGGAGTGAGGCTGTCCACGCAGGACTTGCAGCTGCACAAGTTACACAGTTATAGTTCCACTCATAAACATCCCATAGAGATAAGCCCTTTGTGAAGTTTTTTCCCTTAAAGAATCCACTCTTCAATCACCATTGCTTGCATCTCTTGACACAACAAAACCTCAACTAGAAACAGCACGTTCATGTAAGCGCAAGCTGTTTGCGTGTGAAGTGTATATGGAATGATACACCAGAGCAGTGCATACACACCCAGCTGCTGTTTTGGCTCACTCCTGGATGCAGAGCAGTGAGAAGCACCAGGCATACAATGCTGTACACCTTCTGTAGGCTGTATCAGGGCCCGGAGGAGTGACTCACTCTTAACGCTAAGTACCTTCTGCTAGTGGCAAAGTGACTCAGATAGTGAAGCAGGGAGAGATGCTCATAGTTGAGGCTTTCTGTATCTATTCTAACATACATCTTGACTGATACTTAGAACTACAAAGAACACGCACACACAGAGAGCACAGCCAGACATTATGCTGATCTGCTGGTATGCCAAATGGCTGGGCATGTTCTCATGATAACGTAAAACAAATTGCAAGAGCGTGCAGGCTGAGAGCTTCAACCTCTGTTCTCTTCTTTTCCCTTGTTGGTAAGTAAAGAGGGATCCAGGAAATGCACTAGATGAGATGGGCTACATTTTCATAAGCATTTTCAGTTATGCTGAAGCGTTGTATGTATTTTGATATAGACTACTTGCAAATACGAACATGCACAAAACAGAAGCAGACGAACCTTCATACGCTTTCACGCATAATTTCATATTTAGAAGGCACATGTAATGCTTTGTGTTTATATACACAATTCACTGACACAGCTGAAGCCCTGTTCTAAAAAAAAAAAAAAAAAAAACAAAAATTGGACCTCAGTGTTTTTTGATGCACTGCCTTTTAAAGTTTTTTCCTTGCCTGTAGCATCCATCTTAATCCTCTAACAGCTGCTTAAATGGTCAAAAAAAAAAAAAAGGAGAGTCTGATTTGTGTGATCTTCAGTAAAGCTGGTTGGAAAGTGTTTTATTTTTCCTGGGCAAAACTTCAAGGAAAATACAAAATAGTTTTCATCTCAATTTTTCAAAGGAAAAAATTCAATGTTTTGGCTGAAACTCAAATACCAAAATATTTCAACCAAAACCCAAAATATTTCCATTAGGAAATACTGCTGCATGGTGCCCTGGGAGACGGAATTCCAAGTCTCATACTCTCATTTCCCTTTTTGCCCCATGATACAGCTGATTTCCCTTTTTCCAGACAAGAGCTGCTGCATCACCAAAGTTGTATTTCCTAATTCCTGGGGGGACACACACTAGAGAAATGAATGGGAATCTGAAGCTGCAGAATACCAACAAATTCCCACACCACCCCTTCAGCTTATCCAGATGGAAACATTTTGAATTTCAAGAACTAGGTTTCAAGAAAAAAGGTTTCCCTGGAAAGCAAGCATTTTTTCAAGGTAAGCTTAATTGAAAACCTGTGATTTCTGTCAACAGGCAGTTTCAAGACAGCTATTTTGTTTCAGTCAGTTGAAAAGATCCTGCTGCTGAACATTATTCCAGATTCCCATACAGCTTGAGTGCAGTTAGATATACCAATAAGACTTCCAGAGTATTCCAAAGTATTCTAGAAGATCTGGGCACTCAATTTCCATGAGTTTTGAACTAAACATTCTGATCCTGCAGATGGCACTTACTATCTCAATCCACACACTTTTCCCCACTGCTGCTATTTTCTTCAGGCTTTGACAGCAACTGATTCAGAGTCAGGCCAAAGGAGGCCATACAATCCGATCTGGTTACAGGCATCCCCCAGGGCATCAAGTGCAATGCCTTTGAGTATTAGGGACAGGAGTATTTTTCAGTTTAAAGAGGCGCTAGTCTTGCTTTACATTGTGGCATACAACATTGCTACCAGAACCTGGAGCTTCCCCTGGTCCTTAAGGGAGCTTTCAGATGTAGAGGAAGATGAACCCCTTTGCACTTCTGATGGGACTCTTGCCTCCCGACTTAGCTGCATGGCAAGCTAGAAGAGGCTTGTTCCCCAGAGGAGGGAGGGAAACAAATTTATGGAGCAGCAGAAAAACTAGCCAGTATGACCCTGGGCATCCAAAAGCCCCAAGGACTAGCAAGGTGGGGAAGCATGACTACACTGAACAGCGAATATCAGTGCTAGAAACTTTGCCTGAGGACTTGTAAGTGAAGCCCAGCCTAGATTCCCTTCCTAGGGACAGAGGTGAGAGGGCTAGGAGACACCTTACCGAACTCATGGTTGGGTTGAATTTGAGCATCTACCCCTGAAGTCCTGACTACAACGGAGACTTTGTCAGTGGGCTCAGCTAATTCCTTTAAGGTCCCATACCATGGGGTCTTGTCTGTTTTGCCCTTCTAATGAAAACACCGTATTATGGCTCTGTGCCATACCAAGTGATGCAAAAAAAAATTTCTTCTCAAATCTGGTAATCAAATCAGTTTGACCAGCCAGTCATCTGCAAAAAGAGGATTTTATGTACCACGTCCAAGCACTGGCCTACCTCCAGTGTCATGTCTCCAGCTGGGAAAAATCTGGTGTCTCAGAGGAAAGCAAACAATAAATCCTTCTCAAGTCCTGCAGGCTGAAGCCCTGAAACATGAGATTTGGTTATAGTTTCACATTTTGACGGGGTTAGGATGCGCTGAGACCAGTATAGATCTTTCTATTCTCCCTAAGAAGGGAACAAATACTAACATACCAAATAATTTCTCTTTGTTCTCTTTGATTAAAGCACTGGTATGCTTCAGACAGGCACATAGGATTTGCTTCTATTGCTTTCATGGAGACACTTAGTGCTGTTTTGAATGCTTGAGAGTTTATCATGTGCCTGTTCCTCCAGAAGGGCACAAGTGCCTGTGCTCTTACGAGCCCTTGCTGATTCTGCAAGCCTCATCTCAGTCTCTCCAAGACCTTAGGTGTTAAGTGCCTTTGGAGATGTCTCGTCTGCAGGAAACTGAATCAGGTCCCTAACTCTCACGCCGAGAACCTTAAGTGCTGATGAAATAATAATTTCCCCCCAACTCTTAATTTGTTCCAGGGCTTGCTTACATCACTGTTATGAAATTTCACCTTCACTCCAGGCTGAAGCAGTGGGGCTTTGACCAGCCATTAGATCTCATTCCGCACGTCAGCAAACTGGAACCATCCTAGTGTCTTCTCGCGTGCAAGTGTCTACATGATTTCAGCCATGATAGCTACATAAATTGAGGTCTAAAAGCCCCATACTTAAGTTTGGACTTGTTTTTGAGGCTCACTGAAAATTACACTGAATCGCTTCCCAGGAAGAAGGACTGGGCTCTCTTGCGAGCCTTAATGTTGTGTAGAGAAGCAAAAGCACTGCTGGTGTGTGTTCTCATACACATTCAACAGTCTCACTCATGCCACAGGACTGCACTGAGACTGGAGGCTGAATGGCTCATCTAGCTTGTATCTCCACCGTAGCGGACACTGTAACTGAGTGAGGACTGACATAGAAAACACTTTTAATTTAAAGAAGTAAAGAAATATTTTAGAACTATTTCAGCAGATCACAATCTCCCCACCTCCAACAGGTGTTTTCCATCAACCCTAAGCTATTCTTTGGAAATTGAAGTATTTCTTTCCAGACTGATTGGGAGTTGACTGGGGGACACAAAGGGGGTAAAGACAAGGAAAGGAACAAAGTTTAAAAAAAAAATTCAACACTTCACACAGCCAGAATACATAGTAGACAGTGACAGTATCAATGACAGTTCCAATCACCATATACCTTTTAATGTCCATTTCTGTCTGCTGCCCTTATTTAGTCTGCTTTGGATATATCTTCCTCTAAAACAACAATAGACATTTTTGTTTGTTTGTTCATTTATTCACTATCAAACCAGTTCTGTATGCACCAGTTTGGATACTGTGGCAAACGCTCAGGAAGAGCATGTATACATCCAAGTGATATTAATACACAACAAGAAATTAAATTCACATGATAATATAACTTGTGATGTGGTTCTGCAATTTATTGGTAGCTTTAGCCTGGGATATCTTATGAATCTGCAGTTTATCAGGCACCAGGGACCGCCTTGCCCGACTATGCTCCCTTGACTATCTCCCATGAGTCCCATTTCTTGAAGTACAGTCTAGTCCAATACACTATTAGGAATAGGATAGTATCCTATTACCTACTCCAGCTATGCTCCTGGAGAGCCAGTTGGGATAGCCTTGAGCCAGGAAAACAAGCTTTTTGTATGGATTCCCCTTATACAGAGTAGGTTTCTGGAGCTCTATAGAGCTCAGGGCCAAGCCTCTCTTCCTACCAGGGAATAAATCCTCACCCAACTCGGACAGGGTGGGGGCTCTTGAGGGCCCCAGTTCAAGGAGATATGCAAGCCTTTGTGTAACAATAAACACATGTGTATATCAACAGGACCCTACACATGTTGAAACACTATGTGCATACTCAAATACCTTGCTGAATCAGGGCCACAGTAAATGCATTCTTTTCATAGAAACACTTTTCCATGGACCTGATCCAAAGCCCACTGAGGTCAACAAGAGTCTTTCACTTCAATAGGCTTTGGATCAGACCCCATGAGCATTTCCAACTAAAACCAGCATTGGAATTTGTGCATGCCCATGCATTGAAACAATTTAAGTCTAGTTCACTATAAACCCTAAACTCAAATACTCCTCAACTCTGGGAAAGCCAGGAACACAAGCCGGATCTTTACTTTGCTCAGGTCCCTCTTTCAAAGACCAATTCAAAAAAAAAAGTTTAGACTCCAACAAGCATGAGCCTTAGGAACATTAATACCTGAATCAAGGTCTAAATTTAAAAACAGCTGGAATACCTCTCTGAGGAGAAGAGCTTCATCTGATCTTTCATATAATATTGTAGGTTAAGAAGCGTAAAAATAGTAATTACAAAAGAACAGCTAAAAGATGTCTGCTGAGGTATACATTTTACGGTATTCCTATAAAGATAAGAGCTCTATTTCCTAATAGCTATATAAATCTATAAAGACTTATCTATGATTTCACTGATAGATCACCACTAGAAAAAGAGAAAGAGAGAGGGAAGAGAAAAATCATAAAAGCATTCCACCTGTATTGCTGGCAGATGGCTTATAAATGTCGCACAGACTTAGACCTACTACTGGCTCATACAAGAGGTATTAAATAAACTGCTGAACATCTGCTGGTAAATACACAGCAAACAAGAATGCAACTTAGAGCCAAACATCTGGTGAGTGTGGGCCACATCTCTGCTCATAAACTAAGCAATGTTTTCTGCTAATCATTAACAGAGTTATTGATTTTAGAAGTGTATCACACAGCTATAATTTTGTCAGAGAGTAGACCACATAAGTTGTTCTTTTTCTGGTTGTTTCATTTTGTCTTATTCCAAAAGTCCGTAAATTGACGAGCGGGACAAAAATTATAGTTGACATCATCTGTGGGAAATATTTCATAAAACAACAGGCCCAGATGTAGGATTAAAGCCATGTGGTAGTAAAATACCACACTGAAAAAAGTCCAGGTTCCATGATTTCTTACGAAAACAGATGTGCTATTACTCCACTCTACTTGTTTTTCAATGCTTTTTACTCCAAATAATTCTCTCTTTTTTCCTTTCCTTTTTTTTTTTTTTTTTCCACAATTGCACTAGGGAGAGATCATAAATTGATTGCAGATGGCAACTTGTACTTCAAAATCCTAACTGTCACAATCTTTGAAATAAAAATAAATGAAACATTTTGTGAAATTATATTGAGCTGTGTTAAAAGTAATGAAGATTATACAAACATATGTCTGTTTGTCATTTATACAGCACCTTCAGGCATGACAACCAAATCTATTAGACAATACTTCCCTCCCTGGAAAGCAGTTATTTTGTAAGTCCAGGATATACTGAAATAAGTACAGAAGGTAACCTATAGTCTGAGCACTCCTTTATCCAAGCCCCAAGATGTCCTGAACCTCCTGCAACACAGAACCAGGCATGCATGTACTTGATTCCCTCACATACAAAGAGGCAACATGGAAACAAGACAGAACAGTTCTGTGCATCCTGCTTTGCACATCATTTCGTATCAGTACATTCTTGACAAACATATTGTAGAAGAGATCCATGAAAGACAGAGGCTTGTATGGTTTGAATCCTAATTTATCATAGTGCTGTGCAGAATGGCAAACAACTGTATTTCTTACTAAATGACTTACTAACATATGGAGCCTATTATGATGTCACTAATTACAATTCATTAAGTTCTGAATTTATGCAGTTTCACAATGGACTTGCAGATATTCTCTATTCCCAGTTATCAGAGATTTTGTAAGACCTAACAAAATAAAGGACAAAACAGGCTCCCATCCTGCGTTGCTTTAATTCCTTTAGACAAAGGCTGCTTCCAGTAGAGCTGGTGGTGGTTGGTGTTGATGGAGAAGGTTTTGACCAGGTGTCTGTTACAGGGGTTCCTGAAGACAGGAAGAGGGAGAAAAGCCACAGATACTCAATTAGGAAAAGGAGGTGTTCAGCTCCCATTATACTTCATGGGAGTCTGTGAAGCAAATAGTATGGATCAGTTAAAGTCTACCCCCCCTTCTGTCTAATATAAAGGAAGAATAAACCAATAGTGGGTGATTGAAGGAGTAAGAGTGGAAGATTTTGGAGACCACAGAAGTCATTAGAAACCTAGAGCAGGAGCAGTGTCAGTGCCCACAATAAGATGAGGGAGCAGACTGAGAAATAGCACTGTTTCTTCTATTAAATCTCTATATCCAAGGAAGTTAACAGGATTCCCTTCGCCATTCTCCCTCCCAGGCAAACCCTGCAGAGATTAGCAATATTTGCCATCTGGCTCTGAAAACTTCATATCCTTGCTGTGAAATCGTTGCTAATGATGCAGCTTTGAGAGCATCCCTTCTTCAGTAGCAGCAAAACTTGGGCACCTATTCACACACCAGTCAAGAATCACTTCTGCCAGAAATGCCACAAGTAACAAGACACAGCTCAAGCCATTAGATACGGTGTACGTTAGCTACAATACACAGGACAGTTTTCAGAAACTTAAGTGGTGTTTGAGGGAGAAGGGGTGGGATTGAACTGTTGCTCATTTGGCTGGAAAAAAGTCTTTCGAGCAATAAGGGGAAGACTTGGAGGAAGTTCAAATCAGGGTCATTTGCCTTTTGTAACAGATGAGTCTGAAATCCCACGAAGACTGGTACTCCAGAGCACAGAAATTCACAGCTCTAGTAAAGCCCCTGCAGAGGGATGGCAGTTTAATACCACATCTTCCTCCCTAAAGTGATCTAGTTCAAAATCTCATTTGAGAAACTCCTTTGCTTTGCTCCACCCAGCATTTGGCCTGTGGGTTTAAGCCTTCTATGCTGGATGCTGAGAGTTAAGGCAAAACAGCAAAACTACAACCTCATGGAGAAAGACAGCAAGGGTTTTGTAGGCCAGGCAAATGTAAGGACTACTGTGATAGCTACATAGACATACTTACACATATTTCCATGCTTTCTGTGACTCTATCCATCCTCTTCCTCATCTCCCAATTTATTGGGAAGTGACATTGTGGATTGTAAGGAGTGTAGCTGCAGCCTTCAAATAAGAAAAGAAGGATTGCTTTGAATGCCCCTGAAAGCTTTGCTCTAACCCACTGTCACGTTGGTGGGCTTTTTCTGTATGTCATCTCTCCTCCCGCTTTTCTCCGAGGAGAGTTTGCATAACTCAACTGACTGTAAAAATTACTTTGACCAGAATATTCACCAATTGTATTTAGTTTTAGGGTCAGCATGGAATACTGAGAACTGCTACTTTTCCTGTAAATAGCTTGCGATTCAAAACAGACAGCTCATTCTTTATTAATTTGCAATTGTTTCAAACTGAGGCTGGCATCCGCCATCAATATTCAGAAGACACTTCCTCATTCAAAATCTGTTTTCCAAGAAGGGAAAAAAGCACTGAAGAAAGCACACATTTAATGTAACGAACTGCCTAGATTAAACACAATAGAGGGAGTATTTTTCTGAGTAGATTTTTAAAACGAACTCCCCTTTAAGGCTGAAACCTGTAACAACTACCTTTTTAGCAGTTTCATAGTCTACAGAAACAGTCAAATAGAATTTCTTTTCCCTAGTTTTGAAAAAGCCTTACTCTCCAATTACACAATAATTAAGTCCCAAAAAATCTGAACCAGGGGCACAGCACTGTGAAAATCAGGAGATGAAAGGGAGTGGGATTTTTGTTTGTTTGTTTTGTAATTCTAGAAGTAGTAATTTGTTTCCTTCCTCAGTTCCTGCTATGCTTTGGACATTACACTCTCAAGTTTTTGTTGTTCAAACTGTGGTAATATTTTAGTACCACCTGAGAGCCTGCACTTGTCTGGTGATTTTGTCTAGTCCACTGTGTCCAGCACAGCAGCCTAACAAAGCAAATCAGAAAGTAGATCAGAAACTATAAAACCAGACAAGAAATTTAGGAGATGTGGATAAGAGTAGACAGAAAATGATCCATATGAATATGTGGCAGAGCAGAGGAAAAGCCTAAAATAAGGTATTTGTCAGCTGACTCCTGGCCCAATTTTTCTACAAGACAACTCCAAGAACTATCTCATGTTTTCCCATAACAGCTCAGGGGCTGAAAATGTCACCCAGAGGAAGGCCTTGTAGTGCTGTGCACTGAGCCAGACTCAGCACAGAGGAACGTCACATTTACTGATGTAGTTGGAGTGTTCAGTGACTTACTGAGTGTTCCAGTCTCCTTTATCACAGGAGTTTTATTCTTTCAAAGCCTACCGTTGTTCCTAAAATGGCCAACAACTTTTCCCAGTGTTCCAGTCCTACTTTTGCATATTGGAAAAAGAGAGGATGTGTTTCAGAGATATTGAATAGGTCAAAGAAACAGGAGAACTGGTAAAATATTGAAAACAGAAAATTTTGTTCATAAATCAAGATGTGACCTTCACTTGAGAAAGGCTGCATTTGAAGGTTTCCATTCACTTTCTGGGTTTTATTTGTAGCACATAAAAAGCCTAGAAATAGATTTATTTCTCAAGCAAAACTTTGGAAGAAGTTTCTAAGCTCACATCAGATGGCTCAACAGAGTCAATGGGCTACTCCTACTACTGTCATTTCAGATCTCGCTTCATAGTTGCTATCTCATTCCACTGCTAGCACTGAGGAAGGAGTGGAAATGGGGAATCCATTGGGTACTGCAATTAAGATTTCGTTTCATCATTAGTATCCCTGCTGGCATTCCCAACATAAGCCAAAACCGCCCCACTGTGCTGACTGAAGAAGGTGTGGTTGGTGCTAGAAGATGATTTCAAACATTTGAGATGGATGAAAAGGAGCCCATGGCCATTAGCACTGTTGGAGACAATTGTTATTATTAACACCATCTGCAACATGGACAGTTTGGTCTTTGATGAAGGAAGCATGGAGCGGGAGACCACCAGCAGCAGCCTGGAGTGGGTGGAGTGGGGAGGAAACATACCACAGTAGCAGCAGCCGCAAGATTTGTGATCAATAGCTAGGAGGATGGATCTGAACAGGATGTTGCTCGGTTAGCAGCCATACGTGCTCTCGGGCATTGGAAGCTCTACATGCTTTACTATGAACAAGGGGAAACAATTCTTTGAGATATATTTCTGCTCTGAATTAACTCCAGCCATTGCAACAAATCATACTGAGATTTGTGTCTATCAGCAGCTGGTCAGAAGTCTCACCAGCAATCAGCAAGAGAAAGTGACATTAGAAAAATCTGCAGCAAGACAAGGCTCTAGCACTGAAAAAAATGGTAACGTTCAGTTCCATTTAAATGCCCTGAACACCCTGGTACCAGCCGACGAAGGAAGAAAACTAAAACAAGACAGAACGACGCACATGCAATTCACACCAAGGTTAGAAGCTACACATAAAGGCACACGCAAATACTGTGGCTCATGTTTCAGGCACCGAGAACTCTTTTGCAACACAGCAGCCTCTGAACTGCTTAAGGAAGAGCACATTTGCCCCAGTTACATGACTTTGTGTTGGCAGGACAGGCAGCACAATCATCAGCACCGCCAGTGCTGTGAAACACTTCCATTTCCTCCTCCCAATGGCAGCATTAAAAGCACTACCTCCTAAAAAAGAGCTAATTATAATTGACCCCACCTTTTCTGTATTGATGCTGGCCTTCGCAATGGCCACAAGAAGACAGCACTGCCAGAGACAAAGATACCAACCACAACTTCCCCAAAGCTGCATTTCAAGCTGCAGCAAGCATTAGCTCTTCGAGCTTGAGGGAGAGCATATGACCTGACTGATCGGGCAGCTGATAACACCGCATCAGCACACTGTGGGTTTTCTTGCTGGCTTCAGGCCCAGAGAGGCCACCTTTTCATTTCCCATGAAAAAGAGTAGGATCTTGGGAGTTTTCCTACAAGACCAAAGGGAATTAGGAGTAAGAGATGCTGAAAATTAGGAAATTAGCATCTTTTCTTCAGCACTGGCTCCTCAGGGAAGGAAAAAGAGGTGTCTGGAATAGACTGCAGGATAGGAATATAAGCTCCTCACCCGGGCTGAAGTCTGGGTGTATATAACCCAAGATCCACCCATCAGTTAAGCTGCAGGCTCTCTAGGTTTTGCTCTTCTTTAGGAAAGCCCCAAGGGGCAGGTATATAGAGGCATTCTCTTCCCTCTTCTGTTGTGGCTTCCCAGCTTCTGGCACAGGACCTCCAGAGTCAAAAGTTTGCATTTGACAGGTCTTGCTCCACAGCCCAAAGCCTTCCCCTACGTGAATATGTACAGTTACCTTTTTTTTTTTTTTTTTGGGGGGGGGGTGGGGAAGGAGATACTTTTGGACTGCATTTTTTAGCAATGAATTCTACTATTTGGATGTATACCTTTACAGCAAGAATCCATTCTGAATTCTCCCTGAATTTCACTGGCTGCTCCTATGTCATCTTTAATAGGAAAAAAATCTTTTATTTCCTTCCTCTTCCCTCTCCCCAATCACTCATCATAACACTGATCTCTATTACAGCCTGTGCTCGGTTCTACTTTTTCCTCAGATGAGCATTAGCACAGTTCATCTGTCCTCATACAAAGATCATGCTACAACACAGGCAAGTTTTTGTTGTTGTTCTTTGCACTTTTTCCAGTTCCACTGCATCTTTTCTGAGACAGGGTGATGAGGACCACTTAGGACAATTCAGATGCTAGCACACTATAAATTTAGACAATGGTCTAATAACATTCACTGTTTTCTTCTCAACTCTTCCTTAACAATTTCTAAAGTGATGTTTGCCATATTTACGCCGGCTGAGCACAAAACAATGTCCTCTACAGTCATTGCTTTGGCTGGTTCTAGGACCTCACTCCTGAGGTCTAATAGATAATTTAAAGTCCATTGTTGCACCTTGTGAAATTAATATTTTTCCCCCCAACATGTACCACTTATTCTGACTTTTAGTAAGCCTTTTCTGCAGCCTTTTGCACTGGCAGCTCTAGTTTTGACTGTCTGCATAACTTCGCATCAGAGGTGACTTCTCTCACCTTGCTATTCTCTCACTCATCTCTCACCTCCCTCTTCTCCTTCCTTCCCTCCCTCCCCACAGTGCAACAAAGCCAGCAGCAGCACACCAGCAATTTTAATATAGAAATCAAGCACCAATCCAACTGTTTAGTGCTATACCCTCATCAGTCCTCACAGGTGGCAGCAAGAGAGCCTTCAAACAATGAGTCCAGCAGGCTAACAATGTACCTCCATCATGATTTTTCCTAAAGAAGCAAAGATAAACAAAGGAGTCCCATAGCAGTAAAGTCCTGTTTTAGCTGTCCAGTCTTGCAGGGTCTTCCATGTCAAAGCCAAGTGCTAGAAATGACCATATACTAGAGAAAACTCAGGGAAAAAAATAAAATCACATATGAGAAAATGCACAAGTGTCTCAGTTTTGACACAGAACAAAACTTTTAACTTTGGCAAAGGACCCACGTCACTTGCCAGGGAGGCAATTTGTCCTCTTGTGTAACAACAGCTGCTAATGGGAAGCACACTCATTGCTCCATCACTACTGGCCACCAGAAGCGGATTTGCACAAAGCCACCAGCATCCCCAGTTTCACTCAGAGCCAAATCACCTAGGCTGAGCCCTCGTTGTCTCCTTACGCAGTTAAAAATCCTTTCTTGCTTGTGAACAGAGGACTAACATTTACAACTTGGTTTTCTGACAAATCACATCCAGTTAAGTGACAAGGGCCTTGGGGCTGTTCCTAGGCTCATTTGCTTCATTAGCTTTCAGAAATACAAAAGCCCATGGAGCCATGCACTGGATGTCCTGCCAGGAGTCCCTTGGTTTTGAAGGCCTCAGGGCTCTTAGAGGAGAACTCCCACCAGTCTCATTGCCCAAGTTGCCAGTGGAATCTATCAGGACAGCTTATGATTTAGATACCATCAGCAAAGTTTAATCAGCGTTAATTTGCATTTTCCTGGTACAGAAAGAGACACAGGGAACCACGCAAAGTGTGCAGTTTCTTGGAAATAACTTGAAGAAATCATTGTTCACACACTTGGGCCAACACACAGCCAGCCTCTAGCAAGGGTCCAGTAACTCAGCTGCCTAAATGCTTAGGAAAGGAGCCAGAGGTTTTCTGGAGTTCACTTTTCCCCATTATCTACTACTAAGCAGCACTGAGTCTATCTGCAGCAGCTACATGTAATCTGCCGACCTACTGTAAATTCCTTTAGGCAGCAGCTTATATTTCACCACTAATAGGATCTAAGGCAATAGGAAATGTTCATTTGTTATTGGTATCCCATATCCTTTCCAAGTTTTATCAATTCCATTAGTTTTCGTTTCCTTCCAGAGTACGGTGCAGTTTAACAACTCACATGGTCAAAGCTAGTCAGCGTAACTTCATCTTAACAACATTTTGTTAAGCGAGCTTTAGCCAATTGCTCAGAATTACGTTTCTTCCACACAGAGATACAAGCATTTACACTGCCTGTGTCCAGGGTTCAGCAAACCTCTGGCAGAATAAATAAGGTCAGTATGCAAAGACAGAAGGGAGAAGCAGAAGGAAATTTCCTTCTGCTTCTTGAGAGGCTGTTCTTATAAACAAGTACTGCTTTCTAGGTGATGAAGAGCTTTTGAGAAAAACTGCAAACAGTAAAATAGTGACTCTCCACTAATTCTGTGTCTATGAGCAAAGACACCAGCCATGCCAAACAACTCACCTTGCAGATTCAACAAGAGAAGTGAATTTGAGAACCAACAGACCAGCAGTGAGACTTTGTGGCCATGACCCACAGTGAAGTTCTGCTCTCACAACCCTGCAGACCACAAGGTTTTTTCTGTGTATTTAATTCCACTAAAGGGTTTACTCTTGCAAGGTGCACAGTCTTTCTACTCTATTTGAAGCTCAAATCCTGGTAGATCGCGGCACATCAGGAGTGCTACGTACAGGGACCAGAAGTAGCTTTTCTCCTTCCAGCCCCAAAACTTGCAAAGTTATTTGCTCCATTTAGTAAACAACTTTAAAAAAAAAAAAGAAAAAAAAAGCCAGAAATTCTATTTATGGTTAGCCAGCTAGGAATATTCCTGACCAGATCTTTGCTTACAGCCTTTTATATCTATTTTGCTTTAGTACACGTTTGTTTTGAGGGGATAAGTTGTGTAAGCATCTACAGTTTGCCAGTAAGCATTAGGTGTTCCTTTTTCCCTTGGTCTTCCCACCCACATCACAAACCATGAGACAGGATATCATAATTATTACTGTTATGCTACACTAACTGTAGATCTAGACCACCTATAAATCTAAGAAAGAGCACCAGTAGTTGAAGAGTTGTCCAGTGTTGGTCCAGTGCAACTCTATATTTGCCTAACAGATTCTGTCAGTATAAGATTTCTCCTCTCTGGTAAGTAAATCATGGGATGCCCCTTCAGGGCCTGCAAAAAGTATCAGTCCTAAACATTATTTGCAGTTTCCTTGCACCATTGAAAATTTGAACAGGCAGCTGTGCAAGGCTCAGGAGAGGTTCCCCTCCTTTCCTCCATGATTTTTTTTTAAATGGTGGTCATCCTGATCAGCTTGCTTATTTAATATCCATCTGAAAATGCATAGTATTTTAATCAAAAAATGCCTGATAACTTCATAATCAGAATTAAAAAAAAACAACAACAAAAAAAAAACAACAACAAAAAAACAGTACACTTGCATGATACCATATAACTGAAGTCACATTTCCAAGTCTGTCTATTTACAGCTTTGGCTCAAAATGCCAAAAAACCTGCAGCATACAAATCAGCATTATGCACAAAGTTTTGCAGGAGATTCACTGAATAATCAATCATAATAAGAACTAATGCTTTAATCAATGCGCTCATTTAAAGCAAGCTTTGCTCTTCCATTACTTGCCAGCTCCTGAGGTTTTCGGAGCATAGTCTCTCCCGCTTGGACCTGTAAACACCTATGTGTATGTTCAGAAGCATTTTGCAAGCATTCAGCAGGGCACAAGCAGCACGTAGCCCTGTGCAGCAGGACTCTGCTGTGGAAGCAGCACAGGCACCTTCAGCTTTCCATCTGCTGGCCACTCTCTCAACTCAGCCAAAGGAGGGAACAGACCAAGGAAAACATCCAGAACAACATGGGGGAGTTTCTATGGACTACATTTCTCAGCACTACTATTTGGAAGCACTCCTTTAGTGTCTTCACTTATAACGGAGCTGCTTACCCGAAGTCATAAAGCTACAAGGTCCATCTGCCCTCCAGTGTCCAAGCAATGCTTTGCTAAGACAGCAGCGCAGTCCCCAGAATGACAGACTGAAAGGAAGGTTCCTTAAAGGATGCATTCAGCCAGAAGACCCTGCCTTTACACATGCTGGGCTCCAAAATGCAGAGCTCCCTCCCTCCTCTTAGCTGTCTGATTGTTTTGCAGTGTTTTTATTCCGTTTGGGGCAGGAAGGTTTTGTGGTTTTCTTGGGTTTTATTTTTTTTGTTTGTTTAAAGAAAAACCCACTGTTGATTATTTATTTTTATTACCTTATTGCTCTCGTATGCCAGGGTCCCCTTTAGCTGAGTGAATTCTCTAGAGTTTTATAGTGGCAGCTGTCCCATTGCTGTGTCTGGAGTTACACAGCTCTGCAAAATCTTTGACAATGGGCAGCATGTCAAAGACACTGCAACTCATTTTTAACTATCAGTTCCTACTTTGAATTTCTTTTACCCATTTTAAAGCCTTTGAAAGAGAGCAACATTGAAGCACAGATGGCTTCATTAAAAGTAAACATTGGCCAGGATACAGTATAAATACCATACTGTGGCATCCGTTCTAAATATAGGGTATACCACAGTCAAGTCAATAGCATACTATGATACTGGTTTACCTTTTAATGCGATCCACAGTATTAGTTAAAAAAAGGCAGAACAACATGCATTAGACTAAGAAGGCCGGAGTAAGGCATTGCATTTTGAATGCTAAGTTTTTGGCATAGGCTTAAAATTGGCTTTTAGGCACGGTCTGGATGCATGATTCTCCAAGCCACAGTCCTTCCAAGCTGAAAGGGAGATAGCATTAGTCAATTTACTGAACTGGTGACAGCTCCTCCACAAGCTGATCCACACTAGCAGTGGTTCTGCACAGCCTGTAGCTCTCCCTGAGAGGAACGCCAAGCCAGCGTTCATGTCTCCATCTTCCTCTGTCCCAAGGTAACTGTGGCAGCAGCATAAGGCACAGCAGTGTTACCCCAGTGTGCAGGCTGATGACGAGAATTTTAAGCACCTAAGTAACTGAGGAATGCTAGTGTCGGAGAAGGGGGAGCTGGAAAACACTAAATCTTATGTTTTTAATGCATTCCTGAAATGCAATCCCATTCTACAGCCCTGTCTGGGTCAATATCTTACAGTGCATTGTAGGTATCAGCAATTTTTGAAAGCAGGCATTTAAATGCTGGTTAGGGTACAGTTTTCAGAGACACCTGGAGAACTAAATATGCTAATCCCAAGTTAATAAATATCCCAATTAATAAATATCCCAAGTTAAACCTAGCAGGAACCACCTACTCCATTGCCTTACAGTTTTGAGAAATCTTTCCCACAGTGTAACTTCTGCCCACTATGAAGTCCAGTAGTCCACTGGTAACTACTTCGTTCTTTGCCAATGAATCCAAAAGAAAATAAAGGGATGTTCACAGTTGCTGTACTGATGATGCCTTGCTCTTCTGATAGGATGGCTTCAAGACATACAGGTCTTCTGCTTCCACACACTTAAGCCGATCTTCCCAATGTAAACATTTCATAACTTACAAGTGCAGAGATAGAAAGCAAGCCTTTTCTGTTTATGTATATAACTAACCATCAGTTTGACTTCTAGCTGTGTATGAAATTTTGCTGCTCTACTGACCTACATCAATGCAAAATAAAAAGCCTACAGAGAAATCGCTATTCACTGCAAAACAGGAGTTGCCACCTAAGACTTTCTGTTGGGCTAAACAGCAAGTCCATTATTTTCTTCTTCATAACTATTCCTTGTGCTTTTCAACTGCTCTGCTAGATGACTCTTCAGGGATTAAGGAGTAATGTTTCATTTTTCACTGATCCTTAACAAAATACTGCAAAAGTTTCTACAATATAACAGAAGGGGTGCTGTCATTGTTCCAAGCATATTATATTTTAGACTAGCTGAATAACCTTTTGGGAGCCAGAATGCTGAATCACATATAAAACATTACGTTCTCTTACCCATTAGGCCACATGCAGAAATTCATTCCCTGTTTTGGACTGGGGTTTGCTCATCTGTAGAGAAAGGGACATTATTCTCAACTGAGGGATAAGATCAGCTAAAAAACTTGTAATATTTTTCTTCCCATTACAGCTGGCCAGGCCACTGAGTACCTCAGTTACATATGACCCACATCCTTAGCTAAAGCTATGCTGAGTATCACCTACTGCCTCCCATTGTGTCACTAACAGCATGTGAGAGTTCAATCAGAATTATTTTCATTCTTCCCTTCCCATGTGGGTTACAGACTCATCTGATCTCATCATCAAGGTTTGTTAATGAAACGCTACTGCAGCAGTGCAGAAAAGAGGGGGAAAATACTAAAAATTAGCCTGTACTTCAGATTGCCATCTCCCTTCCTTGGCCTGGTTGAGCCAGGAGAGGGGAGGTCCCACCTCCTCTCCTTTCCACCTGGCCATGACTGGGTCGCTGTTCCAGCTGGTATCACTCGCCTAGCAGGGCTCTGCTGCAGCAGCTGCCAGTTCATCGACCATATTTCACATGTGTGCTCTTTTTGCAGCATATCCCACAAGGAACTGGGCAGAGAGGAAGGGGTGAGTCTTCACCAGCACTCCTGTAATTTTTATTGCTAGGCTAAAACTACACAAGGCTCAGATCTGAGGGGGCAGCAAGGAATCCCCATACCTCCATGTTTCTGAATGGCACAAAGGCATTGGTTCTTTTAACCATAACAGCCTGACCCTTATTTTTGCAAATAAGAAAAAACCTTACTTAATAAAATAGACTTCAGATCTTATCCTGATACTAACTAGAACTCTGCAAACATATTTTGTTTTTATGAGAGGTTGAAGTATTTGAGAAATATCTTCAGGTACATCTCAATTACTGTCCAATCAGATGTCATTTTATTCATCAAAAACAATTAAAACAATTTCAGTTGCTGCATCATAAATCTTCTGTTGGGTAGTACATTTCTGCAAATATTTAAATAGAACAGCCATTCAATCATTAGGTCACTGATCTTTTGAAGATCTGGTCTGAACTCCAGCAAGTCACTTAGAATCTAATTATCAGTGGTGTTTAAAACATCATCATTAAGGGAACTAAAGATGTTTTCCATAAAGATTCAGGTTCTGCCTACAGATTTGTTTCATCATGAGCAAGCAGAGGATGTCAAGATCTCCACAAAAGCAGATCATGAAAAAAAAATAAAAGCAAGTCACATACCGAGCTGCAGAACATCACAAAACACTTAAAGATGTTAAAGCTCAAATAATTATCTAGCAAAAAGCTTTTACATCATCTGTGTCATCACACTTAAACAAATCTAAGAAAAATTCCAAGGGCCACAAACATGTGAGACATGGAAGTGTTTGCGACTGTTGGAGCTCTGATAAAACTCAGAAAAGAGACTGAATAAGCAGCCCAGTCACCAAGCCAAGGCAAACTCCACCAGGGAAAGAAGTTGGAGTCGTTTATTCAGGCTTTACTGCATATTAGAAATGAGCAGAGCAGTACAGACTCCCTCTCCTGTGCTGCCAGTGATCTTCCCATTCATTACAAACTGAATGTGAATTCTTGGAGCAAAAAACAAGTGAGAAACTTTAGCATTAGCCTTGCACTATGATACAGATACTTGTATTTCACAAATACAGGAGCAATTCCCATTTCACTGCATTTCATATCCCCATTCGTGCTGTGCTGAAAGTTAAGACGGGAGCTTTACCAGTGGTTTCAGCAGCACAGGATCAAGTCAATTGAATTACTACAGGGTTTGAAGCTGTGCATGTCCCTAACTGGGTAGGTGAAAGCCAAATGGGACCAGCACTGCCACCCCTAATTATCCTGAGTAGAACCATTCTGTAGGATCCATCCACCCTTGAGCAGCAAGGCCTAGGCATCACTTCTGTCTCAACCCAGCCCTTTCAAGTGGCAAAAAGGCTAAGTGCCCACCCCCTGCTCAGGGGAGGATTTCGTTCTCCCATTGGGTTTGGGTCTGGCTGGCAAAGAGACCTCCACTCTCCAAGACCTTTATGTGGCAGAGAACCACTAAATCATTTCCCTTGTCTGTGTCAGGCTTGGCAGTCTCCCCGTCAAATACCCATGTGGGGGATCTTTTCCACCATTTCAATTTTAACATGAGGGATAAAAGAAACAAAGACTAGCATATGTGTAAGAACAGTCTCCTCAAACCATACATGTGTGGGTTTCATTCTGCAGAAATGACTCTGAAATTCCAAAGCTATTGTTGTGTAAATGCTAAGTATCACCTCAAAAATGCTCTCAAAAATAATAAAAAAAAAGCAGCAATCTGACCCCAGCTGTGGTTACTCAGGCACTTTTTACACCAGTCAGATTCAGATAACTAGGAACGACTGCCTCTGGCTATTGCAGTTATTAAAGCCATGGAAGAAATGTCCACCTTCCTTTTACAAGAAAAGGTGTTCATATTGTTTCCCAGCATGGAGGAAGAACTGTATCTGCTCAAATCTATTCAATGTCAGAATTTTGGGGGATGTGTTCAGAATTTCACCAACTTTCCACTTTTCCAGGGTCTGACAAAGCCTAAGTCATCAGGGAAGTAGCTCTTTATGGAATGGAGAAGCAGTTTGGTAGAAGAGCCCTTGTAGTGTAAAACAGACAGTGGATTTGAATCTGTCAGGGCCACTGAATAGTGCTTAGTTGCAGTTTTCTTGCCATAATACCAGAATTTCTTACTTAAAGGTAAAAATGACTTGCTTTATGCAGCTCTAATTAGCAGGAATGCAAACGGTTCTCTCACCAGCGTGAGCTGTCTCTCCCCACATCTGCTTCTTCCTCTACCACCACCACACACAGCAAAAGAGGAAAAAAAGGAAAAATAGTACCAGTTTATTAAATAAAACAAAACCAAAAGCTGTACAACTGCTGTTTTAGCCCCATTGGAGAAGCCTTTGT
Source organism: Cygnus olor (assembly GCF_009769625.2). Lineage (NCBI taxonomy): Eukaryota > Metazoa > Chordata > Aves > Anseriformes > Anatidae > Cygnus > Cygnus olor. Next base: position 115,921,263 of record NC_049171.1, on the reverse strand, counting down.
CTAGTTTTACAGGGCCTAACATGTGTCCAATCAAATTCAATTTCTGAGGAGATCGAGATGGAAAACAATCAGGTGTTATCAACAGTATCACTGGAGCAACATCAAAGCCCTGCCTGAGTGCATGAGCCTTGATGCTCCCCAGCTGCTGCCTACAGAGTCCAAGGAGAAACTCCAGGATCTGACAGAGGTTGCAAGACACCTTGTAAAGATGGAGACAATTAACCAAGCAGGTGTCTAGTGTGGAGTGGTCCTAGAAACTCCTGCCTCAGCTTTATACTGTGGGGAGGAAAAAAAAAAAAAAAAAAAAGGAAAGAAAAAAGGATGTACTCTGTAACAAATGCTTTTTAAAAACCAAAATAGCCACAAACAAGTATTTTGGAGATGGCTTGTCCCATAGCTGTTCATTAGTGAGTATTATGCACAGATCCTGGTACTAACCACTGCTGGACACAGGATTATGCCCATGGCTCTGTTTGTTATAGAAGAAACATGAACCTGCTTTGATGACTCAGAAGAAGCTAGTACGTATTGTAACTGCTTATGAACTAGGACTTCGTGCAGAGGTCATGTGCCCTGCTAATTAGATACAGCCACAATTAACATGCCCCTGGCAGTTGTCAAGTTGCAGGAGGCCGTTTGACAGCAGGGCTCCCTCGGTCATGCTCCCATCTCTGAATGCTCAGAGCTGCCCAGCCATTTCGTGTCATGGTTTCACCTCGAGATACAGGCAAACAGGCAGGAACAGTGAGGCACTGGACAGCTCTAAAACCACGCAGCAGCAGGCAGGTCTGCTTGTTGGTCAGATGCTGGAAGATGGGCAACTTTTACTTCACATGCCTTGGCCTCAGGCTGTGGAGAAGGTTAAGTGAGATCTGACATTTAGCCATTGCCCAGCAGATCCATCCCTAAATATGGTGGGAGGCTTCACCAACACAAAAGACCCGTTTCACTACTGATGGCAGATCCTTGTGCACTAAGCAACACATCTTCCTCTCGGCCATATGTCTTCCATCTGAGCAGCATAGTCTACACAGCAGACATAATCAGTTCCAGCTGGGACATTTCCTGTTTTCCCCCACAAGCTGCATTAACCCGTACTTTCTTTCTACTTGTCGGAGGAGCTTAGAGCATAGGTACTTCTCCCAGACATCATTACCCGTCATTCCTACTATTTCAACACTCCAGGATTGCTTAGAACCTCAACAGCACAATTTTAGCCCTAGCACCTTACACAGTTAGGCAATGCAGAGACACTTGATCCATAAGGATCTCCTCTACAAATCACATCACTGCTAGAAATTTCTCAGAGATGGCCCTTTTTTGCTGGATCATTATCCAAGTAGGTTAAACCAGATGATGTTCTTGGAAGGAGATGTCATCTTTTCTCGAAGACAAATACTTGATAACAGCTAGCTAGCTAGAGAAGCCAATCTTCATCAGAAAGTCTATCCTTCACTGACATCTGCTTGATGTTTCCAGGGCCCAGTACTTCAACAAAGTTGCAAGAAGGGCCACCAGTGAGGTAGGTACTCACTTCCTGTGATAAGCAGCCAAAAAACAAACAGTGGCATAATTATCCCTTTACTTCCAGGACTCATGTTAAACCAAGACAGCTGGGATCGCTATGAAGCTGGTCTAGCCAAATCTCACAGTGAATTCATAAGAGAGGCATCCAAATGGAGTCAGTGCATCACCTTTCCCAAATTCAATATATCTTGTGAGCCCATCTGGCTTTGGGACTAATATTAACAAGCTGTGCCACTCACTCTGACCTCTCTGTGACCACTAATTCCTTCCTATTCTCACTATCCACTCTTCCCAACATGTATTTGCCAGATTTTCCCCAAGCCAACAGGATATACAGAAGTGGTAATCAACTCCAGCTGAGGTGCCTCCTGCTTCCTAAAGCCTGCCTTGGCTACACTGGTATTTGTCACAGGGTTTATGCACATACCAATGTAGCATAAACCCCCATGATGCATACCAACATCTCCAGAAACTCAGCAACCAAGCTGACTATCTGAGAGCCTACGAAGTACCACATTTTAAAATAAACACAAGTTTGCTTACAGTGTATCTTGATCTTTCACCAAGGCCTCCGTCTCTGCCCAGGAAGCAGACAGAAAGGCTAAGTGAGCAGAAAGATGGGCTTGTGGTTAAGGCACTGGTCTGGGAGTTGACACAGCTGGGATAGGACCCTATTCCCCTGACATCTTTCTCCATGACCTTGACCAAGTTCCTGATTCCTCTGGGCCTCGGTTCTCTCATCTTCAAAATAGGATGCAATGCTCTTACTACACCTTTCCTGTATGGACTGGCCAGGAATTTAAGTCAAAATGGGATTTTAAAATTGCATTTCAACCACAGTTTCTAATATTTAAGAATCTGACCAAGTTAATGCCTTCTAAGTTTCACAATGTAGCTTAGATGGATGATGATGCAGCTAAAGGGGAATCTGCCTTAGAAAACTGAAATTCCAAATAATAATAATAAATTGTACGGTAAAAACAACATCAGGGGAAGTTCACTAAGTGTAATGTTCTTACATTGAAGTAGGAGTACTCACCCACTACATGTATAGAAGATGTGAGTACTGTACAGAACTGCTGCCTACAAGAAGAGAACCAGATTTTTGGATAAATAAAGTTGTAACCATCATCCTGAAACATATGAGCAGGAGTAAAAACTGCAAGGCATATCAAGTGCCCACTTCACTCAGCTTTTGTAAGATCTCAGCTGAATAATTATGCCCTGATTTGGACCATTTAGAGAAATTCCAGAGAAGAGTCATGGGAATGGTCTGAAGTTCAGAAATCACAAGCTGCCAAAAGACTGAGGAACTGGGGTTGCTTAAAGAAAAGAGAAATGAGCTGCTGAAAAAAAGTGGAAAGAATTAATCCACGGTGGTCAGAACAAATAGAAATATGATTAAGTTACACATATTAAAGAAAACATTGAAAGTAAAGAATAGTGAAGCACAGGAATGTTTTTCTTGGACAGAACATCCACCATTAGGAGAATTAAGGACAGGTTGAGAGAAAAATCTGTAAGGGGTGACAGACTGATTTGATCCTGCTCAGAGCCAGAGGATGCTCCAAAAGAACTGCATTCTGTTCAGCTGCATTTTTTTGTATTATTATTCTTTCATTTCTGTAGAGATTGGTTACCTATAGAGTCCCCATCATGGAAATATTCATGAAGTGAACACACCTGAAAATTCTCCAGGTTTGGATTTTCCCTGGGTTTGGTTCCAGATCCTCACCTTTGAGGAAGAGTCTACACTCTACAGTCTGTGCTAAAGCAATGTTAGTGTGCTGCACATCTGGATATTGCTTGTATGGAACTGGAGTGACCCTACACACCACCTACTGATGATCTGGTTACCGCTATACCCCTCTAATATTTAGACACACCTCCTGCTTAGGAAGCTATTAGGGAAATTGCTAGATTGTGCCAAAAGAGAAGTCATCTTTGAGCAAGTCTTGTGAAGACAAAGGTCATCACCAAATGCTTTAAGGAACAGAATAAGCCCTGTGATGAACAAGCGTGAAGAAAGAATGTGCGTGGAACATTTTCTTCTCAACTAAGTCTTGCACACAGATACTGAGGAGTGAGCTGCTATTTCAGTGTTACATGCATGTTCTCAGTCTTACTGTTCTTTAGTAACACTCCCAGCCCTCCCATCCTTGATCCCCTACTCTACGCTTCCCACAGTTTTTACACTCCCCAAACAGGAGGAGAGACCATCCCTGCATGCCCCTGCAAGGGCTATGACAGCACAATGACAGCACTTTCTGTATTTCTGCTGTTGAACCCATACTGCAGCAGACTAACCTTACTGCATAAGCTCTTCCTCAGCATATTAAGAGCAGAAACGGAAATCACTAACAGCTTGACTTGCACCCAGTTTTAACATCAGTTTAATGACTCTGGGGAGAGCTCTGGGCTTCTGTTAAAGCAGGAGAACAAAGAAGGCATTTTGATTACATTATTTATGCCACTGTGAAGATGCCACAAAGAAGAATTCAGAACAAAACTGAACCACATATAAAGTTACAGCTAAACACAAATGGTTAATGTTGCAGCAGTTGTATAGATGGAAGAAGAGCCATTTTTGTAAAGAAAGAAAGAAAGAGAAGAAAAAAAAAAACACCAACAAAAGCTTTTAGACCCCAGTAGAAGAGAATATGCATGTCTGGTAAGCAAGCAGAAACACATCGAAAGAACCAGGATTCCCAGAGTAAGTTAAAGAATAAGGAGCAACCAGCCCTTTCACAGTGCATCACAGATAACCACCCCTCTGTCCTGCCACTTTCCTTCCCCATCAAAAATAAATAAATAAATAAAACAAAACACCAAATTTACAGCATAAACCAATATTACAATTACAGATGAGCCTATAATACAGAGAGCTGCATCAAGATTTCACCTCTCAAAATTCAAGCTCAGAAAAGTCTGAGCATTTGGGGATCATCTTTGTGTGTTTTTGCATGGCTCCTATCTCCAGATCCCTGGAAGGTAGAGAGCACAGCAGCCATTTCTGGTTCTGTCCCACAAAACTATGACTTAGTTGTCAGAAAAAGAGGAAAGCTTTCCAGAAAGGCCAGTGCAGGGCTGTGTCTGTTTAGCTGTAGCTCTAAAATGCCCCTAACTATTCATATGGGTTATACACAAATATTTACTGGGCTTTCAATCAAAAACAAATATTTACTATTCTAATAGAAGCAGTACTTGGCAAGTGCACTAGTCTGCAAATACAGAGCATCTTCCTTAGGAAATGCATACTCATACACCAAAGTTAATGAAAGCAAAAGAAAACCACTCTTTCTACTATTTAAAAGCATTTCTTTCAGCTTTCCTAAAGTTTTGCCAATCATGTAAAAATAAAGTCATTAAGTCATTACTGTTGGTTTATGCCATCATATCCTTGAGTCATTCACCAGCTTGCAATAGGTTGCTGGGATCTTGTGACCCTTTTCCAAGACAGCTTGGGTGTTCTCCCATCTATATTTGTTCCTGCACCCAACCACATCAAGTGATCAGTCCTTCATCTACAAAGCACAGCGAGTCTTTACTGCCGCTGAGAGAAATTTTATTTTCTATGCCCAAAGAAACCATATGATACCTGAAAGGCAGTCAGACTCTGAAAACCTTTAAGGAGGATCACCACTGGATGTACTGCACTGTCTGAAGTAGGAGACAAAAAGATCAGAGCCGGCTGTCACCAATAATATTCGGTTTCCCTTACAGAGTGAGATTTGCAACAACCAAGCAGAAAGGACTGCCCCACAAGTACAGACAGCTTCACATGAAGGTCATACTAAGATGTGAGGCTACATCTTCAGTCCATTGGGAAGCTTTATGGTGCCAGAGAAGCTGCAGCTTTGAAATGTGGAAATCAGGTCAACACAACTTCCCCTGTTACCCTTTGCCGTGGGCAAAAGACTTGGTGCATCATAGCTAAACCCAGAGGCCAGCAAGGCACTGATGCTCAGAGTGTGAAGTAACGCAAAAGTGACACAAGTTGAGCTTCAGAATTTATTCACTACCAAGAGCTTTAAGCCAGATGACCCTGTTAGTGTTCCCTTCCCTTTCAAGAAGAACCTCGAGAGTGCTGCTGCAAGTTTCTTTGACAAGTAGCTACATAATATTTTATCACATGTCCACTGAACTTCACAATAACTCATCACAGTGAATCAGTCTGATTGCTTGTGCCAAATGTAGTCTGGCACAACATGTAATCTACATGTTATGTTATATAACTTGGTCTTTTTTCTTTTTAATGCATGTAGAAGATACAGTGAATACCTTAAAAACCAAGACATCTCCAGTAATGCACACGGGAAGAATACTAGGTTATTACTGATGCTTCTAAAAGACAATAAGGACTCATACAAAATTTAAAAGGAAAGAAGAAAATTATATCCTTCCATGGCAAATGCTCATTTTTATAGAACTGTATTTACATGATACCTGACAGGATCACCCTAGACCATGATAGAGTCTCATAGGCTCGTTTGAAATACATTTTTAAACGTGCCCAGACATATTTTAGAAAGTAGTTTGCCAGAAAAGCACCCGCCCACACACTTCTCAGCACTTTTTTTTGGGACACCTATAATCACAAATACAATAATTATTTAATATAGGAAGAAATGGTACTGGAGAAACAGAATTTGAGATCCAATAGTATAATCATGAAATTGGATAAGACATTAGAAAAAAAAAAAAAAAAAAGTAATTTGTAAAACAGAAAGCCTCTTCAAAGAAAACACACAAATGAGCTTTGCTGATACAAGACAGAAATTCTATGTAAAGTTTCAATACGTAAAAAGTTGAAGTGCCTTGCTTACCTATCAGTTCTGAATGTCTGCTTGGAGTAAACACCCTCTAGCCTCCTCCAGATAGATGAGGATTTTTAGATGAGCTGTCATTAATAATATACCATGCATTAAAGCAAACTTAAACTTCCTTTCTGAAGTTATTGCAGAAGAGAGCATTTTAGTGTATATGTAATATGGAATCATTTTTATGATTTCATTTCCAACCCTGAATGTCAACCAACTTAAACAGAGTAAGACCTTTTTAGTGCCTGCTGAAATGCGACTTTGACCGCATGTCATGAACTGATGCAAAGTTTTGCTTACCAACTCTGTTCTCTATGGCCAAAGGTGGAGAGCACACAGTAGTAGCTTCCAAGACACCAGTATATGAGAAAGGAAGATCCCACACATTCTAATAACATCCTTGCCATGAAATTTCAACTCGAAATAAGCAAGTGCTGTGATACTTAATCTGTGGCAGATTTGAAAAACTGGATGAGGTTCCCCAAGAGATACTTAACTCAAAAAGTTAGGCAGATATTTTTGTTGTAGCTAATATTTTAATATCAAGAAGAAAAAAAGAGTTGAGAGTCCATTTTATAAATGAAACTCATTGTTAGATGTTATGAACAACTATACTATTGATTTATATTCTGGAATAATAAAAAATGTCTTTAAATAGTTAATAACAGGAATTGACTAATGGTTCTGCATTAGCAATGGAGCACAAAAAGGAAGGTTATAAAGATTTAGCTGCCTATGCTGTTTGATAGTCATGCGATAGGTGATAAAGTAAGTAGAAAGTATTCTTAACAACAGTCATGTTTTCAGGTGACCCTCCTATTGCTTTAGTCCTCATACTTTGAAGCACATGTCCTTTCATGTCCTTTAGAAGAGGGACTTAGGTGCCCCAAGTGTGTCTGAGATAAGCCTGAATTAAGGTGTGCATCAACCTTACCAAAACTTTTTGCAGTTAGTATACCCACAACATGCTATCCATCACCAATAATGGAATTCTGCATTAGAGGTTTGAGGTTAGACAAGCATCAATTTCTTTCTCCCTTCATCTCACAATAGAAGTTAAATTTTAAAGAAACCAGAACATTCAGAAGAAGGGAAGGAGTTGCTCACTTTGAGTCATTTGTTACCATAAACCTGATGACTTAGAGATTCCAGTTTGGGACAAGTGTGTCATGAGACCTGTTGAAAAAAAATGTTTGTTTCAAATAATAGACACAGTGTCACACCCATCTGTATGGTCCTTCTGGTTTTGTCTTCATTTTGGGTTTGGTTTGGCTCTCTTGGAGCTTGTTATTTCACTTTTTAGAAAAAATAATCTGCCAAATGTGGACAGTGGGTGTGTCTTGTTGACATCTTGTGGTCCACATAATACGGCCATTTTGCTGATTGTCAGAGCAATATGATTAAGACCTTAAAAATCAAGGGAGATTTTAGCCAGCAACATGAGTTGAACAGCAGTAGTATTTGTTGAACAGCAGCAATTTTAAGCTTCATTTCAACAGTCAAGTATGACCACTTCCATAACTCTTCATCAATGCAACCTCTCTTAATCCCCAGCTGTATCATTTGTCTGGATCCTCCTTTACCAACCATTATTAGGCATAGCTCCAACTGGCTATTACTTCACAGAGAAACAGCAGCCGCCATAATGAGTCAAATCAAAGGTCCTTCTAGGCCAGTACCCTGTCTCCAGCCATGTCCAGGAAACAGCTGTTCAGGAACAGAAAAAAAGCAAGTGAATTATCCTTCCTGCGGTATAGTCTCCCAGCAATCAGCAGTTCAGGGAAATGTTTCCTGATTTCCAGAAGCAGTCTGGAAGATTCCCACAAGATTACGTACATCCAGGGTTTGGTGTTCCCTCCAAGCCAACTGGCAGAGGTTGGATCTTCAATCTGTCAACCCTCAAATACTGCAGAATATGGCAAATTCTCTGCCAATAAAAATCAATGGGATTTCACCAGCTTGAAAGCGATTAACATTAAATAAGTACTTTGAACTCCTATCTTAAAATGAAGCATGCTAAGACCCAGCTCTCATTTAGACAGAAGATATTTTAAATCATAGTAACATTAAGGAAGAGATTAGAAGTAATATTGAATTGTATTTGCCCCTGCTCCCCTCCCCAGAAGGGGTCTTAGCCCAAGTTAGAAAGAGGTATTCCTTATGCACTTAAATGCTAATAGATAACTTTAACACCCCAAGATTCTCCTTCTAGATCTCCTTCTAGCCACAGCACACTGGACACACAGTACTAAGAAAGATAAGTTTCACATGTGAATATATAAAAGTTAAATATGTGTTGCAACTAACCATCCACATAGCTAAAATGATTTACAGCAGCCAAGAATTCAGCCAAACATTGATATGAAGAGTAGCACACAAATGGCAAGATGATATTGTGTAGTATAACATTTATTAATCTTTTTAAGGACTATTTCAGTGTGAACCACTTCAATGAATTGGAAAATCCCCTCCAAAATAGTGTAACATATATCACACCACCCAGAGAGAAAAGTACCAAAGTATAGGATATTCTTATTAAAATCATACAATAATTTAAGTAGGAAGGGGCGTCTGGAAGTCATCTACTCCAACCCCCAATTCAGAGCACGTGTAATTAGACCAGGTTGCTCAAGGACCTGTCTAGTTGAGTCTTGGAAATCTCTGAGGGCAGAAATTCCAAAAACTTTAAGCTGTGAGGTTAGAAAAAAACATCCAATTTAAGCTGCAAGTGTCAAAAATTATTCCTCCATTAAAGAGTACACACATTGCATTTACTGCTCCCCACTATGTATGTTTCTTATGGCCTTTCTGCTGAGACTCAGAAAAAATATTTGATCAAGAAATTCTTTGCAGAGGCCTCCCCAGTTCCCTCAGACTTCTGGAGCTGACGGGTTGAGGGAAAAGACAGGTTTCTACCACACCATTCATCACTTGAGCCAAAACATTGGCTAGAAGGAAGTAAAACAACTGTGTATGTGTGCATATAAATTTTGGGGGAAGGAGTAAGGTATTCCTAATGAGGTCTCAGGATACAGCACCACTACTCTGTACGGACACAAGAGGCAGACAACAGCCTAACCAACATAGCCTGCAATGGCACCCTGAGCCATCCAGAGCTTGGCTCTTAGATCATCTCCTACGCTCAGCTCCTGTGGAAGATCAAGACGTTCATAAACTAACCGTTTCTCCTATCCCCTTCCCTCCAGAACAGGCTTCTCGAGTTCTGCCCAGGCCCTGCAAAGGTCTTTCAATCCTGCTCTCAGCTGTGGCTGGCTACTCCCAAGCAGTGGTTTCCCTGCATTACCTTGAGGGGCAGGTCTCGGACCTGTGCTGAGATGTTGCTACCTGCTCAGTTCTGCTCTCTTAAGTAGATTCAGTGGTCTCCAACCAGAAATAATTTCCTGATCCAACCAGAGTTTCACAGGATCCAGTCTTAACAGACCACAGCATAATTGTTAATGAAAAGCAAAACCCAAACAAAATGCACACGAAGAAATATTGGCCACTACGGAACTCTAGTCAAGCCAGAAAGTTCTATGCTTTAGATAGTAAGCCAGCTTCTGGACCATACGCATGTTGTTCAGCATTCCTGCCGATACATAAGGGAATAGAGTAACTACAAAAAGGGCTGGGTTTGATGACTAACAATTCCTAGCCCCCTCTACCACCCAAACCACAGCCTGTTTCAAAAAAAGAGGCATTATTTGCATCAGGCATCACAGGGAACAGGCAAACCATTACGCTCGTATTTTCACTCTCCTGGATATTTGACTGCAAAAAGTAATTACTAATATTCCAGAGACTTTGTGTTCCTCATCACTCTGCACGCCTCACTAGTTGAACGGGATGACTAAATACCTCTAGCCAAAAATCAAGAATGGGGAAAGAAGAGAAGGAAAATCCTATAGCTTTAAAATGCCTCTTCTGGTTCCTTCCCCAACTCCAACCCCTCAGTGTCATAAGGAAAGGAAGAATATCAATGAACGAAGCAGCAAAGAATGGACTTAGCAGCATATTACAGAGTTACAACAAGAATCAGGTGTGGGAAAGGCATCCTCAGCTCAGGAAGAGAAATGCAGGGAAGCATTCTGCACCTTCCTATGGACCCAAGTGAAGACACAGGGAAGGCTAGCAAGTTCATCAATGCTGTCTGTAACCACCACCATCTCTAGTTCGACCACTCATGTGATCACTGAGAACATACTATTCAAGGCAAATCTTGTACACCAAGTAGTCTTGGCAAAAAACACACATCAGCCCAACCTGGTCTAGATCTACAACTGGCTTAGGCAGGGAAGCTCCCTTACAGTAGTAGGAGTAGTGTTTCATTGGGATTTTCCAGCCACGACTTATGCACTAGTTCTTGTATCCACTTTCCCATAAATCAGCTGAGGCATGAGCAGTTGGAAAGCTGCATAAGAGTTCATGCAAGCTTCAGATGTTTCTGTGGATTAGCAACCCATTGGACATCACTTTACACATGATGATGACAAGCCATGTTTTATGCTTCGTGAGTTAAATGTATTTTAACTATTCTTTTTTAACAAAAGCAAAATGAAATTTTACATCCTAGGACAAAAGATTTCAAACCATTCCTTCCCATTAATAATAGCAGTATATTTCAGTATCTGTCATAATCCTTCAAATTGCAAAAGAAATGGAGGTCAGACATCAACCACTTGTAAGCTCATCTGGACCAATAAATGTCTGCAGATTATGGTGAATCAGCTTAAAAAAAGCATGTCGATAAATGATGCCACCCTTTTTCTGAGTTTGCAATACTCCAGGATTTACAACATTCTCTTTATACTTAAAGCTTCACTGCTTCTTCTGATAAGAGCTTTAACTTCATAGACACTATCCCAACAACAGACCATCAGATAAAAACAAAAAAACAAAAACGCTTCAGTATCAGACTACAGAACAAGCCAGCCTTATTTTTTTTTCCTTAGCTGCAGAGAACACACTGTGGTGAGCTACAGACAGAGGGCACACACAGGCAAAGCAAGGTAGAAGGCTAACTTTCATAGCTGTGCACTTCTACCTTTTTACATGCACATTTATAAAATAATACCATCCACTGCCCACCATCTCCATCAAAGGTATTAAAAACCACAACATCCTGAACAGGCTGGTCAAAGACATTTGCACCTTACAACCAAACATAGGTTTCATGGGACACACTTACCATTCCAAAACAGCTTCTAATGCTGCATCACTTCCACAGGCTGCCTGTGTCTGAAGCCGGATTTCACCTGCCTGCCATCTGAAGACAGGGAACAGCAAGCAAGTTATTCAAGTCCCCAGACCTTCAAATGAAGGTTTTATTGAGGGAGAATCAACCTTGGATCTCACACCCAGCCCAGCTCATCAGAGTTCATCTCTGCTTGTCTTTCAGCCTTGACAGGGATTGCAGTAAGCTTGCCAGGCCCCATTTCCCTGCCACCAGAGACTTGCTGGAGGATCACGGCTGTTACTGCATTGTACAGTCATTCTTTTTCACTCTTTACTCTCAGCAGTGCCCTCAGCAGACTCCTCTTTTCCAAGGGGGAAAGTTCAGAGATTTCAGGAAACCTTGCACAGAACTACTGAACTCCATCCCTTGCTGCTTCCCCACACGATTTCTTTTTCCTCAGGAGGCACCTTCACAGCAACAGCTCTCATCCCAGTTAGTATTCCTCAGCTTAACATCATCACACTATAAAAAGAGCTCTGTCCCAAGCCCTGAACTGCTACAGCTCACTTTCATAGAGCAGTATATTCCCAGTCCAGCTTTTCCTCTGCTTACAGCTCTCCATAAATACAGCACAAACACACGACTTACAAATCAGCCTTCCCCTACAAGCCTAGCACAGTCTTTCCTTAATTTAAAACAAAACAAAACTAATAAAAACAACAAAAAAGAACCAAGACTATCCCAGGTCTGGCAAATTGATCAGGGCTTCAGGGCTGGCCATGGCATTAAAGGTACAAACGCCCCTCCACCTCCTACTAGTAACTACAGCAGATACACTTTCAGATTTCCCTAATGTAGCTACAGTAAGGAAAACAAAACAAACAAACAAAAAAGTCTATTTGGGTATGTTTTAGGTACTTTTCTGATTCATAAGAATCAAAGTTATTTTTAGGATGTTCTTTATTTGAAATTGAAGGAGTTTCTTTACTTAACATCTGCAAAAAATCAAGAACAAATGTGATGAACACTTCAGGGAAAATTAGATAGTGATGAACAAAGTGTTTCCAATCACATGGGACTGGCCAGAAGTAGCCTGTTTTAACACCTAATTAAAGCAGTATCTTCCTTTCCTTACAATGTAAATTATTAGTACAGTATATACAGACAAGACAGAGGGAAGTAATGTATTCCTTATTTTTTGTCTCAATGCCTTATGGTAAGTTGCATCAGAGGTGGCTAATCTCTGCCCTAGGCCTAGGCTGGGCTGCTCACCCAGCCTGCTTCTCTCCTGCAGTGCTGTGTCCTGCAGGCCCCTGAGACACCGCCAGCGAGGAGTCGTTCAAGCTATTCTGCCTCTTTCTAGGAGGTTCAGTTATGCCTCTCTGCCATGTTCCTATTGCTGGTAGATGAAAGCTGCCTAGCTGTACGTAAAAGCGTGTGGTTTGGTCTGTGATCAGACATGTACCTAATGACAAGGTGCTCTGCTCCTGTGCGGGGGAAACCTTCGTTCAGATCACACAAATGAGGAATATAATGGTGTGCTACAGAGAGAAGGGTTCACAGGTTCTTGCATCATCAAGAGTGGCAGGGTCCCGGCAGACTGCCCTTAAGTCTCTTCCCAGTCAGAGAACATCAAGTAGCCTGATGTAGTCTGCACTTCCCATCCCACCTGCCAAAAACAGCACTTTCAGAAAAGGGAACACTTGCAACATTAAAGGATTATTGTCTGCTGAAAGGTGAAACAGGAAGGCAGAATCACAACAATCATTTAATTACTACGGTAAAAAACAAGCCTAGCTGGATTGGCCAGAAGTCTTCTCATTGACCGCACCTGGCAGCAAATCAGGCTCATCCCTAGAAGAGTTCCTTGTTTGTCCTCCAGATACCTTATCAGCTGTACAGCTGATTAGAATCGTGTGTTGGGAAACATGTGATAATATCTTTACCCTAACTTCATCAATGCACAATGCCATTAAGAAAATGGAGACTGATGAAAGGTGACAAAAGAAATTAGACTTCCTGTATCTTCAGTAACTCAGCTCCTCTCTGTAGCATTCTGCCATCTTTCTGGGCGAGAACAGACCTTCTCCTCTTCAGCTTGCTGCCTGTCCACAAGCAGCAGCTCAAAATAGCTGCTCAGTGACTAAAGCAGGACAAAAACAGGGATTATCTGCATGACTTTTGAAACCTATTCCTTTCAGGAGCAGAGCAATGCAAATGCTACCACTGAATACCATCTTCCCAAACCCAAGAAAGGAAAACATTTCAGGCTTTCAGTTTGCACAAACAACCTCTTGTCATCCTAGCAGCTTGTTCCATCTGGAACATCCTAACTTCATATATCAGAAAATACAGAATGAGGGAAGACAGGAAATGTGCAGCCATTAAGAGTTCATGAACTAACTTTTAAAAGTTCTTTGCTTCGCAATGGAAGCCATTTTCATTTCCACTCCTTTTTGCCATCTCTACCACCATATGCTAGACTATTTTGTCTCTCATTGTACTTTGTATTTGACCTCCTGGTGAAAGCCAGGCAACATCATTCAACTAATTGTGAGCACCTGCATTGCTGCAGGTGTGAAGGTAAACGCCTAAATGAGTGGGTCAAGAAGCTGTTGATTTACAGTATGAAGAGTGTTATGTCCAGAAAAAGCAGTCTACATACATTCTGCTTCACTCTGGAAAAAGGGGGCAGATTGTCATTTCAGAGCTGTACGGTCTGTGTTTTCAGCAAACTTTGTCCTCTGCTGAAATCTGCCATTTTTCTGCTTTGATCTAGACCAGGGTGAATGTTCACACGTGCACTCTGAGAATATGGAGACCTTGCGCTGCCTTCAACAGTATCAACAGGACACACAGTATGCTGGGTATGGCACCTTTGAGTGCTTTCTCTGTTTAACTTTTAAACTGGGCTCATATGAGATTCTCTTTAGCAAGACACCTCATTAAAGCGGATAGATTTACAATCCCCAGCTTACAGTTTCTGTACTGTGGGTGGCCTTAGACTACTTGTGAAATCTTGCATGCCACCATTTTCCAATTGTAGGATAAGAAGAAGAATCCCTCTTGCTTCCCATACAGTCTTGCAGCTCAGAATAAAGCATTAACATTTCAGAAAGGACCTGCCTATTACACCATGACCCTCCACTGATTATAACAATGGAACCCCAGCCACAGCTGGGGCTTCTAATAAAAGTAAATTAGTGCTGCTGTTGTAAAAACAAATAAATAACACTAATTGTGGCAGGAAAATTCTGTCAACACAGATGATGGGCGCGGCTGTCACAGTCTTTTATTTGCTAGGTTTCTAGAATTTTGCTTTGACCTTTTACCTTCTAGAAACAGCCATGTTACAGAAACCTCCCTGAAGAATCGTTTCTGTCTCTGTGCAAACAGCTGAGAATCCTCTGGAGAGCTGCAAGTGAGATAGATGCACTGTCTGTCAGTGGTGAAGGAGTCAATTCAAACCAATGATTCAAACAAATGCACTTTAAGAGCTTCTAATGTTTATATTGGCTTTGTGTCCACAATGCTATTTTGAGAATGGTCTGCCTAAGGCACTTTTCCTGTTTCCAAACTGAAAGGTACTTTAATGGGGCTGTGCATGCAACGGTTTAGTTCCTGCATTGGGCTCCTTGCCGAGGCTTCCACCTGCCTGTCTCAAGGCAGAGTTTTTCAACCGCTCTGCATGGAGCAATATCTGGACTTTAAAGACTTCTGCAGTAATGGTGCACTGTTGGTATTGAGCACCACACCCACCTTCTGTCCCAAGGCTGAGAATGATCAGAGCTAGACAGAGCAGGGAAGGAGTAAGAAAAAGCAATATTTAGCAAATTTTCCAAGCATTCAGGATAGAATGACTTGCAGATATATATGTTTAAATGACATTTACACTCCTGTTGTTTCCTTTAACTTGGTACTCATCTTACTCTGGGCTTCTTCTGATAAAAAAAAATAAAAATGCAGCTGAGAGCTGTGTTATTCCAGGTGAGAAATAACACCCTCCCCTTCCCTCTCAGTCCTACTGAATGCTAAAAAAAATAAAAATATATATAGAGAGATATGTAAGCTTAGTCTCTTGGGTCCTTTTCAGACAGAAATCACCTACTCCAAGGCTCCATGTGGAAGGAGAAAGAAGGAAAGTCTCAGCATGATTTAATTTTCAGATCCATTTTTCCCCTTAGCAAAGACAGATAACTGAACCAAACCTTCATATATTTATTAGATAAAATGGGAGTCCAACAGACAGACATCTACAGTTTTTCCTTGCTCAGTAATCTTGGGATACTTTGGTCAATCCACAGATATGTTCGGGTCTTTGCAGGTACCTCCATGTCTCTGAATGCAATGATGTCCTCTTAAAACAACCAATTGCTTCAGTGTTCAAGCTATCCCACATACCTTTGCATTGAATATGAGTGCAGAAGGTTCAGGTGTGGCATACACCTGTGATCTTTGGAGATACAGACTCTAGGTATGATACTCGCTTCATGCAGATGATTCTCTCAGTAGTGACATAAGTGAAATGATGTCAATTTACACCAAAGGATCATTTTCCTTAGACTGTATTCTCTTAAAAAAGCAGTGCTATTAAATAGATTGCCACAGCTAATGCCCAAGGCTAAGCAATAAAAAATAGCATCTTATATTTGTGATAGCAGAGAAAAAGAAGAACAATGAATCTCCCCCTTGAATTGTTGAATATTTTTTTTTGGTAGTTTTATGGATGTTACGACACTGCCGCGAATACGTGTCACGTCGTTCTGACAGTGAGCCAAGCTTTAGGAACTGGCAATACAGGTAGCAATAGATAACTACTGGCAGCTAACACCAGAGTTCAGCGCTGTTTTCTTCTACCTGTGCAGCAAGGAAGGTAAGGGGGGATCATATCCACCCCCTTCAGCTTCCTGCGTATTAGTGATTTCATTCTACACAGATAGCTCACATGTGAGTGGTGACAACACAGGTGAAAAGCTACAGTTGAGCAAAGGGAAATAACAATGCCATTTTCTCTATAAAGAATCAAGATATTAAATGGCCACTCAGTCCAACAGCCACCCAAATCAAGGACTACACAGATTTTTGCAAGCTTTGCAACACACTTGCTGTTTGTTACAACTCCACAGAAAATTTCTATTAAATTTGCCCAATGTCCTCTTCCCAGATGGCAAGGACATTTTGGCATCCCATCCTGCAACATCTCTATTTTTGATTTTCTGTCTTGGAAATTGGTTTTGTGGTTCAACCACACTTTTTTATTTTTTTTCCTTACTTCCAATGATTTACATCCTATTTGAGCTTGGCTACAGCAAAAAGGCATGCTGCATGACACATCATCGAGAGAAAACCTGACCAAACAAGGAGTCTGTATAGACACATCTGTGTAAAGTTATGTATCCATGTCACGAACAAACCAAAATGTGATCATGACCTGTAAAGCCATTCACAGCTGAGGAGGCTGATTTGACTTTTTGTCAGACTCGTTCAAACTCTGTATCACACTATCTGGACGTGACTTAGGCGGTGTTGGTGAGGCAAGAATGCTGCCCTCTGAACCCAGCAGACTTAACTGGAACTCTTCAGAATTGCTTTGTATATACGTTTTTGTATACCATTGCATATGCTTTCTGAAGAAAAAAGTACCTGATACAGTCAGGGAAAGCAATAATTTCCTAGGAACTAAGTTGGTTAAATCATTCTTGTAAAGAATTTGCATAGCTATGGAAGTAACATCTGGAGCTAAAGATCAAACTGGATTCAATGCAGATCAGTATTTCTGAACAGGAATGAACTGCTACAAGTATTACCCAGGACACAACTGTGTTAACAGAAAACAGCAACACTTGGATTCATTTTACAAATACCAAGTGCTATTCTTCAGCAAAGCTTCCTTCTTATTCTTCTTCATTTTTTTATCTAAACTGTCATTCGCTATGGGACTGAATGGAAATGATCAAACTGAAGTTACTAGAAAGACTTCTGTCCATACTGCTTTGGACTACCGGAGCAGCTTGAAGCAAGTGTTTATATACACTTCCATTAAATTTATTTTCTTAGGGTGAATGAAAATAGTAACTTCTTGGAGCAGGGGCTGGAGAAAATCAGCCTTCCACAGAAGCCACAACCGAGAAGAAATTGATAACCGTGCAGAATAAGGGGTATTATGGTATTTGAAAGTTTCACTAAAGACTTACCTTCCCACAGAAATTGCCTGTACCTTAAATATTTAAACCTAGTTGCCTTCATTCAAGCATTCTGAAATACTGATTTCAACAGAGGAATTTTGATGTTTTATCAGCATACTGGGAAACCAGGCCCAAGCTACTTTAGGCAGAAGGCTAAATAATATTATTTCCAATGTCTCAAGATAAAACAGAGCAGCTGATTATTTTCCACTCTTGCTTCATGCACATGTGAAATTAGGAGTATCACCCAATCACATTTCAAAGGTACACAACCACTCTCTATATAGGTTAAATACGGCGCCAAGACTGCAAACATACCAGAATAAAGGAAGCTGAAGAGAAGGAGGTAGGTTATCTCTATCACCTTGACCATTACCAATAATTTCATCACCTCCATACAGAAAATAATAACAAATTAGAAAAAAAAAAATCCAATGAATTCTTTTTCCCATTGAAAAATGACAGGCAAATATTCTTATTATTCTGCAGGAAAGAACTGATTTCCACAGAATTCTTGTCAGAAAAAAATCACACCTAAATACTTTTTTGGAAGTCAACATCCATTTCAATGAATAAATGAATCCCTACTATTGCTGAAGGTGAGTAGTTCCAGGTTACTTATGGCATCTACATCTCTAAAACCTGCTGTTTTTGCCAGACTTCATCACTCATAAAGCAGTGCAATATCAGCAAATTTTGCAGTGTAATGCAGATGCCATGCAGGTCCTGGGGGAGATAATAAAACAGGAAAGTCCTGGAACTAACTGTAGGTCCTATGGGACACCACTACTAAACAGATGCAGAGATTTATTTCTATTTTAACTAAATCCCATTTTCTGATGGGGGCATACTCAGTCTGAATTGTCTTGCTGACCTCATTTATTGTTCAAGAACAAAGCTACAGGAGGAATCACATTCATCTCTTTTATGACATCAGAAACAAAAGCCAAAGCACTGTCAGTGTGGTTTCTTTTCATGCATTTAAGAAAAGTTTTTGTATAGTCAATGAAGTCACAAGTCTTGATCTGTGCGCAGCTCATGATAATACAATTAGACACTAACAACAACATTTTTATCCAGTGCTATGGTCAAAGGGGTAAATAACTGACATGAAAAATGCATCAACCAAATCAAGCCTATGACTTGAAAAGCAAAATAATAAGCTAAAAGCTCTGAAACCACTGCTCTTCAGGACTTAACTTGGAGCATGTGCAAGGACAGACTGGTTTGGACCAAACTATTTCACTCTGCTAAGCAGTTATTTCTCACGAAAACTCATCAGAACTTTTCAACCCACAGAAATCTTCCACTATATTTTCTTTTAATTCAGACTTGGAACTGCAAGAAGCATCAACTTGTCAGGATTTCTTCAGGATGTAAATTCTGAGGAAAGTTGCTCAGCTCTTTTGGCCAATTGCCATGGAAGATAAGTGATTGTTTAAGCAGATGTGTGCCAGGGCTTCCTCTGTCCATTAGAAACATGCAAACAACCATGGGTGCCTTGGCTGAGATCAGCTTGAGGCTCATCCTCCCCCAGGACACCTCCACAAAGCACCTGTGTGACTTCTGCTGGACAGCTCCAAAGGGCCAGTGAGAACAGAGGCAAAAATGGCAAGGGTGGTAACACTGGAATGCTTGCTGCTTACCTACATCAGCTTCCTCCCTGAGACAGCCAGTTTCATTATTGCTAAGTATGACAACATTAAAGAATTTCCTCTGTTTACGGTAGATCCTATAATAGGTGTTCAGTTTCTATCATGTCAAGCTGAATTCTGCACACAGGCTTTACAAATTCCAAGTTATTTCTATGCGTGTTAGGTCACAGCCTTTGTATTTTGTTCATTTATTTTATAGCAAACAATATGCTTTCTCAGTTATGTTAACAATTGCACAAGTTGCTTTTCTGTACTCTTCTGCCCCAAACATCCTCAGCAGTCATCACGTATTTCTGACAGATTTGCTTCCTGAATGGCCTGTAACACACCATGTAAAGTTTTCCGTTGTTGAAAAATGACCGTACAAATGGGCAGCACAGGCAAGGTTCAGCCGTTCATACTGTACATCCCTAAAGGACATAACCAGATGCTTTTTCGTTGGGACTCTAAGTGAGGCAGAACTCAGTGAATGAGGCCCATTCACAGAGAATCTATACACAGCAGACTGTGCATTTGTCAAGGCCACCTCTATGTTGCATTGTGCATGAGCTACAGAGTTTTGCAGAGCTCTGCAATCAGAATATGCAATTCATCTGTCTAAAAAACAAAGCAGGAAAAGGATACCAACATCACTTGAACTTTTGCCGTGGTTCAGCTCCAGAAACCACTGTGCTCAAATTTACCTTCTCCAGTGTATTTACTGGCCACCTGATCAGCATGCAACATCACCTCCAGTTGAGAGAAAGACCACTTCTGTTTATACAGAGCATACAGAAAAAGTCTAGGAAAACACATGCACGTCCAAAACTGGACATCGAGAAAGGAACTTCTCTACTTCATCTTCTCCTAACTGAAGTTATCCTCCTACAGAAGCAGGCTGCCTGCCTTCTTTTCCTTGCTGGGGGCCTTTCTTAGACCCTTCTTCCCTCTTCCACATGATTCTTCTTTACACTGTTGACAGATCCTTTTCCAAGGTTGTTTTTCAGTTCTGAAGCAAGTGATTGAATTTCTTTGTTTAACAGCACCCTACAAACACGCACACACACACAAAAACAATGAACAGACCATGTTCTTTCCTTCCTCAAATTCTCCTTCAAAGTACCCCAGGCAGGACATCACCACTGTGTTCTTCTAGACCACAAAGGGCACAATACGTACGTGTGAGAGAAAGCTCAGGTTCCACTTCCAAAACAGGATGCAAGCACAGGAGGAGCAAAGCATGGCACTACTTGTATTAGTCTAGTTAACACAACAAGCATTAGAATTACTCTTCTCCTTTATGCAGCACCTCTACATTCACAGCCCAGACATCTCTCTCCAAGGGCAGGCTTCAACACAGCTGTTAGATCTGTCCTTAGGCCAACGCCTTCTTCTGGCAGTCTTCTGGCAGACCAGCTCTAGGTGCATCTGATTTGGGCATTCCCAAAATAATGTCATTTCATCTTGGCCTCTGTTCTTGAAGATGGCCACCACCCAAGTGCAAAGACTGCTGTTTCTGAGTAATTCACAAGAAATCCTGGTATCATCCTATCTCGTAGTCAACACTAACGGCCTTAAATTCAGGTCATTTCAGTATCCAGCCTGGAATCTGAGTTGCCACTAGTGACTGACCCAACTTCAGAAACAACTTCTGGTCTCTGGTATAAGTCCCAGGACTGTTTTTCAAAGGATTATTTCTCTTACACTCCCACTTGCATGCTGAGAACCTAACTTTCCTTCCTATCAAAATCTGGGCTGGGCTCATAGCCTTCCAAATAAACCATTTCCATGCTCCCATTAATCATTTATTTTTCATCTCCACTATAAAGATTATCCCTCCCTGGTAATTTGAGTCTGGATGACATGGAAATTTGGAAGAGATTTAATTTCATTTTTGCTCAGCAAGTGTCCTGTCCATGGCTGGTGGCAGGATGGGTGAGTTTTTCCAAGGTGAAAGTTGTTACATACTCTTTTACTTATTTCAAGTGTATATACACTCTGATTAAAACCAGCCATTTTCCTAGTCAGAAAGCTACTGAGAGTTTATGTTTCAATCACAGATATCCAGGCCATTTCCACAGAGCACGCTTTGCAGGAGGACGATCTGCTGGCATAACTAGTGACACTGACCACATTTCACTATTTCTTCTAGATATTCTTGGTGACCTAAATAGCTCCAAGCCAAAGATTTTACATTAAAAATGCAGAATATACTTCACATAACCCTGTGAAAACATGCTCTCATCCCACAGAATAATGCTTCACAAGATGCCTCACCCTTACCAGGTTTTGCCAACCTTGGAGCAAATGCTGCCAAACCCATGAAAGGACAGAATTTTGACATTTCATTTCATTTCGTTTCTTTCCTTTTCTATTCTTTTCTTGGAAGCCATTACTGTTTTGTGCGTTGTATTTTCCCTCTTAGTTGTTGCATAAATACAGTGGATGGCATCAAGACTGGTATCTCATGTCCAGTGAGACAGAAGTTCAGCTCTGCACCTAGGAAGATGCCAGGGCTAGCGAGAAGTTCACAGCTGTTTTGATCTCTGACATTTTTCTAGAAATGATATCTGCCATTTTTCATGCAGGCGGTATGCAGGGATGGGAGGGGGGGACGTGTGGGGAGGTTGTAAGGTATATTTTTATTTTTCCTCAAGTCAAACATAGATGATCTCTTTCTCACTTGGAATTGCCCCATTCAGCTTTTGCCAATGCCCAGATACATATCCAACTTGTCATTCTCTGAAATTGTCAAACAACATGACACAACTACCTCTACTCTCCAGGCAATATACCACATGACATTAAATCCTTGTCTAGGGCAAAGATCCACCAAGGAGTTTAAATTACTCAAATAGTTTTTAAGACATTTTCCGTCTCCTTCCTTAGAAGCTGACACAAGGGCTCTAATAAGGCTGAAGCTCTGGGCAAAATCTTGCAGTTCAGTTGTACTCCAAGGCTTCACTGTACTCAGTTGCCATGACTCCATATTACCTTCCTATGCAATAGGCCAGACTCACTATTTCCCATCTCCGGAAAACAAAAAAATTAGTTGGTAAGACATGAATTCTTTGCCTTCTCTCTTCTCAGTTCCTTTTCAAGTGCTGATACGTTTTCAGCATCACTTCTGCCAGTACTACCACTCCTCTGTAGAGGTTATCCTCTGCTAAGCAGTGACACATTTACTGGGAGTCTCTGGAAAATGTCCATAATTCTGCAACAACTTATTAAACTCATATAAACCTCTGCAAATGATTGCAACATAAAGTTTTCTTACAGACATTGTTCCCCATAAGATGCAAACGGTTTGCTACCTGCAATTCCTTACTCTCTAGCAGATTTTACTTCAGTCTAGAAGTGTGAGCTTTCTCTTCTATCCAGGTTTTGCGAGATCAAGCACAGAATCTGGATCTTGTGACCATGTTCTCCAGCGTGGTGTAAGTCTATGCCATGTTCATAGCTGAGCTCAGACCTGTTGGTGCCATCCACAACCACTGCATGCTGATAAAATCCAGCCACTAGTGCTTACTGACTGTTGAATTCTGTCACAGCTTAATATCGTTTGTGAAGGCCCAATTATTTGGACTGAGCAAATATTGCTCCCTCTTCAAAAGACAAACATATCTTTTGTTCCATGTTCAAAACAAAAACCTTTTCATTTTCTTTCCTTTTTTTTCCCCCCCAGGATTTTGCTATCTGGCTCTTATGAGCCAGAATATTCAGAGATACTTTGCTTTCATTATTTTGCATTGTCATCATGAAGAAGAAATACCCTTCAGAAGTGTCAGGCTCTTCCACCAAGTCCTGCACTGTTATTGCTGATGTGTGTGCTGCGCTAAGGGGTAATGATCCCTGCACTCCTAGCACAAAACTAGGAAGCCTATTGCTGGTGCTCCCATTGCAGTTGGAAATACTAATGTTTTGGGCAGCTTCCAGTTCCCCTTCTGCCAGCAATTGTCTTTGAATTCTTCCATTATTAACACCACAATCTAAACTGTCCCACAGCCTATCCCTCTAGGACATTTCTAAAAGAAAAATATCCAGCTCATCTTTTTTTGCTCCACCACAGTCATAGGCACAGGGCCAAAACGTCCAGAGCAGAACTCACTACAGAGAGCAAGTACCCCTCTACATCAACGCACACAACCAGATCCCCAGTTCCTGGCAGACTGATTGTTCATAGTCTTCACATCCCTAGGTCCAGATCTGGGCTGCATCTGCTCCTTGCTAGTCCCTGCTGGCCTTCCCTTTCCCACTCCAACGAGGGGCTGATCAGCTAGCCACAAGGCTACTGCTGCCATTAGCACAGGAGGCACAAGCCCTCCAGGCCCAGTAAAGCCTGGCACAATCAAGCACAATGACACTGTCTGCAAACGAAGTATCTTCTCACCCCCTCCCCAGCTTCCTTTCGCTTCTCTCAGGGCAATCCAGATGCTACCACAGCCATTGCACAGCTCCTCATGAGCCAGTTATCAACTCAACATGGTGCTTCAGTGCTAAATCCCCATCCCATGCCAAGACTGCATGAGCAGACTGTTCCACAAGCATGAGCTCTGCAACCCACACCCCACTACAACATTTCAGCTTCAACCACAGCCAGAGGTCATAAGCCATTATACACAACCAGCTTCCCCAGGGATCCGTCTCTTTCCTGGAATCACTGTCAGAGCATCTCTTCGGTTAGGTCACACCAGTTCAGAATGGCCAGCCTGAACAGGATGGCATAATTTCATGCAGACTAGAGAGAAGAAGAAGAGATGCTTCAGGGGATGGTTGGTCCTTCTCATGACCGCTTGGCATGGTGCCGGCCTCCAGCATCATGTCACAGCTATGTGGTCAGGGCTGTGTCTGCTCCTGGCTGGGCCCCACACAAGTTATGGGAGATGAAGTGGCCAGCTCATCAGAGGGCCACTTAACTACTGTCACCATTTGCACAGAAAGAACAAAGCATACTCCCGGAAGCTCCTGTCTTTAAAAGACTTGTTAATCCAGTCACTAACACTTGTGCTAGGCTGCTGGCAGCACCTCCACCTGCTACATCAGGGCCACCACTTGCCAAACCACCTGCCAATGCTGTCCATGTTCTATCTCCTCCTGGAAACCAGCTGTTGCCATCAGGCAGACATGTCTTGTTGCATTTGGTGCTGCCCCGTCAGTTGTCTGCTTGCACTGGTATTACATATGGGCCTGATGATGACTTCTATCCTTATTCTCAGCAGTTCAAAAGCCGAAGTTCGTGAGATGTTTACTCTTCATCCTTGGAAGGCTGCTGCCTGCATTGTCCAAATTAGTTGTAAAATGGATCCTCTCCCAAAGCACAGAGCTGGAGTACAAATCTGCTCAAAACATCTTCCAAACCCCGTGAATTAGTCTGGTCTCTGAGCAACCCGATCAAACTCTGAAGTGGACCCCACGTTGAGGCTGGCCTGTTCTGAGCAATCAGTTAGATCAGATGACATTCTCCTGCAGCCAACATTATTCTGTGGTCTAGACAAGTAAAGATTAAGTTCTAACACTCATCTCTATTTTCACATCCAAGCAAATAAGCCCATTTCAGAGTTATCAGTAGGCCAAATATAAGCACCAGGTTTGAAAAGACAATGGCTTTTTAACTTTGTGGGTCACAGTGCAGCTTCTACAGGATATTTCTACCTACGCTGGGACAACTAGGTACAAACTCATCTGCCTGTGCTTCAAGAGCTGTGACCATGCACATAAAGTCCCTCTCTTAGCAGTTAGGCAGAACTGCGTCTCCTATTGTCACAGTACAACACAAATAGCATGAACCTATTGACGTACCTTTAGATTCCTATCTCCTTTAGACATTATGAAAAAAATAGTAATTTATAGAATCATAGAATATCCCAAGTTGGAAGGGACCCATAAGGATCATCAAGTCCAACTCCTGGCACCGCACAGGTCTACCCAAAAGTTTAGACCATTGTAAATGGGGTAAAAAGCCGTATTTAAAAGAATCATTGATCCTCTGTGTCTTGCTTCAGCAGAGAACTGAAAGACTTCAATGGTATTTTCACTTGGGTAAGGAATATAAGCTAAAGCCCAGAATTATTTGTGTATGGAATTCTCCCCATAATTTTTTGTTTGCTTTTAAACAGTTGTTATACATGGAAGCCATCTGACTGATTAAAATTTACTTTCCAACAGCAAATATTTTTTTTTTAAATCTTGTTCTCATAACCCTGTTTGCTAGCTGAAGAATAAGATGAAACAAAAAAAATCTCGTGAGAGGCCAAGGAGAAAGGCACAAATGGAATGAGATATAAAAGTCCACTAACAAGTTAAAAATGTACCAAAGAACGTGATAGAACATATCTGTGGTCACTTGAAGATTATTTGAGTGGAAATAATTTCCCTGAATTATTATGTGATAACTTTCTTGATTACAGTACACAAAGCTCAAAGTAAGGATTCAGAATATTGTTACCACATAGGCAAAACATTTCCATGCCTGTTAACAGTCATTTGGTTTTTCAAACAAACGCAAAGCAACTACCAATTCAACTGGAACAGTGCGACTGACACTACAACCAGAAAAGAGATGTAGGCAATTAACTTGCATTTGACCTTGTCAGAGAATATCAGCACTCCAAGAGTGTAATAACACAAGTACAATTTCAGACAGGTCAGACAGAAGCTTTACTAGCTATGATCCTAGTGTGAGAATGCTCCGGCAGCATCCCCTCTCTGTCCCCTGTCTTCTCTACCCAGTGGTTGCAGAGACCCGACTCACAAAGTGCTTCAAAGATATCAAACAGGTAAGGAAAATCATTCTAATGCTTACAAAGCCAGGTGTGCATTCTTGGGAAGAAGGAACTCCAGACAACCACTTATGAGTTAGCAAAACCCAGTACCCCTTCCTGGGAGGGATGGAAGTATCTTAGCGGTGGGGCCTGTAGGAGCAGCACACCCAGCATTTTCTTAGCTCAGAAGTGGGAGACAGAAACAATCAGGCTGCTAGCTTTTGGTCGAAAGGAATGTTTCTTTTGGTAGGACAAACTTCTTGGTCATACCTCTCAAACCTTAAATATTAATATTTTTTCCACCACAACCTAAAAGTCACGTCTTTCAAAATTCATGGACAGATGACAGCTAATTCTGTAGGTTTATAAAACTGTTACCATCTTCTCTGTATGCTTAAGTATTTGTCACCAGCTATAAACAGTCATGACTGACTCAAAAGTCATCTTGTTCGCAACACCAGGACACACAGTGCGCTATTTCTTCTCATAAAAAGCAACCAGAGGGCCCTAAGAGCCACACCTGAGACAGGAATATCAAAGAAACGAGCACAGTTGGCTGAAGACTAGCAAGACCTAAGATATTCTCCTAACTTAGGAAAAACTGATTATTCATATCATCAGAGCTGCCTCCCTCAGGAAGACAATTTCTGAAGTATTGTCCAACATCAGGCAGTTACTGGTTTAAACTTCTATGATTTTCCTGTGCTCTGATTTCCCTTTCCCACCATGAGGACTCACTTATGTCAACAGATGTGCATGAAAAAAGATATAAGGAGAGAAAACTTAAGAGTTGGTTGCATTCACTCCACTAGTTTGTGCAGCAAAGCTACACCTGCAAATTGCTGTCTCACAGCAGCTGTGGATCTGATTCGCTCTACTCCCATTTCTATTACTGCCTGACTTACAAGTGACAGAGCAAGTATCACAGGCATCAGCAACAAAGCTGCATACATCAGAAACACTCAGGGGAGGATTTCTGCTCTAGAAGAGCAATTCTTGTAGTTCTGTGGCCATACCACCGCTAATGAAAAGTCACGAGGTCAGATGCCTCCTCAGTTGACATCAGTGGATTAGCATGGTTGTCACAGGGGGAAAATGTGACTCAGGATCTCCCCAAGAAATAGCTACATCTCAATGAGAATGAGCAGCTGCTAGTTTGGCCTTTGGTCTCAGTTTTATTGCCAAGCATATAAAAAGAAATGTTCAAATTTTTTATTCCTTCTTTCCCACAGCAGCTGACTCAAGTAACTTCCTTCCACCACCACCCCTTTTTTGCTAGATAGCCCATAAAGCTTTACATAGACAATAGTCCAATCTACAAAGTGGCAGAATTACCACCTAGTTATCTAAATATTGAAGACCAGGGCATCTAATGCAGTAAGCCCAGATTTAGTGTATTGCGTTTTCACAGGAAGAACTAAGTATAAAGTAGACAGTGCAAGACAACAGCTGCACTAATGAAATCTTTAGCTACAACAGATGTAGCCCATGATTTGTAAAGGAGAGACACACTTGCATCTTATTTCTATTCTTCTTTTCTTTGTTATCTGTACCCTGCTTTTTATTGTTTAAATGAAATTTCTGAATCATCAGGAGATTTTTGTGGTTATATAATGGCTGCAGCCCATTCCTACCACCCTTGAATTTCACTGCAGGCATCTGGCATGAGCAGTAGAACTCTGGAGGGAGTCTTCTGGGTTTAAGACCACCAAAGAGAAACAATTACAGCTTGAGGAGAGTGAAAAGGAGAAATTCTTGGTAGACATTTGTGAACTCTTTTTTTTTTCTGTATGTAAACCAGTTTCAAACCTACATAAGTAAAGAAGGTTGCAAAGTTCAGTTTCACTGAAAACATCTTTTCCCTGACTCCATTTAAGACAGATAGCAACACTGAAAAAAGACCAAAGTAAGCAATGGTCAGTATGTTAAGTGATAACAGTGTTTCTACAGTCAGCAAGGAAAATTCTCATTAACTCTTTGGAAAAATTGCACTGAGACTAGCATAAATGGCCAATGAGGCAGAAGAAGTATGGACTGTTTGTTTCAGAGTCCTCATAACCTTTGTCACAATCTTGACCCCCCCAGGCCACAGCTTTACTGCTGAGGCTGTGGGACCTGGACTTGGCCGCCCTGACATCTCTGCAGCTCATCTGCATTGATGCTAACGTAATTCAGATCACATACTGGACCATGGGGCCTCTTTTGCCAAGGTCTTTCACCACGTGAAGTAATTTACACTTCTGTGGCTTTTAGCTGGTTTCCGAAGGAAATGAGGCTTATGAGAGCATGTTGCATTTGTGGGCGTGGGTGTTTCCTCCCCGCCCCAGGAACTTCTGAGCCCACTATCCAATTTCAATTGAATTAGACGCAAATACAGAACTGGTTGCAAGTAAGTTACCATGGATAGAGATGGACAGGTTTCGTTGTGGGGACTTCCTTAGTGACAATGAGGAAAGGCTTAGATGGAAGGAGAGGAGAAGAGGCAAAAGATTCAGGTAGTATCATATCAGTCTTGAAAGGAGTATCTCAGCACAGAAATGTTACTGTCCAAAGGACAGTAGGCACATTTCAGAGAGAGAAGCATGCCAGACGGAAGTGCAAATCAGAGCACGATGGTTAGAAAATATTCATGAAAATTTTTTAGAAGATGGTCAGAATATTTTTGACAGAACTTTTCTACATGAAAGAATACAGTTTTGTTAAAATGTTCCATGGAAAGAGATTTTCACAGTGGTGTTCCTAACATGCAGGAAAGCTTTCTAGTCACTTTCAGAAGGAAAAAAAAAAAAAGAGAGAGAGAAAAAAAAGTTTGGCCAAAACCATCAGTTTTTCTATTTGGGATTGGAACAGTAGTCATTTCTTCTTGTGAAAGCACCATTGGTTTGGGTGAACTTGTCTTCCTTCCAAGGCAGAATAAAGAAAAATTTCAGACACCTGGAAGCTGTCATGAGATGGAAATGTCCTTGCTGGAACAAGTAAGAGATAACTCCTGAGAACACAGGGTCCTACAGTTCCCAACTACAGCCCTCCATGGAGGAATCTCATGGAAGCAGACTACTCAGCTAGCTTTACAGAGCAGTGGCCACTGGGAAGGCAGGGCTTCACATTCAGTGATCTATGCTGTTTATTTATTACAGACTGCTTTATGGACTTACTTGAGCTCACTTCTATTGCATATATTTGGCTCAGTGCATCGTTAAAGCTTCTTTAACTTCTTCAGGTTTTCACAGATCTCTGACATCACCAGCAACATGTTCAGAATGCCCATGAAGTTTCTACTACAATCGTGACTTCAGAAATAGATACAGCAAACACCACTTGAAAAATCACAGTTTATCAACTTCTTCCAAAAACTTACTGGGATCAACTTACATTTTAACAAAATAAACGGTCATGCTCAGTCAGGTGAAAGAGAAGGAAAGAGGAGGTGAAGAAATGCACTTTTTGTAATGTAGCCATTTCTAAACATAGAAGCTGAATTTCACACACCCTGATATGAAACAGAAATTCTTGAAACCTTCATTCAGAAGGTTTCTATTTCTTCAGACCTAGGCTGTGCAAAGAACATCTCACTAAAGAGGCCAAAGAACATTGCCCGTAACGTACACATACACCAAAATGCATCAAAACTGAAAACCAAAGAGTAACACCTTTAATTTTAACTGTTTTCCCCAAACAACAACAACAAAATCATTTTTAGAAGAAGAAAAAAAAACAGATAAAAAACAAAAATCAATTTACAGAAACTGCTATAGTGCTTCCTTCATAAGAACGGCAGCATGGGCTTATTGCTCAAACTATCATTTTCTCTAGAATGTTTTAATCTAAGTGCAGGTTTCGGGCCCAGGAAGGGTTGCAGGTAGGGTTTCAAAGGCTAGTAATACCCAGTAGGGTCAAAATAGGGATTTTCAGGGCTTTTCTGACTTGTGGAAGCCTACATCTATACTAAAAGACAGCATTACAAATTCATCTCATATGTATAACAGCATACTAAAATAGACAGAGGATTGTCATGGATGAATTATTCCTCTGCAGGAAGCTTGAGTGAAGATTAAGAAAAATAAAGTCCAACATCTTAAAAAAGAAGAGTAATCTCAGATTTTTTTTTTAAAGTTCTCAAATTAAAACCATGTTGATAATAAGTAGCATGCTGGTACAAATGCTCTGCCTAACTTCTGTGCAATTAAAGACTGTGCTGAAAAGCGAACTTCTGCCTTGCAAAAGACAGATAATTTAGACCATGCTTCAGAATCCACATCTCACGGAGCCTTTGGCTTCTCCAGTGTGCATTTAAATAACGAACAGCAACTGCAGAGGCAATGAGGACAGTAGTTGTACTGGTGGATGACTGGCTGTGAGGAAGCGCACAGAGTCCTCCACCTCTCTTAGTACAGGCCTTTGACCCGATGGAAGAATGCAAAGATTCCTCTGGGGCCTGGCTATGAATATGAACCAAATATTTTCAAATCCCATTTTCAAACACCCTTTTCAAAACCTTCCAGATTCAAAACTTCAATGTGACAGCCCTGGATCTCAGCTCCAGTCCTCTCATCCTCAGCATTTTGTTAGCAGAAGTTTTAGTCTTGTACGAAAATATAGTGTCTAGAAAGTATAAAGTGTTTAAGTTTTATATGTTTTTGCAGTTTACTTAAGATTAATGCAAGCACTACTTCTTCCAAACATTTACATATTTTGGTTCTGATAATGAAGTGCATCTTCACACACTTTTCTTTATTGGGTAGCCATAAATCTGTAGAGAGAGGAGAACCCTACAAAAACAATGGAGGTAGCATGGCCCAAGCCAAAATAAATTCATATAAGAGGAAACAATGGGAAGCTGGCAAAAACAACATGAAAAAAAAAAAAAGGAAGTTTATTGGATACACACAAAGAAAAGACCACCCTATGTGTGTGGCATATATTTGTGCTAAGTCTCACATCTTTTCTGTGATATGTATTTTTTTTACAAGGTTCTAAGCTTTTTTTTTATGAGGTGAATAAAATACACAAGAGCAAAGTCTCCAGCAGTTAAAGGGCAGTAGTAGATGTCTCTGTTATGCATTTGCTTCTAATAGAATTCCCATTCATTTTCCTTGAACAAATCAAAACCGTTGTTGGAAAAAGTTCTTTAGAGACCAATGACCCAAATTATCCTCTCCCAAAGGAAGGAAAGAAGCATTAAATGTTTGGAAACCTGCCCCCAAACATATATGCACAAAATGCGTTGTTGAGCAAATGAAGTTCACAGTAGTTCCTGATGAAATCCTGCGTGATTTTGAGCTCTAGCTGAGGGACTTCAAAGGACCTCCTGCAAAAACATGCTCAAAATCCTACACTGCCCTGCACTTTCCCATACAAGCTTGCTTAATTTATCTTGGAGGTGCAATGCTTTCCCTCATTTGAATTCAGCTAATTAATTTTGTGTAGATGTCCATTTCAACATCAAATGTTCCTCCAACATCAGTGAGAGGTCTACCTCTTGCCTAGCTCTCTTCTCATACCATTTATCATCTCTAATTTGAATCATGCTCAATTATTTAAGTCTTTTTGTTGTTGTTCTTGTACTCTGCTTTTATCAAGAGCAGCTTTTAGCTATACACAGTGATTACATTCTTCTAAGGATGTGGTAAGTGCAACGGGCTTTGGTTACTTCTTGTAGGACCTGGAAACCTGTTAGTGGTGAGGGAAGGATGCTAGCCTCCAATGTGTGGGAGAAATGACTAAAATGAAGCTCATGACAAAAATTAGCAAAAGAAAAAAGGAAGCTTGAACACATGGAAAGAATTTTGGTGGAACAAATAAGATTTGCTGGACCCTTCTCATATGATTCAACAATTCTGTTGTTACACTGCAAGCTGCAGTAATGGAAAACAGAACAACAGTTAGAGGGTGGGAGGTAAACTGAACACAAAACAATATGTTACCTTGTAATGCAGAAGAGGTGAGGGTTACATGTTTATGGTGCATTAAAATGCATCACTCACTTGTCGAGATAAAAATCCTCTTAAAATCCTTTCAATCATTGTTTTCTTACATTTAATGTATTAGCAAAAGTTCTGCATTCCACAAAATAATTCAAGATCTTCTCAGAAGAGAGGACTACTGTCCCTCTTTGTCCAATAATTTTCAGATTTGCAGAGTCTGAGCAGCAGTTTATCTCTGGAAAATATCTATGCCAGGTTCAGAAGTAGATTCCTGTAAAACCCTGCTAACTCATACTTCTGAAGAAAGCATGTCACCACATTTCCTGGCGTGAGGGTCTTGAATCTGAATGCAGCTTTTAATTTTCTACAGCACAGTTCATTAGCTTTTACCACCCATTTTTACTGCACTTGCACCACTTTTCAGTAAATGTATCTGTAATGTTAACATTCCTTACCACTGTATTAAGAATCCTTGAATATTTATGGTTCTCATCGAAAAGATCTGTCTTAGCCGAAGACACCAAACTGCAGTCAAAGCTTTCACCTTAAAAACATACATTTCTAATCATGATAGATATGAGGAAAATTTCAAAGAATCATTGGTGACTAAAGAAAAAGCACTGATTAGACACAGGAAAAAGCTAGGTGTTCCTCTTAGGTGAGAGTTTAAGAGCACTGAGTTCCAAAAGAGTTAAAACTACAAATAAGCAGTCACCTTCAAGTGAAAGAGATGAGAAGGCAAGTAAAAAGAATTCAGTGGTAATATCATGGTCTTTTTTTTTTTTTTTTTTTAATTATCATTACTTCTTAGTATTTAAGCCAGTATTACTACATAGAGAGACTGGAGTTGCATGTTTCTGTTTCAGGAGGTATAAGGGACCATAGCAGAGCTGGGCACCACCAGGCATGGCTAG
Organism: Cygnus olor; assembly: GCF_009769625.2. Lineage (NCBI taxonomy): Eukaryota > Metazoa > Chordata > Aves > Anseriformes > Anatidae > Cygnus > Cygnus olor. Next base: position 115,888,322 of record NC_049171.1, on the reverse strand, counting down.
CATTAATGGTGCCAAAGTTTCACCTAAAGTGAAAACAAAAAAAAAAAAAAGAAAAAAGAGAGAGATCTCAGCCTGAGATTTCTAACAACCACTGTGCAAAACAGTTAATTGAAGAGGTGTGTCTGAAACCACGACCCCTGCCTGAGGTTAGGTAGTTAATGTATAGGTGCAGTGAGGCTCCTCTATAGGACTGAAGGGTCAGAAATAACTTCACAGTATTCTGCAAGGACTATAATTGTTTTACCCTAACAATCTTAGAATAATAATAAATAAATAAATAATACCAAGTCACAACAGAGATGGTATTTCTCTTTCCTAGTGAAGGATCTCAAAGACTCTTACCTCTTTTCTAATCCTATCCATTTTGCAATGTCTAGCTTCAGAATGAAGAAATTAGTTGCACAAAAAATTGGTAGTACAAAAGTGCAGCCTCGGCACATGGAGCTGTACATTAATCACAGAGATCTAAGGAAGCTGCTCATATTCTTGAATGTGTCAAGTATTTAAGCACCTTAGAGTGCTATCAGTGTCTCAGGTGCCTATGCACCTTGACAGAGCTCCCCTACAGCGCTCTCTGGAATGGAGGCTCTTGCATCCATTTAAGACTAGAAGAACCTATAGCATCCTCTTAGAGCTGGCTCTGACTCCCACTGAAGCCTACAAAGGCATTACCATTGACCTCATAAGAAGCAGGATGGGGCCCATAGGAAAAGCTTCAGTATAGGAAATAAATTTTCTTGCCATGATTATACTCGGTTTACCAGACAGATAGATTAATTCCAGACATGATGGGTGAGAGATGAAGTTTGAATTTCCACCACACCCACCCAAAAGGAACTGCAGTAGGTTTCCTTTTATTCTCCTTCCCCTTGCCCAGCACCACCGCCACCTGTAAGAGGACAAATCTTAAACTCACACGGACACAGTTATATAAACTGACATTCCAGTTAATGGTTGCTTTGGAAATTCCCAAGCTATGAGCTGTCCTGCAATCTAGAAACTGTGGTTTCCAAACATGAGCTAAATCACAAACCACTGCACAAGGAGTCAAACATTCCTTGTGTCATTGTTTCAAAACAAAACTTGTAATATTTTAATCTCATGACCGCAAGAGCTTGTCTGTTGTAGCATGTAAAGATGATCCAGCGAGTTAGGAAAGCACTTCAGCTTCTACCCCGCTTCCAATCATTGATAAATCTGTAGTCTGTCAGAAATACCGGGAACAGAGGGCCACAGTGGAATAGCTATTGGCTTAGCTACAGCGAGGATAAATATGGAGATGATGATAGAGACACCCAGACAATACTGTCTGCCCTTCTCACAGGTGACTCAGGGAACAGGACATGCCCTGAAAGCAGGAGGCATAACCTTTATGTTCTCCTCAGTCTCATGTTTAATCTTGCATTCCCACGGCCAGGACTAACCCTCTTCCCTTCTGTAGCCATACCATTGTGCAGCAAAGGATGTCAAGCTCTCTGGGTCTTCAGAACACTGAGCAAAAGAATCTGCATGGCCTGAGGAGGAGGTCACTCAGTTCTGATCTCTACTTTCCGAACATTTTAATCTAAATTAAAACTTAAGAGATCACAACTGTCCACATCCAGAGTTCCATAATCACTAGGCTTGTACAGGCAGGATCCTTCTTGACTGTGTTTAACAGTTTTTCCTGCATCTTGCCTTCTTATAGAGCTCCATCTTCAGTGCTGGAGAAGAGTACATTCCAATGTGATACCACAGATTAACAGCCACCTGAGACAAAGGCTGCTACAAGAAGCATCATTTAGCATCTCAGCAAATTCCTCAAATCTGCCCTTTGTTCTCCTGTAATTCAGTCAACTCAGATGTCTTTGCAGGCTTTTTTTTTCTTTTTTTTTTTTTTTTTCCTGACATCCTTAACAACTGGCTTCCTAAATTGTTACCTCTGAGAAGCAAGGAAAGAATGACATTCTGCAAGGTTATTTGAAATCTGATGACGTAGCACACATGGGTGAAATTATCATGTCAATATTTTGTTACCTGATGATCATCCCTACCTTAATGTAGGAAAATCCAGAACCCTGCAGGAGTAATACATCAAGGTAAAAAGGGGAGGGTCAGAATAGAAGAACTTAATCTAAGACAATTATTTTTGTCTGCTGTTTCCACCTAGAGTGCCTTACGCGGAACTATTCTGAAGCAATAAAATACAACTAAAATTTTCTCACGTTTAATTCCATGGCGGAGTGCAGATGTCTGCAAAAGTAAAAATACCCAAGTATTTCAGCCCACAGAGATTCCAGGAAAGTGACATGAGTTTGACTGATTCAGGATAATACAAACTATCAACTTTCTGAAGTTCCAGGACATAGAGAGAATTCCAGATTTTGCTTGATCAGCTGAAACAATTTAGGAAATAAGTTTCTCCAACTCTGTTGCCAGAAATTTAGCAAAGAATTTCATGTCAACATTAAGATATAGCTCTATAATTGAAGACTTTGTGAGTCCTCCTCCCTGGCTTTCCTAGTAGGTGATATGATAAGGTGATATGAGCCCTGGAGAACAAGGCATCTTTCAACTTTATTGAAATCTGGAAGCTAGAAGAATGCTCAAGATTTAAAATAGATTCAGGATTGAATAAAAAGAAGAAAAAAAAAAAAAAAGAGGCCAGCTGAAACAGAGGCTCTACTTGTTTCCATATTAAAGTTGCTTTTGTCACTTTCCTGTTCACAGGTTATTTCTTCCAGATCAGCTTGCATAGCTGAATTTATTTATTTATTTTTAACAGAGAAACACTTCGACTTCCACCTTACTCACTTTCAATGCTTACACACTGAAATGTGTTTCAAAGGATTCTTATTGCATCTTGTCATGCCATTTTGTGTTGTGTCTACCTATAAAAAAAAACAACATTTGCTTGGATGGGATGAACACTCTTGTTTCATCCCATTAACCAGGTAGATGAACTCACCACCAATCAAGCAAAGGACTGACCACACAGTCCCTCTGAAGCCGTATAAAATGACATTCGTAACAATTTGTATGGGGCAGTAGGAAGAGCCTTATAAAGTAATGTCCCTGTAAAAATGCATCATAAATTTAAGAAAGTAGATTTTGGCAAGGAATGTTTTTCTGAAGAAGTTTTTGCTGACTATGCACAGAGTCTCTTTGGGATGGATGTGGTTGACCAGCAAGTTCAGTCCAGTCCCTGACAATTGTCCCTGGTAGGAATCTGCAGCTATTCAATTCTTCTTCTAAAAAAAAAATGACAAAAATGCTTTAAAGTTAGAGACTGGAAAAATAAAACCATGCAGGTTTCTACAGAGAAAGTGTGTTTTGGGGATCCTTTGATATGCTCTGTTTATTGTTGTAAGTAGCTGTAAACCACAGTCTATTTTCATTGTTGCTCTGAACTGACTTGCACATCTGGCTGTCAGTGTTAATGTCAGCTTGGTGGGAGACTTCTCCAGAGATCTGTGCATGATAAATAAGGTTTCTGCAGCATGGTGCACAGGTCTGGGATTTCTTTCTTTCTAACCTTACACTGAAGGCTCATAACGAAAGCACAGAGACTCATTAACAGCATCCAAGGTTTCCAGCTAGGCCCAAAGTTCCCTAGCACACACGCAGCTTTAAGAAAAATGAGCAAGTAGCATGCCAGTTTGGTCTTTGTTAACCGCTTTGACCATAACCTTATTTGTTTGCCCATGTCCAATAAAATAGCACATTTTAGTGGTCAACCCTACTGTTGTCTCCCCACAGGTCCTGTGGAAATGTCTGATGCACAAAGGCACTTGGATTGTCTGAAGATTAGCAGGTCTACTGTGCCTTATCTAACCGCTTGCTGGTAAATATGGAGGTAACAGAAAGTGGAGATACTAAGTAGTGACCTGCTCTGTAGCACCAACATATCATTTTACATCTCTGTTGTGCTGCTGGAAGCAAAATAAGGGAAAGCCAAAAGTTTGTCTCACTGAGCACGTCAGAAGCTGTACACTCCTACAAAAGCCTAAGCTTACCTCAATCCCACAGCTACTTCACTGGGTAATTTAGGCATCTCCTGTAACTACTTATTCATATCATTACAACACCTGAGCAGGCTGTCCCACCCTAAAAACTGAGACTCACTCAGCTGACTTATATCGCTACTTTCCAGAGTCTTGTTCACTAAGAGAAAAAAAGAAAAGAGAGAGAAAAAAAGAGGAAAAAAAAGAAAAAAGCAGGTCCCATACCCACAGAGTCATTCACGCAAGGATCTGTATATATCCACAGAAGGAGACTATTCTGCCCTGAAGAGCTTACTGCCAAAGGGGCACAATCCACAAGCAGAAAATAGAGAGCTGTAACACAGAGACGGTAAGACCTTTTTCCAGAAAAGTATTTACATCCTTGAAAGGTTCCAATGTAGGTTGGAATTTAAATCTGAGTCTCCACAGTTGAGAAACCAAAAACCTTGAGAAACCTTTAATGAAGCTTGTGGACATGGACATTAGCTTTAGCTTTCATATTGCTCAAGATTTCCTGGGCTCTCAGTGCTAGGTTAAGCCAGTGTCCTACTACTCACGTCCAGGTCTATGTGCTATGAGTACAGCATCACTCATGGAAACTCTCAACACTCTAAAAACAAAGATGTTGAGTTCTAAGGAGAACATTGTTGGTTTTGAAACCTTCACTATTACATTTACGTTTAATGTGTGGATTTGGAAAATGGAATTAGACCAGAAATGTATTTTTAATGTGCTTCATTTAGTTTTGCAACTCCCTGCAAACCACACAATCTGTGATTTTATTTTCTGAGGAATTCTTTATTTTTATACGAAATTTGGCTAGATGATCAATGAGCCAAGATACTTCATACACTGTACATGTATAAATGAGCTGTAAATAGGCTCTTTCTTTCTTATGAAGAAGGGCTCTTCCAGTGCTTGATACACCATGGCATTTACTTTTGTAAGTATTTTTAACTCCTAGACCTCAGACTGTAAGTTAGGACAATCTTCTGAAAGTAACCAGTAAAAATTACTGTGAAATTACTTCAAAAATAATTAAAAAAATAATCACAAACATGACTGCAATGTGAAAAATATAAATAACTTATCTTAAAGAAAAACTACAAAGATGACGAAGGACAATGCCAGCACCAATGCCAGAGTGCAGTATGCTCTAGAAAGTTCTAAATTTCATCCTATCAAGACCAAAGTTGAAGGTAGTATTTAGAACTATCTTATTTCTAATACCAAATAATTGTAACACTGACTATAATTATAATATATAAAATATAATTATAATATTGAATATTATAATAGTTTCTAATTATAATACTGAATCCACTAGAGTAGGCAGGGTCTTGATTTTAGAAATTCTCAAATGTTTATGAAATAATGTTTATGCAACTTATCCTGAGTAGACTGTTTTGATGCCCATGTGAGCATTTGGGAGACTGAGTAAAACAAGCTTTAGAGAAGCAGCTATACAGAAAGAAAGAATCTACCAATTCATCCTATATCTGAATCATTACAGAGCAAGGTCCCTCAAAATCAACTGACTTTTCCAAGTGTGCACTTTTCATCATGCATCAGTACGAAGAGAGAGTTTCTTCAGGAAAAGTGTCATTTAAAGACAAAGTTGGTGCTTAGTTTTGTGTTTGGCCCAGAGTGGTTGCTTAGTTTTTACCACTGATGTCTGACAGCTTATGTCTGATATGAATGATTTGTATATGCAAAACACCAGGGGAAATAATCACTGGCAGATAAATAGGACTAGTCATGAAAGAAAAATACAATAGGAAAGGGGTCTTCCATACAGTCCCATTACACTGTTCCCTCAAAAGACAGAGTATGTTTTTTTCTTTTTTGTTTCAGAAATTGTGGATGAGAAACATTTTATGCTCTCAAAAAATTTATCAGAAGTTAGTTCATGAAAGATGAAAAGACAATTGATTTTTTCCTTTTCAATTTCAATTATTTTCCCATTAAAAAAGCACAACATATTTCTACCAAATGACAGCCTTGATGGAAGAGGTTTGAACTGGCAACCCCCCCTCACATACCAATAACTATTGCAATGAAATGACTTCTGCCTACTCTAAAAGCACTGTTAAAAAAAAAAAAAATTCTTTTCTCTTGGCAAAGCTATGTCACAGGTCTACAAACAAGTTAGAGTATTATCAGCAACATTGACAAAGACCTTCCATCTAGGATTCTATCTTCTTTCTCACTGATAATGAAAAGAATATTTAAAATGCATCATACCAAAGGACCAAAGCTATTACAAGTATTTCTATCAGGAAAAATGCATATCTTCTGCAGAAAGAACATTCACACACATGAAACAGTTGGAGAGTGGTGCAGCTCCTTAAGCTGTTTTTATGCTCTAACAAACAGAATTTGCAGATTATTATTTTTTAACCTAAAACAATTTATAATCAAGTTTAAGATTCGTATTTCCCCCCCAAAAAAATGCAAAATATGACAGTGTTACAAGAAACACTTAACAGTGGCAATAGGATATTTGTCAGTCCAAGATGAGCATATGAAAGTGTTTGGTAAATGATGTTAAAGGGAGACACTTTAAGCACAATGTGTTAGACTTAACTGACTTGCAGTAGCCTCTGGGTCCTACTGGCTCTGTAACCACCTGTCCAAAACCAGACTGATTGCTGCAGATGAGCAATGTTAAGCAGAATTCAACATACCCATTTTGGCATCAAATACAATTTGCCAATGTAGTACCCTCCTTTGCAAAAAAAATACAGAAAACAGTATGAGATGATGAAAGGGAAAGGAAGAGGTTTAAATAAGCAACATTTCATGGAACACTGGAAACTAATTTTGCCTATAGCATCATAACTACTTCAGCAAAATTATACCTAAGAGAACAGCTGTGTTAAACTATGCCTCATAAATTAAAATAGTACCTCATTAGCTCCATTGATTCTTTCAGAATTCTTTCTCCCCTTCAACTTTGCATTACCACCATAAGATGATACTTTTGCAATGTCAGAATGAAACAGAATGCCAGCAAAAGCGTAACAGAGACATTGCCAAGACTAGCAAAGTTCAATGAATCCTGAAGCTTTTTCTGATCTAATTCCAGCTTATAAATGGTCAAGGCTTTGCAAATTTTATGGGCCATCTGCAGGCCCGAGACAATTTATGTCCTCGGTATTACATCAGATCTTTAAACCCTATTTTCATGAAAAAAACAAACATAAATTTTTTGCTTAGCAAAACTCTTCTTATACCCAATTCCGTAAATATACAATAAAAACTGATGTCTTTTCACACTTTCTAATATGTGGTGTTCTTCCATGGTTCTGCAATGCATTTAGGCATTTTTAATCTTCTCTCTTCTGCCTTTTCCTATCTCCTTTCAACCTCAGCAGAGGAGCAGTGAATAAGGTCTTTTCAGGGTACACTGAGAAGTGACCTGAACCTTTATCCAAACCGCAAGCCAAAATGCTTGTGGTTTGACAAAGTTTGGTTAACATTTTTTCCTGGTTTTGCCTCACATTGGAAGTAAAAGTGACAAAAACTCTACTGAGAGAGGTTCTTATGAGATTCCCTTTCTGATTTTGCACAGGTGTAAGTTTCAGATCATCTGGATATCCCCATGCAACCAAGTGTTTGTGTAACAGGAAAAATAAAACAGGACACATCTTGTTTCTCTTGCACTAAGTACTCCCAAAGGAGTCAAATTAATCAATTATAAAGTATACACCAACACAGTTTGTATGCATCACTCAGTACACGCTCATACTTTAAATTCTCAAATTCCTCCTCAACAGAGCAGTAGTGATAGTTGTCATGTGCTATACTCTGTAGTCAGAATGGAGTTTATATTTTAATTTTCTAGGCATGTCCCCTATTTTCCCACTGAATAATCTGTTTTGATGACTTGCTTTTGCTTTTAATCCCAATAATTTTGATTAAAGGAATTAGAAAAATTAGAAAAAAGGCAGTAGAAAAATATCCAGAGAAGCATAGCTAAGCTAAACAAGATGGTATTTCTTGGCATAAGGGTGCCACCTATTGTCGTGACAATTGATGTCAGAAAATGTTGAACAGACGTCTTTGGAAAGCACAGCCCTATTCATTCCTTCTTTAGATCACTTTAAACCTTTCATATAATTCAGCTTTGGCAAGATTATGTTTCTGTGTAACATTCATTGCTCCTTCCACTGTGTCGCAATTTTGCAGAGCACAATGATTACCACTGTAACTGATTGTGCCATTACAGTTATCCTTTCAGATGAGACTTTTGTAAGTTGGTCTGCTATACCTATTACTAGGATAACAAATAAGGTCCCAAAAGTGCCTGTATACAATAATATCAATGCAAACACATTACATGTATTTGTCTAAGAACATAAACATAAAATTGGCAGGTTTTTATGAATATAAACACATGCATTTGATAAAAATATATCTAACAGTTCCCAATTTTCATGATTTCTGAAATTTTAAAAATTTATACTGGTTTAGTATCTAAATTCTACTAGGTACCTAATTAGTTGAGGACTGAGGAAAGCAGAGAGAATGGCTAAATAATAGTTCTACTTAACCTTGCAAATAACACCACTATATCACTGCTGAATTTGAAGTGCTTCCCAACAGTATTCTCCTGTTTCTCTGACCAGCTCCGTGTGTAAATTTGGTAACCTTGTGAAGCACAGTTTTCAGCTACAAAAGCACTGATGGCATCCTTGTGTGCTGACCTAGTAACAACAAAATATACCAGCTCTGCTTTAGCCCTTTGCTTCAAACTTGAAGACTAGGTTTCAGTGGAATTCCAGCAGCTCAAAACACTAAACTTTTGACTATTTTCAATTTTCATAGTGTATAACTTAGGTCAGGTTTGCTTGAAACTTTCCCGGGATGCAGAATGAAGCATTTTATTTCTTTTCCTGAACAAAATACAATGACCATTTAGCCATTTGCTTCTATAACTCAACTCAAGAAGTATAAAAATGCAAAATAAAAGATCTACTTGTGTTCTTGACGCTAACAGGAATACAAAACCAATTAACTGGGAGACAAAGCATGTATAAAAATAATCTGTGGCTCATTCATATGGGAACTGCTAATAACTACGCAGAGAAGCTAAAAGGTGTATAAATGAGTGTACTTTTATTTAAAAAGAAGTGCAACCTCCAGTACTTATTTTTTGTGGACACTCACCTTTATACAGTAGTCTTCAATAATGGATAACAACTGTTGAACAGTCAGACCATCCAGCTGCTGCCAAGACCACAAAAACATCTGTTTCCAGGCCTACTGTTTTGGGGGGCTTCTATGTTGACAAAACACTGGCAGAATAAATATGGTGCTGTGACAGATTATTATCTATGTTTTTGTTGTTGTTCTGCACATTCTGCAGCGGTATCAGGATACAGATGAATACCTGTCTCAGAGCATTTATTTGGTTTGGTATTGACTTATGCTAGATTTGAACTTTCAGCTTAAAGTTTTTTTTTTTTTTTTTTTTTTTGCCATCCCAAAGAAAACTCACCAAATGCGAAGTGATGCAGGACTGTCTTTCCCTGAGCATACAGGTAGAGAGAAACAGGCCATCAAAAGTAGAATCAACCTGGAAAATACAAATGCCATAAATGCTGTTAACCTGCTTGTTGAAGATCATTTGAGCAGACACAACCCTCAAAGCCCATGGCTGAGTCTGAAAAGTTGAAGCTGTGACTAGTGTCATCACTTTCTCCCTTCACATCAAAATCCCAAAGGCCAGCATGACTTTGGTTCTTGTCTTCCAGCCATAGTTACTCTAAAATTAATACAGTCATTTCAGCTTCACATCCACTGTTCCAAGAAAAAATGTCTTATTCTTCATGGATAATGGTAGCAAGAGAAAGAGGAAAATGCTATTATAATTTGGCGACTATTTGTAAAAATGTTTTTGTTTTGTTTTTAACCTTTTTTTTCCTCATTAAAAAGGGGGAAAAAGAAGTAAAGAGGAAAAACAAGACCACAGAAATTCATTCATTCCAGGTTCTTGCTATCTACAGTTAGGGACTTAGAGATGTCTAAGTTTGGAGCATCCTATCCCTCTGTAGTCAGCTGGAGGACAGACATCTACAGTCTGAGAGTCTTTGCAGCCACCTCCCAACAAATAAAATGGAAATTAAAATAACCAGATTGAGAACTTTCTGTCTTGGTTCCTGCCAACAGATAAGCTCTACGCGTTCTCTAAGGAGTCATATAAATATGTATATATATATATATATATATATATTTAAGCCTTGAGTAGAAATAAGAGGTTGTCTCTGAAACTAAGTCTTTGGAGGGGTTTCTAGGTAAAAAACAAAGGGTATAAAATTCTGGGCCTTGTCTCTCAGCACTTTACAAGAAGTCTGTATCCACAGAACTAGTTTCAAACCATCCTTTCACAGGGACTAGAGTAGCTGTAGTAGAATGCACCAAGTGACCAAGGACTGACTTATTTGTCGATAGGCCTTAGATCTTTCCAGAAGGACTCCCAGCTGGTGTCTCAGGTGGAGGTGGAGAGAAAAGGCGCTGGGTTCCTTGAGCATCGAATGGCAGCCTCAGCCTTAAGGTGAGTATAAAGGATGTGGAAACAGATCAGCTGCCTAGAGCTCCATATGGCTTCAACAGCTGCTGAAAACTCAGCTTTCTCCTTCATTCTCTGTCCTGACAAATAATTGAAGTTTCCAGAGAGGCTGATAGAAAAGCAGATGCCTCCCATTTACACCAGTAAGTGCCTCTAGGTTACAGCAGATTCCTCCAGAAGCAGACAGGTATAATCATAGCATAGAACAATAGGAAAAAGTATATTCAACAAAGATATTCACACAGGCCCAGTCTTCACACCTTTTGTACAAAGGTCCCTAGTTTATATACTAGCATTCTGCATTTCTGTTTTAAAATCAGTAAAGATATATCAGCACAATAATCAAAACTGGTATATATACAATTATCATGATGTAACTGAACACCCTTGCTGAACTAGAGTTATGTTACTGAAACTTGAAGGGTATGTGCAGAGAACACCCTAAAGCTGGCCTCAGTGGTAAAGTTATACATAAGTCTCAACACCACAAGGCACTTGCTTAGGTGGACCGGGAATGCTTTAAAATCTTTACTTTGGACACTTCACCTCTGTAGCACGCTCATCTACTTTACACCCACCACCCAGAAAACCACACATCCTTTCAACAAAATTAAATATTCTCAGTGTCGCAGCTTATAACTAACAAAAACACTGAGGGCAGAAGAAAAAAAAAAACAACATAAAACACACACAAAAAATAGATCTAGCCAGTAGTGCTTGGTTAGAGCTTCATATTTATTTAGCATTGCCTTTGTTGGCAGTTAAATGCAGGTTATGGTCAGGTAGTGTCAGGGTGTTTTCCTTTATCAATTCTGCCAGCTCTTTCTTTCCTCTCTTTTCCCCACTCCAAATCCCATTTTTCTCATAGAGGGAAAAAAAAAAAAAAAAAAACCCACACACATCAAGAATGTAAACATGGATTCTGAGTCTCACACAACTTTTCCATCCCTTGAAATTCAACATGCACTTGTATATGACTGGGTTTCCGTTTGCACTTAAAGTTATTTTCTTGGCAAAGGAGAGCTTGGAGCTGGCTAGTGAAAAATCTATCCTTTGCTGTAGTTTGCTCACATAGTTGCCTTAAAAAGCCAAAAATCACAATCTGATGTACAAAGGGAACACTCAGTGGCTTAGTAGCCTGCCTTCTCCGTTGACTTGCACAGTATATACTCCCTTGAGTTAAAGCATGCACATCAATTCCCCTCCTTGTACAGTCTTTCTGCTCCACTGACACTGCAGTGCGATTGACACAGTCCACTGTCCACACCAAAATGAACAAACATGAAACAACACCAGAAAGATGCCTCTGTCCAGTATTTCTAACTACAGAGAGGAAAAGAAAGGTCTTATTCTTGCCCTAATTCCTGACATAAAATATGACCACAAGGATTCTGAAAATATGACCACAGCTTGTCTCTAATACCAATGTCACCTGAGAGCTGAAAGCCACCTGGCCAAAGACCTTTTACAACTAAACAGACAAAAATAGTTGTAAAAATTAAAAACTGTAATAATAATCAAGGGACTTGCTTGGTATGTGAGTAAAAAATTTAATAAAAAGAAAGAGCCATCTATAGCTAGCTTCTGCATTTGTGTATGCAATAGTCATGCTCCATGCTCATTCTGTGTCTGTACTCAGAAATCTGACACGAGAGGTGTGCTCAAGTCCCCTTTGCTGGACTTGCTCCATGTCTTGGGAACCAGAACATGGCCTGCATACATCTTTCAAGCAGGGAGCATGACCAGGAAAGGAGCCAATGGATGCTCCGATACAGATGACCATGGGACAGAACATACATGCCCAGTGGGACTTGCAACACTAGCTGATCCTCCAACTGACTATCAGCACAAAGAAACCGAATACTGTCATAAAATTCTTCATTCTTACAGGGCAAGTTTTACCCTTCACAGCCTGGCGCTACGTTCTGGCAGAAAGGCATAGAGGAGGAGCTACATGCCAGCATACGTTCTCATTTTAGTAAAGTCTTTGTTGGTAGTGTTCAGTGAACTTTGGGATACCCTCCAAAGCTACTGAAGATAATAGCGACCTTTCTTTTGACATGCCCAGGTATTCATTTGGGCTCTAAATTCACATTACATCAAATAAAAACATACACACTAGGTCTGATTTCTGCTGCTCCCCAAGTCAGTTATTAAAGTGGATTAAACTGGAGGTAGAGGAGCCCCGCTTGGCAAAATCCCCTCTGTCTCTCATTAGGTACGCTGCAACCTTGCAAGACATTATAAATTTGCTTCACATAAACAGTGAATAATCTGCTTAGCAGTAATAGCAGGAAATGCAAATACTCCCTTAGCCAAGGGTAGACTAACACTACACTGGCAAACCCACACTCCCCACCTTAGTTTGGGAATGGTTAAAACAGTATAAAAGTGTAACACCAGTGGATAAAGCCTGTAGCATGCTGTACAGCCAAGAAGTAATATTTGAATTCATGTGGGGAAACATTTTTGTGTGTTGCAGAGACCAAAACTCAGCCTGGAAGCCCCATGGGAGAGCTGATCTGGAAACGCTGTATAATTCTGTCTTAGTTTCCTCATGGAGCTGGAATACAAACAGGTGACGTATTGTGTACTCTGGACTTCTCTTTGGAAAACTGGGCTCTAAACCACAAACATTTGTACACAGTCTCACCCTCTCACCAGGGCCATCATCTGTTTAAAAAAAAAAGTGCAGGAAATTCAGTGTGACAAGAGGATTGCCACACTCATTATTTTTGCTACTTACTCTGATACTGGGTGGGCTTCTTCTAAAAAGAAAAGAAAGAAAAAGAAAAAGAAAAAAAGCCCCACTTTCTGGAATCTTGGGAATTTGGGTGCTCCTTTTCTTTTAGATTTTAGTCCACAGAATTACAGAGAGAAAAAAAATGAAAACATGCACTCTATATTATTTTTAAACAAAAGTAACTTATTTTAAAACTGTCTTTCCTTTTAAGTCTTGGTCATAATATTGTAAGCATTTATTGTGTGTGATTTAAGAACCATTACAAATAATTAGACTGTAGATCCCTCCCCTCTATATTGCATAGGTTACGATCCACACCATTTGAATTATCCAATTCACACATTATTTATCATGCAATACTTTTCCTTCCTGGAAAGAATTTCCATTTCTTTATCTGTGAAACTCTTTTGTTTGTTTTGCATGAGACAATGAACTACTTTTAAAGACAAACATAATTCTCCTGGGGAATTCCCTGTTTGCTGGAGTACTTCCTACACTTACACCAGCCAATTCAAACTGATTTTCATATATAGCTGCATTACCAAGAACTATGGATGCAATTCAAGTTATATGAGCACTTTCAGTCCTGACTGATAGACAGCCCAGTTTTCACCTGGTTTTGTTTTCCCATGAACATCTATCTGCCTTATGTGAACTACAAGCCATACACAGTAAGAACATTTGTTTAAAGTAGAAAAATCATCTACAGATATTTAACATCCCCTGTGCTCAGCAAACAAAATAACTCTGTGCCAGTAGTCTGGGATCCCCCTGCATTTTGCAGTTTGTATGAAGCACATAGCATCCTTCTCCAGAAAGTACCAAACTAATGACCTCCTCTGTTCATTCCTGCCAAGTAGTAGTTGGCAAGTGAGGAACACATTTCAGAGAGCAATGCCTTTTACTGATGACATCTTTACCCGTACAGCTACATTTTTGTTAATTTAATTGACCAAAGCAAATTGATACTGGAACAAGAACATCAGTTTGCATGTTTCAGCATAACATCATAGTAAAGGGGAACCTGCACATACAGATCCAAGCAATATTAGAAACCAAAGCTGAATCTGGAGGCTCTCACATCATTTGCAAATCTTGTAGGCAGATAACAGCATTTTAAAAAAAAAGAAAAAACAACAAAAAAAAAACAGCATAACATTTCCCTTTATGAGTTAATTTTTTGATGTTGTACTATAACCATTTTTTAAACCCCAGAAACAGAATCACAGACCGCATGCAAAAGTAGATGATGTGAGCCTCAGCCTACGCAAGCCTACCTAACCCTGCTGTGCAATGTACTGACACAAGTCAAGCTTGAGATACCGAGAGCCACAATAGTCTCTCCATGTCATGAGGCATAGACAAAGCTTCATTGAGCAAACAGCTTCAGATGCTTTAGGTCCTCCCTGTACCTTTGGGTCCCTTCACTAGGGATTACTGACTTCTCTCTCCAACAGCTGCAAACTAGAATACTTGTCTACAACTCTTGCTGCTTTCTTAGGTAGGCAGTGTGAGCTACAGGTAATCTAGTCAGGTTTCACTGCTATATAACTCCTTTAGACTGACTGGATTAAAAACAGCCCTGTGTGTATGTAAAAGTCCTATTTTCACCTGGTCACACTAGCTTTATTTAACAAGTTCTCCCACTTACTGAAAGCCTCACTGTAATTGAATTGCTTTTTTCCCTACAAATCCTCTGGCATTTAGGAGAGAGAGTTATCTGAGCACTTTCTCTTTCATTTTTGAATCTCCACTTTTAAATTCTCAAATTTATAGTGTACTTAAATTAGAGAAAAATCTCTTGCTAATTTAGACCTGAACTGCTCCCTATATGTACTCATCTTCAGTAGTGTACCATTGCCTGGAATGAGTGGATTCCAGCAGACTGGTGTCAGTGGCAGCAAGCTGAAGCCTGCTCAAAACTGTTTGCAGGATCAGGACTTTTTAGCCTGGAATGCATCATTGTAAAGGAGCACAGTTTTCAAATATGGCATCTGCATTCAAACACTGACACTCACTGGAGGCTCTTAAACGCTTCTTTTATGTAACTAAAGGTCAAACTGAACCTCCAAATGTGGAATTTCTGACATCTAATTAAGTAGCCCACATTAAAAATTGGGCCAGTTTTTAATTATGTCTGGAGAATACATGAGTTCAGCTGAGACAATTCACACTCACCTCATGTGTTTGTCAGTGTTTTTGATGGTGGAACTGAATAAATATTCTTTTGCTCCACAGATGCACTGGATCAAGGTTTAGCTTGTTACGCATAAAAAATAAATCAGCTCATATTTCCTTGACTTCATTTTTCCAGCTTTGTCATTCTGTCTAGGAGCATACTGCACGGTCAAGCCAGGCATGGCTATGCATGTTAATAACCTTTGGAAAACTCTGGATACTTCTGTGCAAAATCCTTTTTATTTTTTTTCCAAATAAATACTCAAAGCGCACCTGGTGAAAGATACTTTTCTATTTTTTTTTCTCTCTCTTTTTTTTTTTTTTTATTAAAGACTGTTTCAAAATAGGAGTTGAAATTAAAAACAAAACAAAAAAACACCAGCCTTAAGTGGAACTGCAACTGTGGTGCTGCTTTTTAAATCAAAAAGACAGTGCAGTCTTCACAGGATATGGCTCCCAGCCAGTTGTTTAATGCTTGTAGGTCAATATACAACCAACTCAGCTTCTGCTGCCTAATTGACAAACCACATATCAGGCACAGGAAGGTTAACAACTGTGCTTTCTTTCACCTGAGAGCCTGTGTTGAGTCCCTGGCCCCTCAGTCCCTTTTTATTTTATCATTCACAAATATCTACAGTGAGCTCCCTCCAGGCACAACAGACTAACTGCATGCCTGAAAAAAATGAGACCACTGGTAAGCAGTGGGTGTCTGGTCAGTCAGGAGCCAGGCTAGCTGTTCATCATGCTCCTCGATTTCAGACTGCCAAGGAGGTTTAGACCCACTGCTCCCAGTGTAAATTATCTGTGGATGAATGAACCAGGAAGAATTTCCTCCAAAATATTTTTGATTAATGGAGTCATGACACCAAATGTCAATGCATCACCAAGCAGTCTTGATACAATCCAGTAAGGTATTCCAGCTCGTTTGTCAGGTACCTGAGATTTAAGGTAAATATCTCTTTGCAAAAACAAACATTAAGAATCTTTACACAAAACTGTTCCCCAAAACACCAACAAAGGAGTAACCTTTCTTTTACTGTGTGTCATGTTTTTGTTTTTCCTCTCCCCTCTGGTTTTATTCCCTGTTTAAAGGCAGCAAACACACATGAAAGGGTAGATTCCTGGAAGAAGGCACCTGAGCAAAGACTGAGCAGAGAAAAATATTGACAAGACCTAGATATACCTTCTATTGCCCAGGAAAATCACCTTCCACATGTACTAAACACATGCCCTGATTATTTTCCCCATTCTGTCCCCTCTACAGCATGGCAATCAAAAACAAAGGAAGCAAACAGATGACACCAGACCCCCATCCAATATTGTAATACCTTAGCATAATGGAGATATGATTCATACTAGATATTCCAACACATTACGGGACAGGAGAAGCTACTAATATTATTCCAGGCAATGTTCTTGTTCAGATTTCTGGGGATATTGCTCCTCCTGTACTATACTAGTAATACCTTGTACTTCACTCTGACGAAGCTGCAGCGAAGTCCAGCAATGTAAGCATTGAGGTTTCAACTCTGAGGCTGTAAGACACTGTATAGTGTTAAAAAAAAAACATCTCTGCGCATGCTGCTTCCATTAATGCTGAATGGATAGCTGTCACCTGTAAGAGAAATAACCTGATGAAGACTGACAGGTAGCTCTGAGTACAACATCCACCCAACTGATGCTGAATTATGCCCTGTGTTGCAAGGATGTAACGAATCTTATTCCCTCACGATGAGTACTGTTTGTCTGAACAGCTAAAGCCTTACATTTCTCTCTGAGTTTGATATGCACTTTATTTGAAGGAGACACTGAGTAGTTCCATTAACAGCAGAGACCACCTGCTTTTATTAGCCAGGAGAGACAGGATGCTATTCTGCCAGCTTTTGCTTTCAGTGTTTTTAGGATTTTCTGACCTTTGTTCATTGATTAGGCTGAGCTTAAGTGTGAGGATTGTCCCCATCCAATAGTCTCAGAGTGACAGAATTACCTTCCCTATCTAGCTCCAATGAGGAACAGAGATAATTTTGCAGAAATTGTGAGTTTGGGTCTGGGGTTTAATTATTCTACGTAAAACAACCTTCCCTGTATTGACTACAGATGGCAGATCCCTCTTAGGCCTCCTTTCTTGCTGCTAGGGTTTGTGCTACTGGAGGAAGAGATCAGAATAGCTCTGTATCATCCTTCTAACCACCTGTTTCAGGTGGAAACATCAATTTCTTACCCTCAAAGGTTCTTGAAGAACAATGTTTTGAGGATATGGCCATTCAGCAAGGAACCTCCTTGCATGCACAGCACAGATGCGAAAGTAAAACGATGGCAGCAAATCAATCCATCTGAAATAAAGCAAAAGAAGATACAATACTGCAAAACAAGTCAAAACTGATAAACACTTTTATTTAAACATTTGATGATAGCTAGCAGGACGCAGAACACAAGAGAAAAAACAGAAGCCAAGTTTCGTGTTTAAGCTTCTTCTGTACTTTGACAGACAAACCCCTAGCCTGCTTGATGATCTCTTGCCTTCCCCCTCCAATTCCAATTTTTCCTATAATACATAGAATGGTATCTTTAAGAAGGTCAATACTGTAAATAGTGCACAGATACAGGGGTTCTAACTTTAGGTCGCATTGATTTCTGGCAGGAAAATTGCTTCAGCTTTGGAAACGCAAATGTATCTTCAAAGATTTGAAGGCCAGTTGCTGTTTCTGCATGTTTGTTTCTTTTCCTTACGTGACACTGAGAAATGCAATTCCTCCTGTAAAGGGGGGAAAATTCCAGTATCTATCATTTTGAAGGATTACAGTCAGTGCCATTAACTTGCAAATGCAGCTCTAGTCTAAATTACATTTTCTCTTAGGGCATTCTGAAAGTGAAACTGAGCCTGAGACTTGAAATTAAACTGGATTGGGAACAGAAAGCCTGAGAATCTTTCCCATTTCCGTAAAGAAGCTGAAGCCATTTTACGTGGCATACAACACCACTGTATAATATATTGTCATTTGCTTGGAAGACAACACTCATCTTGTCCGAGTAGCTTGGAGAAATGGAATTGTTACAACTTACAGAGTTAAGTAACAAGTTCATTTTAGTTGGATGTTCAAAAGCTAGTTCTCACTTTTCTTAAGTTTAATTTTTTAGGCCTTCATACCTCTGAGCAATTTAATTTGCACAAAACTATGTGTATTTTCTTCAGAATTATTCAGGTAGAATATGAATGGCCAACTGTTTTTTTTCCCTCTGACATTTTTCAGAGAACTGACATTAAAAATCTAAAGCTTAATTTTTAAAATAAATCGCAGACAAGTTTCCAAAAGTGTCTTTAAATTTCTATTCCCACTGAAATCAACACTTAGAAATTCAATCATCCCTTCTTGTAATTACAAGAAAAAAAAATAAGAAAAAAAAATGTAAGCTGCTGCAGTGTAGTGCTTCTCTAGTCTGTAGACAACTTGAAACAATGTTTGAGGGATGTGAATTCCTGTCTTTCCCATCCTAGCAGAGTAAATCTGAAACCAAAAGATGACTGTGTCAACACTGTCTACTCTTCCCCTGCTGACAGCAGAAATGCTCAGCTGAACTTCTGCAATCTACATTTTTTTCCCAGTGCCATTAAAAAACAAACAAAAAAAAACAAAAAAAATCTGAAATCCTGCCATGTGCCCAGCATCTGCCTGTACAACTTGTCTGAAACAGTACAGTGATTCAAACAATTTATAGCACAATGAGAACCAAAAACACAAGGGGCAGAGAGGAACAAAGCTCTCCCACTCTCTTGAACACCTCCATAACGTTGTCTTCTGCCCTCTTCCAAAGAAAAGCCCTCCTTGCTGACACTATAACCTAGCCTGATGTACAGGCAATGCAAAAGCCACTTTCTCACACAGAAGAAAGGATGTTTCATGAGACCACAGAAAATTCATCCCCTACCACTAACAAAATCTCAAACCAGACAGCAAGTAAAAAAAAGAAAAAATAATAAATAGGTAAACTAAAAAAATAAAAAACTAAAAATGCATTTATTTGAAGCTCTTCCATTCTGGACCAAGTTTACAATTTATGGGAAGCACAAAATACGACTCAGCGGGATGGACGTTAACTGTTAACATTGGATACAAAATTGTCATGCTGGAGATGTATCATTTCCACTAAGTACAATACAGCTCTACACACCCTATTAAGCAGCCGAGCAAGATTTCTCAGGCTTCTGAATGTTCTTTGAAAATTATGTAGCTGCTAGTTGGACTATGTAAGGTGATGGCAGTGTCCTCAGATTTACTCTCCCTAGGATTTCAGAAGTTCACAGGCTGTAAACATAATTACATCAGTATACTTCTATTTGGAAAGAAAATTTTGTATTGCTAAGCTGCCTTGTTCTCAGGTTGCTCAGTTGACTATTATGCCACTCTTGCTGCTTCTTACTCAGGCTGACACAGTGCCACAGTGGTAGCATTAGAAAGGTTTCTGCTGTCACGCTAAAAATAATTTCACATCCCCAGTCTAGGCAGATTTACAAGCAGTTAACAGTCTGATAATTTCAGTGGATCACATATTTGGTAGGATTTTGGAAACAATCTGTTTGTTTTCATTTTCATTTTTCCCTCTTTTTTTTTTTCTATCATTTATTCTCGCCAGCAAGTTTGTTGAAATGTAAAGCAAATCTATTTTATGCACTGTTATAGCTTTTTCAAACCACAGTAAATATTTGTGGTTTAATTAACAGGTTATGGTCTGCTCAAAGTGTGTGCATACTGTTGGTCTATTTGCAGAAGAACTTCACTAACGAATGTGTCTGTTTGTTTCTTCTCTTTCGTGAACGTAACATTTGCCATTACCTGGTATATCAGATTAGGAGTGTTATACGAATATACTGATTCTGGCAATGAAGTTTGGAAGTAACTGTGTAGATCCTGTTTGTCGTGTTTCTATGGTTATTCATAAATATTATGGCCAACCTCAGTCAATATATGCCATTTGCAAATGAAATATATGTATTTTTTTCTCTCGAATTGCTAAAAGCTGTTTTCTTTCAAAACTCATTTCAGAGTACTCAGAGAAATCCAGTCAACTTTTTATTAATATAATTTAAAGGATGCCCAATGCAAACACAGTTACTCAGTGCCAATGTTTTCATACTTGGACCAGTAGACCACTTTTATGCATTGTTTACCTCTACACTGGGTTTGGAGGGGAGGACAAGTGGGAGGAGGGGAAAGGCTGCACAAATTTAAAACAACCAAAAGGTCCTTTGGCAGTTTCCTTATTCCCTGACAAATTAGTGCACTGCCTGGAAAATTAAGGGAAACCTGATCTGTAGCTCCAGTGGAAACCCCTTGTCATCTATTGTCCAGATATAAGAAATGTTACTTTTCCTCTTCCACATATGCTGAAGAAGAAATCCAGCTGAATGCTTTGCAGGCACTAGTGGCCCACTAGAGACCAAATGTAATCTTCTTCTCAGGCCTCCTGGATGACACAAGCCATGGAATTTCACCCAGTAATTTCTGTGTCAAGCCTATAACTCCTGCTACAGCATCAAGCACAGTCATGAGAAAGACTTCCATTCTTGATTTAAAGACTTTCAGTGAAGGAGATCCACTGTATTCCTAGACAATGTTTTTTCAAAGTTGTTAAATACCCTTATTGTTCAAAATGCAACCTTACCCCTACTTCGAATGGATCCTCCTTCTTCTAGTGGTTGGCTCTTATTACACCTTCATCTGTCTGAGTAGACAAAACTCCACAATTATGTTTTTTTAACCATTTAGAAAATTGTACATTGTGAGCAAGCTACTTCTCAATAAAGTGAAGAGCCTGAAATACTTCTGCCTTTTGATGTAAAGGGGTGTTATTTATTTAATCTAGTTTAGCTTGTCCTTTAAATAGTCAACATATGGAAATAGTCTGTGTACAAAGACTAAGTTATGATTTAATGCACGGATAGCTGATAT
This sequence comes from Cygnus olor, assembly GCF_009769625.2. NCBI lineage: Eukaryota > Metazoa > Chordata > Aves > Anseriformes > Anatidae > Cygnus > Cygnus olor. The sequence goes on along the minus strand of NC_049171.1, from coordinate 115,866,896 downwards.
CTGGTTTAGTCTCACCAGCATTTATTATTACCATCACTATTATTATTTTAAGAGTCAAGAACCCCTCCACACGCCTTCACCTCCATCCATTGCACTTGCCAATGTAACTGGAACAGATAAAATACCACTATGAACAGTCAACATGAATGTCTCATAGGCAACAGAAGATCTGACTCTCTATAGACTTGCAAACATTTGATCCTACCTCCAGGAGACATCACTCAGTGTTGGGAGTATTCACAAGCGACTCATTACTCTGTGTCCTGCCCTGCTTAGAAATTAGAACTGCAAAAGCTAGAAGTGACTGCTCATTTTCCCAACCTTTTGGACAGGAATAGAGCTGAGCAATAAAATAATTTTCTTGGAAAATCTCCATCTCTTTTCTTTTGTTTGTGAGTAGCTTGAGATATTCTCAGATTTATTTGAGAGGACTTGTGAACTTCTTTGCCATTTCCCTCCCAGAATAACCTATGAGAAGTTTTTGTTAACATTTTACAATTTAATTTAGTACACTGCATTGTGTAAGTTGTTTACCAAAATTAGTCATTATTTTTTCTGTCCTACGATTGGGTACTTAGACCAAATCTGCAAAGGTCAGATTAAGAACTTTACCAGAAATAAGAAATGTTTCAGCCTGTGCTTAAGCTGTCACATATAAAACAGTCTCGTGAATGTTACAGAACAAGGATCACAGGAGAAGAGATCAGAATGTGGGAGGCACGTTTTGGTGTGGAACTAAGTTCAGGATGAGAAGAGATGCAGCAAAGCCGCATACGCAGCTGCTACATAAATGAAATCCTGCTTCTACTAGCATTTCCTAGTTGTTGTATTATATATCGCTAACTGCGCTGTAAATACTCATTCCGTTTCATGTTTGTTTGGGAAGCATGGCTGCAGAGGCAATGTGAAGGGGTCTGAATTGAAAGGCAGGTTTATACCACCTGCTCAGGAGTGGGTCAGGCTGTGGACAGCCAGCTGCTCCATGCTGGAGCAGCATTTAGACTGACCTTAGACTTATTTAATAACATTTTGATAACTGGCATCTCTAGAACCGAGGGAGCAGAGCCATGAATTACAGCCACTTACTTCTCATCCCCAAGAGTTTGTAAACTGAGGATATCACTTCATATTTCTTATGTAAAAGTACCCTTTAAAGGTAGCATTCTTTCTACATTTAGAGCTTTTTCTGGAACTCTCTTAACTAGCGCCTGAATACAGTTCAAATCCAGTCCCAGTGCTGACATTTGTGCATGTTTCTATCCAGTATTTTCTCAGGCAAAACTCCATTGGCTTCGAGAAGGGTTTTGCTTGAGCAAGAACATCAGGTTTGACCTTTCAATTGCACAGTGACAACTAATAACAGCTCAAAACAGATTTCTCTCTCTTTTTTTTAAGCACAATACAAAAAATCTTCAGTCTATTACAGTATGTTTGCTGCCACTGAAGCTCTCTTCTCCCCAAAATAACAGAAATAAGCTGCTTTTTCCAAAGCTGCTTCAGCATCCCTTGAAGAACCTCTACTAAGTTTAAGAGTTACTAAATCAGCACCTTTCTGAGTGCCCATGCTTGCATCAAATTCAGCAGCACAGTCAGAAATATCCGATTGCCATACATGTAAATGCAGCCTAGAGCAGCTACGCATTCAATTACTTCTGTGGCAGAGCAAGAGTGAGAGCTCAGCTCCTGTCCAGTCCTCTACCCCTTCACAAATGTTTTTTTCCCCTTTCAACCTTATGACAAGCAAGGGAGATGCTGTGGTTTGGAGTCCAGTCTAATTTATCTCCGGTGTAAATCTTGTGAATTGCTATCTAAACAACTGTTCTATAAAGCAAACCCTTTGACTGATTGGCCCCATGTGTCATAGGGCCAGGTCAGATAGGTATCTCTTCACTTATTCCATGAATGTGAGAGGAAGGCCAGCAAAAAATTCATGCTAAATTTATTTTTATTTAATTAGACTATTAACTACATCTGACAACAAAACCTGCCAGTGAAAGGAGAAAGGTGACTTTACGCTGGAGAAGACCACGTGAGTAATTGTAAGTTTATGAACTTGTCCATTATTTCATTCATCCCTTCACACTTTATTTTAAGACATTAAGTCATAACTTCACTTTCCAAAACAGCCTGAAGTTCTCTCATCTTTCCAGTGGCTGAAGAAGAAATACTGAAGTATGCCCAGCTTACCCAGATTAGCCCATGTGTTTGCCTTCAAAGTTGAACAAGAGGCACTTTACCTGCTCTTTCAGACTTGCCTGTTGTCGAGGCCTGGGTAAAATCTTAACCTCTTGCAAGATAACAGCAAAATTTCCACTAATTTAATCAGAACCATTTCCCTCCTCACATATCCTAGCTAAGAGTAGGAAACTTAAAAAAGAAGCAATTCTGAGTTGTTGTTTTTTTCCTTTTTACAGTCAGGTAAGAAAGTGTAACAGTCATTATTTAGAGGCATTATGTGTCTTAATTCTGGAGGCTGCTCTTTTACCAAAAACACTGCCAGGCAGGCTGGAAGCTGTAGCCTAACAAGGAACAGCAAGTCATAAATTTAGGTCAAGTACTCCAGTCATCACACGTGGCTTGGGGGAAAACAGTTGCCCAAATGCTGCTGAGGTCAGTGCTACGCTTGTGTTGTATTGGGAGTTAAAAATGGAGCACAAAGCTGTAATGGAAGGGCAGATCCCTTTCATTTTTCTTGCTTTGGGTGTTCTTTTCTGTTTGTATTTCACCAGAAAATCTCATGTTTTAATACTTCTATTAGTTCTAACACAGAGCTTGTACAAGCGTGCCGTATCCATCCCGGCTTGCTTACAGACTGATGGGAATTGCCCATTCTCTCCCAATCTTGCTAGTATTTTCTTTAGAGTGCAGATAAACCTCAGACAAGAAGAACTCCAATCATGCCTATATCTGTTTCTTTGAGACGCATATTACATTACTCAGGAAAGAAAGCTGAACCTCTAGGCAAAAGCTTTGTCCCATACCTTAAGCACTGCTGATAAAAAAACACCTGGTTCTGCTGTACTTTCTTAGGATATTTACCTGATTCTCTATTTTATGTTGCCCCATTTCAGTAGCACCTCAGTGCCCTGATGCATGAAAATGACAGAAATTGAGAGAACTCGCTGTGTCCCATAAAAGATCCTACAGGTTTCTATCTGTACTGTCTGGGGAATGAAAAACTGCTTTGGCATCCTTTTTTTTTTTTTTTTCTCCAAGTGCATAGATTTGTGATTTTAAGATCAATTTACTTGATAGCTTTTTATTGTCATTTGTTATGATGCATTTTACAGCGCTGGAGAGTCTTGAGATACAAGGACACTGTCAGTCCTGGAAAGCTCATGGAAGTACTATAAAGAGGAAATTTTTGTAGTGTTTCCCACTAATGGTCAGATCCTTTATTGCCTTTGGAAGACCACATATGGTCAGATCCTTTTGTCAAATAAAGGTTTATTTTCAAGGCTCTCTCTCCAAATAGTCCCACATGAATGCAGCTACAATTTCCTTTATTAGCTTCAAAATGTGCCCTACGGGTCCACAACCTAAAACAGAGACAGTTATTTCCATTTTTTTGTTTAACATCACTTACAGTAGCTACCAAAGAATAGACCACCTCTATGCACATACTTAACTGTGTGCAGCACCTAGCACAAATGAGGTGCATATTCTCTAGTTACTCCTGCATTAACATTCTTAATATTTTTCAAATCTGATGAATTTAATTTAGTCATTTCTATCTGCTCCTGCAGTTGTTTTAGACCATGCAGAATTACCGCAGCTAGCTGATGGTGAAAAGGGTTTTTTTTTTAGAGCTAATGAGTGTTACAGTGAGGACAGGCTCACTGGACTGACAATTACAGAAAACACAGAGTGCCTAAAATACTGCCAGATCAACTTCCAGTCTGAAATTTGCTTCTGTAGTCTTCTACTTTCCATTCCAAACGATGTTCATCTTCATGCTTGCAGTCAGACTATCTTTGAATCTTTTAATTGTTCATTTTAAATCTTGATATCATTATAACAACAGAACTGAATCACACTAAGGCATACATCTTGACAGGGCTGAAAGCTGTAAAACAGGAAGTATTTAAGATAAGTCCATAGCTCAGAAAGCATCACACAGAGGCCCTAATAACTACTGAGCTGTAGAGTTACCAGTTTTGCCAAAAGCAACAGATTTCTTTCTGATCTCAGTGCAACTGTTTCCACACAAATCACATATGGAGACATTTTATAGGGGTTATGTTATCTATGCCTCTTCTGTTTTCTCCTTGCATATATTATTGTATTTTGACACTACATCTCCTCCCATATAAATGACCTTGTAAATTAAATTTATAGCTTTACAACTGGGGTCAGATCAGTACAATTTGTTCTAGTTCGGAATACGGAATAGGAAGGAGTGTTCTTTAACAGTTTAGGAATGGAAACAGCCTCCACCAATCACTAGAATAACAAACTGGGAATTGGGAATCCCATATTTCGTCTTGGCTGGCTATGTGAACAAATCATGAAGTTTTCTGTGGCTCCAGTTCACCCATCAGTAAAGAGGAAATCTGATCATTCCTGTCTACTTCAGAGGGAACTGATCTGCATTAAGCGCTGACGCACTAACATAGAAATGACTATAAACACATAAATCTAGGTCTCAGTGGTAAACGGTAGAAGTTAAATCAACTCACTGTTCAGTAAAATGACTCCTAGCCCAGCGCTCCTGTCATACTCCGAGCATGTTAGTTCTTACCCATACAGTACTCATCAGATACATCTCTGGAACTGGCAGGCACTCAGCTTTATTACCATATGCATAGTATGCTTTATCCATTTCATACAGTGAGCACAATGAACACTGCAGACACCATATTATTGTTCACTGTCAGAAATGGAAAAAGAGTTCTAGTAAATGGTTATGGCAATGACTGTTCGTTTATCAGTCTGTAAAAGCTTCATGAGAATGGACAGAATATTTGTCCAACTCCTCCCAAAAAGCTGACTTGCCAGGCTTTAAATTTTCATCACTTCACCACTTAAAGATGCACAAGATGCTGAACTTGTCTAATTTATAGATTGCTACTGTATGTATATGCTATTAGTCACTGGAAAGGTATAAAACAATTAAAAGAAGTACCAGACTATATCATGATTATGTAGAGAGAAATGTTGAAATAGAGCGAGTATCAGCAGTCAAGACCGACTAACAAATTTAGGTGAATAGCAAAATTCAATAGACAAAAAATGCACAGGCAGTTTTGTCACTCTGAGTACCAAGTCCTGATTATGGCAGTTACATAAAAAGCTGAATGTGTTTTTTCTCTGTCTCTTTTCTACCCCTTCCCCACCCCAGGCTATTGCAGCATTTTGGCTTCCATTTTCCTGCTAAAGAAGGCAATGTTTAGTAAGCAGGACACAAGACCAGGAGTCAGCACACTTGGGCTTTACTCTTGGCTGTGCCATTGTCCTGCTGCTTAACCTTTTTCATCACCCTGTGGAAACAAATAGCACCTTTGTGTGTCTTTATTTTTGTTCCTACGCTTTGCAAGTCCTATGAGCAGAACTGTCCCTACATGAGCAGGGTGTGACACATAACAAAACCCCAGTCTTGGTCAGGGTCTTGACATCCTAAAATACTAAAATAAATAATTATTACTAATTTGTCCAAACAGTGCACTCTCTGAGACAGCAAGTGATTGGCAGAGGAGCCTGTGTCATTCTTTCCGTTTTCACTTCATCTTGCTTGTTCAACTTTCAACTTTATCTGTTAATCCTACAAATATTCATCGAAAAAGTAAGAGTCATTCATTGCTCATTTTTCAGGACTCATATTGGTGCAGTCCTCACCTAGGCACTGTACTCACTTTTTAAATTAAAAGCTGATTTTCTGAAGGCCCACCCAGTTATGACCAATGACCACGCAGTTAACAGATCATGCTGTTTAAACTGGTAAAGGACAAAAATCAAACAGCAAACTGGTACCTTACAGCCTTTTACTTCTCCTTCTTCCACATTCCACTGTTATGCTTCTTTGGATGTTGTTTTCAATTCTGGGGAATAAATTAAATGAAACACTTAAAACCAGTGTAAACAGAATGGTCAAAATAATAAGGAATTGATATCATGACTCACTGGAAAATTAAATGGCATGAGGGTTTCACTGTAAAGCTAAAATCTCTACCTGTACATACCTGCAACATGACAGGACTTCCAGACTATCTCCACAGCATGAAGGTGTTCATTCTGCACTCCAAGCCAATGTCAGTTTGGTGAAAAACCTGGAGGGAAAAAATTAAATCTTTGTTGCCATTATGATTTTTTCATTAAATCAGATAGAAGTCTAGACACATTACAAATAACCAGGAGGAAAGCAATAGGCAAAATACAGTTAAAACAATCAAAAGCTGTATGACACTTGCCAATTATCCATATTCCTCTATATTTTTATCACATTGAATATAAATCATGCATTTATGTGTGTTCGTATTTGTAAAACAGGAAGATTTTTCCTATAATGAAGTGATAGGGACTACAAAGTATGTACTAATAAGTATCTGTGTGTACATATTATCCTATTTAAGTTTGAAAATGCTAATAACAATAGATTTTTCTTTTTCCAAAACTACCACGAAAAAAGAAGCCCTTATTTTCTTTAATATTTGACAACGATACAACCCAAACCTCAACCACAAAGTTTCAAACTCTAGTATCTCTTGAAAACTATATCCAAATAAGCAGGCATGAGTGCTCCCCTTGCATAAAGTAAGGGATATCAGCACTAAAGCCCAGATCCTCAGACTCTGCTTTAGAGTTCACTCTTGTTTAAAGCTGAACCAGAAACAAATAGGGCTGAATGCATCTGAAAACATACTGTTCCTCTGCAGTGAGGTCATCTCTTATATTCCATTGTCTAGTAGGTAAATTGTATAACAGGAAAATCCAAGTTGAAATATTCAAACTGCCAAGGATTATGAATTCTTTGTTTTGCTTTGGAAACAAACGCACAGTAGAGACCAGAGCCATAGTGCAAGGAAGACATAACAAAGGCTTTGTTTGTAAGGGGATGGAACCACTGCTCTCTGGTCAGAGATGAGGTTGGCTGATGTGTTTTCCATAATAGTCGATTGAACAATCTCAGTACTCAGTCCTGGCCAAATACTAATCTACTGAATTTATTACATTTGGGTTTCTAAATTGAAATTACCATCTGTAACCCATGTGTGGTAAACAGCACAGAACATGTGACGAGAAAGAAAACCAGCTTGTGAAAAGCTGGGCAAATCCCACTCAGTTTCAGGAGTTCAGAGAACTGTGACACTGCACATTGAATATTTTCTTGCTGAGCAAAAACTTAGCAGATTAATGAGGTTATTTGCTAAAAACCCCTCTGTTCACCTCTGTAATGGTCTGTGCAGTCCAGGTCTGGAAATGTAGTTGGTTTGACCAAAGCAATACCATCAACTAACAAAGCCAAATTTCATTGAGAAAATGCCATGGTAGCCAGAAATAATACACACACACACATACAGAAGACAATCATAGCTTAGAATTTCAGTGGGTTTTGTTTGTTTATTTTTTTGTATTTAGGATTTCTGTTCTCACAGTCATAAATATTCTCGGGACAACAAAAACTTATCCAATATTACAGCTACACAATGTGAGATGGGTGAAATCCTAGACTACTAAACACAAGACACTTGGACCTCTGCAGGCCCACCATGTCACCCAGCAGTCTTGGTCAATAAAGCTTCTGATGGTGACTGTATGGTCTAATTCCTATTATTGCACAGAAGCCCAAGGGCTTCAAACTTTTGTGTGTGCGTGTGTCTTTCACATCTCTAATACATGTGCTCTCTTCAGAAAAACAGTCCAGAAAACAGCAAGTCTATTCATTTCCAGTTAAATAAACATACAAGGTATGAATGTCAACTAGTTGCCCACTTCATGCTTTCAGTTTGATTTGTGCCAAACCATGTGTTTGACATGCTTTCTGCGCAGAAATGGAAATGGGTCTGGGCTTAGTGGAAACATGTCACACTATACATGTGGACAAACAGAGCTGCAAATTACCTGCAAAATGGTGCTGAGTAAAACTTGCCTAAAAAAACGTTTTGAGAACAATTCTGTTTCCAGCAATGTTTTTGTTTGTTTGTTTAATTAACCAACCTTCTGTCTAAGTTTCTGCAAATGCTGTGAGTGAAAATCTGAAATAATTTTTTAATGAGGGTATCATACAACAACTGATCCTGTACCACTGACCCCAGGAAGCCATGAGTCTTAAGAGCCACCCAAACAGGGTCTTCTAACCCTCCCATGACATCATTGCTTCCAGGTCATATTTCATAGCAAAATAAAAACAAGTAAAACAGGACCTCAGACATGCTAGCGGTTGAACAGAGCCCATGCTTAGAGTCTAACATGAAAAGTGAGACACTAACTAAGGACTGGTCATAAAGCCTAGCTGTACTGTCAAAGGAGATGTGTACATTCAAATGACAATTCATCCCATCCATGCGAAGGGATGGGATGTCTCTGTAAGTGTCCATCTCTCTTCACTCTCTAGAAAATAACTTAGAAAAAAAAGTTCACATTTTTAGTGGTGAATAGAGACAGATTTTTTTCTCCTTAAGGCTAACAAAAAAAACTTCCTATCTTCTTGCCACTAAAAATGCTCAGAATCACTTGCTCAAGGTCACATAAAAGGTCTGTAGAAAAGCTAGGAGTTAAAGCCCAGATCTTTTTTTTTTAGTTCAGCCCTTCCTTCCTCATGGTGAAGTAGGCAGGAAAAAGGTTCTCACTGCTTTCCAACAAACAGCAGTGGAAATACACGATAGATTTATTTCACACTTTGTGCTTCCTGTCCATTTCTCTGTGAAAAGAACACTATCCCTGTTGTTTTCATTCTTCCTGACCTAAGTCGAAGACATAGAAATTTAGTCCACTTTTCCTGTTTCTTTGGCATTTATTCTTAGAGACGTTGTTTATGTTGTTAATCTCACTAGGGCCTGAACCTTCAACTGAGATCAGTGCACGACTTGCAACCAACTTGAATGAATTCAGTACAAGGTCTTAGACAGAACTGTTTCAATGCAAAAGGACTCCAGCTTCACAAATTACAGATCTGATAGCTCTTTGGTCTTTTCAGATCTGGGATTAACAGAATCAGGAATCTGCCTGTATTTTCTTCTATTTGACTTTCACAGATTTAAAATATCATGCTGCTTCCATCTGTTCAGGTGAGGCATTAGCACAGAAAGAGCAGGAGCAGGAATACCTGTGCAGAAAATTCTCTGAGCAAGCGTTTGTCTAACTGTCTGGAGACAACAAGCCAAGTTATTTAACAGTGAATTATTACAAATAAAATGATTCCTAAAACCGACCATTTGGTAAAGAGTGCCTCAGTAACAAAAGAGCTCATTAAATTCGTGTCATGGTGATGAAACGACCAGTTATTGATAGAAAAACTAAGTAGAAAGAAGACATTTGTCATTTTTTTCTAAAACCTACCTACATGTTTTCAGCCTTCTTAGGTGGGCCATCCACAGATTGTTATGAAAAGATCTGATTTTCCTTACCCAAGAGGTCAATCCAGAGCATCCCATTCCCACTCTTACACCAATGTAGACACAGATTGGAAGTCCCTCAAGGCTTACAACAGCAGCCTAGTGAAAAAGAAAAGTGCATAAACATCAGAATCACCACAGGTGGCTGTGTTTGACATTCAAACAACCAGGAAAAAAAGCCTGTGAGTTTAGTTGTGACTCCCCTGTACAAAGTGGCCTACATCAGCATTACGTGTGTTTCTGACTCTTTCCTTTAGGGCTCAAAAACAATTTAAGAATAATATAAATTTGTCCATTTAAATACCACTTAGATATTTTTCCTGTTTAAAAAGAAATGCTTATTCAGTAATGACAAATCCATGGTAAAGCTCGAACCCCAAAATTATTAAATTATTTTAAATTGCATTTTTAAAACAGTATGATGCTGTAGATGTATTTATTGTTAAGCTCACAGAGAAAGTTAAAGCACAGAGTAGACCAATATTGGTGAACGGTTAGAACACTTACTGAACTGATAACTAGCTTCTGACAGCAGGCCCTCTTCTACCAAAAAAAAAAAAAAAGAAAAAAAAAGAAAAAAAAAAAGGAAAAAAAGAAATTCTCGTTCATTTAATCAGGTCTCTGAAAGGACTCATTCATTCAGAAATGGTAAAGAGACTGAGATGTGAAAAAGAAGGAAGATTTCTTTTCTTCTTACAATCCCTGCATGAATAGGAAAGCCTGTTTTCCTCTTATAATCCATAAATAAATGATGATGCCTAAGGACTCTGAAACATTGAAGTACATGATAATCAGAAGCTGACCTTTCAATTCCTTTACTGTTGCATTTAACAATTTAGTTTTACATGCAAAATATCTTTCCTATATGTTCAGTAACATCATATTTAAAACAACTAACAAAACATTTTAAAGGGTTTTTGTTGTTGTATTGTGGGTTTTTTTTGTTGTTTGTTTTTAACTTCAATTCCAATTTTTATCTAAATTCAGTCTGATACAATGAACAAGCAAAAAATGAGCAGGGAGCTAGTAAAATGAAATATATTGTTCATCCTTTTCTAGCATAATTCAAATTCTAGTAAATTTGGAGAGTCAAGAAACCTAATGTTTTGTTACATAATCTCTAAAATACAGATACAGGGATAATACCATGGCAGAAAAGGTCAGGACCAAGGAAAACTTTTAGTAGAAATATACCAATGAATGTCAATTCCTCAAAGCTTTAAAGGTAGATATAAAACAAGGCTGAAGTGGATTATTCCACATGTTGTATCAGGGCATTGTTACAGATCATGTTTGAAAACAGAAAGGGTATCTTTGCCACCCACTGCTTTTCCAGGAAGCAGCATGGACTCTCACCTTCTCAACTCCCCAGAAGTCAAGACACACATGCAGGTTTACAAAAAAGAACCATCAGGAGAAAAATACAGTCTGAGAGGCGTCTCAGCAGCGTGATCCTGGTGTACACCTGTCTTTTTCTCACTCCATCCCTCATGCTGTCTGACCGCATGTACTTCAGCCAGTTCTCTTTCCCTTCTCCTAACTTGTTCTCACTTGCCTGACACATTGTTTCTAGCATCTCCCCTACATGAATTGCTCCCAGTCTCAAGAAACCCTCAGTGGAATTCAGAGGAACTGTTTCACAGCCTCTGCCAATATCTCATATTATTTTGCATGAAGAGTATGCACCCTGCTGCTCATAATGCTCACTCCCATCCCTGCTGTGTGCTCACCTTAAAAGACTTAAGAGCTGAGTGCTACGCAGAGTTTGGGGAGAGGGAACACGGCAGCTAGGCTGTTATTTGGATTTAGCTGCTAGAAGGCTCTGGGGAGCAGAGAGAGGTACAAAGATGGGCATTTGTGTATTTAAGTTGACGTTAGCATAATGGAAATGGTGCATAACTCCCATTTCCCCAGCCATCAAGACTCTGTCAGCCTTAGTCAGCATCCCAACGCCCTCCTGCTCATCCTCCTTGAAGTAAAAGAGTCATTCTGAGTCTGACATTTCTTCCAGAGCCAAGCCTAGCAGGGTCTTCCTTCCTTTTAACTTGCCATCATTCAGAGTTTTAGTACCTTGAACCATCCTGTAACACCTATCAGGATTAGCTTCCAGTAGAGAAGCACTCATACTTGATCCAAGCTAATCAAATGTTCTTTAGATACTAAGCCCCAGGGTTTAACTGAGCAAACCCAACAACCTAAGCAAAAATGACCTTCTTAGTGTGGCTACTATAGCCTCCTTTTTGACCCCTTTTGCCACAATTTTGGCTGAGACAAGATAGAGTTAAAGCCATTTTGAATGGGCCCAAAATAATACAGTAAGTGTCCCTCTGATGCCACCAGACTATTTTATCATAAGGTGAAAAAAGCTGTTTTAGATGGAACTGGACATTTTTTACATACTACTAAAATGGGGGTTTTAGTAAATAACGTTTTGTTTTTAAACTTTTATTTCAGCCTTTCCCAATGGATTTAGTAACCATATTACGGGTTTTAGGAGCTCGTATTATAATCAAATTCAGGTTTGAACTTACAAGTCATGCATGACCTGGCAGTCAGGAGGTTATGGTGAGTAAGAAGGTAGACCACAGAGAACCAAGGAACAGGAAACTTTTGGTCTAGTGTTGATGGAAAAGCTTTGGATTAGATGGATGCAGGACTGAATAACTTATTTCAGGCAAACAGCTCTCTCAGAACTTTCTGATCCTTTTATAGAGGAAACGCTGAAGATGTATGATGTAAGATTTCAGAGGTGCACATGTTAAGCTGCAAAGTCTTATTCTGAGTGATATACAGCAGGATGTGTGTTTACGCAGCTATACAGAGCAATTTCCCCTTCTTCCATTCACAGGCTCCATTGACCAACTTCCTTAATTTAAAAAAAATTACTAGTACATAAAAGCTGCTACTTAGACAGTTCAGTCCCTTATCAAAACTGCTCTTTCTGTGCAGCCATAGAAACAATTCCTTTTCCACCAGTGACAATTCCACAGACATCCAGACGATGACAATTAAAAAAATTCAAAGCATTTCACTTGCATTAAAATTAACCTTTTTTTTTGGGGGGGGGGGGGGGGGGGGGGAGGGGCTGTTAAATTTCAACCTCACATGTACATGTGACCTTCTGATAGATACTGAGGGGCAGTAAATACACTGGCTTATAAATTCACATTCCTATAGCCAGTTCCAAGAGCGTATGAGGTTGCGTTGCCTTAACTTCAATATTACCCTGGACTCCGATGAGCAGGATGTTGATTTTAATTCTGCCCACTAAAGCGCAACACAAGCTGTCAATGAAGAACTTGGAGAAGAGAAGACTAAGCTATTAAGAGAAACTGAATTCCTTGAGTGAACTTAGGCTTGATTAAATTTCTGAAAATATAATGTAACATTAATAACAAATTTAAACTTTGACCGAGGTTAGCTCTTTAATTTCCATTGGAATAAAAACAAACAGATGTCTCTAGAGTAAAATGAACAAAACAAAAAGTATTTTAAAATTGGTCAAGAAGTCCAAATCTCACTAGGGAAGCTGTACATACAGTTCCCATTCATATTAATTGTAGGCATCAGTCAAAAAAAAAACATGTGTGATCGGTTGCTACAGCTCAGCTGATGACTGGTAACTTGATGATGTGCTGGAGGCCAAAATCTATCTAGAGGCAGCCTCCTGTGCTGGCTGATAGAGCTGGCTGATGATTAAAAGGATATTAATTTAAATTAATATTGAGGATGTTCAGATTAAAATAAAACAATTAAAAAAGAAAGCTGATAAAATTCAAAATACATTAACTTCAGGGAGGAGAGTCCCCTCCACCCTTTGTATTTTAGGCAAACCTGCCCTCTTTACTGGTACTTTCATTGGTAAGGCTTCTCATGACAAAAGTGTAAGGATCCCAGGTATTAACTAATTTGGGGACAAGGAAAATGCATAAACCATGGTTTGTTGGTATCGATATTATTATTTAACTTCCACAAGCATATGAGAACCAATTCCTGATTTATTTTTTCAGAGAATGAGGCAGACAATTATTTTCCAGGAAATTATTAGATGCATATGGCTAATACTTAACCTTGGGTGAAAATCCTGTGATATTATTAAAATGAATATATATATGTATAACTAAAAAAAATAAACCTCCATGTTATTTTTCTGGTCATAACTCTACGGTTTTATGACATGACATTTATTCCTAAAAGTCAGATGTTACAAAATACTGGATCACATTTAGAGGCAAAGTAATTTTATCTTCTTTCCAGATCTAGATTACCTGACCTGGGCCACAATTACTAAAGCTAATGTCCTGTTCTATCATAAAGGTCAGTATTTGCTGATACTGTTCATTTTTGCCATACTCAGCCTGGAAAACTTGCCTTAACATCTCAGAGAAAATATACAGCTTGTTTGGAAACATATAGAAATAGCATGCTTGGGTGTCGCCTCTCTGAAGCTCATTTAGAGATTAATGTAGATATTTTGGACTTTTCATTTTTAAAATCCTTCCTCATCAGAGCAGAGCGATAGTGCAGGAGGCCTTGGGGTGGGAGAGACAGGGGGATCCACACTGTGGAGCATTATGCTGCAACTGAGAGCTGTTTGTAACACAGGGTTACTGTTTGGAGAAGGGAGAGTTTAGAGCAGAAAAAGGACCAGAGGGTGGCTTGGAACAGAGGTCGGTGTCAAGGGGGAATCCTGCTGTGAGGGATTAATTAAGCCCAGAAACTGCCTCTGTTTTTATTACTATTTATAATTAGAAATAAATGATAGTAATTTTTAAAACTTAACTTTCACAGCAAAATCCCAAGGTCATGAGAATCAATGGCACCACAGATGACTGAGGGGAAGATAGGAAAACGTGCAGCTGCATGGGATCCATCAGCTGCAGGCTCCCATTCCTTGTCCCACTGTTCACCTCCTCCTCAGTGCTCCTCACCGTACTAAGCCAATGCAGTGCCGGTAAATGTAAGAGCAAATCCAGGTCCACAGCATGCCAGGACACAACTCCTGCTGCTTCCCTGTGAGATCCTTTTGCGTTACTCCAGGCGTTCGTTCGGCCTCTGCTCACTCCATTGATGGTAACATAATTTGGGATTGCCATGGGCACTCTGTCATCAGTAGGGCTGGGATTAGAGCCCAGTACAGACAGCACATCCTGGGTAACAGCCATGCCTGCAAGAGCACCTCCCCTGGGACCCTAGCATGTGCAGGAGAAAAAAGCCAGCGCACCAGGAGACAAAGCCATGTCTGCTTTGAGCCATGGCAGGGAAAGAGCACAAGCTGAAAACAGGCATGACTGTGACAGTCTGGGTTCCCTGACAAATCGGCTTCTCTGCTGCTCACCTTCCAGCCTTTCCTGCAGAAACTGATCTTTTAACATCTTCACATCTCAGCTGTACTCCAGCACTTCCTAGGACAGCCACACCAACCCGGCAAAAAATTTTCCTGTCATGTAGTGCATGCCTGTATCTCACATTACCTTCACATCCACTTGAGTTTACCTTCCTTTCTGCACTGAAGGGAGATTCAGCTGCTACTCAAACTACCCAGCTCCTGCAAACTTTAAAGAGCTGTGTCTTTATCAGTACTCAAGTATTAAAAAAAAAAAAAAAAAAAAAAAAAAAGTTCTGCTGGAAATTTGGGATTCATTTGAGTGAAAGACCACAAACTACCTTCAAATCACGGACAGTAGAGAATGCAGGAACTTATACAACTTTGCTATGAATCAGTTTCATTCTCTGCAAAAAAACACTAGCTCTTTGTTTACTGCAGGCCCTAGCAATTATAGCTGTTACATCACCTAGCTCAATATAATGCCTCACATCACAGGAGTCATTATAGATAACAGTAAATTTATTACCAAAAACAAGGTGCTGTTGTGGCTGCTCCTGTGCAATGTGAAGAGTCTTGGAATGTAAATTACTTATCTTAAAAGTAACCTGAAGTTGGACAGTTTGCAATGAGCCCAGCCATATGACAATCCCAGCGTGTTCTGCCTGCACAAGATTTACTGAAATAGCTTCATTGTCACTTGGGAAGATCATTCCGAAACAGTTATTTTGTTTTTTTCAGATGTGTGGAGCTGGTAGGAAGTTTTTACGTCTAAAGTAACCTGCCCACCAGAAGGGTCCTCACTCTGCAAAGGGAGGCTTTGCTTTCCATAGAAACCCAGAGTTTCTCATCAGAAAACTAAAGCCCTCCTACCAAATGTTTCTCAGCTTTTCAAAATGACAAAAGTTCACCAGAAAAATAAAACACTTCTAACATTCGCACCAAGTGGAAATTGCCAGGAAGCTCAAAACGAATCAGGCCCCTGTTTCCCTCTCTAGTCATTCCCTGGGTGTCTCTCTGCAGCACTAATCCCCAGATTAGTCTCCAGCTAAGAAATCATAACGTACCACTTCACCATGAGTAAGCATTACAGTTCAGTGAAAAGTTTCCTTAGCGTTAGTTCCTTTGTAAGTGACTAATCAGGATATAACTCCAGGTATTTTTCCTGCCCTTTTCTTAAAATATAGTTAGTACACACAGTTACATTACAGTGGAAACATTACTCCAGCTATTACCCTTACCAATAAAGATATACATATACATGCTCCTTTCCTCCTATCTCTTCAGAGTAAGTCTTTACTAGCAGCTGCCACAGATTACTTAGCGCTTACAGAAGAGCTGGATCCCACTAGCAATGACTGACAGAAGTATCATCACAACCAGGGTTTCCTCATTTTCTGTTAGGAAACAGTAAGTTTTCCTGATCTGCCTCGCAAATGAGCCTTGCTTCTGTGTGGACCATGAAATGGGACACAGGTTTTCATGACCTTGTAAATAAGAATATCACCTTTTAATTCCTACCACCTGGGATAACAAAACCCCAAGATTAGTGATTTGCTGCTCCTTGTTCTTATAAGTGAGCCATATGATACTCACCTGCAATGTGTCCTGACCATTGCCTATTATTTGGCTGTCTGAAAGTAAGAAAAAGATTTTTCATGAGTTTATAAATTATTCATGCTGCATAACTGCTGCATTTTGTTTTGTTTATAAAATACAGGGAGATGTACAAGGTTTATTTCCATTGAATAGCAAACACTGCTCTGTGGGCATTGAAGTCAAGAAGATGGCTAATTCTAGCAGAAGAGCCCAGGTATTTCTTTATGTTATTACAGAATGGTGCAAATGAGGCAGAGAGAGACTACAGATTAGCTTTTCAAAACTGTTTAAGCAGATAGGGATTTGACAGGGTTTTCAAAGGCCTCTAAGGAGTTTAAGGACCCAACTGTCACTGATTGTAAGGCAGACGCTTAAGAGTGGTAAGGCAGTGAAAGCATTTAGTAGGACATACACATTTTTCCTGAAACTTTTAAATATAATACTACATAATCCTATATAATAATTTGGTGTAGCAAAAGAAATAATGCAGATGTAATTTCCACAGGAAGACAAAACATGAATTTACTGTAATTTTGGCAGGAAATTAAGCTCAAACCTTTACACTTCAACAGTACGCTGTGGTGTTTCAAACAAGACTGAGAGCCCATACAAGCTGTAACTCAGGAGATACAAACGCTGCTACTTGCTGCTTAACTGTAATGTACAATCTGAGTTTCTGTTTACAATAACAAAGTTTTTTTGGTTTCTGTGGCTAAAACATATTTTAAATGTGAACTGAGCTCAGAGAAGTTTTCATTTTGTCAAGACTCCAAATTTTGCTGTTTAATTCCATGTTCTAGGTCCAGCTGGAGCCAGGGGGAAAGAACGGGGTATCTTACTGTCTGTGGGAGTATGAGGCACAACAGGACCCTGACATCAGCTGGGGTTTCTAGCTCCTATTGCAATACAACCCTTTTCAGTTTTCATTTTAAAAGGTGCTGGTTTTTCAGTTCAAGTGATCATGAGAATAATTTCCCAACCATTGCAGAGAACAGAAGACCTTCCTGTACAGTTCCCAGAGTCTTGGTACTGACCTTGCTTTTTTTTTTCATGTCAGCCAAGAAACAACCCATCCCTGTTACCACACAAGGGCACTTGTTTAATGTTGATGGAGAAGGAAATGTACCACCTACTGAGTCACCAATGCCACATCCTAAACACCTGGCTTTTGCCTTGCTGGGCTTCCATTTAATTATGAATCTAGCATGAGAAGAGCTGTCGAAAATGTCTATAATAAAACCTCAAACCACACAACACCTTCCTGGGTGGGACGTACATTATGATCTCCTAAAGTTCAGCAACCTCCAGAAGAAAATTGTAAACCCTTCCAAAGCAGACCTGAGTTATCCATTTTGGTTTTGTTCAGTTTCAGGGACAAGAACTGCATGTCACAACCCAAAGCAAGGCATTACTTTCTTTGAAGTCAAAAATAAAATCACAGCTAAAAAAAAATGTTTAAAGCAGCCGTACAAATTATGGTCAAATCTGCTGTGGCTTAAGATGCCACCCTTTTACTGTCACTACCTTTGTGAGAGTTGATCCAAATTCATCTTATTCTCACAAGACTTCCATGGAAAAATAAAATAAAGGCAGATTTTTTAAAGCCAAATTAAAAGCATTTCTTACAAGTGAAATTCCTGTCTGCTAGACAACAAATCATTTGCTGTCCACAGTATATCCCATAGTTGACAAACAAAGCAGTATTTTACCACCCTATTGCAAAACACAGTACAATATGTTTTGGGAAATGATTGTTCATTAAAAAAAAACATCATCTAGAGCAATACAATGCAACAGGAGTCACATGAGTGTGCTACATCCTGTGACTGGCTCTGAAGTAAGTGTGGAAACAGTCACAAAGCATTTCTGGGCAGGAGGCAAAACACTTTTCTACAGGACATCAGCTCACAGACAGGCTCACTCACCTTCGGTTTGTCCCGACTCACCCCGCGATCCCTTTAACCCCACACCGAGATGCTCAGCCTCCTGGCAGCTCTCCCACAAGCAGGATGGCCCAGCTAGCATCCTTCAAAGACACTTTCTGCAGTGAGTGGCTTCCACAAAAAAAATAAAAAAAATAAAAAAAATTTTGTCTACCTAAAGCTTCTCTTCCTTTCATATGTGCTACCTGAAGATAGTCCTGTGCTCAAGCTCACAGCCCCAAACCATAAATGTGAGATTTGAGGGGAGGAAGAAGTAAGGCTAGGGAAGAGAGTAATGACATAGAGTGCCACTTCTGCAACTCACATTCTTTCTAAGTGTGAATTTCCTTGCCTCTTTTGAACTAATACTAGCAACCTGTAGGTTTGAAAAAACATATATGGTGCAGGAGGTATTTGCAACAGCTGCTCTGTTTATATATATGTATATATAAATATATATATTTATATATAACGTACCGGGATCCATCATTTCAGATAAGTGTGCCTTTGCATAGGAGGGAGAGAAACCAAGTGCACACAGACTGTTCCAAGAGCAAAACCACCTCAGTATGTACCACCAGTAAAACTGCTAACAGAGCCTCAGTGAGACAGCCCAGTACAGACTGTGACAAGCAAAGCTACTCTTGAACAAGAACACAGACTTGAGCCATTAATGACAGCAGTAGTGGATTTTATTTTCTCTATGCACATCCTTCTCCAGTGATCAATTGATAGCACCACGGTCACACTGTTATAGGCCCCTGTGCAGTGGGATTACAGCATCATTTTTCCCAAGAAGTATCCAGCAAACCCCACTGGGCAATTGCTCCCCAGCAGAAATATCCTAATGAAACAAGTCAGCTTAATCAAGGTTTTCTGTTGTACAGAACAGGAAGATAAAATTCCCTTGGTAACAAAAGAATTCTTTATATTGAAAATTCCCAAAGGCAAATATATAAAAAAATAAAAAGTTATAGCAACTTTTTTTTTTCATTTCAACACAAAGGTAGAGAGTCCAATTCCTCTTTTTCCCCTCACATTTTCTCAAAACAAACTTCAGTTTTCTGGGAGACTTACTGGATTTCCCGTAACTCTCCAATTTTTATAGAATAATTATTTTTATTGTCCCTCATACTCAGCCTAAAGTCATATTCTGAAATCTAAAAGTGCCAGCTGAAACAAATTACTCATCCTCTGCACAGAGCTCAGCTCTCCATTCTCTCTCATACACATTAGAAGCCCCTGCACAGATCCATCCTTGCAGTCTGATTAAAACCCCTCAATCCCTTAGAGAAGGGGCATGGACAGGCACATTAGAGAAGGGCAGGAAAAACAGCTCATGATCCTTATCCTGCAAAAGGAACGTTGGCACCCATTTCCCACACCAAGATCAAGTCCAAAACTGCATTGTGCAAATCCAAGAATGACGGTGGAGAGTCTGGCGAGAAGGACAAGATGAGGAATGAGGAGGATACTTCCCAGATTTTGCCTGAGCCATAGAAGGAGCCTCCAGCGCAGCTGCACGCCCTGACACCACGAGGCTGCTTCACCTCCGCAGCACCCTCTTGCATTCTTGCATGAATACACTTTCTATCTGCTAAATCAAAACATACAGACTACAACAAAGACTTTAAAATTTTTGTGTTTGTAATAGGAATAAGCCTGTTAAATGGTTCCATTTTCTCTAGGTTACAGACTAACTTCCAACTCCAGATGCTTTGGATATAAAGCCAGAGCAACCTGGCTTCAGGGGAATTACTTCACATCTCAACCTGACACCTCTCACGTTTAATTCAAGATGCGAGGAAGAGTCTATAACGTCTGTACTCTTGCTTAACGCTTTGAGTCACATATTGCACTAGCCACAAGACAAAATGATTGTCTTTCCATCCTTTTTCCCTCGCTAAAATGAGTAATTCCTCTCGGGGGCAGGCTTTCCTTAGTGCCTTTGGTTGGAAACAAATGGGTCACCTTCGAACCAGGCTTCCAAGCAGACAGAAAAAATAAAACAAAATAAAAAATGGTTATCTCCATATACACCCAACTCACAATTATCAAATAATCTTGCAGTGAAAAAGAAAGGTTGCATATTGTTATTTACTTGCAAAGGGGAAGCAGGCAGTCTTGTTCCTGGACTGTGACCATCTGCAGAGCATCAGCACACAAATAAATAAAGGGGGCAGAGCCGAGGGGCCCGGCATCCCCCCCTGCACATGGCTCCATCTCCTGCAGGGCCCCTCCTGTCTGTGCCAGGTCCCTCCTCTGCTGTCGGGTTACACAAGTTATCCTTCTTGTCCTGGCTGATTTTTTCTTTATTTGATATTTTCATAAAAAAAGGCCTCTAAGGGCCTTCTCATACGCAACCTCTGCACTGAAGTAACCGTCAAGCTTTGGGTTAAAGCAGTGAAAAGACAGGGAGCAGCCTCTGTCCTCAGCTCACTCTGGTGCAGTTCTGTGCCAGAGGGATCAGGGAAGAGGCTCTGCACTCCAAGTGTGTTGATGCTCTTCCCTTCCACGATATTAAGCCATCCAAAAAAAAGGGAAAAAAAAAAAAGTTCAATTTACACAGAATGCCCCAAGCGCCCATAAGCAGGACACGCCAGTACTCCCGGCACATCCCTTGCTTTTCAAATCATTTTTCAACTTTACAGCTTGGTGGTATAACAAAAACAGCTGCGCGGCGTTGTCGGGTCCCTCCCCGAGCATATTTCTCCCTGTCCTTGCTGCCGCCCGCCCATAAAGCAGCTCCTCAGCCGCTTCTTCTCATGGCAGCGAGATGCCAGGCACTGGGCTGCCAGGCAGGGACAACCTCAAAAATAAATGGCAAATGTTTTGAGGATTTTCCACAGGAGAGGAAAGACAACGCATCACCTCCACGCTGCCCCCAGCAAACACCGCTGTGTTTTACAGAGTACCCCTCCACACACGGGCCCTGCCTGCTCACAGTGTCATGTGTGCACTTCTACAGTTCACTCTGAACTCTTCTTGTTCCTCTGCTGCCCGTTTTTTGGGGCATCTTCCCTCAGTTTTTAGCACTGCTGCAGCCCCCACTGCCAGGGAGAGCGGAATCTCCACAGAGTTCCAGAAAACCCCAGAAGGTTCGGGGGGGGGGGGGGGGGGGGGGAGGGAAGGAAGCAAAGGCTATGGGCCAGTCTGGCAGCAGGAATGCAGTGCTGGGCACAAAATTGTAATTTCTTTCTTAGTTTGTTGTTATTTTTTATATTTATGAGGAAAAGTAGCCCTCACCCAGCACCCTAAGCACTACAGTCAGGACTCACCTCTGCTCCAAGCCACGGGCACCAACCAGCCGCCATTAAAATCGCCAGGAAGGAGGTGAGCTGGGGCTTGGGGCTGCCCTCTCTGAGAAGTGCCCACCAAACCCAAACCCGTGCTGGCAGGCAAACCCCTTGCCACGGCAAGTACCAAGCAGGGTGATCCCCCGGGGGGGGCAGCCTTCCCCGTCTCCTCACACCCAGCCTTTCCCCACAGCCCTCTCCAGCCACCTCTGAGAAGTGCGCACCTTGCCCCTGCCAACCACCCCCCACCTCCATGGCAGCCCTGTCTCGCTGCCTCGTGAGGAAAAGTCAAACCAAAAGGGACCCCGAGGCAGGAAACCACTTGAGGTGTTTTTGGGGGAGCATATAATGGGGTCAGTGTTTTGGGTGCACTGGGATTTCTCTCCTCTAGGCTGAGAGACAGACAGAGCTGCACCCTCTGTGTTTGCCAGCACACAAAGCTGCCCCGGCAGCTGGTTTGCCTCAGCGGGGCCAGAGGCAGCCCCTAACACATCAGCTCTAAAGTTTTCTCCTTCCAGAGATTTCATACTTGGTGTATTGCAGCACCACCTGCTGGTTTCTGTAAACTGGACACAGAAGCATCTCCTTGCAGGGCGGGAAGGAAGGAGCACAACAGCTCCGCAGGTGGTTTTCTTGGGGCGCGAAGGCACTGTTTTCTCTTGTGCATCGATTTTTCATAAAGAATTTCCTCCTTTTAAAAGAAGAAGTGAAATACCTCTGAATAAGTCATCTCAGTAAAAAGCCACCTCCCAGTGAAACAGTGAATAACTCGGAGTTTAGGAATTTCACTGCAGGCTCCTTCTCTGAAGAACTTTAATGGACAAAATCTAGGCTTTTCCCTACTCCTATAGAGCAAAGCCTAATAAACTTTGCAGAGCCCTTGGGGAATAATTTCCTGTACTGACTGGTTCATTCTGGACACTTCTGTATTTTCCATGTATCTAACCCGAGCTGCCTGCCTTTAAAGGCACTTGCATTTCATGCAGTCCCACGTCGCTGCTTTCTGACCTGCAGTCCTCTGAAGGTGCTCAGCCTGGCCACCTGCAGCCGACCGTCTGTTTAGGAAACCCTACCTGATTTTCAGCAGTCACTTATTTCAGCCAGTTTCCTTCCCGGGCTTGATTCATCCAAACAGTGAAGTCATGTTCATGAGCTTTATTCAAAGTTGCTCCTTGCTGTTAATTTATAGCCCGGTGAAGGCAGAGGGAAGAGATTTGTATTTTTTCCTCAATGGCTGGCTTGAGATAATCTTAATACAAATAGGAAGAAATACATTACTTTCGAATTACAGTGTATTTGACAGGGGAAGGGCACTCACTTGCTTTTCTTCCTTAAAATTCGGGTGTTGTACTGACTAATCCAGTAACATTGGAGACTGCCAACACATGCAGGAATTATTGTAGAACTACTGTCTTGTGAAAAACAATATGACTTTCATTTTAACCCAATATTTATTGCCCACAGCAGTTAAATGCAACACAATATATGTGCTGGTTCTAAATTTAGCACAGTATAGAGGAAAGCGTCGCTGGCTTTTGTTATCTCTCAGCTCTATGCCCAGATCATTCAATTTCTACTTCTCTTCTTATCAACAGCTGTGCAGCAACTTGCAGGACAGAGATCCAGTTTCAAGTGGGTTCCTGGCAAGGAAGATGAGCCTATAGACACCAACAGACACAGCTGAACACAGTTAAAAGCTACAGGTCTGTTCAATGACACCTAATTTAACCCTTTCCATATCTGCTATCTCAGTCTTGCAGCAGGACCTCCTCGGTACCCACACCACACTGCAGCACTTCATGTTCTGTCTGACCCCACTTGTTCTAACGATGAGACACTGTTTTACCATTAGCACCATCACCATTGTAGCAATGACTAAACAAAAGAAAACAGGCTAGCTGTACAGCGTGTTTGATTTGAGAAAAAAAAAAGTTTCCATTTACAGGGTCCAGCAAATGTCCAAGGTTCAAACAAAGTACGAGGTGCTAACGAACAGAGCCTTGACAAACTTTGTTTTCCTGCGCAGGGGCTCAGTGCATAATGATTTCATTCAGCAGCTACTGTTCAAGCATGGAAAGTGTTGGTAAAGAAATCCCACAGAGTTCAGACAACCATTTTCCTAACTTAAGCTTCCCCCTCTGCTCCTCCCCCCGTTTGCCTTTCGAGCCTTTGCCAGGCATAACATAAATATTCATCAGCTGATATTTGCAGTAGCTGTGAAGTTATGAATGAGGCCAAACGCCTTTCCCTCCTGCCCCATCTGCAAAATGGCAGCTTCTGGTCTTAGCTCATGGCCAAATGACACTTTCCAAAATCCCCAAAGTGCACTTGCAGGCTTTTCAAATTCAGTCGGGTTTTTAATGCACAAAGCAGAAATACTGTCTACCTAATATTTACCCTGGGATTACAGAAAAACATATATATATATTACTTTGCTATGCTTTAAACTTTGTGATGCCTTGACGTAATAGACAGAAGTGTTGGCAGCTCAGAATGTTGGTTGGTTTATTTCAGGGGACATGACTGCTGCAGGTTTCCTTTCTGAATCAAATACCAGACACTTGAACCATTTGTTGTACAGAAAAGAGAAACAGCTTTTATTCTTAATACTGGTTTCTGAACCACCTGGGTGCTGTCAGAAGGAGCCACATGCACTGGAAAACACTTTTAATAAGACTCCTTTAAGCCTGTCTTAAACTCTGGATCCTGAGAAATGGAATCCCCACTGCCTGTCATATGTGCTTTTCCTCTGCAGATTAGCATGAGACTGCTGCTTTACAAATGTTCCCTTCTTACAAAGCCTAGAATTATGCTCTCAAACCTACTGTGGGTCAGTAAGACAGCAAGGTATCTGACATACCCACACCAGCAAAGTCAAAAGCAGAGAAGCAAGAAAACAGTGCAGATCCTGCTTGAGTCTCATTAAGCAACGTACTAATCCAGCCAAAAAGGCTGTATTGATGGACCCAGAGGAGGATCTTATCCAAAGCATCACTGGATCTCGGAGGCTTAGAAATCCTAAATCCCCATGATCATAGTGTTGTTCTGATAAAGAGGCCGAGCACCATTCAGGATCAGGTACACTTCTTTGTAGCTGAAGTCACACCTATCATGCAAACTTATCTGTCTTGCCTGTCTCACACCAATTCTGCCATAAATAAGAGGGGAAAAAAAAAAAAGAAGAAAAAAAAAAAAACAAGAAAAAAAAAAACATTAAAAGAAGAGTGATTGTCTTGGCAGGTTTTAGAGGTGTTGTAATCATCTAATTTGATTTCCACCACGAAAAACTCAGTGTTTCACTCAACAATTCTCCAACAATTTGTGGCCAAAATAGAGCATATCTTCTAGAAACACATTTATTTTTCATTTAAATACTACAAAGGATGGACAATTTACCACATCCCTTGGGAACATTCCAACACTAATAACCCCTGCTGCGAAAGTAAATCCCATACTTTGTTTTTCATACCTCCAGCTTCCAGCCACTGGATCCTGTATGTCTTTACTTTGAGATGAAAGAGCCTCAAAACTATCTCTCTGTTACCTCCAAACAAGATCCAATCCTCTCTCAACCCTCTCAATAATCATCAATGTACACTTTTGTTTGCACTGACACAAATGTATCAGGAATTGTTGCTTTTGACACCAAATGCTCCATGAAGTTACATACTGGTTGCTTTCTTGCAGCAAATCACTAATATCCGAAAATCCAAAGTTCTTTCTAGGCTGATGACCCCATTTCATCAGCTGTTTACATGCTGCCATTCTGCCTAAAAGCTTCTTGTTGGGGCAATGGAAGTGTCTGGAACTGCGTAAGCGAGCAGTAATTGACAAAACAAAATTGAGATAAGCTGTTGCTGGCATTTACTATGCTGGTGCATGGTAGGACAATCTAACTATTGCTAGCACTGGAAATGAAAACAAGGAAGATAATAATAATAGAAAAATACATCACAGCACCACCTTCCTACAGTCAGTGATACAGAGGGGAAGGGAATGTTCACCAACTGAGTAGAAAAGGAAAGAAACTTTGAGGAATTTCTTCTGTAGCCATTTTCTCAAGACAGCATGAAGGTGAGACTGAAAAAGGCTAGCTGTGAAGAAAGGAATCTATTTAGTATGGCTGTCTCCTATGAAATAAAAAAAAAAAAAAAAAGACACCTTTGCTTTGCTGCATCATATCATATGGCATGCAGACATTATGCTTTTAAAAAAAAAATACAAATTCTTTGGAAAATGTCAGTCTGCAATTTTCTAACCATCCAAAACAACAAAGCTTGAGATACATTAATACATGGAGACCCATGCAGCTATGTATCTGAATACATATTACTCTTCCTTTATTCATAACTAAAAAGCTTCTGGCAGAGAAAATAAAAATTCTCCAAGGTAAATTATCTAGTGCATCGCAAGGAAGATTCAGTCAGAATGGAGACTTTTTCCATGACTGTGCTACAATTGTAGCTCTATAGACCACAGCAGCAACACGCACTTGACATTGCAGCCAAAATCTTTGTTCATCATGTAGGGCCAAAGATTTTCAATCACACCAGTAAGCAGCAACACAACTTAATAAATAGGTTTGTGGGCTGGATTTACCCTACAGTTCCTTGTTCTTTGAATGCTCTCTCTGTCTTCTGTAATAACTGACAATATAACTCCCATCCATATCAGAGCAATAATGGAAAAAGGATTGAGAATCAAAAGCAATACTTATCTTTATGGTAAAAGGGCCTTTCTGTGATAGATCAAAAGCATATATTTATGTCGGAGGACGACAACACCCGAATCTAACACACTTGAAACTGATAAAAAGCAGAGCTTGCAGATGGTTAACTGTCTGGGTTTACTGTTCCTTAGCATGCCAGTAAATTATTTAGGTCATGTGTGGTTTTGCAGTCTGTTACTCAGCAGTTATGAACCTTTGCATAACCATTTGTGAGTGACTATCCATAGACTAACATGAGAAGACACTGTTAATGATGCACCATGAGGTCTTAAGAGTTTCTCTGGCACCACTGCATAGCCAGAAAATAAGCTGTGGCTAGGACTGTCAGAGATCTCTTCTAGGCCTGCTGCACAGCTGTAGCAGACTTCCAGGTTAACAGTGAACATAAAATGCAGAGATTGGGAGATGGAAAATACAGGTAAGGTATAGTTTATAGATAGACAGCATAAAGAGCGAAGAAGTCATAAAGTACTTGTACATATGTTTCAGTGTGTATGTCATTCACCAGGGCTGTTTGCTCTTCCATTCACACAAGAGCAAGCTCTGATATTCAATATCGGCTGTGTAATAGGGCAACTTTGGTTTGGAAAGATTGGCAGCATTCAGAAGGTAACTGTACAAGTCTTGCCAAACTAACAACAATCAGCATGGTCTCAGCACAGAACCTGCTGCTTTCCTCCAGCTGTTGTCTCAAAATTCCCAATAAAAAGTGACATTTGAAAACCTTGCATAACTGCAAATATCACAAATTCAAATACTATGGGCCTGATAGGGTGCACACAAAACTTTCAATTAAATGGGTGAAAACTTTGATGCCTCTTGGGAGGATAGAGAGAGAGGAGTCTGTAGGTTCAGATTCTCAGCTGACAGAGATCAGTACAACTCCGCAGATTGCAACAGAGCTATCCTAGTTCAAGATTTGGCCCTAAACATTTTAGACAAAGATAGCATCAGCATCTAAACAGATGAAGTGGAATAAATGTTGTAACGGTAGGGGGCTTCTTTATTTACCCAAATGACCCTTACAGCAGAACTTCTGGAACAGCAATCCCTAACTTCCCTGGCCACAGAACAACACCACTGAGCAGATAACAACGTAGACAACAGTACTGTAAAGTCTTTGCCAGCCTTATTTTTAAATTCTTTAGGTGGCATGCAGCCTGGGAACTGGGGACTGGGATCCTCTGCCATGACAATGTGCTCTGTGCTATCTCTACTGACACAAAGTGGTGCCGAAGCACTGTATGCAACCTGTAGCTCATGCCAAATTGCCATCTTTTCAGATTCCCTTGTCCCATCTAGGAATTCACTAGAAGAAGACTTCAACTTCAATACTGGGTATGCTAAGGCGCTCTTGAAAAATGAAAGGAGCTCTTACCTTCTGGACAAATGCCCTTCACCAACATGCATGTGTCCACACCTTGTTTGGAAGTATTTGCAAATAGCAAAGACTCTGCCCAAAGGTCTCAGGCATGTCTCTTATTCCAACTTCCTTGTGAGATCAAACCTAAGGACTTTGCAGCAAAGGCTGGAAATGGCGGCAATAGGCAGGATGCAGCGAGATGTAATGCCACAACAAAGCAGAGCTGGATCAGGTACTGCTGGCACCCCTGAATCTGTAGCCATGGATTAGAAGCTGCGGAATATACTTGCCAGTAGGCTGGAAGGAAATGTGGTGGGTTGTTGCCAGCTCTTATTCTTTATTTGCAGATACATTTTGTTGTGTTTTCCTAAGACTGTGACCAAGTTCTCTTTTCCTAATATAAATTTCTCTGATTGTAACTTTTTCAAAGAATGTATGAAGGGCACTTTTTTTTTTAAAAAAAAAAAAAAAAAGGTTTTCCATGTTCTGGCTGGATACTTATGCTTGTCAAAGGGAGATGACTTACCCGAAATTCAGTATTTTTTGCTGCTCTTAGCTACCCGGTGGCTGCAGATGTGTACCTCTGTAGTCAATGACACTTCGTATTAAACTTACAATAGAGACTCCACTTACACTACAGACTCAAAAGAAAGCTTGGGTATGATAGATGATCCTGCTGGTCAAATTCCCGTCTCTAATCAGCATGATGGGCTGAGGCCGACTGTATGAAGTTCAACAAGGCCAAGTGCCGGGTCCTGCGCTTGGGGCACAACAACCCCAAGGAGCGCTACAGGCTGGGAGATGAGTGGTTGGAAAGCTGCCTGGCAGAGAGGGACCCGGCAGTACTGGTTGATAGTCGGCTGAGTATGAGCCAGCAGTGTGCTCAGGTGGCCAAGAAGGCCAACAGCATCCTGGCTTGTATAGGAAACAGTGTGGCCAGCAGGACTAGGGAAGCGATTGTCCCTCTGTACTCGGCTCTGGTGAGGCCACACCTTGAGTACTGTGTTCAGTTTTGGGCCCCTCGCTACAAGAAGGACATGGAGGTGCTCGAGAGAGTCCAGAGAAGGGCAATGAAGCTGGTGAGGAGTCTGGAGAACAAGTCTTACGAGGAGCGGCTGAGGGAGCTGGGGTTGTTCAGCCTGGAGAAGAGGAGGCTCAGGGGCGACCTTATCGCACTCTTACAGGTACCTTAAAGGAGGCTGTAGAGAGGTGGGGGTTGGTCTGTTCTCCCACGTGCCTGGTGACAGGACGAGGGGGAATGGGCTAAAGTTGCGCCAGGGGAGGTTTAGGTTGGATATTAGGAAGAACTTCTTTACCGAAAGGGTTGTTAGGCATTGGAATGGGCTGCCCAGGGAAGTGGTTGAGTCACCATCCCTGGAGGTTTAGATGTAGAGCTTAGTGATATAGTTTAGTGGAGGACTTGTTAGTGTTAGGTCAGAGGTGGGACTAGGTAATCTTGGAGGTCTCTTCCAACCTAGATGATTCTGTGATTCAGATCTCAGTTGTTATGAAGATTTCTTATCTCACATCTATGCTAGATTTCTGGGTCTGGTAACAATAACACGCTGGACTAGCTGTACCAATTAGAAGAGTGTACAATCCACATCCTGAATATGCATAAAAGCTAACTTTCTGCCACATGGGCTTATTATAGGATTCTTGCACCTTCCTCTGATGTCTTAGTGGCCATTCTTAAAGATTAGACAAATCTCATGAGAAATAAACTTAACTGTGAACACCTGGCTCTGCAGGAATCTTTGTAATGAGCATAAAATGTTGTAAAACCATTCTGATTCTTCATAACAGAAAACTCCAATATACAGTACACAGAACTAAAAGTGTTAGCATCCTGAAGGGTTTGTGGAGAAGCCAAGAAAATCACAGATAACCAGGAGAAAATAGGAAGCCCACTGCAAATCCACCAGAAGCGGAGTTCACCTGGCAAGCTGGCAGAACATTAGGTATGGTCCCATTTGCCTCAGGGCTTCCCCCTTCTGCAAGGAAAAATACAGAGCTTAAGGGCTCTGCTGTGGCCCATGTCTCCCTCTGCTCTGTAGTACATCTGTGGACCTTTCCCATGGTTGCTGGGTATTTGCAATATCTGATGTCCACCTCAGAGTTACCTGCCTTAGGGAGAACAGCTTGATTTGTATTTAAGACGGTGAAAATGAGGTTTAAGGAACTGGGTTCAATCCTGTGATTGAGCCTTGGTGAATCAGTGAGTCTCTTTATAAAATGGGGATAGAAACATTCTTTTCATGTGCCTGTCAGTTTAGACTTCAGCTTCTACTGGGTAGAGACTGCTGCTGGCAGCAAAGCATCTTTGCAGTGCGCAATACCGTCTTGACCTTGACTAGAACTTACAGCTGCTGTTGTCATAAAATAATAACAAATATTAATCATTGTCAATCTAGTTATATGAATGTTTTCCCCTGCCTGAACAAGCCATCTGTATGTATCTACCAGCATTGCATACCATAAAGGTGCTGCAAGTGCAATTGATTACTCAATAGAGTTAACTCCATGAGCGCCCAGCAGAATTGTTACAGAGATGGATTGATGGTCTCAGGGCATTCCTGTCCATTTGAAACAATGACTTAGGAGCTGGAAATCCCTGAGGGGAAATCAGACCTTTGAAGTCCAGCGGGGACAGCCTCTGGGTGCTCTCTGGGTGCCCCTTTGAGAACTCCAGGGCCTGGAGAAACATGGGGCTGGTCCTCAAGTGCATTCTTATATTGACACACAACCAACATACCTATGCAAAGAAAGAAGCTAACTACAACACAAAGGCATTTTGCATCTGGAGGACATGTTCTCAAAGCAGCAAAACATCTTTTTTATGAATGTAACGTATGTGGTACTCTCCCTCTGTTTGGCAGGAGATAAGAAAAACAGAAGCAAGGCAAAATGAAAACAAAATGGAGCATATAGGCATCGTGAAACAATTACAGTGCTGTGTCTCATTAGTATCTAAATTTGGGATTGGCAATCTTGTTTTTAAAAACAGTTTTGCTCAACACTCAGTGACAGAATTTAAAAGCTGACATATCTTGCTGTATTGTGGGCCACAGTCACAGATGGTGTAAATCAGTGTGAGCTAATGAAGTCAATGGAGCTTCTCTGATTTACACTAGCTGAGGTTATGGCTCAATAACATTAGGCTTGCTTTCTAGGATTGTTCAAGGAAGCCAACTTCTGTGTGTCCTGTGATGAAGTGGTTATTTATAATGGCCTTCAGTGTGGTTTAGAGCCAAATTTCCACATCAAAAGTAGCTTTATAAGAGATATCCTTACAGTGAGGTTCAGTGCAAAATCATGACTTCAGAAGGCAGCTTTCCTCGTGCTCTCAGTATTTGATTTCAGCCTGAAAACCATTTGAGGGGCCAAGAAAAGCAGAGCCATTCCTGCCTACTTCCCCAGCTCTGCTTCATCTTTGAGCTGCCTGCATATCTAACAGGCCCCGACCTACACTGCCCATTTATCAAACCGAGTTACTCTAAGTGTCTGTTTATTTATGTTCAGAAATTCTCTTCTCTGTAAGACAGACAAGTTTCTTGCCTAACCTGAAAAATTGGGGATGGAGGTGGAGTTCTTACCAGTTCCAGAGCTATTTGTTTGACTTGGCCACCAGTAAAAAGCAAAATACAATAATGTGTCGCAGAGTTACAGCAAGAGGTGGAGGTCACAAGAAAACAGATCATGTCTTTCACAGCTCTTCAGCTTCAGTGAACTGAATTATGACTCCTATTATTTACTTACTGGATTCCCCACCCTGTGCGCAGGCTCCAAACGTTCAAAAAACAGCAGGTCTCTGCTTCAAAGAACTGACGGGCTAAGTGAGGGTGTAAGATCTATCCCAAAGCTACACTAACTTCCTCCTTCACTTCATATCTGAAAGGTCAGATGGTCTCACAATCCTCAGCTGACTCCTTCCACCTTCTGCCTAACAGACTGCCATGCCTACAGCCCTGCACTTCCACACTTCAGCTCTCTCCTCTGCTGTATGTAACTGTCCATCTCTCGTGGCAAATATGTTCCCAAAACAGCCAAACCTGTCCTCCAGGCACAGACCGCGTGTGTGTTGCTGCTCAAGATCTTTCACAGAAGCGTGTTGTCTTTTCTTAGGAGGGTCCAGCTCCTTGCATGTCCAGCTTTGATGTGCTCTACCAGATGTCCAGACAATGTCACAGGCTCTTTCACTGACCTCATTGCTTTGACACAGACTGTCTTTGCTAGTAATTGCTAGAAAATGGGCTCACCTGTTGAGATTCCAAACCAGAGCTGAAGCCTCTCAGCATCTTCCCAGTCATTTCTACATATCCTCTCTAGAGTACTGTGCTCTTCTGTATTCTCTCTGGTGGGTTTAATCCTCTACGAGCTCATGGACACCAAGGAGATAACTTTGTGGGAACACTTCCAGAAACAGTCTTCCCAGCTGACATCACCAGAGAAATCCACACACAGGCTGAGTTAAAAAAAAAAAATCAGTAATGTAAAACCCTGCCTCACATCTTCGGCTCTTGGGAAATACCCATTTTCTCCTCAGAAGTCTAGGATCTTCCTCATCTTTCACACTCTCAGGGGTTGATTTTGGATCTTTCCTCTCCACAAAACAGTGGATAAATCTTCTCTCAATAAGAGCTGTAATCTTCTTTTTCAGGGAATATTCCTGGTCTACTTCAAAGGTGGCTAGGGAACCCCATTCAGTTATTGTTCAGTTACCAGCCTCCCAGATGGACTGTTTTTTGTTGGTGGTGGTGTTCTTTTTTTTTTTTTTTTTTTAAGGCACCCAGCACATCAGTTGACTGCTGGTAGGTAAATATGATTCAATGTCCTTCCCTCACTGGATACATAATACACAACACTACAAATTTTTTGTATGCAGACATTTTCTTTTGGTATCTGTGGCTTAACTTAAAGCAAAGGTAAATTCAGAAATTAATTGTGAAATTAAAACCATCAAGGTACTAAAGCATCAGAAATGCAAAATATACTTTGTTTTTGCCTTACTTCTATGCCTTGATTTGAGGACTGTGACTTCTTGTTCCCAAGAGCTCATTGAGTTCACTTGTTACTTCAGAGGAAAATAATCTATTTTAACATATCCCACAAGTATCTATTATTTTCTTTAGTTATTTGCTTGTATTTTCTTCAGAAACACCCTCACAAACTCCAGAAAGATCTACCATTACTCTGGTAGGTGTGATATGCTTTCTTCTCAGCTCCAGGTGGAGGAACTGTAGAGTTCTGCTTTTACTGGTCATTTTTCAGCTTTTAAATTGTCTGAGGAGACTATCATTGGTCTTCCTGCTTTCTATCCTGAAGTCAAAACCAAAAAGATTAACCGTCTTTTGTTAATCATTTCCAGAAGCAGTTGTATTTGGATGTCTCCAAATCTAGGAAAATTCTCTTGACTGTGGAATATTTTGTTTTCTACCAGGCAAATCACTTTCATTTCTGTTAGCTCTGTCTCACAGCCTTTCAGTATTTGGCTCTAATTTTGATTTTTAGTGTATGTATATTCTTACTAGGGTTGAACTGGAAGGCAGTCAGACAATTCTCAGATAACAAGCAGGAAAAAAATAAGCCCATTATCCCAAAGGAACTAGAAATAGTTAATTATGCACAAGCAACAAAACCAGTTTCCTCACCATCAGAATTTATCCTGGACCACAGAGTTACAGAACTTTTCTTGAATGTGGTTGGGGCAAAGACAGGAAACTGCATCTTCTAAACTTTAGAAATGGATCTTAAACATGTAAACATAAGATATTATGCCCCTCTCTTTTAAGTAACATTTATATTATCTAAAATAAACAGTCTTTCTGAAGTTAGTCTGTAATTGACATCTGACACAGTCCACATTGCAACAGATATGATAAGTGCAGTAAACAGTAGAAATTATGCTTCTCTATGCTCTGAGAAACATTCATATTTCTCTACACAGATAAACTTTATTTTGTTGCTACGCAACACTCACACAACACACTACATTCTGCAGTAAATAAGAGTACAAATTTTACAACTGAAGGGCAAGCATGTGGCCTTTTGGGTTTTCTCCCCGATTTGAGTTCCAGTCCCAGCTTAAGTTCACATTGTAATATTCCATCATTTTATTACAATGCTGCCTCTAAAGCTCAGTACGGGATATTTCAAACAGAGCAAAAAGGGAGAATCAGAATGCATGAGTTCTTCTGACACTGATGGGAAACAAATGGTGGAGACAGTGATGTCGGTGACAGTGGAACAATGAAATCAAGGCACATTTTTTTTAATCCTCCTTAAAAATAAACACTTTATTTCCAGAACAAGATTTTCAAAACCATTCTGCAGTGGCCTCTCTCCCTGCTCCCAGTAATATTGCCATACCCGCAACAAGAGTGTGACAGATGAAGAGCCACCCTTACTTTCACTGAAGATGAGTTTCATAGAGCCTTACCTCCTTTGTCTGCTCACTCTGGGATAGTTGCTGTATGAAGATATTCCTATGTTCTTTCTCCTGTATTCAGTAGGTATTTGGACTGTTACAAGAAGAGAAGCACATCCTGTATTTATCTGTATCCTCCTCATAAAGTGAGTAACACTCATCTTTCTCTAAAGGGTGTTCATGGAAACTGAATGGAGCCACTAGGATCTTCCCAAATCATGGGTTAATACCTCAATTATCCAAGTTTCTTTTACACATGGCAGCAAATCCTACAAACTCTCCCATCTTTATGAAAAATAGAAAGAGGTTGGAAAGAGATGGATCAAACTCAGTTATACTTACAGTCATAATACAGAAAGAGTGACCTGCTGGCAACTGAGTTTCTTTATCCATGGAAAGCGAGAAGGAACTTTTTTTTTTTCAATATGTCTGTTGGGGTCTATAGCCAGCCTCTGCCTATCAATTCTATGCAATAGGGATGCAGGACACCACAGGCTTAACCAATTAATAATCTAAAAAGCTGTCAGTAAATGAGTCCAGGTGGAAAACATGAATTAGGGCTCAAGCTGGGTGTTGTCAGCACAGTTTGGCAACAGTGTTAGGACTGCAAGGATTTGCACACACCAAGAATCTGATGCACATCTGACACACAAGCACAGTGGATGTCTGATTGCAACGGGCTTTGTGTCAGATAACAGAACTTCCCCAGTTTCGCTTTGTTGTTCAGTTCTTTACAACTAATAGTCCTCTGAGCTTCTACAACCTACAAGCCCACATGCTTAAAAAGGAATAGCACATAGTTGCTAGGGAAAGGACATTGTTCATAAAGCAAAATGTAATCTTTGATCTACAGTGTAGTTTCTCTAAACAGTGAGCAAGAAGTATCTTTTACATTTTAAATTTCTACATTCTGGTAGCTGTTTGCCATCAGATCATTTCTGTTCATAGTCTCATTTTAACAAAAAATTATTGGAGGTTTATAAGTTATTATTAACATTTGTCACAGAAACACCTTGTAGCTTCTGTGTTGATCTTGTATAAAGACCAATTTCTAGTCACAACTACCAGCAGAGCAGCTTTCCATAAGAGCCTAGCAGAATACAGAAACACCTGTAAAATTTGCTTCATGTACTTTCTTCGGCAAGTGATCTCTTACAAACGGCCCCTTCTCAGTCAGGATTGCAGGTTGAGGCCCGAAGAGCAAACAGTTTCTTTTTATTTGGTGGCATACTTTCTGTACAACAGGCGAGGTGGTCACCTTCAGACCTAAATCTTGGAAAACAATACGTCGTGTCTTCGTATCAGCGTCCTGCTAATTTCTTCTATGCTGCGGCATCCTGGAGGACAAGTTACATATTGGTCAAAAGCCTCACTTTTCTATCCCATTCTAGGCTTTTTTTCTTTTTCCTATCGCATTGAAATCTGCATCATCAAAAAAACACCCACCCCCCTAGCGACTTATTTGCCACTATTTTTCTATGGATTTATCACTTTCCTTATCAAAACCTTTATATTTGTTTTTACTTAATCTATTCAGTTCCCCATATATAAGACAGGGTTAACAGCAGTCTCTTAACAGCAATCTCTTTCTCATCTCTCTGCAGCTTGATCTGTTTACATTGCAAACATTTCTATCTCCCTTCTATAGGTTACTATAGCACCTTGCACAGGGCAAGTGAAAGCTCTGAGGGAAAGTGAGGCAGAGATGGCTGTTACCGAGAGGAAACAAGTCTCACCCGTCAAGGCCATTGCCAGGCGAAACTCTTCCTTCAGCATCTGGAGAACTTCTTTTGCTCCTTCTTCACCCTAGGAAATTAGGAAACAATGTGCACTATTATATGTACTTGTAGCTCATGTGTAGATACAGATAACATATAAAGAACGTTTCATGGAAACCCTAACTCCTAAGTATTTGATAGGAAGTTTTAGATTATTAAGAAGATCTGGATAACCACATGCATTCAGAAACCCTCTCTCACACACACACCCCTACATGCACACATATACACATGCACACACACTAAGCCTGAACAGCTAGTCTGGGTATCTAAAAATATAAGTTTGAGATTTTTGTGACTTACTTGATAAACCAACCCCCAGACGAGAGGCCTTCCGATGAATACAGCTTTGGCACCCAGGGCTAACGCTTTGAGAACGTCTGTGCCTTTTCTTACACCACCGTCTAGGAACACCTCCACCTTCCCCTCCACAGCCTCAACAATTTCAGGCAAGACATCAATCTAGAAGAGTGAAACCAGGAATACAGCTTGTCCACTTCTGCAGCACAAAATTTTTGAATTCAAGCTTTAAAAAAGCTAAATCAGCAATTGCTTGCCTAATTGTATGCACAAATAATATAGCTTTGTGTTTGAAAACTGAAGTGACTTAACATGTTAGCAGATACATACAAAGGTCAAATTTACTTGGACAGTCACATAAATAAAATGAGAATCAGCAGAATCACAAAATGTCAATCTAATCCCATGACGTATCCAACACAAGCCAGTATGAGATACTTGTGAAGAATATAAGAAATACTAGGCACAGATGAGGTCTGCTCCTTGATATTGCCCCCCCTCCCCCTCAAACTTTTGGTGTTCAGTAGACTGGGGATAAAATTGAATCACTGACTTTTTAAATAACCATCTTCACTTTCTTGCTTGAAGTCGTTATTAATTTTAATGAGGGCCAGCTAGCACCAAGGAACACAAAAGTGGGCTTTGTACATAAAGACACTGAGTAAGAGATGTGTCATGAGGAACTTGCTCTTAGAGTTCACAGAAAAAGTAAAGAATGTATTTTTCCATTTGAAAATGCATCTTGTTTACAGGAATAGTTGTAGAAGGAGCTTCTTCATATAAGAAAAATCTAGCATTCTCTGAATTTTGAGAAAGGTGGAAAATGTTTTCTTCTACTGCACATGTATATTGCCTTTACCAATCTCCCCTTACTCCCTACACCAGTGGTAAAGGTAAAGGGGAAAGGATGCTTAGCTTTGCCAATGTACAGACAAGTAACCAGGGAATTTACTAACACGTCAACACCATGCAAGAAGTCCCAGGAAGAGACGAACCTCCTGAATTCAAGGCTCAAGCATTATATAGCAACTGTTCCTATAATGCCTAAACAGTTCCTTTTCAAGAATATCAGGAAAGACACAGAACTGGAAGAACTGGTACTAAGGAGACTGGAAACAGTGTGTGGTAGTAAGACAAAAGGCATACAAATTCATGTCTTTCAAATACGGATGCAATTCATTTCCTTTCTAATGGATAAAAAATGACCAGGAGATGAGGGAAAAAACTTGAAAGTACAGTTTGTTTTTAGATTTGGATTAAAATTTTCTTGAAGTTTGGCACTTGCTGTGATTTTTCCCCTCCCTTTGGTTTTGCTCTCTTGCCAAACATATTTTGGATCTATTTCCATATACAGAGGCCACTTTCTACATCCTGACAAACTGTACCAACATTAAAGTGCTATAATAACTAAAGTATGATGCAAACCATAATTAAAACATAGATTTCCTCCATGTGTAACTAGACACTAGAAATATTAACCAGCTCGGGTTCAGCTCACGCTCTGGAAAGCCATGAAATTGTTTCAAAAGCAGAAACACTTGCATGTTCCAATACAGATATTTACATTATGAAAACTGCATTGTGAAATAGTTCTTTGTAAGATGAAATCCAGTGAACATGCCAGCTTTGATAGTGCTTTCTCATCTGCACAGTGAACAGTGTTGCAAAGGAATAACTCAAAACAAGTAGTTCACAAGTTTAATTTGTTCTACTTGGCAAAAAATAATAATTCTGTTCCTTGAGTTCTCATTTTTCAAAATTTGTTTCAATATCCTCATATATTCTTCCTGTTGGGTTACCTCACACAGACTTGCCCAAGATTTTTCCAATACTCTTGGTAAAATTGAGGCATACATTCTTAAAAGTTGACAAGAAGACAGAAGTTAAAGAAGATAAATTTATTTCAGAAGCATTAGGCACCCACTCTCTGAAAAAACAGGTAATCAATGGGTCCACGTGAAGACCTCTGAAGAATCAGCTGGTGAATGAAATCAACTGGGGAAATCCTCAGCTGCCCCCAAGGAAAAAAGTAGAAATGCTTCAGGGTAATAAGGGGGGATACCATTGGGCCTGCAGGGCAGAACTGCTAAAACTTCACATACAAAACATCCCACAGTGGAAAAGGGCTTACCTGTCCTCTTCTCCCTCCAGAAAATCCTCATGGAAAACAGGAGGTTTTTCATCAAGGGCACATTAAGAATACTGAAACAGTCACATCTGGGCTTTGATTCTCCTCCCATTCATTCTCTTTTTACTTGTGCAGCTTTCTCACACCAAATGAAGCATAATGAGTGATGACTGGAATTTTGAGGGTTTTCCTTCAACCTGAACACAATCCTTTTCATGTTCCTTTACTTCTTTCATTTTTATCAATTGAGAACTTCTCAAATCGCTTTTTACCTTTGGAAGATGTACAGGGTAGCATGGCAAGGAAAAGGAAGAAGGAAAAAACCTGTAATTTAACCACCCTGTACCTTTTCCAAAGGTGAAAAGGCTTGAAAGGAGAAAAAGGGAGAGTTTCCTTCTGTCTTTAGCTGTTCTGTAACTTAATTTTTCCTAAATCTCTGGAGAATATTAAAAGGGAATAACATCTTTAGTACAATCTTTGGTGTTCTACAAACTGCAACAAAGGGTTTCTAAAGGAATGAGGAAGAAATAAAAGAGGAGACTAGAAAAAAATATATTCCTAATTTCTAACAGCGTAACTGCCAATAATATGCTATCTGAAATTGCTCCTCTGGATTCCCATGCTGGCTACTGCAGCCAGGATAGTGTACCCAGGTAGCTTGAAGAAAGTCACGTGTAAACCCTCCAGTGATTTTTCAATTGATCTGGCAAAGGGAAGGCTGGTTCTAACTCTAAGTATGTTGTGACATACTAAAAAGAAGGAAAGAGGGGGAGACAGACTCATGGGTTAAAGCATGCAACAGATGTATTTACAGTTTTTTTCCTTCAGCTACCATGTATTCAGAGGAAGAAAACAAGAAGCCAAAGGCAGAGAGAACTTGTTGCATATTGGCACCAGTACTTACAGTTGCAGGGACTCCATCAAGCTGTCGTGCTCCATGATTTGACACCAGAATACCATTTACCCCAAGCTTTACGGCTTCTTTAGCGTCATCAGCTGAAAAAAAAAAAAATCATAATGAGAAAATACTCCTTTCCAGAACTGGGAATGCAACATCATGAGGGAAATTATGGCATCAGTGGCATCAGTTAAAAAAAATAAAATAAATTGCAAGATACTGG
The DNA here is from genome assembly GCF_009769625.2 of Cygnus olor. Lineage (NCBI taxonomy): Eukaryota > Metazoa > Chordata > Aves > Anseriformes > Anatidae > Cygnus > Cygnus olor. Next base: position 115,827,356 of record NC_049171.1, on the reverse strand, counting down.
GAAACCACTTAGGGCTTCATCCTTCCAAATGCTCATCTCAACACAGAATAACAGTTTTGTCTTTAAGCAAAAAAACTAGAAAGGTCACTTGAAATACTGGAGCAGAATATTTTATCATTTTCGGCTAACAGCCATTTTGATGGCTTTTTATTCTCTTTTCTCTGTCCTGGAACACTCACTAAAATTCTTTTGCTAAATGATTTTCTCAATGCCATAGTTATCAATAAGATTGCAGTAATAATCCATAGTAAATGAAGCTACTTTACCACCTTCAGTGCTCTTTTGACAGAAAAGAAATCCAGCTTTCCTTTAAGTAGCACACAACTCAGATTAGAGTTACGGTTTACAAGTGCAAGTTTGATCTTCCTGACTATGTGATTTCAGATACGACTGATGTTATACCAACCTATCAACTTAAGTAGAATTATTGTTAATTATTATTATCCAGGCCTGATAAGCCACAAACCTTGACCTGTACCTTCAACCAGCAAAATGCAAAATCCCCTTCTTTGACTTTTCCCCAGACAGGAACATTAAAATAAGTCCCTGCTGGTCAACAGGAAGAAAAACCTGTCTGCTTCAAAGACTACCTTTCTAATGGAGGAGCTTGTATACAGAGGCAGCACAATAATCACCCTCCCCATTTCCCATTGCACTGAATCTATCCAAAATGGATGAGCATTTGGTGATACCTGTCACCTTCCAAATACTAACCGTACACAAGAAAGAGTTTTTTTTTCCTTTGATTGTTTTGGACTCTGGCAAATCTTCCCTACTTTGCACAGCACACAAATATGAACATATATACCACCATATTTAATGTCAGCAAAGCAGATGCTTGCCATTGAAAAGTAATACAATTCTACAGAAGTGCCAGCAGCAAAAGCACTTTTTACTCCCTGGTGCCTATGCAAGAAAGAGCACCTTGCCTGCCTCATAGAAAGTGGTAGAACTACACACCCCTGAGGATTCCTTTCGTGACGATGGGCAGTGAGGTCAGCCCTCGAAGCCACTTGACGTCCTCCCATTTGACACTTGAATCAATCGCCTCGGCTACATAGACAGCCAGTCCACTATTTTCTCCAAAGTCTTTTCCTGAGGAGAAGGCCAAGCTGTTGCTTGTAAAATTTTTTAATCTAAAATGACAAAAAGCATAGAAAAATAGTCTGAGAAATATTCACTGGAGTCATAAAAATATTAATGCCGGCATTCAACACACTTGTGCTAAACTTGTGTTGTACTGTAGGGCAGGAGCAAAAAAGCCTACCCCAGGATGTTGTATCAGGGTCTGTCAAAGTCAAGATCTTTGGCTGGCAAAACATTTGATAACTTTGGTGCAAATTTCTTTGGCCCAAGGCAACACTCCTAATGTTTTTGAAGGAAACAGAATAAAGTCCAAACTCTAAAGGTTTAGCATCAAATCCACGATCAGGAGGGAAAACCCAATGAAAAGACTAATTTAGGGTTTGGGCCCAACCATCTATCCTGCCATAGACCTCACATGCAACATCGGGCACAACCCTTAGCCACTCCTTTTGCCTCAGTTTCCCACCATAAAATAGGAACAACAGTATCTCCAGGAGCATCTGGAGGATATCTGTGATATGATATGATATCACATATCTGTGAGGATAAACGCATCAGAGACTGTAGGCAATTCAGACTCTTGAGCAGCAAAGGCTACATGTACCAAGAGAACATCTGTCTTTCATAACATAATCCAGGACCCACAGATGTCAAGAAGTGCACCTCTACTTACCCATATCTGTAGCAGAAATGCCCTTAGCTTTCATGTAGCAAGTATTTTCCTGCCATTTCCCCCTTCCCCCCTCTAATCCAGGGGATTCAAGCACTGAAGGGAATAGGGAAATGTATATATGGTAGAGGAGAAAAAGGAAAAGAAATTTTCCTAATTTCCATGAATTAGATGGAACTGAACGAAGCCTTGCAAAGAAACCAGAATTTTCATCTGGCTGACAAGACCAATATCCAGACAGTTCCTCTTGTGTACAATTCATCTTTTTTTTGTACGTTTGCTTGTAAAATGTAGGGGAACAAAGCTCATATGAAAACATTAGCTATTATTTGCTCTTTAGCACCAAATCAATCTCATCAGTTCTAGGAATCAAATGGTAAGTACCAGCCCCCGGCATCAGAGTTCAGTCTTACTAGACAAAGCAGGAGAGGAGGAAATGAGGGTGCGCAGAGAAATTGAGTGCCCGAGTGCTCACAAACACCAAACCACCATCAGTGACACCAGTACCACCAAGGACACCTCTGTTCCACACCAGGCTGATTGCTCTGTTCTTTGGAAATTGCGTGTCATTCCATGTTGTGCTATTTTATACTCATATTCCACATTTTGGGAACACACACTATTTTTTCACGGAAACTGGCTAGTTTCACTGCTGATTTCATGCCTGTAACAAGCAACATTTCACATGGGTTTTCTGTTCAGCTCCAAGCAAAGAAGAAAATGAGAAAGGAGCAGGCTCTCAGCAAGATTCAGCTTTTCAGCTGTTGGTTTGTGAAGGGTGGGGTACCCAGAGAAAAACAGAACCATGGATAAGATTATATAAATAACTGTTGTTTTTCTTGGACTGCGAAATACAGATCAACACTTGAATGAATGTTGCCTTACATACATTTCTGAGCACAATGGCACCTTGTTGTTGCTTTGAAACTTTGTTGAAAATCTGAAGCCAAGAAAAAGTTATCACATAACTAAGCAGAGCCCCACACTAGAGAGTTTCACCAACTCTGCAACAAAACACTGACTGAGAGTCATTCTGAAGTCTGAAGGAACTTTAACCTTTAAAGATTACTTCAACTTCATATTATTGCATATGGTTCAATCAAACAAAACCTTGTTCTTGGTGGGTCAGGTGGGGTCAAAGTGTTTCAGAAATTCTCTATTGCTTTTCTCAAATATTTTTGGGTTATTTGACTCTTATTCAAAAACTGTTTAACTTTAACCCCAGGCCTTAAAATGATACTGTCCCTAAAAAAAAGCTCTTAAAAATACCTTCTCCTCGGGTAAAATGACAGTGTGTATCAACAATGCTTTGTCAATCACGGATCTATAGCAGGATTAATATGTGGGGCATATGCATACCAGCGTACTACATTTTAGTGTCAGGTTTGTCAGGGATTTTTGTGTCTTCTGGTGCTTTTCTCATAAGATTGTACTTTAATATAGAAATCAGAGGCAAAGTTAAGGCTGTTCTGTCAGTCTTCGCTATCTCATATATTAGCTTCAAGGACTGGCATGTAGGGGGGGATCTGACACCCCATGTTCTGGAGCTTTGTGTCTCCAAGGTGAACAATCAGATTTATTGTGCAGTCCCATGGTTTACCTTTGAAATGAGTATTATGAAAATGAAGAACCTTGGGATGTGATTTTGTATTTCTTGGTATGTTCATATTACATATGGTACATACATAGCATAACACAACAGAGAAGACATTGGAAGAGCACTTCAGATACATTAATAATATTCAAAACTAACTTTCACTCAGAACTCAAATCAATACTAATCTGCTTCAAAATATATATATTTTTTCTTTTTAATTTCAATTTTGTTTTCATTTCCAGATTCTGAGTAAGGGCAAACACAGTACTCTTAAAATATGTCATGATACTGTGGACAGTATCAGGACCTTGTAAGTACAAGATTCTGGCAAGATTTTTAGCTCCATTTTGCAAACCCAAGTCCTGCACATCCCATTCATTCTTCACCCTTCCAGCCAATCTTTGGTTGCTACCACTGTGCCAGCACTTCAGCAAGTATTAGTCAGGGTCTGTACAGTGTACCAACTCATATGCTCATCCCACATCCCACCAGCAGGCACCTACCTGAGGTGGGGAGGAAGCTGGAACTTGTTTCGCACATCATCAATGCGCCTTCCGAGAAACGGCGTGTCCACCGTCACAAAGATCCCTTTGTAACCTGCTCTCTCCGCACGCTTCACTAGGGATTTGGTAACCTCCCGGTCCTTGTACACATAAAGCTGCAGCCAGCGAAGGCTGTCAGGAGCTGCTTCAGCAACTTCTTCAATGGAGGAGGTCGCCCAGGAGCTCAGCATCATCCCTGTCCCCGTGGCCTGGCAGGCTAGAGGAACACAAGGTCATGTTCAAGACTGCCTCAAAACACAGAGGCTCCTCTAAACAGGAGCACTTGGCTCATGAGAGAGTGTCAGTGCATGTGATTTCACACTGCCTTTCTCCAGTGTGAATGTGCTGCTAGTCTTTCAGTGAATGCTATGTTAATAGTTAGCAGTTACTAACAGCAATGGGCTGCTGCGAGAGCTCTCTGGCTTATTCTCTGTGTTCATTGGCCAATTTCTGGCAACTGCTGTGTGCATGTTTGGGATGATTCCTGTTCCAATACTGGAAATAAAAGACATTATAATCAGAATAAGCCTAATCCCACATTACTAATTCTTCAGCCTATGGGGAGGCTGTCTGTAAGCCCCTAGAGTCTGGCTAACACTCGTCAAGAAATTTTAGCACACATTTAAGGACATACTCGCATACACATAGTCTTAAATGATCCAAAAAAAATCATTTCATATTTCCAGTTTTTGGAATGCTGCCACATTGCTGCAGATTGGCATTTTAGGACTATCATTGTCAACATTGCTCTTTAGTCCTCCTCGCCATTGCCACATGTGCACCCTCGAGCACTTGCTACTTTTCCAAGTTTTTATCATAGCCTTTTGACTTTCTCCCACCCCCAAGATGTTTGCTAGCATTAAGCACACTTTTAATAAAGGCGTCTCCTAGGACTTTTCTGAGCAAGTGCCTGTTTTCATCCCTACAGAGTATTTCAGTGTATAATAACAGAAGAGAGAAAGGACACAGTCCAGCAGGCAACCATATTACATAGATGTGATCCCTATTTTGTCCAAGATCTCTTGTCTAGCAAGTGTTGCTGTTTTTATAGCTCTTGTTGATTATAAAAAGGAAGCTACTGGCCTCAAGGTTGAGGGCTTCTTATTTTCCACAGAAGAACTTCCCACAGATGTAAGCCAAAAGCACCAGCTAAAGTGCATCGTCCCTCTCATATGAGTTAATACTGAGCTGTAAGGATGGTCAGTTTCACAGGGGAACATTTCAGTTTCTTGCATGCAATGCATGAAAGAATTTTATTTCCTCCCTGTCTGCATTTTTAGATTGTTTTCTGATATCGTATTATGCTGAAATGTTAAAACATCATTCTGCTATTCATTCACCGTTTCATGCAAATGGACAAAAAATCAATTTGTGAAGTATTTGCTTGTAAAACAGTGCAAGTTGGATAAGTGTATGTAGGTACACAGTACAAATGTTAACAGACTTAAGAAAAAGTGTGCTGTAGTACGTCTCAGCCGATAACAGATTAGGTAGCTAATCACATTTTCTCCAACTGAAAAACTGAAAGATGAGTTTGTTCCAACTAATCTTTGAACAGGGCTCCTATCTAGCTCCAAACCTTCAGAAGAGTGGTGGTAAACTAAGACTACAAAGCTAATGTTATGAACACTGTCACCCAGAGATCAGAGCCAACATGATGTTTAGATTCAATGCCTCTACAGGCTTTTTTGGTGGGCATTTAAAGATTTGAGGGGGAACCTCCACTAGTGTTTCCTCTGACATCTTTGCATCCTATCTCATGACCTAAAGGAGTGGGCCTCAACATCCATCACCTGATCCTGCACATAAAGCTTCACTCTTCTGGAAAAGTAATAAAACTAAAAATAAAAATCTGGTCTTGCTGAAAGTGAGAGAAACATCCCAAGTGGCAGTTGCCATCCAGGAGTCCCTAAAGGAGAAAAAGAAGATGTGCAGGTACACCAGACAAGTGATGTCCAAAAATCTCCGCAGAGGCCAAAGGGATGGGAGTTCATACGAAATGTTATTTGCACTTTCCTCCTTCACCTTCAATAACTGTACAGTGAAATCACTCCTGAGGTGTGGGCAGCCCCATGGTCAAACATCACCAAACAATCCCAGATGGGGTCAAGCAGCTCAAGGCTCTGTGCCAGCTACCTCCACAGGGTGATTTCCAAACTGGGCTGCACTGCAAACCAGCTAACCTCATACAACTACATTTTTATGAATATATGACTTATTCTTTTAGAAGTAATCTATCACAATGTAAAATAAAGGAAATCATACTGTAAAACTCAAATATTATATAAAGCCTATTTTTCTTGGTCTACCGCAATACTTTTTTTTTTTTAAATGTAAATGGACCTCTGTTTCAAAACCTCATCTCCAGCCCGTGAAGGCATTAAAAAGTGGTCTTTATGACAGCATTTTATTAAATAGGGATTACAAGTCTCAGAGTTGAAGCTTATGAACAGCTTTTTCAAACAAATTGGATACAGCCACAAGGCAGCTTTCAGTCAGTGAAAATATCCATGCCTTCCCATGTCTTCCAGGTTTTGCTACCTCATGAAGAGCTGTAAACTGCTGAAACAACAGATTTTAAGAAGCAGCCTAAAGAAACATCTAACAAGCTTCAGAAAGTGCTGCCCACTTAAATTCACCTTCTGCTTCCAAACAGAAAAAAGGTATACATCACAAAAGACAGCATATAACACGAACCGATACAGATGCATCTGCGCTGTCCTAACAGGAATTGAGGTAAGGTAGTGTTTTTCTCCCTCTGCCTACCCAAGAAAAGGTGCATTAGAAACCACTGATTTGCGTTGTATTTTCTTCCCCAATCATTTGGGATCAGACTGCAACTTAATCAAAAGGCTAAGTGGGTCAAACTGTTGAAGTCTTTGCTGAATAATCTTCACAGGTCAATTGTTTTATAGTATTCCGTTGTAAATCAGGTTGGAAATGCATCTGTTGCCTAATTTATTAAGATTGATGTATCTGAACAAATACAAGCACGTGCAAATGGGATAGTCTCCTAGACTCCATTTGAAGTCAGTAAAGTGAAATAGTTAGAAGGTCTAAAATTCCAGGCCTAGCTCACACTAGTAACTAACAAAAAAAATAATCCTTCTGCACATCTTAGAGGGGCTGTGCTGGAGAGCACAAGCTTCCATGGTGGAACATGCACAGACCTAGCAAAGAACCAAAGGGCTACAATGTGGAGGGTTTTGATTAGTCTCTTTAAAATTACTGGAAATAGTCCCCTCTCACAGATTAAGTACCTAGAAATAAGTTTCTTCTGAAGAACCCACTGAATGCCTAAAATCCTGCTCAGATCAGCTGTGGTGGTTTGTCACAAATCCCATTATAAGTGATTTACTCAATCAAGTCCATTAAGTGATGCTAAGAAACAAAGGAGCAGCATTCTTTTTGCTCTGTCAAATACGAGTTCATGAATGAGAGGGAGGGGTTACTAACCCAGCAATTGCAAAACTCTCAGATCAGATAAGGGAAAAATGTAAATGTTATGGTTCAATTTGTCTTTAGGTATCCATTTATTTCTATTCTTACTTTTATTCTGAACATATACAGCCCTAAGGACACAGGAAAAATTGCAAAAGCAGAAATGGAAATAGAAACCACACAGTATATTCAATGAATAGAAGATTTTAAACACAAAATACCATATCCTTTCAACTTACCTGGATATGTGGCAAAAGTGAAGGTAACACTGTCATCTTATTTAAGATTAGATTTTTGATAAAAATCAAAGTTCAACTATCCCAAATTAGGTTATGGAGTTTTCATAAGAGTGTACTCACAGAATTCCTCCCTCATTCTACTTTTAAAGTTAACCACTCTCTGGTAAAGCACCAGCTCAACACATATATTTTGGACATCCCTGAAGATCTTTAAAAGACGTTTAGGTAGAGCTTATTGATATGGTTTAGTGGAGGACTTGTTAGTGTTAGGCCAGAGATTGGACTAGGTGATCTTGGAGTTCTCTTCCAACCTGAATGATTCTGTGATTTTTCATGGTCAAATTCAAAGTCTATGCACACAAAATTTTTCAAAGTTTTGGAGATTCCGGGTTTCAGTTTTAGTTGACCTACGTTTGTACCTTGATCATTTTTAAGGTTTTGACAATTTTGTAGGCTTTCAAAAATATGATACATAGTCTCAAAGTATTGCCAGTTTTTTCCCTACCTGAAATCAGGATTTGCCAAAATGTACTTCTTCTTACATACATAACTGCAGTTGAAGAAAACAGAAGCAGTTCATTTCCTCTAACAACTATATTTTACATTTCAATTTAGGGGTGCTGCGAATACTTAAATTTACTGTTACAAGTCAGTCCTAGATCCATATTCCCACGGGAAACTTGCAGCAACATGTGACATTTGCCAGAGTTTAAACATCAGATTTTTTTAAACCAGCCTTTCCTCATGCCATTTCAGATCGCCTTTTTTTTTTTTTTTTTTAAGGTCATCTTTTAAACCCAAATCCTAAGCATTGCCCAAAGCATACATTTACCTTTGTACGCACCGCAGGTTCCCACTGAGGTCAGTGACAGAGCAGAAAGCATGGCATTAGGCACACACAGGAGGCTAGGGGGAGTTGTCAAGATCAGGATGATAAAGCTTTAAGTTCTTTGTACTCCACCTTAGTTCAAGGCCAGATGCACCTCTAATTGGGATATGATGGGGTGCTTAAGAAAGAGGACCTCCACAGACTTTGCTCCACAGCTGCTTTGCATGGGCACAGGTGCCTCAGCCCCATTGCCACCTGCCCTGAGCCTCTGGACACACCTGAACTGAGACACAAGGACACTTATTTTCATTAAGAAAGATAAACCCAAACCAAACAGGACTGTCTCCTTTCTCGGGGAATTCAACTGAACTATTTTACGTAGCAACAAATCAAGGTTGACAATGGGACAGGACCTACTTGTGAAGTCCTCAGGAGAACAGAGCAATAATGGTGGGACACTGGAACAGGTGGCCCATGGAAGTTGTGGATGCCCCATCCCTGGAAGCATTCAAGGCCAGGTTGGATGGGGCTTTGGGCAACCTGGTCTAGTGTAAAGTGTCCCTGCCCACAACAGGGGGCTTGGAACTAGATGGTCTTTAAGGTCGCTTCCAACCCAAACCATTCTGTGATTCTATAATAATGTTTCTCAGCCCTTTTTTCATCTTTAAACCATGTCTCCTTTCTAACTCTGATGGGGTATCACTACATTAACTGATATGGAAGAGGTATGGAGTTTATTCCTGTGGGCAACCCAGAGGCAACATACCTCAGTGGAAAGCGCTGGAGAAGATCCCAGTTTAACCTTTTGTGTTTTGTCAGGGTTACCTTCCTTGTATGGAAATGGTAAATCTCGCTGTTTTTCTCTTGCTCTGCAAGTTCCCGTTGTTTGCCTTTTAGGGGCATCTCAGAAGCACATCAGCCAAAAAGCCCCACTGTGGTCATTTTTCCCTGAATCCACTGTCCCCATGTTCGGGGCCAAAGGATAAGTTTGGGATCAATATGGTGTCCTTTTGGCACAGTGGTATTTCTCAAGAGAAGTAGCTATGTTCTTTGAGTTGCATCTCCTAAGAAACAGAGTTGTTTAAAGTACTTAACATTGCTCTCTTGACGAAACACACTTGGCTGAGAAATCCCCTGCCCAGACTTACCTCACTTACCCCTTTCAAAACTCTCTGTGCAAGTTGAGCCTACAATTTGTTGACACAACATTTTGTCAGCTGGGCAGGAAGGCAGAAGGAAAACACTCTGCCAGGTCTGAAGGGCTGTCATGCCAGAGCACCTGTATAGAGTTGCACCAGAAAGTCCCCTGGCCATACACATCTCTGGGGGGAGTCAGGGTCAGGTCCCATGTTGTCCCACATGAATATTTTCCTTTCAATGACTCTGTGGAGTAGCCATGCCCTGAAATTTATTTTATTAGATCATATAAGTAGCAGGTTAGAGATGGGTGCAAAGTCCTGCTGTTGTCACCGTGGGGCTGAGCACAAAAAACAGCAGATCACAAAATCCTTTGCTCAGTCATGGGAACATCAGATGAGCACAAGGAACCTGAACTCAGATCTTCAGCAGCATTAAAGAAACAAAAAGCATTTTAGAAGCCTGTTAAGAGCCAAGGGAACAAAGGTATTGATCCCATTCTAGGTGAAAATGATAGAGCTAACAGTAAGTAAACAGGTGGGAAAAAAGCTTTTCAGCCAGTATTCCTCTTCTCCATTTGGCAAAGCGGACTCTGCAGATGCATCACAGGTGATGGTGAAATCCTTCTTGAGTCAGCAGTAACTCAGAAAGCTGTTTGAGAGCAATCGCAGAGTAAACTTAAAATCAGACCTAAACAACTACCATTCAACATTTTTGAAAGATCTGGCCAAGAAAACAATCAAACTGTTCAGCCCGATTTTCAGTAAATCTAAGAGAAGTCAGGTACTGCAATACCACTTATGGGCTAAAACAATAGAATATTAGGTAATCAGTCAGTAAGCATTAAGACAGCATTATGCAATTAGCATCACTATATAACAATAGAAATCTTGATAAAATAATGCTATATATCTGTTCATGATCAACTGAGATTTCAAAAAATTGCTATTTCTTGCTAAGCAGCTGGATAATGCACAAGATTTTGTTTCAGTGTACTTAAAGGTGGGTCCTATTTACAGGACCATGAGTGCTACTGTACTCGTGGTGAGTACATGTACTCATGGGTGAGTACAGACAGAAGACAACATGGGGATCACTTTGGTTTGCAAGCACATCATGAAGTCAGGATGGAAATGAATGTCTTTGCATTGAGGAACAGTGAATATTCCAATGGACAAATGGGAAAAAATAGGAAAAATTCTGCTGAAAAGTGTTTAGAGAACAGCCCTTTGCTCTTTAATGGTGGTTAAGATTATTCATTGAATTTGGCAAATATTTTTTAAAGAAGCTGAAATTGGAGTGGGAAGGACAAGAAAAATTCACCAAAGTCAAAATGTCACGCATTGATATTTTCAAAATGGAAATGTTTTCTTCTGAGCTAACACTTTTGTTTCAAAAGTGAGCTATGGTTAAAAGCATTAGCGAGTAGGAAAGTGAAATAAAACATTGCCTTTTGGATCAAATTAAACATTTCAGTTAATCCAAAACAATTTTCCTCCCAATTTTTCAGTTTCTACTGAAAAGGAAAATCCTGTATTTGGAAAATTGCCACAGATGAACTACAACAAAAATACTAGGGAATATACTTGAAGCAAGCCCTGAAAAAAAAAAAAAAAAAAAAGGAATAACTTCTGCCAAGGTCCATGAAATTGTTTAAAGTATGAGAAAGCACTTAATAAGGAAGGACTCCATGTCCTTTTAGATATGTCAAAGAAAACTGACGAGCAAACTTATTGCAGCCTGTATGGACTATATATATATATAAAGTCTAGCTAACAATTATAACAAAATCCAACCTCTGGAATTTGAAGCTATACAAGTTTTGACCGTAATTACAGCTTATACTGTTCAGAGTGGAGTTAACTTTTGGAGTAACTTACAAACATTGTGTTCAATTGCCTACCGTCAGGAAATTTTAATATCACAATTCAACTTTTTTTCCCCAAAAATAACCTTTACTAATGAAACCGAATTGTTGATGAAGGTGTGTTTAAGGCAAGTGGCCAGACTTTGACCTATTTTAAGTCAGACACATGCTCCTTTACACCAGTGTGGTCATTTGTGGAGGAGCCTCCCTCAAGGAGAAACAGCAACTCCCCAAAACACAACTCCTGCCTGAAGCAAGGGATCTGCAAAGGAAGTTTTACCTAATGAGAGACAGCATGATATCGATGCCCTTCTCCCCAGAGAGGACATTTATGCAGCAGCCTGCAGGCAAACACGCTGGAAGAGCAGAGCAGATCAAAGCACAATGCTGTTGCTTAAGGGAAGTCAGTGGTAGGACTAGACATTGCTGATGAAATACAAAAACAGGGAAAAAAAAGTTGCTATTTCTACCTGCACCACCCTGTTCTGTAGGTGAAGATGACGCGAATCCAAGATCATCTCCTGAGGTTCAATCCCAACCCGGCAGCTACATTTCTTATGGCACCTGCCCAGGCACACGCACACACGTGCACTGTGGGCGCTCGTCTGGGCAGCTGCTGTGCCCCCCAGTGAGAGTCCGTATGCATAATGTCTGGTCCTACAGCTGCTCAAGCCAGGAGGGGACAAGGCTCAGACCACGCTGTGCTTTGGAAGGGCTGTCACAAGAGCTGCATGCATTGTTTCCTATACACCTGAGGTGTATATTCAAGCTTACAAGTACATAGTGCTTTCAAAAAAGCCACGAGACTATGGATCAGACTTTCTTGACTTGCATAAACCAGTGCAGCTGAAACAAAAGTGGATTTAAAGCAACCAACAGCCTGGCCACTTGTATTTCTGAGGTATCACTAAGTTTAAGAGAAGTTGGATGCAACAAAATCCTTGATCCCAAATGTCCCAAATTTAAGGGAAGCTTTAAGCCAAACGTGTACTTTACAGCTAATCCCTGTCATCTTATAAGGTCAAACCAAAAGCTTGGCATTGAATGCCCTGCTCCACCTCTAACAGAGCACAAAACTGAGGACTTTTTTCTACAACATATGCTAATGCAACACAGAGGGTGTGATTTTAATTACACTGTCCTTAAAGTGATGAAAAATTTATCAACTCCCGAGGACTTGTTTAT